>NC_090450.1:423281454-423921938 GCF_031143425.1 Pleurodeles waltl
GGTAGGTGTGTAGGTAGGTGTGTGTGTAGGTGTGTGTATGTATGTATAGGTGTGTATGTAGGTAGGTGTGTGTAGGTAGGTGTGTATGTGTGTAGGTAGGTGTGTATGTGTGTGTAGGTAGGTGTGTATGTGTGTGTAGGTAGGTGTGTAGGTAGGTGTGTAGGTAGGTAGGTGTGTGTAGGTAGAGGTAGGTGTGTGTAGGTGTATGTAGGTAGGTGTAGGTGTGTGTATGTGTGTGTATGTATAGGTGTGTAGGTGTATGTAGGTAGGTGTATGTAGGTAGGTGTGTATGTGTGTGTAGGTAGGTGTGTGTGTAGGTAGGTGTGTGTGTAGGTAGGTGTGTGTGTAGGTAGGTGTGTGTAGGTAGGTGTGTGTGTAGGTAGGTGTGTGTGTAGGTAGGTGTAGGTAGGTGTGTGTAGGTGTATGTAGGTAGGTGTGTATGTGTGTGTATGTATAGGTGTGTAGCTGTATATAGGTAGGTGTGTAGGTGTATGTAGGTAGGTGTGTATGTGTGTAGGTAGGTGTGTATGTGTGTGTAGGTAGGTGTGTATGTGTGTGTAGGTAGGTGTGTATGTGTGTAGGTAGGTGTGTATGCGTGTGTAGGTAGGTGTGTATGCGTGTGTAGGTAGGTGTGTCTGCGTGTGTAGGTAGGTGTAGGTGTAGGTAGGTGTGTAGGTAGGTGTGTGTAGGTAGGTGTGTAGGTGTGTGTAGGTAGGTGTGTAGGTGTGTGTAGGTAGGTGTGTGTAGGTAGGTGTGTGTGTAGGTAGGTGTAGGTGTATGTAGGTAGGTGTAGGTGTGTGTATGTAGGTAGGTGTGTATGTGTGTGTATGTGTGTATGTATAGGTGTGTAGGTGTATGTAGGTAGGTGTGTATGTGTGTGAATGTGTGTATGTATAGGTGTGTAGGTGTATGTAGGTAGGTGTGTAGGTGTATGTAGGTAGGTGTGTATGTGTGTGTAGGTAGGTGTGTATGTGTGTGTAGGTAGGTGTGTATGTGTGTGTGTAGGTGTGTGTGTGTAGGTAGGTGTGTGTGAAGGTAGGTGTGTGTGAAGGTAGGTGTGTGTGTGTAGGTAGGTGTGTGTGTGTAGGTAGGTGTGTGTGTGTGTAGGTGTGTGTGTGTGTGTGTGTAGGTGTGTATGTGTGTGTAGGTGTGTATGTGTGTGTAGGTGTGTATGTGTGTGTGTGTGTGTAGGTAGGTGTGTGTGTGTAGGTAGGTGTGTGTGTGTAGGTAGGTGTGTATGTGTGTGTAGGTAGGTGTGTAGGTAGGTGTGTGTGTGTGTGTAGGTAGGTGTGTATGTGTGTGTAGGTAGGTGTGTGTGTGTGTAGGTAGGTGTGTCCTACTTGTGGCCTCCCCAGTGCTCTTCTAATCCCTTCTGGTCTGCCCTCCGAGTTGCGGGTACGTACCTGCTGGCTGACCAAATTCCAGGTACCCGTGTCTCCATAGGAGCCCAAGTTTAATTTGCTCAACTTTGACCTCTGCACCCGGCCAGCCCCATGTTGCTGGTGGTGGGTTTTTGGGGTTAACTTGTACCCCAACCGGTGGACTACCTAAAAACCCAGAGACTGAGACTGTAACTGTTTGAAAATTGCAGTGTCCATTTTTAAAATAGATTTTTGGCTAATAATTCAAAAACTGTATTACTTACCTATTTTAAAAGAAGTACTATTGATAACTGTGAAATACGAAACTTTTAAGGTACTTACCTGCAACTTGAATCTTGTGGTTCCACAAATAAATTAAGAAAACATTTTTGCAATATAAAAACCATTGGTCTGGAGGTAAGTCATTGAATGTGTGCTTCTTCTATTGTCTGTGTGTGTACAACAAATGCTTTGCACTACCCTCTGATAAGGTGCTCGACCACACTACCACAAAGAGAGCATTAGTATTATCTACTTTAGCCTCTGGGGAACCCCTGGACTCGGTGCACACTATATCTCATTTTGATATAGTATATACAGAGCCAGATTCCAACACCTTGGAAACTCCAATGAGCAATACTTTGGACACAATTAGGGATACTGTGCTCTCTCTCCACAGTGGCGCATAGCTCGAGCCAGAGATCTCTCCACTGTTGGAGTATGCCCTGTGCCACCTACCAGGGTAACTGCAGCTTGTGGTATACTAGTAAAGATCAGTTTAGTTTGTCTGCCCTGGCATTTACAGATCCTGCCAGGCGCAGCATAACCAAGGACATGTCCTGAGCATTCAGCCATTTCCAGAGGCGTAGTGCTTCCTGTCACGGGACCCACAAAACAATGCGTACTTGACTGTTGCAGTACCACATGACAGTCATGATGTCTGCAAGAACCTGTACCCATTTTCAGATGGTCAGAAGGAATGCCTTGAATGCTAAGTGAACTGTCCGTAGAAGCAACAATTTGATGCGTCAACGGGTACCGGTTGAAGATCAAGATCCTCAGAACCCCACCTCTCCCACATGACCTCCCCAAACAAGCAACAATGGATCAGTCACGACTATTAGTTATGGGTGGGGTAAGGAGAAGAGTCTGTTGCCAGTCAAGCAGCCACCACTGCAGACCTTTTGCAGTCTCCTATGACACCTGGATGGAATCTGAGATTGCCTTGTTGCTGAGCCCAGACACTTCAGATCCTATTTCACAGCCTGCTTGTGCCACCTGGCGTGGTGCAAAATCAGGATGCCAGGAGGTCAAGGCAGAAAGAACTCACAGAGCTATTCTCACTAAGCACCAAGGCAAAGGTTGAAATATCTCGATGATAGCTCAGATATTGTAGACTCGAAGTGGAGACAAGGCCTGGAAGAGCACCGTATCCATGATGTCCTGTTGTGAAGGAGTAATTTTGACTTTGAGATGGTAACTGAAAGATCCGAAGATGTCAACAGGTCATCTGTTTCTGACTGAGGAGAGTCCAGCTTCAGCAACCAGTTGTTGAGGTATGTGAAGACATGTATTCCCAACCTCCACAGATGAGCTGGGACTGCCACCATCACCTCTGTGAACACAGGAGGTGCACTGGTATGGCCAAAGGGGGGCTCCATGAACGAAGTGCTCTTGGCCTACATGAAATCAGAGGTAGTGCCTGTGGATTCAAAATAGGGATGTGAAAACAGGTTCTGCTAATCCAAAGCGACCACCCAGTCTCCTCCTGGATTCAGGGCAGAAAAAACGTTGGCTAGGGTGAACATTTTAATTTTGTCTCAAAAGATCTATCATAGGGTCCTTCTTTATTTTGCACGGGTTATTACTGGAGTAACAGTCAGTCCTGCTCTATGATGCCTGCACACTCTATGGCTCACTTGAACTTTTCCATGTATAGACAAGTGGACCAAATGAAGGTGGTGTGGAAGGGAAACCCGGGGGATCAGATAAAGGTGTATGAAAATGTCACTTACCCAGTGTACATCTGTTCGTGGCATCAGTCGCTGAAGATTCACATGTTGTGCATAGCCCGCCATCTGGTGTTGGGTCGGAGTGTTACAAGTTGTTTTTCTTCGAAGAAGTCTTTCGAGTCACGGGACCGAGGGACTCCTCCTCTTTGTCTCCATTGCGCATGGGCGTCGACTCCATCTTCGATTGTTTTCCCCGCAGAGGGTGAGGTAGGAGTTATTTGTTAGTAATAGTGCCCATGCAATGGAGTGAATAAGTATGTACCTATCTAAGATTTAATATATTTACAAATGTACAAAGTTTAAGCTAACTTCCAAACGGCTACAGGCTCCCGGGGAGGTGGGTGGGCACATGTGAATCTTCAGCGACTGATGCCACGAACAGATGTACACTGGGTAAGTGACATTTTCAGTTCAATGGCATCTGTCGCTGTAGATACACATGTTGTGCATAGACTAGTAAGCAGTTATCTCCCCAAAAGTGGTGGCTCAGCCTGTAGGAGTGGAAGTAGTCTGAAATAAGGTTCTTAGTACGGCTTGACCTACTGTGGCTTGTGCTGATAGCACGTCTACACAGTAGTGCTTGGTAAATGTGTGAGGCGTAGACCATGTGGCTGCCTTACATATTTCGTGCATTGGAATATTCCCTAGGAAGGCCATGGTAGCGCCTTTCTTTCTGGTTGAGTGTGCCCTTGGTGTAATGGGCAGTTGTCTTTTTGCTTTAAGGTAGCAGATTTGGATGCACTTAACTATCCATCTGGCTATACCCTGTTTCGATATTGGGTTTCCTGCGTGAGGTTTTTGAAATGCAATAAACAGTTGTTTAGTTTTCCTGATGTTTTTAGTTCTGTCGATGTAGTACATTAGTGCTCTTTTGACGTCTAATGTATGTAGTGCCCTTTCAGCTATGGAATCTGGCTGTGGGAAGAACACTGGTAGCTCTACCGTTTGATTTAGGTGGAACGGTGAAATAACCTTTGGCAAAAATTTAGGATTGGTCCTCAGGACTACTTTATCCTTCTGTAGTTGGATAAAAGGTTCTTGTATTGTAAACGCCTGAATTTCACTTACTCTTCTTAGAGATGTGATGGCGATGAGAAATGCAACTTTCCATGTTAGGAATTGTATTTTCGCAAGAGTGCATAGGTTCAAAGGGTGGACCCATGAGTCTTGTTAAGACGATGTTGAGGTTCCATGGAGGAACGGGTGGCGTCCTTGGTGGTATAATTCTTTTGAGGCCTTCCATAAACGCTTTAATGACAGGTATCCTAAATAGTGAAGTTGAATGGGTAATCTGCAGATATGCAGATATCGCTGCTAGGTGTATCTTAATGGAAGAGAAGGCCAGGTTCGATTTTTGTAAGTGTAGTAAGTAACCCACCACATCTTTTGGAGATGCGTGTAACGGTTGAATTTGATTATGATGGCAGTTGCAAACAAATCTTTTCCATTTGCTTGCATAGCAGTGTCTAGTGGATGGTCTTCTGGCTTGCTTTATGACTTCCATACATTCTTGTGTGAGGTTTAAGTGTCCGAATTCTAGGATTTCAGGAGCCAGATTGCTAGATTCAGCGATGCTGGGTTTGGATGCCTGATCTGTTGTTTGTGTTGCGTGAACAGATCTGGCCTGTTGGGCAACTTGACGTGGGGTACTACTGATAGGTCTAGCAGTGTTGTGTACCATGGTTGCCTTGCCCACGTTGGTGCTATCAGTATGAGTTTGAGTTTGTTTTGACTCAATTTGTTTACTAGATATGGAAGGAGAGGGAGAGGGGGAAAAGCGTACGCAAATATCCCTGCCCAGTTCATCCATAGAGCATTGCCTTGAGACTGCCTGTGTGGGTACCTGGATGCGAAGTTTTGGCATTTTGCATTCTCCTTTGTTGCAAATAGGTCTATTTGAGGTGTCCCCCAAATTTTGAAGTAAGTGTTTAGAATTTGGGGGTGAATCTCCCATTTGTGGACCTGTTGGTGATCTCGAGAGAGATTGTCTGCTAGTTGATTTTGGATCCCTGGAATAAATTGTGCTATTAGACGAATGTGGTTGTGAATTGCCCATTGCCATATCTTTTGTGCCAGGAGGCACAGCTGTGTCGAGTGTGTTCCCCCCTGTTTGTTTAGATAATACATTGTTGTCATGTTGTCTGTTTTGACAAGAATGTATTTGTGGGTTATGATGGGTTGAAATGCTTTCAACGCTAGGAATACTGCTAAAAATTTGAGGTGATTTATATGCAGCTTTGTTTGATGTACGTCCCATTGTCCTTGGATGCTGTGTTGATTGAGGTGTGCTCCCCACCCTGTCATGGAAGCATCTGTTGTTATCACATATTGTGGCACTGGGTCTTGGAAAGGCCGCCCTTTGTTTAAATTTATGTTGTTCCACCATAGAAGCGAGAGGTATGTTAGGCGGTCTATTAACACCAGATCTAGAAGCTGACCCTGTGCTTGAGACCATTGTGATGCTAGGCACTGTTGTAAGGGCCGCATGTGCAACCGTGCGTGTGGGACAATGGCTATGCATGAGGACATCATACCTAGTAGTTGTAATATCATCTTCGCCTGTATTTTTTGTGTTGGATACATGCGTTGTATAATCTTTAGGAAATTTTGAACCCTTTGTGGACTTGGAGTGGCTATTCCCTTTGTTGTATCTATTGTGGCTCCTAGGTATTGTTGTACCTTGCACGGCAGAATGTGTGATTTTGCATAGTTGATGGTGAAACCGAGTTTGTAGAGGGTTTGTATGACCTGATCTGTGTGGTGTGAGCACCTTGTCAGTGAGTCGGTCTTGATTAGCCAGTCGTCTAGATACGGGAATACGTGTATTTGCTGCCTTCTGATGTGTGCAGCCACTACTGCTAGGCACTTTGTGAAGACTCTTGGTGCAGTTGTTAAACCGAAGGGCAATACTTTGAATTGGTAATGTATTCCTTTGAATACGAACCTTAGGTATTTCCTGTGCGACGGATGTATTGGTATGTGGAAATACGCGTCTTTGAGATCTAAGGTGGTCATGTAGTCCTGTTGCTTTAGCAATGGTAACACTTCTTGTAGCGTGACCATGTGAAAATGTTCTGATTTGATGTAGGTGTTTAGTGTTCTGAGGTCTAGGATTGGTCTCAGTGTTTTGTCCTTTTTTGGTATTAGGAAGTACAGTGAATAAACTCCTGTGTTTATTTGTGTTTTTGGTACTAGTTCTATTGCGTTCTTTTGCAATAATGCTTGAACTTCTATTTCCAGAAGGTGTGAATGTTGTTTTGATAAATTCTGTGCTTTTGGTGGTATGTTTGGAGGGATTTGTAGAAATTCTATGCAATAAACATGTTGGATAATTGCTAAGACCCAAGCGTCTGTAGTTTTTTCCTCCCATGCTTGGTAATACTGACCTATTCTTCCCCCCACTGGTGTTGTGTGGAGGGGATGAGTGACATGTGAGTCACTGTTTGGTTGTAGGGGTTTTGGTGCTTTGAAATTTTCCCCTATTCCTAGGGAATTGTCCTCTGTATTGGCCCCGAAAGCCTCCCCTTTGGTATTGTCCCTGGTAGCTGGACGGTGTTGCCTGTGAGGTGCTGGCTTGTGTGGCCTGACCCCGAAACCCCCCTCTAAAGGTTGTTTTGCGGAAGGTGCTGTAAGTGCCTCTGCTCTGCGGGGAGTAGAGTGCGCCCATGGCTTTAGCAGTGTCAGTGTCCTTTTTGAGTTTCTCAATTGCCGTGTCCACTTCTGGTCCGAACAGTTGTTTCTCATTAAATGGCATATTGAGCACTGCCTGCTGTATCTCTGGTTTAAAACCAGATGTTCATAGCCATGCGTGCCTTCTTATAGTCACAGATGTGTTAATTGTTCTTGCAGCTGTGTCCGCTGCATCCATAGAGGAGCGTATCTGATTATTAGATATGTTCTGTCCTTCCTCAACCACTTGTTTCGCCCTTTTTTGTAGCTCTTTGGGTAGATGCTCAATGAGGTGTTGCATCTCGTCCCAATGGGCTCTGTCATAGCGCGCAAGTAGTGCTTGAGAGTTAGCGATGCGCCACTGGTTTGCAGCTTGTACTGCGACTCTCTTTCCGGCTGCATCGAACTTGCGGCTCTCTTTATCTGGGGGTGGTGCATCCCCAGATGTGTGGGAGTTGGCTCTCTTGCGAGCTGCTCGTACTACGACGGAATCTGGTGGCAGCTGTGAGGTGATGAAAACAGGGTCTGTGGGAGGTGCTTTAGATTTCTTATCCACTCTTGGTGTTCTTGCTCTACTCTTGACCGGCTCCTTGAAGATTTCCTTTGCGTGCCGAAGCATTCCTGGGAGCATAGGCAGGCTTTGGTAGGAGCTATGGGTGGAGGAGAGGGTGTTGAATAAGAAATCATCCTCGACCGGTTCCGAGTGTAGGGACACGTTGTGGAACTCTGCTGCTCTAGCCACCACTTGTGAGTATGCTGTGCTATCTTCCGGTGGTGAGGGCTTTGTAGGATACGCCTCTGGACTGTTGTCCGACACTGGGGCGTCGTATAAGTCCCAAGCGTCTTGGTCCTGGTCACCTTGGCACATGGTGGTGTGAGCCGAGGAATGTGATGGAGTTTGTGCCGGTGAAACGTTAGTTACAGGTGGAGGAGAGGGTGGTGGAGTTACCTTTTTCACCATTTTCGTTTGTGGTGCTTGGTCTGACTGAAACTCCAATCTCCTTTTTCTCCTAATAGGGGGAAGGGTGCTTATTTTCCCTGTTCCTTCCTGTATAAAGATACGTTTCTGAGTGTGGTCCACTTCGGTGGATTGCAACTCTTCCTCAAATCTATGCTTTCGCAGCTGAGAGGACAGTGATTGCTCCTCTGAATAGGAACCGGTAGTTGGGTCGGTTGCGGGTCGTTTTGGCACCGAAACCCTGTCTGTACTCTTTTTCGGCTCCGAGGTGACCTTCTTCTTTTTCGGAGTCGAACCCTCTCGGCGTCGATCTTCCTCGGTGCCGCTGTCTCTGCGTTGAGCAGTTTCGGCTCCGCTATCTCGGCGTCGACGTTTTTCAGCAGCACTTTCTCGGTCCCGAGAAGGCTGCGTGCCGGTGTCTCGACCGGAGTCGGACGATCTCGGCACCATTTCGGCCTTTTTCGGTGCCGATGGTCGGTCACTGAATTTATGGGTCGAGCCATGGCCTGGTGGCAGTGGCGTCCCCTGGGCCTTGTCACTTTTCTTGTGTGCTGGCTTCGACGTCTTACTCACAGTTTTTTGTTCGTCGAATTCCTCGGAGTCCGAGTCATGGATCGAGAAGGTTCCTTCTTCCTCTTGTTCCTCGAACTCTCGGTGAGCTGTCGGCGTGGACGCCATCTGCAGTCTTCTGGCTCGACAGTCACGGAGTGTTTTTCGGGACCGGAACGCACGACAGGCCTCGCAAGTCTCTTCACTGTGCTCAGGCGACAGGCACAGGTTACAGACCAAATGTTGGTCTGTATACGGGTATTTGTTGTGGCATTTAGGACAGAAACGGAACGGGGTCCGTTCCATCAGCGTTGTTTCACACGCGGTCGGGCCGACCAGGCCCCGACGGGGGATCGAAAACTACCCCGAAGGGTACCGGAGCTCTTCACTCTTCGATTCGGTGTTGATTCTAACTAAGCCGATCCCGAACGCAACAATACCGACGTAATTTTTCGATATTTAGCTAACTTTTCGTTCCGAAACCCGGAGCAAAAGGAACACGTCCGAACCCGATGGCGGAAAGAAAACAATCGAAGATGGAGTCGACGCCCATGCGCAATGGAGACAAAGAGGAGGAGTCCCTCGGTCCCGTGACTCGAAAGACTTCTTCGAAGAAAAACAACTTGTAACACTCCGACCCAACACCAGATGGCGGGCTATGCACAACATGTGTATCTACAGCGACAGATGCCATCGAACACCATGTTACCCAATTTGGAGCACCAATTTGTCAGAGGTGATGCTCATCCACCCTGGGAGGTGAAAGGTGATGCAGCTTCCCACCAGGTGATTGTGTGCTGCAAAGGGTGATGAAGTTGTTTTACTGCATTTACTGACAGATCTTGCCCCTTGGAGTCTGGATGCTTGCAGCCTGTTCATCTACCTCAGAAAGAATGGGAGGCTTGGTGTTGTACAAGCACAGTCTGTTGTCTCTTATGGTATCTAATCATGAATCCTTGAAAGGAGCAAAACGTTTAGGGGAACTGCTGCACCAGCAGACAGAGCCCAGAAGAGCAGGTATGCTTTGCTGTCCTTGACATTTTCAAGTGTCAAGTCTGCCTGGTTTCCATCAAAGGTCATATCCATAAATGACTGGAGGATGTCACTAGAGAATCTAGTAAAGCTGACCTAAGCACCATGCCGGTCCCTAATGTTCGACTCAGTCATTCAAGACCAAGGCCTGATAGTCCATTACCTTACTGCGTCTTGGTTGTCCTAAATAAGGTGTTGGAAGAGTGACCAGACATCATCTGGCACCGTGGGCAAAATGTCTACCACCATAACACACAAGTATCTCCCCAGACAGATGTAAGGGACACGTGTGCCAGTGCACTGGTAGCAGCAATGGCCTTAATGGAATGGGCACTCAAGCCCCGCCGCCCCCACCAAGGCTGCTTTCTGGTAAGTGCATAGCAGATTTTCATAAAGACGACTATCCACCTTGACCAAGTCCTAACTGTATTTGTCAGGCACATTCAATTAATCCAAACTACAGATTCAGTCCCTTCAGTGGAAATGTAGATCTATACTGCATACACTACCTTCTAATCACTAACTAATTACATAAAATCAGACATTAATAAAGATAGCAATTTACAAAATAAGTCTAATTCCATGTCGCGCTTGCTCTGGAGCCACCTTGACAACATTCAGCCAATGCTTATTTCGCGGCAGAGTTCGCTGCTTCTTCAGGGTTCAGTAACAAAACTTTCATGTTTCTACTGCCAGAACATGTCAAAATACATCCTTTACCTGTGAAATATGTTGCAGCCTGCCTTAGGGCTCTGAAGGGATGCCATGGGGTGGACTTACACCTACTGCAGAGGGAGGTTTGGTTTTGCCATAGCTTTAGCTGGCAAAGTTCAGCTATCAGTTTAAAACTCCTCTACCAGTCTGCAAAGGCAGGCAAAGGCATACCGGGGAGGGGGGGGGGGGGGGGGGGGAGAAGGGTTGGTTGAGACTCGTTTTACCTATGTCACAGCCAGGGAGGCATAACCAGTGCTGCAATCCTTGAGGTGACTAAACTACAGGCCCTGGGTAGCATATACGAGGGACATAAAGGTAAGTCTGCCAATGCCAATTGGGAATAGCCAATGTAGCATACATGTTCTGGGAGTCAGGGCACTGGCACTGAGGTCTGGTGTTAGTAGGCCTCAGCGCACTCACAAAAATGAAAAACCATGAGCATCAGTCCAAAAAAAACTCTGGAGTGACCAAACAACAAAAACAATTTCTTTACATGTCAATCCAAATTATTTGCCTTGCCAGGATGTAGCTAAGCCTGTTCACATAGATGACCCTACTGGGGTTCTTGGGGTTACCCAAGTCAACAAAGTAGATGAATTATCCCTTCTTCTCCAAGATTGGGTTGGGCCCGGTCAACTTGTGCTCTGAGTGCTCTATTTGTCACAGGCTCCAAGAACCACCCCAAATGTTTGAGCTAGAATTCCGTAAGTGATGGCTTCTGGTTATAGGAGTGTTTCATAACCTTGTGGCTGACCACAAAATTCTTAATCACCTTTCTCATATAGTCACCCACCCTGGAGTAAAAGCCAAAAACACAATTCACTATGCCTTTGAGCAGTTTCTGCCCATCCTCTCTCAGCAAGCTAGGTGGAGTGCTTACAGGGTGTCCAAACAGTAGCTCCAAGGGACTAAAGTCAACTCATTTTGGGGGAACCTCCCTTCAGGCAAACAAGCATGGGAAAGGAACATCCCATCCTCTTCTGTGTTCTTCAGACATACTCGTAGGAGGCTGGCTCTGTATACACTATATCAAATGAGATACAGTGTGCACAGAGTCCCGGGGTTTCCCAGAGGCTTAACTTAGGCTAAAGAAGATAATACTAATGCTCTCTTTTGTGGTAGTGTGGTTGAGCAGTTAGGCTTATCAGAGGGTAGAGCTATGCATTTGTTGTGTACACAGTCAAGTAATGAGGCACACACTCAATGACTGAACTCCATACCAATATTTTTTTTATACAGCAAAAATATATTTTCTTAATTTATTTTTAGAACCACAAAATTCAAGTTGCAGGTAAGTACCTTAAAAGATTTGTATTTCACACAGGTATTAACAGTACTTTGATTGATGTCAATAAGTAATACAGTTCTTGAAATATTGGCAAAAAGATTTGTTTTCAAAATAGACAGTGCAACTTTCAGAAACAGTTCCTTAGGGGGGAAGAAAAGCTAGATCGGTTTGTAGGTAAGTACAACACTTACAGTTTCAGACTCTGGGTTTTAGGAAGTCCACCGGTTGGGGTTCAAGTTAACCTCAAACACCCACCACCAGCAACACGGGGCCGGCCGGGTGCATAGGTAAAAAATTAGAAATCCTATGGAGACATGGGGTATGCGTAGTTGGGCCTGCCTGCAGGTAAGTACACGAGGCTTGGAGGGCAGACCAAGGGGGATTGAAGGAGCACTGGAGGGGCCACGAGTAGGCACCAAACATGCATCCTCAGCGATACAGGGGCGGCCGGGTGCAAACAGGATGTCGGGTTTCCAATGCTGGTCTATGAGGGGACCCGGGGGTCACTCAGAGGCTGCAGGCGACGTCCAGGGGGGGTGTCTCGGGCACACCACTGGTTGGACAGGGAGCAGGGCCGCCTGCTGAACGTGGCTGCACAGGGTTTCAGTTTCTTCAAGGCCTGGGGGCTGTGGGTGCAGGGGGTTCTTTGGCGTTTGATATCTTCGTCAGAAGCATTCGCGGTCAGCGGGATTCCCACTGCAGGCGTAGTTGTGGAGAGGTGAAGAGGTCAACCTACCATTTGCTCAGAATCACCTGGGGATCCTCTCTAGCTGGTTGGACCACCTTGACTGGGGCCGTGGGCGTTGGGTTCAGAGTGGTTAGGACTCACGCATTCGGAGTGAGGTGGGAATCCTTGGTTGTTGGTTTCTTCTTGGACAGGGCAGCTGTCCACAGGAGTTTTTGGTCCTTTTGGGTGCAGGGCAGTCCTCTGGAGCTTGTCAGAGGTCGCTGGTCCCGATGGATGCGTCACTGTTCTTTTGCAGGTTCTTTGAAGCAGGAGACAGGCCGGTAGGGCTGGGGCCAAAGCAGTTGTTGTCTTCCATCTCATCTGCTGGGGGTTTCAGCTAAGCAGTCCTTGCCAGGTCACCAGGAATCTGGTGAGCTGCGTTCAGGGAAGCCCTTAAAAACAAGATTCAGGGGGCATTATAGGGGGTCAGAGGGCAGTCACCAATGGCTACTGTCTCTGAGGGTGGCTACACCCTCCTTTTGTCCACTCCGCCTGGGGAGAGGGACACATTCCTATCCCTATTGGTCCCTGTCCTCCAAACCAAGATGGAGGCTTCTGCAGGGATGGGGTCACTTCAGCTCTGGACATCTTAGGGGTGGTCCCAGCTGAAGTGGTCCTTGTTTTTCTTAAGTTTCCAGCCGAACTGGCCGCCAAAAGTGGAGCTTTGTCCAGGGGCAGGTATCTTCACTAGCTGGAGTGCCCTGGGGCACTGTAACACAAGGCCTGAGCCTTTGAGGCTCACCGCCAGGTGTTACAGTTTCTTGGGGGGGTGGGGGGGTGATGCACCTCCCCCCAGAGCAAGCTTTGTTTCTGTCCTCAGAGAGCACAAAGGCCCTTTCCCCATGGGGTCAGAACCTTGTCTGCTAGTGGCAGGCTGGCACAGACCAGTCAGTCCTACACTAGAGGATTGGGTAAAATACAGGGGACATCTCTAAGATGCTCTGTGTGTGCATTTTGTAATAAATCCCATACTGGCAGCAGTGGGGGTTTATTGTGCTGAGAAGTTTGATACCAAACTTCCCAGTATTTAGTGAAGCCATTAGGGAGCTGTGGAGTTCGTAATGACAAACTCCCAGACCACATACTCAGTATGACTACCCTGTACTTACAATGTCTCAGAACGGAATAAGACACTGTAGGGGAATATTGCTCCTGCAGCTATGCCCTCACCTTTGGTACAGTGCATCCTGCCTTAAGGCAGTGTTTTGTGGGCATATCACCCTGAGGGGGATGCCATGTCTACTTTGTCTTTTTCTCCCCACCAACACAGTCAGTCTGCAATGGCAGTCTGCATGTGTTAGGTAAGGGGAACAACACATGCTGCAGTTCTTAGAGACCCTCCCTGGTCACATGGTCCTTGGTACCACTGGTACCATTTTGCCATTTTTGTGGAAACAATGGTACATTTTTAGAGAAAGGACAGTGGTGCTGGGGCCAGCATCTATCAAGCAAAATGTAAGTGTGTGCACATGGGTGTGTGCGCGTGTGCACGCGTGTTTGTGAAGATACCCAGAAGGGCTCTAGCTGTCCTAAGTGGTATGGCTTCAATATATCTAATGGCATTGTCCACTACCACCAGGATGAACCTACTTCCTGGAGGGTGGGGGGAAGAGGAAAGAGAGAGAAAGAAAATAGGTGGTGTCTAGAACACCAAAAATTTCTATCTCTACCCTCTCAAAGCGAGTCTCCTTCACAGGAAGTGGTTCAATGAAGCCTTCTGCTTGCCACTGGCTTGACAGGAACGACAAAACTGCTTAACCATCTCAGACATCTATGGCCAGAACAATGGCTGACCAGCCTCTCCCCAAGTCTTGGTCTGCCGCAGGTAGCCAGCTAAGCGGATATCACAGAGCTGGGTAAGGAGAAACTCCATGTACTGCTGGAGGACCACCAATCATTTGGCTGCCCCTGGTTTCGGGTCCCTTGTTTCGCTATACAGGAGTTTCCCCTCCAGGTATACCTTATGTGTACCACCCGCCTGCCCTAAGTGACAGCTGTCTGCTGCAGGTCTTCCAAAGTAGGGCATGTCCTTTGTCCACTGCTCAGGTCCTCTCTAGAATTATTCCACCACTCACTGGAGGACTGCCAGGTCATGCATGTTTCCAGAACCAGTCTCCTCTTAAGGCACCACGTCTTCCTACTGAGGGATGGCCTCCTTCTGGGCCTGTGGACTTGTGGAAGTCTGGTGGCCTATCTTCCTGCCCCTAATCTTGGCTTTAGGACCAGGTCCACAGTTTCAGACTGCAAAAACCACTTACTCTCCCTCTGGGCCTTCTGTGCTTTTATAGTAAGGTATACCCAGTCAGGCGGACCCAGCACTGCTGAATGGGTCCTCCTTTTCATCTATGCCCAAGCAGAAGTTTCCACGTCTCTGCGAAGCAGACACTGTACTGGGATTGCAGGGGACACAGCTACCTTCTTAGAGCCACTAAACCCTCCCACTGTAAGCACACTACAGCCACTGGATGGGACTTTGTCTCATTATCAGCACAGACAATGTGGTGCACCTCTTCCGGCAGGATCTGCATTAGGGAATCCAGTTTGGGCATTACCATGGTTACACTTGGACCTTTATCTCTCAGACCCTTCACCTCCACTGCAATGATTTCTGGCCACTGCCTATAGGTCTCCATGCTAGGAGGTGACAAGTTCTGCCCACCTATGAACAATAAGGTGGCCTTGTGTAATCTTGGGGATCTCTAGGGACAACTTTCCATCCCATCCTAACACTAGCTAACCTTATAGACTGCTCACCAGTAGGTGCGTTTTTAGTGCACACTGAATCTCCCCTTGTGTCCTAAAAAACTGCAATCAAAACCCATGGCAGGCGTTGAAGGGATCAAACCTCTTTCCCAGATACCCCTCTTTGCTTCTGCCTATACTCTTAAGGGGTCAAACCAAATAGATCAACCAGGGTTGCCTTCATGTGTGAGTAGGACTCAGCTATGCCCCTAACAACTACTGGTACTAACTCAAATCATAGTGTTCACCAGTTTTGTGATGTGTACCCACCTTCCTAATTGTGAGAGTTCTCTCGTGTGTGGCCAGCCAGTTATCTATGTCATTTCCCCTGGACTTAACTAGGGACAATCCCTTTCAGCAATCTGGCATTCTTGGCACCCCTGCCAGAAACTCCAGTTAGAACTCTGTTGCCACCATCTTCTCTGGGCCCTAGGCCCATTTTGGCCCATCTTTCTTCAGGGACAATCATTTTTCAGCAAGAGCTAAGGCCCCCTCCTCCAGGTCCAAAGCTATGTCCTTCTGAAAGTACCTCTGGCTAGTGGCAGAGCCTTCTCTGGAAGCCATCATTGGCCTGGTGTGCGGAGGTAAAATTCCACCTGCTCCACCCATGACAGTATTGTCAGCCTCCCCATCATTTTCTCCACTACTTTGGGGTAATTCCATTTTCAGGTATGCAAGTACCTTGTGTGTCTCCTTCCAAGACAACTTTCTCAAACTTTTCCCAGCCGTTGAAACGTTTTAGCAATCCTTTTAGAGAGAGTCCTTTGGAATCACTAACACTCGAGAAATGCTTGCAAGGTCCGAGAACATAATTCTCTAGGTGTACCTTTAGGAGAATCTTAATAGTCTTACAACCACTGTACGGTACTGCTAAAAACAAGTTCTAGATACCACTGCTAGGCACCAATGTGAGTAAATTGGCTTAACTCTGGGCAGATGTGGCTCTGCGAAGCAAGGCTTACGCAAAGGAACAAGTGCTAAGCGCCCAAACAGCACCAAAACATTTGAAGAAATAACAGACACTAAAGAAAGCAGACACCAGTTTAAAGAAATGGAATGTGTTTTTATATATTTTTAGACACCACGACGAAAAATATCTGCTAGAGCATTCAAGGCATATAGGTTTTACAAGGTTCAGTAAATAGGCACTTTTTACTGAACCGCGAACAAGCACTGGCAAATTCAACAAATTTGACTATTTGAGCAAAGACTTCGACTAGTTGCATTGTGGTTGGTTTGAGTTACTTTGGGTGACCAACTCTGACAGGGAGGCAGTCTGAGGGACCAGCATGGTCCTAAGAAACAGTTACCTTGACCAGGGAAGCAGTTTTCAATTCCAGGCACTTTTAACCTTTGCTGTGGGTGTAGGAAAGTACCATCTTTCTGGCAAAGTTACCCCCACGTTTTGCCTGATGTCAGTGTGTTTGAACTGTAGTTCACTGGGATCCTGTTAACCAGGACCCCAGTGACAGTGCCCTCTCTCCTAAATTAAGTTGTTGGTTACCTTTCACACCCACACTTGGCATACTGGTGCACCCATGTAAGTCCCTAGTATATGGTACCTAGGTACCCAGGGCATTCTTACACCAGGGGTCCCCTATGGACTGCAGCATGTATTATGCCACCCATAAGAGCCCACGCAAACTGTGACTGCAGACCTGCCATTGCAGCCTGTGCGAAAGGGTAGATGCACCCTTTCACTGCCAAACCTAAACACTGCACTTAAACAAGATAAGTAACCCCTCTGGAAGGCCCTTCCGCCCAAGGACAGGGTGTATGTCTCTAGGTGTGAGGGTACCCCTACAGACCCAAGGGCAATTCCTGGACTACAGAAGTGCGGGGAAGCAATCTTATGGTATGTAGTGGCAACTAGTCAGCATGAGTGGTCCAACTACATAATGGCTACTCCGAACCTTGGCATGTTTGGTATCAAACATGTTGGAATCATGCAACTACACAGATTCCAGTGTTAGGTGCATGATACCATGTACTTTGGGGGTTCCCTACGGGATCCCCCAGTTCTGCCTGTGTAACCTTACGGGGTCCAGCTGCTGCTGACCCCAGACACTGTTCTACCCTCCTGTTGATGAGCCAGGCCCATGCCAGGGAACAGAACAAAGGATTTCCTGCAAGAGAGAGGTGTGACCACCCCTCCCTGTGTATTAGGCATCTAAGTGCTGGGGTGGGGTGGCCTCTGAGCACTACATAGAATGCTTTGAAGGGCGCACAAAGAACAGGGAAGGGACCAGTCCCTTTCCCAGGGGAGGTCCCCAGAGCTTTGCCAGGTGGCCACTTGATTCTGCCATCTTGAAAATAAGATGCGCAAAGGCCTTTGGGAGCATCCGGTTGGTTAGGCCAGGTAGGTGATGTCCCAGACACCTTCTGATAGGTGGGTCACTGCAGAGAAGGACCAACCACCCTTTAGAGGTGCATCCTCAGATTTGCCAAGCAAAACTCTACAAGGAATTCTCTACAATACATCTTCTGCCCCGGCCTCTGGACCCGCTGCTGGTCTTCGCTTGGAACTGAACAAGTCTGCTTCTGGTGGGAAGACTCCCACTGCAACATTGTTTCTCTGGATCCTGCAAGAATTCTGCAACATCCAAGGCTGTGCATCCTCCAAGTTCACAAGGACTATTTTTGCACCTGGAAGCACAAAAGAATCTCCTCTGGAGTGAAGGAGTCACTCCCCTGCAACCACAGGCACCTTAAGGCATCATCAACCGGTTGGCAGGGTTTGCTGTCCCTGGACATCTGAAGATCCTGCTTTACAGGTGGAGTGTGTGTGGCCTCCTCTGGGTCCTGGTTATCTTCTATCCAGGTTGGGAGACTAAGTCCTTGCTCCTGCCACTGGACTGGCACTCCTGTGCACTGTGACTGTTCCTTTTGCCAAGGCTTTTTGACTCTTTCTCCAGGAGATCTGCAGGCTCCAAGAAGCCCCAGCACCCATCACTCTGCAAACTTAAGTTCAGCCCCTGTTTTGCAACTCCTGTGATGTGGAACTTCTGTTTTGCTGGGCTGGTAAGGCCTCCTTGTGCCTCCCTGTGTCTGGCGCCTGTGGATCACCGGTGGGGATTCCATCAACTTCTGTTGGCCTTCCTGTGTGCTGAGGTCAGCTCTGACTCCCCCTCCTGGGTTGTCTCCTGGACCATGCTGGCCCCCAAAACTTTGCAAACTCCTCTTCTGCTCCTGCTTGCATTTACCAGTGCTTGTTGGTGACCTGGCTGGTCACTGACCCTGCTGCAATCCGGCAACCGTTGAGGGACAGCTCATAGGGGACTCCTGGGATCTTCAGCAGCTACTGGACCCTGCAGATGGAAGACCTCTTCCCCAGTCTTGCAGGAACTTCACCTTCAGGAGGGCGGGCATTGCCACCTGTATCACCTGGGCACCTCCTTGAGTGCTGGACTCGGACCCTTCCTTTGCAGGTCCTCCATGTCTGGAATCTGTTCCTGGGTTCCACCAGCCTTGTCTACGGGTTGTGACAGCAGCTGGACAATCCAAGGCATCGACAGTCCTCAGAGTCCCTTCTCCCCACTGCATCCAGGTCCCTGGTGTAGATACTCCTGTCTTCTGGGTATCCTGGGGTAGGTGCACTCTCCATTCATCCTCTTGCCTGCTGGTTTCCTCAGGGTCCACTGGGAAGGGTCCTAAATTCCCAAAACTCCAACCACTACTCTGTGTTAGCCTAAGGGACAATTGGGTAGGTAACTGACTTACTCCTAGTTGCTGGAGACACTCCCTGTACTTACCTCTGGTCTTCCTTACTGCCCCAGCCCCTAGCGCACTACAACACGTAACTTGGCTGGAGTCACTTTCACATTCCTCTTTTTTAGTATATGGTTTTGCCCTCCCATAGGGCCCCGTACATTTCTATGCTTTTCTGATGATTATTTTATATGTATAATTGTATGTAATATCTCCAAAAGGAGATATGCCAATGTCAGTTTAGTAGTAGGGCTGTAATAAAGTATTCTTTATTTTTGCAACACTTGTGTGGTTCTTTCTTGTGATTTTCATTGTCTGACTACTGTGGCATTGCAAGTGCTTTACATTCCTCCTAGATAAGCTTTAGCTGCTCACCTCAGCTACCCCTAGAGAGCTTCTGCTATCTTGCCACCTATTCACTATCACTAAGGGTTGCCAGGACTTAGTATAGAGTGCCACGCCATAGGTGTGCATCATAAACTGAGCCAGCCTCCTATAGTAGGTCCTTCTGAAAGTGGTCCTGATGCACAGGTAAAGGCTGCTGAATGTAGGTCAATGCCTCATTCTGAATGGTCACCCCCAATTTATTTTTATTTTTTTACTTAGAGCGGTTCCCCAGGGCTTGCAGCACTGATTGTAGAGGGCATCTAGCGACTCCACAGCGACGACGTCCCTGGACATGATGTCAGCAAAGTCCATATATTCCCTCCTCCGACACGCTGACGTCAGTTTCTTTGGTGACCTGGAGCAGCTGACCAACGCGGAGCTGACGATGGAATAGAAAAACAGTGCAATAGTGTGTATGCCAACCAGAAGAAAAAGAGATGTTTTGAGACATAAAGCAGGAGAACACCCAAAACCACTGCAAACGAGACTTAAGAGTACATAGTTCGCAAGTGGGGAGGATGGGTGGGTCAGTAAGGAATCTGTGGGTAGTGTGTCTCTCTACCAGATAAGGCGTTACCAAAGGTAAATAACTTGTTCATTTGATAAAGACAACTAGCCGCAGATTCCTTATCTTAGAAAAAGATAACCAAGCAATCCCAACCCGTGGCGGAGGGACGCAAACAGACCACACCAGTCTCGCAAGAACAACCTGGCAGCACAGAGGTAGAGAACCAGGCTCGAGACAGAGTGGCAAGAGAAAAAACAAAATAAATGACATACTAGATACTGCAATACCTATGGGGAAAACGAAGGTATGGGAGGGAATGAAAAACCTCCACTGGAGGCTAGGCAGCAACCACCCCCATAGGGGAGGTACACTGTGAACAAACCAGCAGGATAAGGAAAGGAAACCCTGTAAAGGGCACCAGAAAGACACATACACATGTGAAATAAAATGTGTAAAAGAGTCAAACTACAAAGAATAGCACAACTGTGACATTGAACAGTCTCACAGGCAGAAGGAGAAAGTACTCCAGTCAGAAGCAAAAGAAGACTGACTGAAGGGCTCAGACAGAGTAAAGAAACAGTACCAGGCCCAAAAGGGACAAGAAAGTGGGAAAGACCAGGAGGGCCTTGCACTAGTGCAAAGTGTACAGACATACATGAGGCTGGGGAAGGAAAGAGCACTGAAAGTGAACAGGGACTAGAAGGTAAAAGGAGCGTACGTCCCGTTATAAATACAGAACGAAAATGGAGGCCAGAAAACCAGCTGCCAAGGAAACTGGAAGCAGAATAAGCAAGACAAAGAACTGTGAAGGAGGAAGCACAGAGAACCACGGAAGGAGTCTACTAAAATGTAAGAGTGGTGGCGAGATGCGAACCCTAAGCGAGGGATAGGCCGCCAAAACAAATCAGTAGACCTAGCCCCAAAGCTAGAGCTCCTAAAATTACAGACACACCAATTTATGGCACCTGCAAGGGAAATGAAGGGAGGAAGAAATGGCTTCTGAGACCCGTGAAGGGACAACAGTTCAAGAAGAGTTAGGGTCCATGAAAAGGTTCTGAAGGATGGAAAAAAAGACATTGAAAGATAACCACAGCTGGTGCCAAAGCAAAAAGATACCGATCCGACGCCGGAGTCGGATTCGAGAGTGTGAGTAGGCACCAAGGTGGAAACCGCAGGCGTAGATCCTGCCAAAACACTTACCACCTCCATAGGACCAAAAGGCGCTCCAGAGGGAGCGGAAGGACCAAAGATAGACTGGAGAGACTTATAATAAGGTCGCATCTGATCCATAGTCACCCCAGGCCTGGGAAATGGCAGAAAGGATAGGGTCGACATGGGGGCAGACTCCACTGGAGGAGAGCGTGGAGGCGGAGACGCCGAAGAGTGCCCAGGAGCCTGACAAGACCTACCCTGAGATGTTGAGGGTGCAACTGAGGTCAACAGAACCATCCGAAAATTATTCCTGGAGCGCTCCCAGGACCGCAAAGATGAAGACGAACTGCAACATCAGCACGAAGATGACCTGTTGGCCCGCGTCACATGGAGCTTCATACGATGCTTCCTCAAAGACTTTGGCTTTAGAGGATGGCAGGCGTTGCAGTCATGATGAGACCCCAGACACCACAAACAGACGGAGTGAGGATCCGTGGATGACATCTGCTCGGAACAGGATCCACAGGGTTTAAACCCAGAAGGCATTTTACTGGAGAGAAATTGAAACAAAATACGCAACATCGGGTAGAAAAGGCCAAAAGAGCCCAAGGTACTACGAGACACCGGATCCGCGTTGCTGCGCAGAAAAGAAGAAACTGACATCAGTGCGTCGGAGGAGGGAATATATGGACTCCAGTGATGTCATGTACGTGGTCATCGCCGCAGCAGAGTCAGTCAACGCCCTCTACTGGCGCACAGGGGTACTGCTGAAGGAAAATGTCACTTACCCAGTGTACATCTGTTCGTGGCATTAGTCACTGCAGATTCACATGCTGTGCATAGTCCGCCGTCTGGTGTTGGGTCGGAGTGTTACAAGTTGTTTTTCTTCGAAGAAGTCTTTTCGAGTCACGAGACCGAGGGACTCCTCCTACTTTGGTTCCATTGTGCATGGGCGTCGACTCCATCTTAGATTGTTTTCCCCGCAGAGGGTGAGGTAGGAGTTGTGTATCTTAGTAATAGTGCCCATGCAATGGAATGAATAAGTATGTACAAAATGAAGGTTAAAGTAATATATTTACAAATGTTGAAGATTACTTCCAAACGGCTACAGGCTCCCGGGGAGGCGGGTGGGCGCATGTGAATCTGCAGCGACTAATGCCACGAACAGATGTACACTGGGTAAGTGACATTTTCCGTTCGGTGGCATGTGTAGCTGCAGATACACATGCTGTGCATAGACTAGTAAGCAGTTATCTCCCCAAAAGCGGTGGTTCAGCCTGTAGGAGTGGAAGTAGTTTGAAATAAAGTTTTTAGTACAGCTTGACCTACTGTGGCTTGTTGTGCAGATAACACGCCTACACAGTAGTGCTTAGTAAATGTGTGAGGCGTAGACCATGTTGCTGCCTTACATATTTCGTTCATTGGAATATTTCCTAGAAAGGCCATGGTAGCACCTTTCTTTCTGGTTGAGTGTGCCTTTGGTGTAATAGGCAGCTGTCTCTTTGCTTTAAGATAGCAGGTTTGGATGCACCTAACTATCCATCTAGCTATACCTTGTTTTGATATTGGATTTCCTGTATGAGGTTTTTGAAATGCAATAAATAGTTGTTTTGTTTTCCTAATTAGTTTTGTTCTGTCAATGTAGTACATTAGTGCTCTTTTGATGTCTAATGTATGTAGTGCTCTTTCAGCTATTGAGTCTGGCTGTGGAAAGAACACCGGCAATTCTACTGTTTGATTTAAGTGGAACGGTAAGATGACCTTTGGTAAGAATTTTGGGTTGGTTCTTAGAACTACCTTATTTTTGTGTATTTGAATAAATGGTTCTTGTATAGTAAATGCCTGAATTTCACTTACTCTTCTTAGAGATGTAATGGCAATGAGAAATGCAACTTTCCACGTTAAGTATTGCATTTCACAAGAATGCATGAGTTCGAAAGGTGGACCCATGAGCCTTGTCAAGACCATGTTGAGGTTCCATGAAGGAACAGGTGGTGTCCTTGGTGGTATTATTCTCTTTAGGCCCTCCATAAACGCTTTAATGACCTGTATTCTAAATAGGGAAGTTGAATGAGTAATCTGCAGGTAAGCAGATATTGCTGCAAGATGTATTTTTATGGAATTAAAAGCTAGATTTGATTTTTGTAGATGTAGTAAATATCCTACTACATCTTTTGGAGATGCATGCAATGGTTGGACTTGATTATTATGGCAGTAACAAACAAATCTTTTCCATTTACTTGCATAGCAGTGTCTAGTGGATGGCCTTCTAGCTTGTTTTATGTCCTCCATACATTCTTGTGTGAGGTTCAAGTGTCCAAATTCTAGGATTTCAAGAGCCAAATTGCTAGATTCAGCAATGCTGGGTTTGGATGCCTGATCTGTTGTTTGTGTTGTGTTAACAGATCTGGCCTGTTGGGTAGTTTGACATGAGGTACTACTGACAGGTCTAGTAGTGTGGTATACCAAGGTTGTCTTGCCCATGTTGGTGCTATTAGTATGAGTTTGAGTTTGTTTTGACTCAACTTGTTTACTAGATATGGAAGGAGAGGGAGAGGGAGAGGGGGAAAAGCGTACGCAAATATCCCCGACCAATTCATCCATAGAGCATTGCCTTGAGATTGCCGGTGTGGGTACCTGGATGCGAAGTTTTGGCATTTTGCGTTTTGTTTTGTTGCAAATAGATCTATTTGAGGTGTTCCCCAAATTTGGAAGTAAGTGTTCAGGATTTGGGGGTGAATTTCCCATTCGTGGACCTGTTAGTGATCCCGAGAGAGATTGTCTGCTAGCTGGTTCTGGATCCCTGGAATAAACTGTGCTATTAGGCGAATGTGGTTGTGAATTGCCCAATGCCATATTTTTTGTGTGAGGAGACAACTGTGTCGAGTGTGTTCCCCCCTGTTTGTTTAAATAATACATTGTCGTCATGTTGTCTGTTTTGACAAGAATGTATTTGTGGGTTATCATTGGTTGGAATGCTTTCAACGCTAGAAATACTGCTAACAATTCTAGGTGATTTATATGAAACTTTCTTTGATGTACGTCCCATTGTCCTTGGATGCTGTGTTGATTGAGGTGTGCTCCCCACCCTGTCATGGAAGCATCTGTTGTTATCACGTATTGTGGCACTGGGTCTTGGAAAGGCCGCCCTTTGTTTAAATTTGTACTGTTCCACCATAGAAGCGAGATGTATGTTTGGCGGTCTATCAACACCAGATCTAGAAGGTGACCCTGTGCATGTGACCATTGTGATGCTAGGCACTGTTGTAAGGGCCGCATGTGCAATCTTGCGTTTGGGACAATGGCTATGCATGAGGACATCATGCCTAGGAGTTTTAAGACCATCTTTGCGTGTATCTTTTGTGTTGGATACATAGCTTGTATCACCTTGTGAAAATGTTGAACCCTTTGTGGACTTGGAGTGGCTATCCCTTTTGTTGTGTTGATTGTCGCTCCTAAGTATTGCTGTGTTTGACCCGGCAAAAGGTGTGACTTTGCATAGTTGATGGAGAAACCCAGTTTGTAAAGGGTTTGTATAACATAATCTGTGTGGTGTAAACACTTTGTTAGCGAGTTGGTTTTGATTAACCAATCGTCTAGGTACGGGAACACGTGTATTTGCTGCCTCCTGATATGTGCAGCTACTACTGCTAGACATTTTGTAAAGACTCTTGGTGCTGTCGTTATTCCGAATGGCAACACTTTGAATTGGTAATGTATTCCTTTGAATACGAACCTTAGGTATTTCCTGTGCGAGGGATGTATCGGTATATGGAAATACGCGTCTTTTAGATCTAACGTTGTCATGTAGTCTTGCTGCTTCAGTAGTGGTATTACGTCTTGTAACCTGACCATGTGAAAGTGGTCTGATTTGATGTAGGTGTTTAGTGTTCTGAGATCCAATATTGGTCTCAGACTTTTGTCCTTTTTCGGTATTAGAAAGTACAGTGAGTAAACTCCTGTGTTCTTTTGTGTTTTTGGTACTAATTCTATTGCGTCTTTTTGCAGTAATGCTTGAACTTCTAGTCCTAGAAGGTCTATACGCTGTTTGGACATCTTGTGTTTTTTCGGTGGAACGTTTGGAGGGAGTTGGAGAAATTCTATGCAATAACCATGTTGGATAATTGCTAAGACCCAAGTGTCTGTTGTTATCTCCTCCCAAGATTTGTAGAACTGGCTTAGTCTTCCCCCCACTGGTGTTGTGTGAAGGGGTTGAGTGACTTGTGAGTCACTGCTTGTTTTGAGGGGTTTTGGGCCCTTTAAATTTTCCCCGGTTTCTTGGGAATTGGCCCCCTCTGTATTGGCCCCGAAAGCCTCCCCTTTGATACTGTCCCTGGTAGGTAGACGGTGTTGTTTGTGAGGTGCTGGCTTGTGTGGCTTGACCTCGAAACCCTCCTCTGAAAGTAGTTTTGCGAAATGTGCCAAATGTGCCTCTGCCCTGCGGGGAATAGAGTGCGCCCATGGCTTTAGCTGTGTCAGTGTCTTTCTTTAATTTTTCAATTGCAGTGTCCACTTCTGGTCCAAACAATTGTTGTTCATTGAACGGCATATTGAGCACTGCCTGTTGTATCTCAGGTTTGAAGCCGGATGTGCGCAGCCATGCGTGCCTCCTTATCGTTACAGCAGTATTTATAGTTCTTGCAGCTGTATCTGCTGCATCCATAGAAGAACGGATTTGGTTGTTGGATATGTTTTGTCCCTCTTCAACCACTTGTTTTGCCCGTTTTTGGAATTCTTTGGGGAGGTGCTCGATGAGATGCTGCATCTCGTCCCAATGGGCTCTGTCATATCGCGCTAGGAGTGCCTGCGAGTTGGCGATGCGCCACTGATTTGCAGCTTGTACTGCAACCCTTTTCCCGGCTGCATCAAACTTTCGGCTCTCCTTGTCTGGAGGTGGTGCGTCGCCTGATGTGTGCGAGTTGGCTCTTTTACGAGCTGCTCCTACGACAACTGAATCTGGTGTCAGTTGTGATGTAATAAAAGCAGGGTCTGTGGGTGGTGCCTTGTATTTCTTCTCCACCCTTGGGGTTATTGCTCTGCTTTTAACTGGCTCCTTAAAGATTTGTTTAGCGTGCCTTAGCATTCCAGGGAGCATAGGAAGGCTTTGATAATTGCTATGGGTGGAGGACAGGGTGTTAAAAAGGAAGTCATCCTCGATAGGCTCTGAATGTAGCGATACGTTATGAAACTCTGCTGCCCTAGCTACCACCTGAGCATACGCTGTACTGTCCTCAGGTGGTGAGGGCTTAGTGGGGTACGACTCAGGGCTATTGTCCGATACTGGGGCGTCATAGAGATCCCATGCGTCCTGGTCATCTTGGCTCATGGTGGTATGAGCTGGTGATTGTGACGGAGTCTGTGCCGGTGATATAGGAGTTGCCGGTGGTGGAGAGGGTGGTGGAGTTACCTTCTTCACCACTTTTGCTTGTGGTGTTTTTTTTGTTGTTGGAAATCTAGTTTCCTTTTTCTGCTGATTGGGGGAAGGGTGCTGATCTTCCCTGTATCACTTTGTATAAAGATCTGCTTTTGCGTGTGATCTACAGCTGTTGTTTGTAATTCCTCCTCAAATCTGTGTTTTTGAAGTTGGGAGGACAGTGATTGTTCCTCTGAGTAGGAACTGGCTTTCGGTTCGGTTGCTGGGCGTTTTGGCACTGCAACCGTGTCTTTTGTTGTTTTCCGCTCCGAAGAGATTTTCCTCTTTTTCGGTGTCGTACCTTCTTGGCGTCGACCATCTTCGGTGCCGCTATCTCTGTGCCGAGCAGCT
Source organism: Pleurodeles waltl (assembly GCF_031143425.1). Lineage (NCBI taxonomy): Eukaryota > Metazoa > Chordata > Amphibia > Caudata > Salamandridae > Pleurodeles > Pleurodeles waltl. Next base: position 423,308,026 of record NC_090450.1, read on the forward strand.
TCGGTGCCGCTGTCTCGGTGTCGACCCTTTTCTGCGGCAGTATCTCGGTCCCGAGATTGCTGCGTGCCTGTGTCTCGACCTGAGTCGGACGATCTCGGCACCAGCTCGCCCTTTTTCGGTGCCGATGGGCGGTCACCTACTTTATGGGTTGGCCCCGACGGGGGATCGAAATTACCTCGAAGGGCTACCGGAGCTCTTCAAGATTCGGTGTCGATTCTAATCTAGCCCGATACCGAACGAAACAATACCGACTAATTTTCCGTTGATTCTGACTAACTTTCCGACCCGAAACACGGAGCGAAAAGGAACACGTCCGAACCCGATGGCGGAAAAAAAACAATCTAACATGGAGTCGACGCCCATGCGCAATGGAACCAAAGTAGGAGGAGTCCCTCGGTCTCGTGACTCGAAAAGACTTCTTCGAAGAAAAACAACTTGTAACACTCCGACCCAACACCAGACGGCGGACTATGCACAGCATGTGTATCTGCAGCTACACATGCCACCGAACAAAATGTTTCCAGATCCAGTCTGACGCCTGGGGAAGAATTCAAAGTTAAGGAATCTGCTGCTCTTTGTCTCAATCCAATACACAGAGTTAGATCAGAGTTCAGTAAGGCCCCGGAGTGCTGTCAGGGAGTAGCTGGGACCCTCAGCAGAGAAGTAATCAATCCAGGAAAGATTGGCCTGTGACCACAGCAGGCGATTGGTAGTCCAATGGTGAATGAACATTGGCCAGACCTCTCTGTGGGACACTGACTCTGCAACCAGGACCCCCCTTACCATCTTTGTGGACTGAGGAATCCCTGCAGAAAGACCCCTTTTGACCGCATCGCATTCACAGTATCCTTAGAGTATTGGAAGAAAGTACCCTCTTTCATGGCACGGTTACCCATTTTCTGGCCTATTGTCAGTATGTCTGACTGTGTCTACTGGGACGTTGACCCACTTCATGAAGCAGAACTTCTTTGTGTTCTATCCACGAACTGAGTTAATTATCTTTTCAAGATTAAGCTCCTACTAGAGATAAAAGTAATTTTTAAACTTTAATATGAGGCTGAACTGTCATTTTATTTCGAGTGTTATAGTGTGGCACAGGTAGGAATATCAACTCCCACCTTGCCACTCTTTGCATTCTACAACAGAAAGCTTTTTCAGATTTCATCAGCCAAATCTTCTCATTTGGTCTCTTTTGTAGGTGCAATCCATTCTAGTGCTCCAAAAAATAGCATAGGTTTTCAGTCTTGAATAATGGTCCCTGTGGCTCAAATATCTCATCTGTTAGTGCAGAGATCTCCCTAGGGTAGCTGGTTGTGCTTTACAAATCAACATTCATTCATAGGGCATTAAAAAGGCATGGATGATGCACTAAGCACAAGGTGTTTGGGTCTGACCAATAAAACCAAGTATCCTTTGATAGGTCTGTAATTTCTGTTTACAGAGGGACCAAGCTGAAGAAAGGTTTAAGGCATGTTTGACTCAAAGGAAGGTGCTGAGCACATTGTTGAGTAATGTTCCATGAGACAACCTCTAAGGGCTTTTGAAATAGATTTCAAAGATAAAACAACACATGTAGAATGTAGAATAGCACAACAGTGAAGGCATTATACTTTTGTGGCAAAAACAAAGAGAAAACTCAGAGCTACTTAGAAAACTCGGAATGAGAGGTAATACCTAAAACAACTCATGTGTTTTTTAAGAATAAGGCAAATAGAAGAGAAGTATGTGTAGCGCTCAGAGTTGACCCTAACTGCTTAGGGAGGAATAATTAACTGTCAGTCAATTACCGAGTTGTACTTTCTGAAATAGGGATGTAAACCTAGGGTCATAAAGTTGCAGTGCCTTTTCTCTGAAAAAAGGCAAATAAATGAGTAAATAATCTGACAAGGTTTAAACCTTTCAGCGTAATCATTGACTTCAGAGTCGCAGTTGAATTATTCAAAATTATAAGTAATTTTCACAGATATTGCATCAAACCTATTTCTTTAAAGCGTTCCTTTCAATACAGTCTACTACTTCAGAAATGTTTTTAAAAAATCATATTTCTGACCTGTTTCCTTCGGGCTAACTCCTCTTCTTCTCGGCGTTTCCTTTCTTCCTCTTCTTGCTGACGCTTAAGGAGTTCCTCCTGCTGACGGCGTAGCTCCTCCTTTTGCTGGCGCAATTCTTCTTGCTGTTTGCGCAGCTCCTCTTGTTGTTTCTGCTCCATTTCCTCCTTCTCCTGTTGCTGCTTGGCTCTCAATTCCTTATCTCTCCTCTCCTGCTCTAGCTGCAACCATAAATTATGTTACAGAAGAGGGTATCTGCATTTAAGAGTGTCTTCCACAGCCCTGTCATGCACGTAAAATACCACACATCTGCACCAAAAACAAACTAATGCATTACAGCCACTACAAAGACGCCAGGCTTATAAATTGATTCTGAAACAATCCTACTTCACAACTCAGCTGCATCATAGTGTGTAGAATATTTGTGTAAAGAGGGTAACAAACATAGTGAATGCTTTGAATGAGTAGTTCAGGAAATCATACTTTGCTGATGCTGACCTTTGCTGCCTTGGCCTTTTCCAGCTGAAGCTGTTCCGGAGACGGACCTGGAGGCATAGCATCTGCAGGGAGATCCCAAACACTGTTGCCTTCCCATGCTACAAAAAAAGAGGCATTTTCTCAGTACATTACTAACAGTAGTAAGGACTTGCATTAGTCAGTCCAACATCGGAGGATGGTGGAAGCTCTTGCTGAGGCTAAAGTTCTGGCACATTGCCAACCAATCAAGTCACAGTATCACTGAAAGAAAATAAATAAGAATAAACTAGCTACTGACCTACAACAATAGATTGTGCAGCTTTAAACTCTTCTACATTCAACTTATTCTGCATTGTTATGCCACCTTGTGGTTGGGTCCAAAAATGTAGTACATTTTGCTTTAGGAGTTAAACTTTGATTGATCAGTATGATTCACCGTGAATCCTTAGCCCACAATGCCCCCATTCTGTTGGCACAATCTTTAGATAATTTGTTTATGTGTATACACCTAGAAGAGTTTCAAATTAAAAATCTATTCTAAGAGGTTAATAACTAGTTTATTTTGCAACATTAATCTTTTCTCATGCTGCGAATTGCTTACAGCAGTATAGGTGGGAGAGCAATGATGTGTGAGTAGTTGCAAATAAATGTCCTCAAATAGCCTGCCCCGCTTGAGCTTCTCTTGATATATTTCACACAGTAGCTCAAGTACTGGTGTTACAATGCCTCACATTGACTAATGCAGCTCTTTTGTTTTTCTTGTTGAATGTCAGTCAATAAATTCTTTATTCGGCATAACAGCCATAAAAGCATAAAACAAATACATGATATAATAATTCATAAAACTGATCTGGCACATAGCTTAAAACCTCATAGTTATTCTTAACCCCTAACAATTCTTGATTGTAATGCCCTCATGATTACATTCAGTATTACGTAACATATCCTTTTCACAATAGGCTTTATAGACATTATTACATGCTTGCATAAAACAAAACCAGCCTGGCCCAGTCAAAATGCTAAAAGCATTGATCTAGAGTTTAAATATGGCGGGCAGATCTAGATAAAGTGATACGTGCTTTGCATTAAAACCCAGTTCTAGTATCATGGGGATAAATCATTTTTCCATGTTACTTGGCTCGAGAGCAGCTTCAACATATAGAAAATGTATTTAAAAGTAGTTAAATAGGAACAATAGCTTAAAAACTTGAACCTAAATTCACATTTACATCATTCCTTAAAATACAATACGCTCACAATATAAAATAAATGTATCATCATCTGCTAATTCCACTAAATCATATAAGGCAGCATTATACAATATAACAACAATTCTCCCAGTTCCCTGAGGTGCCACTGTATTTCTTCGGGAAGCAGACCTACCTAACCCTAGATGCATTTTAGTTAACATTTGTGTATTCCTTATCATATAGTCAATTAAAATGATTTAACCCTTATAAAATACCTTTACTAGATTATACCTCGCGTACTTGCTCTCTCATCCCATACAAAGCGTCAGACAGCCCCACTGAGGCACTTCGTATTTCATTTTAAAATCGGCCTAGGGCAGTGGTCACATTCAAAATCTCTTATCTACTAATAGGTTGAGAGCTTGATTCTGGCTAATATAGTATTCCCTAAAAATTGTTTTTCAAAGGTTTTTGTGTTCATTTAAGAACCACAAACAATCCAGTAAAATGCGTTAGGCACTACATTTTTGTTTGAGGTCACATGTATACACGCCCAAGTCATCCCTCATGGTTTTGTTCTTAGATCTCTACATCATGGGTTTAACCAGACTATGAATTTTAACATATCCCTTAACTTAGGGTTAGGCAGCGCCTATATATAAATATATTGCACGTTTTCTTTGTTTCTCCACTCACGCACCATAAACTAGGTAGATATTTGCCCCTCTAAATAACCCAAGTCTTCTTCTCTTAGCCCTTTCTATTACCACAGCACGCAGCTCCTCCTATGGGATGTTGTCTCTGCGCCACTGATTAGCAGCTAAACCTAAGGAGACACAGATCTTCTCTAGCCGACCTCTCACTTGGGAGGCCCAATTCAAGTCGGTTGTCCTTCTTTCCCTTTTTTACATAATCGCGCAATTTTGGAAATCCCCTCTCTTCAGACAGGCTCAACCAAAATTTCAATGAGGCTTGCATTCCCTGATAACTCCATGCCGTCATTTGGCATTCCACCCATATAGCCTGTGTCATACTTGAGGGGGGAAGCGCAAGCAGACGTTTCACACATTTACTTTCTTCCACATCCCAATTCAACTTCCTAGCAAAAGTTAAAACTTCAAACCTATACTGAAATTGAGGACGCACCGTGGCATTAAGGCAAAAAGTATGGGACGAAGAGACGGAACCCCATATTTCCGACTAAACTGCTTTTATCCCCAAACTGATGTTAATGCCATGGCTTTTACTGACTCAATATGCTCTTTCCATCCTAATTCAGAGTCAAACCACATACCTAAATATTTATATTTATCAACCATTTCTACTTGGTCACTTCCCAAATACCAGGAAAATGCCCTCTTCCTTTTTCCCAGCACCATTATTTTCGTTTTGTCCAAATTTTCTGTAAACTTTTTAATTTGACTGTAAATATAAAAGCCGTTTAATTTTCTTTGCAATCCCAGTTCCATCATATCAACTATCACCAAGTCATCAGCGTATAATAAACAAGAAATATGGGTCCCATCCATTTTTGGGCAAAAAAAACCTTGCCTCCTTTAATATGCTTGGCATATTAAAAACAGTGGGGCCAAAACGCAACCTTGTCACAACCCCTTCTTTATAGGGATCCTCTTCGATAACGACTCACTAGTACCTAAAATAACTTGGGCCCAATTTTGCAAATGTAGTCCCTGGAGGAGAAAAAGTAGTTCGGAATCGACGTTGAGCCGTCTTAACATAATCCATAATAATTTCCGATCTACCAGATCAAAAGCGGCTGGAAAATCAACAAAACAAACAAAACAGACACCCTTGCACTTCTATAGACTTTTTTGCCAGTGCCCAAAGACTAAAACAGTGGTCTATAGTTGAGTGACCTTCTTTGAAGCCACCTTGCTCTACCGGAATCAAATTATTTAATTCTACCCAGAATTTAATTTGGACTAACAGTAGCTTTGCAAAGACTTTTTGCCCACGTCCAACAAACTGATTAGGCAATAATTCTTTGGTTGTGCTGAATCATCCTTATGATTTGGCCCAATTATTGCATCCTTGCAGCTCTCAGAAAAGCGGCCAGAATCAAAAATGTTATGAAAGATAACATAAAAAAAGACTTGCTCACCAATCAACGTGATGTTTTATTATCGCTGGAAGGTTGTCTGAGCCTGCTGCTTTAGATAACTTAAGAGTCGCAATTATTTAAATTATTGTTTGCAGGGAAAAAGATGACGTTAGGTCTCCACCTACCTCAACTTTATTTCCTGGTCTAATACAGCATCCTTCCCTCCATATAAATTGCACAAATGCTTATTCCAATCATCTCCAACCAAGCACTGCATAGTTCCAGAGGCTTTCCCCTCCCTCACCAACTGCCAAAACCTCTTAATATTGTGGGTTCCTATCACATCTAGCATAACTTTCCAATTCCTATTTTATATTCCCATTTCCTTTTTCTCAAGATACTTTTATAATCTTGTTTGGCTATGTGGAGCTTCTAATCTATTCCCTTAATGCCCCTTTTCCTGAATTACTTTTCCAACTTTCGCATCTTCAACTTCTAAATCCTACATTCTTGATTATACCAGGTATTTTTATGGTCTCTTCTAACTTTGTTCACAAGCATTACTTTTAATTTTACTTTCAAGCCATCTACTACTTGTTCAATTACCTTTTCATATCCCATAAACACATCTTTAGGATCTTCAGTCACCCTGAGACCCCTATAATGAATCATCAGATCATTGAGTACTTTTAGGCTATTTTCCGTGATATGGGTAGTTATCCAGCACGGGTATTCCACCTGCAATGCAACCACTCTTTTACTTAGTGCTTTATTCCCTGCCCTGAGTGCTAACTGTAGGGGCCAGTGATTACTACCTTTTAGGTGCATACCTTCAAATCCTGCAACTTCTTTGAAATGCCAACCATTTAAGGGAGTCATAATTAATAGGGCAAACCTGCTTACCTATTCTAAAGGTCTGTTTTGATGCTCCCATTGATGCAAAACAATCGTGGGAGCCTAAAGTTCTTACTTAGGCCCTATCCAGTGCCAGACCCTCTGATGTAGGGAAAATAGCTTGCACCACATGTGCAGCAGCCAGAAATTCTTTGTGCAATTTATCACTAATTGCTGGATCTAATTTATGATTAAAATCTCCTAAAATCAATACCAACTGTTCTGTATTGCTTATACATATTGCCTCCAAATCTTCCTCAAGCAGACCCAACTGGGTATCATAATCAGTTGTCATCCCCGGCTGAATATATACATTAATTACAGTGAGCTGTCTTGACCCTCCAATATCATTATAAAGGTCTACCCGACCAGCTAGTGGCCAGCAACCTTTTGTTTTAATCTTTGTCAATCTGTTGGCTACTCTAGTCAAGGTCAAAATAATAAGGCCACCTGAGGGTCGTCCTGGGCCTATCCAAGTGGCATTCTTAAAAAAAAATCTCAGAAAGCCATCTACTGGTCGAAGTTCTTCGCACTACCAAGTTTCCTGGAAACACACTATATCATACCTTTCCAATCTCTTGTTAAATAAATCCTGTTTTAAGTGTTTCTTATATCCTCCTAAGTTTCAGGAAAAAAACAAACAACTGTGACAAGTGGTTGACCCCTAGTTCAACTCGCTCAACTCTCCCCACTATAATCATCAAGGGGCTCAAAACGGTTCCTCAACATTGGGCCTTTAGGGTCGGCCACTATGGTTACACTTAGTCTGCTCTTATTTCAGTCCACACACGTTCTTGAATTTTGAGAACCTACTAGACTATGTTGTACTTGATCCAGGAGCAGCCCTGCATGGCAGTTGAGGGCTCTATAATTTCTTTCTACATTCTCCAATCCCCTCACTTGGACCAATCTTATGCCCTCCTTCTCTAATTTCTTATCTTCCCTCAATACCAGCTGTCTAACATCCTGAATAAAAAAGGGCCTTTGTCACTTCCTTCCCTAAAAGATTTGTTGTAAATCCCATTTGCCTTATATCCTCTGATCCGATCCCACATAGGCTGGGGAATTTACCCATAACTTCTAATAGGCGAGAATGATTCAAGAGCTTACGCTTCTCCACCCCCCCCCCCCCAATTTCCCTTCCCCAGGGTTCAGGTATACCCACAAAGTCTCACTTCCATTGTGGCCTATCTTCATTGTGTTTCCGTGACCACTAGATTGAAATAAGGGGCTACCCTTCTCCTGTCGTTCTAATCTTGGTTATCTTCTGTTTTTTTCACTAATTACCTTTCTTCTTGATACCAGTAGCTTCCTTAATTTCCTTACTTTCCTTCAATAAGGCCCTTTGGGAGTGCCTGTTCTCTCTTACTAACCGCATAGCTTCTGTATCTACTACTCTACAACCCCTTTTTAGTCACACTCCCTCTTTTGGGGATACCCACTTCATGCCTCTGTCGTGGGGCTATTCCTAATTTCTTATGCCTATCTATCCTACCACCTCTTTTCAAGAGCCTTTTCCTTTTATTATACCTCTGTTTACTGCTTAATACATCAAAACAGGGTATATAGCCCTTACAAGCCAACCTTGATTCCTTTTTATCACGAGCATAGGCTGTCTAGAGACATATTCCGATGGGAGATCCACTGTCTTCGTTATATCTATGGCCTCTCGATCACTACTTTCTACAGGCGTACCCATCTCCTGGTCCCTTTTCTCTGGCCACACCAGTACCAGCATACAGCTGTTTATTTGTTTCATCTCTTCTGCAATCCCCAGTAGTTGGGGTTTATGTGATTTACCTAGATCGTTACTCATCGTCAAAACGTCTAATGGCTTGAAAGGTTTTCTGCATTAAGAACATTACTTTTAATAAGGATGCTGCTGGAGTTGCGGTGGTATCTACGCCTAAAATGGACTGTCTATCAATGGGAGAGGCAGTATCCATTTCGCTAGCACCTCTACCTTCCCCACCTTGGCCCACCTTCTCTAATGTAGTATAAAACTGGGGTCTTTCATCCATCATATCATTCTTCATCACAAGGTGGGAGAGGCAAGGTGATGAGGACAACATAGGTTCCTGTAAGAGCTCCCCCCTTTATTCTGGCTCATCCCTGTCCCTAAGAGTAGATTCTCATCCTGTAGGGAATTCAAAATAATAAAATCACTTGATACAATCCGTTCATCTTCTCTCAGATCAAAATTTAAAGATTTTTTACTTTCAGTATCCAGGCATACATAAACATTAGCATTCTTTTAAAAATATTTCCCCACAAATTCTTTAATTGATGCACCCAATGGTGTTACAGCAATGCCTTCCCGAATGTCTATCGGGGCCTCCTCGTGCTGCAGAGCTGGGAACACACCTGCTCCTTCAAGACTGCTATCAGTATCCCCTAAAAGATGACACTCCTTAGGGAGTCTCTTTTTCCTAGTAATGCCTTTCAGACCCTTCTTCGGGCCACCCGCCCCACATGAGAACTTTCCTCTACCTCCAAATTCTGAATGCCACTACTGCTGTCTCCGCACACCTTGTTTCTTATCCTCCCACAAACTTACTCTGTGACAAGAACACCGAGTTCAGTCTCTAACACTCTGCCCCAACACAGTTCAACAATTTCAGATCTTGCACCTGCTACTCCACGACTTCCGTACTTTCTATGGCACCTTAGCTCCACCAGGAACGGGAGCTGGAGTCAAGGTCGTAATACAGTCGCAAAGGGGCTTGCGGAACACACAGACACAGGTGGCGGGCAAGAGCATGGTAGCAGCAAGTTATGATATACAATATCCAATGTCCAATATACACTATCCAATTGAAGAATCCCAGCAACTCTTAATACGGACAGTGGTGGTTCTGTCTCCACTAAAATATGAGGTACAAGTGATTTCACTCATAAGTGGGGGAGAATAGAGTTTAATATAGACAATAGTGCTAGGTCAATACAAAGCACCAGGCGCAGCGCACACAGGACACCCTCATTTCTTAGATCCTCCTAAATTGACCCAGGAAAACCTCTGTTCCTCCTGCTTCCCACTGCAGGATATATTGAGGGTGTAATCAGCCCTTGGGCATAAGGCTCGGGCAGTACAGGGGGAACCGGCGCAATCTTCACTTATTCTAATCCTCCGCTCCTCCTCTGCACTGTGTCAGGCACGACAGATATGGCAGGCACAGCTCCATTCGAAGTCAGGGAGAAACGCCCGGTTGGCCGCAGCGCCTCCTGCAGTTCAGGAGAGATGCCTCGCCTCACCTGCACCCTTTTCTTCAGCTGGCCTCCCACAGTTCCTCCGCGGTCCTGGAGAGGCGCCTGGGCCCCCTTCAAATGGCTCGACCAGCTACAGCACTCCCGCGATCCGGTAGGAACTACAAGAGACCTCTGCCTGCCTGTTCTGGGAAACAGTAGCGTTTTGTCTGCCATGAACACATTTGAATTGGTTGTAGAAATTGTTAACATTTCCTTGGTAATATGCATTCCCACAACTGCGACTAAGACTTTTTTAGTTTTCCTGACTGCCGTTGTACCTAGCATGTAGTCTCCGACTTTGCTACTAACACCAAACACATACAAACATTACTGCTGGCACAATGGGCTTTTGAAAGAAAGAAGGCAACTGATAGACTGAAACATATGGGAATCTGAAACCTCCTTTTGGATTAACTTGGGGTTTGAGCCCATTTCACATTATGTGAATATTTATAAGTATGGTTCTTGTACGGTTAGCACTTGGCACTCACTAACTATGCAGTGACTACATTGAAATTAAAAATGCAGTTTTTAAATAATTATTTTTTTAGACCTGTTGTAGGAAGCTGGCTCTGTACACACTATATCAAAATGAGGTATGGTGTGCACAGAGCCCAGGGGTTCCCCCGAGGCTTGACAGAGGCAATAATAGATAATACTAATGCTCTATTTATGGTAGGGTGGTCGAGCAGTTAGGCTTATCAGAGGGTACTGTTAAACATTTGTTGTACACACTCAAGAAATAAGTGAAAACACAATCAATGACTTAAATCCAGACCAATAGGATTTTATATAGAAAAATATTCTTTCTTAATTTATTTCTAGAACCACAAGATTCATTTAGCAGGTAAGTACATTAAATGAAAGGTACTTTGCATAGTAATGCTTAGAACTTTGAATGGAATCAACAATGTACACAGTTTTCTTTAAAATGGAAAAAAGCTATTTTAAAAGTGGACAGTGCAATTTTCAACAGTTCCTGGGGGAGGTAAATAAAGTACAGTTTTTGAGGTAAGTAACAAACTTACGGTTTCATTCTCCGGGGCATAGGTAGCTCAGCGTTGGGGGTTCAAGCTAACCCCAAACACCCAACACCAGCAACACTGGGCCGGTTAGGTGCAGAGGTCAAACAGGAGCCAAAATAACGTGGGCGCCTATGGAGAGACGGGGTACTCTGGTTCTAGTCTGCTTGCAGGTATGTACCCACGTTGTCGGAGGGCAGACCAGGGGGGGTTTAGAGGAGCACTGGAGGGGCCCCAAGTAGGCAGCAAACACACACCCTCAGCGGCACTGGGGCGGCCGGGTGCAGGGTACAAACAGGGCGTTGGGTTTCCAATGGAGCTCAATGGGCGGACCAGGGGGTCACCTAGGCGCTGCAGGCAAGGCACAGGGGGGCTTCTCAGGCAAGCCACCAACTGGGCAGGGAGGAGTGCCGCCTGCTGGTCACTTCTGTACTGATGGTGAATTTCTCTAGAGTCTGGGGGTGCAGTGTTTCTCCAGGCACAGGATATCTTCATCCCAGGAAGTCGCGGTTAGGGGGGATCCTTGTGATTCCCTCAGCAGGCTTCGTCGTGGAGGTGTGGCGAGGTCAGCCCAGGGTGGACACTTGGTTGGAATCGCCTGGCGGTCCATTCTGGCTGGTTGGTTTTTCTGGACACAGGCCAGGGGCGTCAGGTGCAGAGTAGTTTGGACTAACGCTTCTATAGTGAGGTGGGAGTCCCTTTAAAGATAGTTTATTTGTCTTCTTGTTGGACAGGTCTGCTGTCCACAGGGGTTTCTTGGTCCTCTGTGAGGCAGGCAGTCCCCTCGCGGCTCTTCAGGGGTTGCTGGTCCTGCAGAACACGTTGCTTCTCCTTTTGCAGCTTTTTGAAGCAGGAGACGGGCAGGCAGGGCTGGGGCCAAGTCACTTGTTGTCTCTTCTCTGTGGGGTTTTCAGGCCAGCAGTCCTCCTTTCTTGAGGTCATCAGGAATCTGAAGAGCTGGGTTCATACTAAATTTAGGGGTGTGTTAGGGGGCAGTAGCCAATGGTTACTGTCACGGAGAGTGGCTACACACTGCTTCTTCCCACGTCCTCTGAGGAGGGGAGCACATCCCTATCCCTATTGGTCCTAATCCTCCTAAGCAAGATGGAAGATTTCTCAAAGGGGGGGCACTTCAGCTCTGGACACCTTAGGGGTGGTCCTGGCTGAGGGGGTGACTCCTTGTTTTCTCATTATCCCTCTGGACTTGCAGCCAAACACCCCTGATCTGCCCTCCGAAAACACAGGTACTTACCTGCAAGCAGACGGGAACCGGTGTACCCCCTGTCTCCATAGGTGCCCATGTTATTTTGGCTCCTATTTGACCCCTGCACCTAACCTGCCCTGTGTTGCTGGGTGTTTGGGGTTATCTTGAACCCTCAACAGTGGACTACCTATGCCCAGGAGATTGAACCCATAAGTTTGTTACTTACCTCAAAAACTGTACTTTACTTACCTCCCCCAGGAACTGTTGAAAATAGCTTTTTTGCCATTTTAAAGAAAACTGCGTACATTGTTGATTCCATTTAAAGTACCTTTCATTTAATGTACTTACCTCCTAAATGAATCTTGTGGTTCTAGAAATAAATTAACAAAATAATATTTTTCTATATAAAAATCGATTGGCCTGGAGTTAAGTCATTGAGTGTGTGTTTTCACTTATTGCTTGTGGGTGTACAACAAATGCTTTAAACTACCCTTTAATAAGCCTAACTGCTCGACAACACTACCACAAATAGAGCATTAGTATTATCTATTATTGTCTCTGTCAAGCCTCTTGGGGAACCCCTGGACTCTATGCACACTATCTCTCATTCTGATATAGTATATACAGCGCCAGCTTCCTACAAACACTCTTCTGGCTCAATATGGTGCTACAAGGATGACTTGAGCCAAGTCTTTTCTTAACATCTCAGGGTAGGAAACGCAGCACGGGAAGGCATACCGGAGTCCCAAGCACCAGTCTAGACTGAATAAGTCTCAGATAGAGTTGCTGCAAACTCCAACATGAAAACTGATTTGTGACACTGAACATTCTCAGCAGTGGCGAAAAAAGCCAGGGTTCTCCCAATTGAAGAAAGACATCCTGAGTCACGGCCTGGTGCAATTGCTATTTGTGGCCTGCTAAGCATTGGTGGCTGAGTTTGAACACCTTTGCGTTTAGCCTTGGGTCCAGCTACTCTCAGAAACATAGAGCCTCCTTGCACAGCAGACCCAAAACCCCACCACACCCTGCTTGTTGCAGTAGCAAGTGACAGTGAAGTGCTCATGAGTACCTTTGATGCTGGGCAGGAAGGCCTTTAACGCTAAGTGAATCACCCTCAAAAACAACAAACTGATGTGGAGTCGAGCCTCTGCTGGAGCCCATAGGCCTCTGATCCTCTGAAATATGGATATAATTCAACAGATTCCCCCGATACTGTGCCTACAGGAGCTTGAGGTCCCACTGCAGAGGCCACATGAGCCATCTGGTATATTTGACTAGCAGGAGGCCAACAATCCCAGCAACCACACAAGCTATCTCTACTGAGAACAAGAACAGAGGCTGAAACATCTGGATCACAGCCCAAATGTCCTGGACTCTGCTCTGTCAGCAAGGCACAAAACGGTTATGTATTCAGAATGGCTTGATGAACAGAAGCACCTGCAAAAGAGTCAGGTGTGACTTTGGCATGTTGACAGTAAACTAACAGGTTAGAAGGTTCGCTGTCATCTGGATATGGTTGACAACAGCTTGAGAGAGTCCATCTTCAGCAGCAAGTCACTGAGGTAAGGGAAGACTTGTACCATGAAGTCTGAAAATGTGCTGTGACCATCGCCATTACTTTAATGAACACTCAAGGGGTACTTGTGAGGTCAAATGGGAGCACTGCAAATTGAAAATGCCCCAGGCCCACTGTGAAATGTATTTAGCACCTATGGGCCTGGATGACTGGGATATGTAAATAAATGCTCTACAGGGCCAATTAAACCATCCATCTCCTGGCTCCAGGGTAGACATCACTTGGGCTTGTGTGAATATCTTTAAATTGTCCTTTTGCAAGAAAGTGAAGATTCAAAATAAGACTGGGGCCACCATCCTTTTGCAGAACAAAGAAAGTAGCAGGATTGACAACGAGTCCCTACTTTCAAAGCCGGAATCCTCTCTATGGTCAAAAGGGCCTGCTGAAAGACAGGCAGATGGTCTTCTATCAGCTGCCCTGATGGTGATGAAAGGTGCGAGAAGGTAGAATGAAATGGGAGGGCATAACCCCCATGGTCAATTTAGAGGACCCAATTGTCTGAAGTGAAGGCTTGCCACCTCTGGAAGAAATATCAGATCCTTCCTCCGACAGGCTGGCAAGGATGCACTAAAGTGGGTGTGGGGGGGGGGGTGTTGCATGTTGTCCCTGCTGTCTTGTGTGTATCTCCATGAACTGCAGCCTTGCCACTAAAGAAATGAAAGGCTTGCTGGATTGTCGAGGGACCTGGCACTGGTGAAACTGAAAATTCCGACTGTAGCCTTGGAGAGGACAAAATTGCTGGAGATACTATCTGGTGGGTGAATAAGGACCCAAGAAAGATGCTGTGGCACTAATCTCCTTAAACAGTTCCAGGGCTGAGTCCGCTTTGTGCCAAAGAGACGAGCGAGAAAAAACAGTTCCAGGGCTGAGTCCGCTTTGTGCCAAAGAGACGAGAGCGAGAAAAAGAATGCCCACCAAGGATGCTCAGACACCTCCAGAGAAGTCAGTAGACCACATCCAAACGTTATGTTGAAGTGCCACACTGGTGCCCATTTCTCGGGCAAAGCAGTTGAATGTGTTCAGGCCAGATCATATTACAATTACAAATTTCACTGCAGCTCAACCATCCTGGATAGCTTGAGAAATGCATACCAAAAGACTGTCTGGAACAGCTGGTAAGATCTGTGCCACTGTGTCCCAATGAGTCATCTGAATAGCCGCAGAGAAGACAGCTGGCATTTACTGACTTCACAGCAAGACTCATAAAAGACAACATTTGCTTGGCAAATTTCTCCATTGCTTCTGATTCATGGACAGGCGGAGTGGTAGGGAAGGTATTAGAATTTACTTGGCTTGTGGACTTCTACACCACCAAACTCACTGGTGTAGGATGTTGTGTATAAAACAGGCTAAGTCGCCCGGGGCAGGATGGCAGGGATGATCAACCTGCAAGTTAACAGGGGGGACTGGAACATGGGTTTGCCCAAGTGGACATAAGTGGTCCTACAGCACCTTTAGTGCCATTTGACAAGGACCTCGTTAAATGAAGGTAAACGTTCTGAAGGGACCTGACTTGACTGAAGTACAGCACTTAAGAGGTCAGTTCTGACCTCCAAAGTGGGGAGCTGTTGGTTAAAGACTTTGAATGCCCTCCACATTATGACTGTGAAGTGAGTCCTGTCCTTTGTATCACGACCAGAGGGGTGGGAAACAGGACTGGTATCTGGAGGAACAGAGACCACTGGGATCTTGGAGTGCCTAACACCAGTTATCCTGATGATATTGTGAGATTTAATAATCCCCTTCCACATAATTGTCAATTGTTAGAGTCAATTCCCAAAACACTGTGCTCTACCACTTGGCAAGGGCAAAGTGCTAGATTATTGGTGGACTGCTTGTTGGCTGAGTGCTGGCTGGAATCGGGTGCAGCCTTCTCAAGGTCGTTGAGCATTCTGCTCAGTCGTACAGAACAATGGGCTAAATGTCTGTCATAGCATCCACTTCACTGTGAAGGGAAGCAGTGCAGGGGTAGGTCGGTGGCATTGGAACTGCTGCTGAACCAGATGCAGTTTCAAGGAGCACAGACGGGGCCAAGGGCTGACCCTCTGGTGGAAGTCCAACTGGAAGCCCTTGTGGATCCTTGGGGCCGAAAGGCTCACCACAGCAAGCCAGTAAAATGCCAAAAATGCACGTGGCCTCTATGAATGCCTCTATGCTTTCTGCAATGTCACCAGCGGACTCAAATTCTGGGTATGCCAGGACTAGACTCAATTGTCTCTGATGGAGATCAGGAGGGAGCCCAGGAGGCACAGTGATGTCCTTGCACCCTCTCTGGAGCCAGAGAGTGGAGAGAAGGGGCAGAACCTGCATTTTATTGTATTGCAGCATTTATATATATCATACTACCTTTATGTGTGGCGCTGAAGCGCTTGCTTTCATGGACTGCATGCTACACCATGTAGGGTGAGTGGCTGGAGCTATATTGTCTTTGCTTCAATCCTATGTGGGAAGTGTTTCTATGTCATGCACGCTGACCACGGAGATGCGATTATGATGTTAAGGGATGAGGCGGACAGCAGTGTGGTAGATGAACTGTGAGAGACAGACACACAGTTTTATCATTTTCAATATGCTGGCAGCTTCGCAGGTGCCTTTGTGGTATTTCTTATGATAGTCTGTTTAGCTGGTTTCTACACTGGGTTGTCCAATCTGAGATGTTGTGGTCCTGAGCTGTTAAGGCTGGAATGAGAGAGAACTGGAGAGTTCTGCTGGGATGGGCCTTTTTATGTCATTCCATGTCTGAGTGAGTGAGATGTAAAGAAGCAGTCAGACTGTACAGATAAATGGGGCCTGCAGTACTGGACTATATCGACATCCTCTGAATTGTCCAGTAATTTGTAACAGATGTCTTCAGTTATTCCATGACTGTTCATTTGTTGATGAACTGCTCAAACGGCAAAGGTATGCCCAAATGTGAGACCCATGCTCACAGTACCACTGGAACCAAGATACCCTTGACTTGACGAGCCCGAATCCGGGTGAAACCGATCTTGGGTTGTTTGTGTTCTTGTCCAGGTAGGGCCTGGCCGTTTCTACTGGAACTGGGTGAAGCCTGATTTGTATATGGCTTGGTTTAAACTGAAATGACACAGCAGGCAAAAAATGATGGGCTGGAGAGCTACCCGGAGAGACTGCCAGTGGTTATACAAATTGCAACCATTCCTCCAATCACCTTTTGTGTTATGGATATGTGTACCAGGCAGTATTGTGACTAGCCTAATCAGTTAATAAACATTGTAGTCAAAGATTAATAAATGCACAGTAGGTGATTAAGGGGAAAACTTGCTAAAACCATTGCAGTGAAAGCTGGGTTGCAAAAGATGCAGGGGCTGCATTAACCAATAATCTGAGGTAAAAAAGACTCTCAGGAGAGGTGAACTAAGCTCAGGTGATTCCCAGATAAACAAGAGCATCTGAAAGGCAAGGCCAACTGTGAATCATCCTTTAACAACCACTGCCTTTACAGTACACCCAACCCCACCTGTCTGTGCCTAAAAGTAGGTTACCTTTCTCAGTATGAGGTTAGTGTGGTGGTGGTCCAGAATGATGGATTTCTGAGAGGATGAGAAGCCCATATCTCCAGTGCACCTGTGTCAGAGTCAGCAGGTACTCCTTGTCCTGGAAGCAGAAAACTCTGGTGCAGAGCATGAGAGTTACGAGTATCTGTGTTGAGGCGAAGAACACATCTTAATCTCCCTGCACAAAATCTGCTATCTGGTGCAACATCTTAGTACAAAGGGATCTCAGGAGAGAGTGGAACACAGATGGGTATAAGGCTCTTCCAGAGATTGGTCAACACCATCAAGGAGGGCAAACACAGGAAATCAGCAATTTAGACATCCACTGACAGACCTTTAGATGACACCACTGCAGACCCGCACAGTGGAGACAACAGGGTTATTTCGGTTCTCTAGGTGGCTCAAATGGAGGGTAACTGATAGCAAAACAACATGATGGCAGCAGTAGAAAACAATAGAAAGAATAGGCGAAAAAGCAAAACAATGAGTGCCCGCTATCAATCTCAACAAAAACTTGTAGAAAATCTTGAGTTTGACAGTCCAGGCTTAAAATGAATAACTCCACAACCAATCAGAGCTACAAATATTTGAAAGAACATATACATATGCAACAAAGATATCTGTCATTTAGCTTTTACAACTGCCGGTACATACATATTGTATAGCAACAGTGAGGATCCCTGAAACAGGAGGGTCCAAAGTAACCACATACAGGAACTCATCATGGACAGGGAAAGGGAGAGGAGCACAATCCAACGCATTTGTGGATTCGCAACAACATAATTCCAGTTCTGGTGAGGAGTGGCGAGAGCAGGACTATGTTAGGAATGGGCTGCACCATCTTTGAATTGTTGGAGACGGTAACTGTGTGTGTAATATGAAGCTACAGCATGCATGTCAGTAGGCCAATGTTGGTGAAGTGGTATAATATTTGGCACAATATTCCCACTTGGCTATTGCCATGGCTGTTGTGAACCATCTATGCATGTGATGGGGTGTTAAGGGTAAGGAGGAGGCATCATGTAAGCGGTAAATCCTACTCAGAGGGGGGATGGAGTCCTAGGGTCTTGGTATTCAAGCCCCATACATCCTCCCAGTAGGCCCACAGCTGTGCAGTCCCATACCAAATGGACAATGTCGCTGTATGGCTCATAAAACCTCCATCAGAGAGAGTTTTGTGTCAGTTGCACTGTAAAATGTTTCATCTGGGATTAACGTCACTAATGTAGTGTTGTACAGTAAATTAATTATAAACTGGCTTCACAGGGGTTTAACATGCATCTTCATGACGTGGAGCCAGTAGTCAGCCTCAAAATCCACTCCCAATCTCATGACCCCATCTACGAAAAGACCTGCTGGTTTTGTGAAAAAGGCCTTGGTCAGCGTGGAGTAAAGTCCAGAAAGTATTCCTCGTGTGGTCCTTCCACTACACAAGGTATAGTAGGATATTGTCATTGTCAAGCCCACAGAGTGCCTAAATTAAAAATGCATCGGAGGCTGTAGGTTAGTTGCTTGTAACGCCAGCACTGGGAATGGGCATATTGTATTTTTGTGCCAGTGTCGGATGGGGGATCAGGTCTCTAACTTGCAACAAGTCATCCAAACGATGTATCCCCTCGGGTCAGCTAGTGGGGCCATTCTATTTCAGTGTCTCACACCCGTATCAGTAAATTTCTCCATACAAGTGTCCAGGAGTACATCCAGGCCGATTTGACTATTAACGACTGTGCCCTATGCCATGCGTGTTGAGTGGCAATTTCACGTATGACAAGTATGCGAAAGATCAGTGCAGAAGAGTGTAAGATTAGAAGCAGAAGAGAATAGGTGACTGTCCAGTTTCTTCCTTATCAGTATCTCCTTACATGTTCTGAAGAGGTAGATTATGTGCACCAACTGGGAGCTCACCAGTCCGATTCAGTATGGGGGAGGTGGATGCATAAAGCTTGGATGCTTTTAATTGGGGCTTTCTATCCGTCCAGACGAAGTGCTGAATAAGATTGTCAATCTCTTAGGGTGTGAAAGTCAGTATTTTGAAGGGGAGCATGCTAAAGACACATAGGAAGCGTGACATGACATTCATTTTTACAATTCTGCCCCACATGGAGAACTCCAGTTTTGATCAGACAACACATTCGGTTTTAACTCTCTCCACGACAGGGGTTATATTGTCTTGAACCATATTAGTTGAACCAAGATTGAAGAAGATGCTTAGATACTGGAAGCAGGAAGTGAGCCACTGGGAAGATAATGCACCTAAGGAGGCCCTGGATGCAGATGCGGTCATCGGCACTGCCTTGTATTTGGTCCAGTTTATTTTGTAACTGAAGAATCCTGCAAAAGAGTCAATCACTTCCATCAACGCTGATATTGAGCTCAATGGGTCTGAGAGGGTAACCAAATACCGTAAGCACTATATATTGCTTTGTGTTTCCCCTACAGCAGTGCAAATGCATGGATCACAGAAGTAACGTGAATGGGTGCTGTTAATGGCTCTAACACCAGCAGAAAAAGCAGCGGCAAGAGGGGGCTTCCTTGTCTTATGTGAAAGCAAAATATTTGGCTACAAAGCCACCACAAGATATCGTGTCTGTGGGGTATCGTAAAGCCACTGAACTTTGGCAAGGAAGGGGGCGCCCAATTCCATCAGCTCCATTACGCAAAACAGATAGTGCCATTCCACTTTGTGAAATGCCTTTTTGGAGTTTTGGGGGGGGGGGGTGTGTGTGTGTGTGTGAGATATGTTGGGTTTAGGTTTTAAGAAAGATAAGGGCCCTGTGAAAATCCAGGATTTGTGTATCAGAGATTTCTTTAAAAAGCATTGCCATGCCACAGAGTATCGAAGGTTTTGAGATTTCATAAAGTTATATTGGGGACCAGTATTTGCCGGATGCCTTAAGCATCCCATCAGTGGTCTGTGCTATTTTGTCATAAGTTCTGTTGTCACCTAACTTGAACATAAGGAGACGTGTTGAGAGTCGGAGGCAGTAGTAAAACATGTCACCTGCAGTCTCTGTATGTGGCACCTAAGAGGTACATAATATCTTGTAGTAACACATGAACTATTGTAGTATTTCAGAGGGACTAATGAGGAAAGGTGCCACATGCCGTCCGGTTAGCTGGGATAGTCTGGCCAGATTCGGTCTGTTTCAGTTGAGCTGCCAGGAGCCAGCCACCTTTCTCATCGCCATCATAGTGGCTTTGCTTAAGGCAGAAGAGGGCAGTTTCTGGCTCTGATGTATGGATCTCATTAAAAGAGGATCCAGCTGAAAGTAAGTTCCTGAGCAAGGTCTGGGACAATCAGGCGTTATAATCCAGGGTAAGGCATCACACAATGTCCTCTAGAGCACATCTGTCTAATTCGCTTTGGCATTTACAGTCTACAGTCTATTTAATCAGGTCCACCCCATAGACCGGCTTTACCAGCAGACCACAGTAGGTGAGTGAAGGAAACAGTACACTCAAGGACATCCAGATATTGTTTCAGATAGGAACACAACCGTTCCTTAGCAACAGGGATTCAATATCTAGCAAGAATCATCTGCCACTGAGGTGCTTGGGGCTTAAGCGCAGTCAGGTCTATGTCTATTATGATAAGACCATGGTGAGAGGTGCTGTTGGGGGCGGAGTATTGCTTTGAAGTTTCTGGATCCAGTCTGATGCCAGGGAATAGTCACAAGGTGAGTAATCCGCAGTAACAAGTATCCATCAGGAAAATCCTATAGCCTTTGCTTTGTCATCTTTTTTTTTTTTTAATTCTTTCTACCAAATCATAAACTACAGACTCATAAATATACTCACAATTGAATGAAGAATTGCTTAAGTTAGATTGGAACCAGAGACCCTTAACCAAAGATCTGTATAATATAGTGCTTTTTACACAGTAAAGTACAAGCTGTGGGAACCAACTGGAGAAGATTTTAAGAATCTGTTAGCAATCCGCTTGCCCTACTTGTAGGAAGCTGGGTATCTAGGTAGTGTACCAATGTAAGGGGACATCATGCAGATAGTCCAGGGTGACCAGACTTGAAATAACCCTAAAATCTTTTTTGGGGGGTAGTGTGGCCGAGCAGTTAGGCTTATTAGAGGACAGTGTTAAGCATTTATTGCACACAGAGCCAGTAAGCGAGGCACTCAAAGAAATCTGACAATTCATAAAAATAGCACTAATTTTTATATGACTTTGAATACCAAGATCATCAGAATCAGGTACGTAATTTTCGAGATATGCATTTTTATATGTTTCAAAAGTTGACAGTGCAATATCTAGAGCAGTAATGTTATCCTATGGGGGAAAAGACATACACTGCATTCAGGCACTTAAGTTACAAGACTGTTTTTTGGAAGTTAAGGTAAGTATGGGGCAAGGTCCAAAGCAGGACAGACATGTCACTTTGGGAGGCACTGAGGCATCCAGGTGCAGAGGTGCTTTTCAGCCTCGGGTGCCTTAATGTTATCATAAGGGGGAAAAACAGACACTGCATATGGTTACTTGGCAACAACTTACAGGACTGTTCTCCTGGACTTGAGGTGAGTGTGGGACAAGGTCCAAGGCCACACTAAAAAGTCACCTCAGAGGGCTCTGGGGCGTTCGGGTGCAGAGGTGTGTTACAACATTGGGTGTCCCGTTCACTTCAAAAGAGATCGGTCCGGTTAGAAAATGTTGCAAGCAGGGACTGTGGCCAGTTTGGGGGAACCTACAGGGGGGCTCAAGCCTTATGATGCTAGGGGACATGGGAACACTTGTGGTCCTCTTCTCCTTAGGCCAGGGCGGCCTGGTGCAGAGGTGTTCTGAGTTGTCTTTTTTTTTGTCACCAGAGAAACTCACTGTAGAGGAGGCCTGCACAAAGAGGATGCAGGTGACGTTGGGAAGTCTGTTGTTGGCAAACTGAAGGTGGGCTTTGAAGGGTCTGGGAACTACGCTGGCACCACTGTGCCAGGTTTTGGTGGTCCAGAGTCCTCATGAGCCTTCTTTGGTGCCTGCAGGGTTCCGAGAAGCAGCTCTGCAACTCCACAGGAGATCCTGGTGACTTCTCGAAGTGCTGGCATTCTTCCCAGGCTTTTGGAGGCATAACAGCTGCAGGACAAGTCATTTTTGTCAACTGCTGAGGGTAGCCGGCAGGCCAGCAAGGTTGGGGCCAAGTCCGTTGCTGCTCCTCAGTTTCTGCTTTTCATGGCTCTTTGGGTCCTTTGACTTTAGTCCAGCAAAGTTGAAGTCCTGGTATTAGGGGTCCCCTAAATACTCAATTTAGGGGTGTTAAGGTGAGTGAAGGGTATTGGCCAATGGGCTACTTAACCCTGGGGTCATTACACCCACCAAAATAACACAATGACCACCCACCCCCCCCTTTGGGGAGTGAGCATCACCTTGACCCAGAATTCCTAATTTTGGGTTCATTTCAGGTCTCTATAGAGGTGTGTCCAGCCTGGCAGTGCAACATGCTTCCTGCATAGCTAATTTTCCCAACAATCCTGGTGCCAAAATGGCCTCAGTGCAGGGGTTTGCCTCTCGCAGGTCTGGGTAAGCAGGAGATGTATACCAAAGGCGGCACAAACTTTGATGTCCATGGGCCTGGTATGCAGATTTGCTAGCCATCCTGTTTGATAACACCTCCTGCGAGAGCAGGCACTGTTTCTGATATGAGAGAGCAGAGGCTCTCACCTCCAGGGAGCCAGAAACTCGTCTGTGGTGGCAGTCAGCCAGCACACTAAAGGACTAGTAAGTTTAAGGGGGCACCTCTAAGGTGCCCTCTGGGTGCATATCACCATAAACCTGTAGAAAAGTAGCCTCTTATTTGCATGGTTACCCCAATTTTCTGCCTGTTGTCAGCGTGCTTAACTGTGTTAACTGGGATTCTGCTAACCAGGAACCCAGTGATTATGCACTCTACATTTAAACTTGGTTACTTGAACCACACACACCCCAAATTTGGCATACTGGGGCCCCCACGTAAGTCCCTAGTATATGGTACCCAGGGCACTGGGGTACCAGGGGATCTCCATGGGCTGCAGCATGTATTATGCCACCCACGGGGAGCCTATTTAAAATGTAACTGCAGGCCTTCCATTGCAGCCTGCACAAAAAGGTGCATCCACCTTTTCACTACAGGTCACTGCAAATCACCCCAGTGGTCGGCCCTCCTAGCCCAGAGGGCAGTAGCAGGTACCTGTGTGAGAGGGCATCCCTGCACTGGCAGAGATGCCCCCATGAACTCCAGTTCCATTTTCCTAGACTTCTAGAGTGAGGAGACGTCATTGTATGCGTGTACTGGACATAGGTCACTACCTATGTCAAGCTACATAATGGTAACTCCGAACCTAGGCATGTTTGGTAACAAACATGTTGGGAGTCATTCCCCAATACTGTTGCCAGTATTGGAAGAATGATTCCAGGCACTCTGGGGGCTCCTTAGAGGACCTCCAGCATTGCTCCCACCAGCCTTGTGGGGTTTTCAGGGCAGCCCAAGCTGCTTACACCCCTCAGACAGGTTTCCGCCCTCTTGATGCTTGAACAGCTCAAGCCCAAAAAGGCAGAACAAAAGATTTTCTTTGGGAGAGGGGGGTAACACCCTCTCCCTTTGGAAATAGGTGTTACATGGCTTGGGAGGGTTATCCTCCCCAAGCCACTGGTATGCTTTGAAGCACACATTTGGTGCCCTCCGTGCATAAACTAGTCTACACTGGCACAGGGACCCCGAGTCTCTTCTCTGGCGCAAAACTGGACAATGGAAAGGGGAGTGACCACTCCCCTGTCCATCACCACCCCAGGGCTGGTGCCCAGAGTTCAGGGGTGGTGCTCCTCCAGAGGGTCCCTGGGCTCTGCCATCTTGAATCCAAGGTGGGCAGGGGCCTCTGGGAGCATCTGAGTGGCCAGGTCATGCTGGTGACATCAAAGCCTCCTCCTGACAGGTGGTGACCTGGCTAGGTGACCAATCCCCCTTTCAGGGCTATTTAGTGCTTTTCCTCTGGGGTGGTTCCTCAGAATCGGCTTGCAAAATTCTAGCAGGACTCCTCTGTGTTAGAAATGGGGTCTTTGGTTGGCAGTCAGGTTGCCCCCTGTCCAAGCAAGGACCCTCAGTCTAGTCAGGGTAAAGAGAATCCCCCTGAGTCAACCCCTGCTCACCCCCTTGGTAGCTTGGTATGAGCAGGCAGGCTTAACTTCAGAAGGAAGGTGTAAAGTATTTGTATCAACAGACACAGTAACTCAATGAAAACACTACAAAATGACAACACAGGTTTAGAAAAATAGGCAATATTTATCTAAACAAAACAAGACCAACATGACAAAAAACCAACATACGCAAGTCAAGATACGAATTTAAAAAAAGAATACGAGTCTTGATCCTTTGGAAAACAGTGAGAATGCTGTTAGCGCTCAAAAATACATGGGTAGCATCAAAATAAAGCAGCACAGGCGAGTGTGCACCGGAAAAGGCCAGCGATGCGTTAAGCACCATTCCTCCTCCGGTTGAGTCAGCGCACGTCGTTTCTTCTCTCCTGCAAGAGCGGTGTGTCGATCCGGACGGTCACCTCGGATCTGGGCAGGCTTTGAGCTGATTTTCCGTGCCCAGCGATGCTGCGTCAAAATCCGGTCACAAGGTGTCAAGAAACCGCACTGTGTGGGGGCTTGTGTCATTAACAGCAGCCTCTGTGGTTGTTGAATGTCGTTTCTCCAACCGCGTTGCGTCGATCTCCCAGCTGCGATGCAGATGGAGCACAGATTTTAGCCATGAGGCCGGCGGTGTGTTGTTTCTCAGCCGCAAGGCGGGTGGTGCGTCGAAAGGTTCCCTGCACGGTTGTTGTTGCATGATTTCTGTCCTTTGCCACCAGTTAGACCTTTCAGGGGGCCAGAGACAGTTTAAAGCACCACTTGGCAGGCAGGATTCTCAGCGGAAAGCCCAAGTGCTAGCAGGGAGAAGTCTTTGTTGTCCCTGAGACTTCAACAAAAGGAGGAAAGCTCAGATTCAAGCCCTTGGAGATTGTTCACCAGGGGGAAGTCACACAAGTCAGTCTTTGTCCTCTGTCAGGTAGAAACAGCTACTGCAGGCCAACACACCAAAGCACAGTCACAGGCAAAGGCAAAGGGGCAGAACTCCTCCTCCAGCTTCTCCAGCTCTTGTCCGTGGTAGAGGTTCCTCTTGGTTCCAGAAGTAATCTAATTTTCAGGGGCTTTGGGTGCCCTTCTTATACCCCTATCTGCTTTTGCAGTAAACCTACTTCAATGAGAAGTCTATGGTGTTTTCAAGATCCTGCCTTGCCCAGGTGGTTGGAGACTGCATTGTGTGAGGGCAGGCACAGCCCTATCAGGGGTAAGTGGCCACTCTGCTCAGCCCAGATGGCCCATCAGGATATGCAGGCTACACCCCAGCCCCCTTTGTGTCACTGTCTAGAGGAGAAGTGCAAGCAGCCCAACTGTCAAACTGACCCAGAGAGGGAATCCACAAACGAGCAGAGTCACAGAACGGTTTAAGCAAGAAAATGCCTTCTTTCTAAAAGTGGCATTTTCAAACATACAATATAAAAACCAACTTCACTAAAAGATGTATTTTTAAATTGTGAGTTCAGAGACCCCAAACTCCAAATGTGTTTATGCTCCCAAAGGGAATCTGTGCTTTATTAATATTTAAAGGCAGCCCCAATGTTAACCTATGAGAGAGATAGGCTTTGCAACAGTGAAAAACGAATATGGCAGTATTTCACTGTCAGGACATGTAAAACACTTAAGTACATGTCCCAAATTTAACATACACTGCACCCTGCCTATGGGGCTACCTAGGGCCTACCTCAGGGGTGCCTTACATGTATAAAAAAGGGAAGGTTTAGGCCTAGCAAGTGGGAACACTTGCCAAGTCGAATTGGCAGTTTAAAACTGCACTCACAGACACTGCAGTGGCTACTAATGTGGGTGGCACAACCAGTGCTGCAGGCCCACTAGTACCATTTGATTTACAGGCCCTGAGCAGGTCTAGTGCACATTACTAGGGACTTACTAGTAAATCAAATATGCCAATCATGGGTAAGCCAATGTACCCATATAATTTAACAGGGAACACTTACACTTTAGCACTGGTCAGCAGTGGTAAAGCATCCAGAGCAAACAAAACATCAAAAAATAGTCCAGCACACAGAAACAACTTGGGAAGTAGAGGCACAAAATTAGGGGAGACCATGCCAATGATAACAAGTCTTAACACTCTGCAACCTCTACTTCTAGCCACTAGAACTGTGACTGGACCCTCCAGTTTCTGATTACTAGTGTATATATTTAGTATATTACTTACCTCCTAAGTGTGAGTTACCCTTCTAGTAACTTGTGGTGATTTTTCCAAAAACGAAGTACCTTTATTTTTGTACAACTGAGTGTTTTCTTTCATGTGTGTATGTGCTGTGTGACTACATTAGTATTGCATGAGCTTTGCATGTCTCCTAGATAAGCCTTGGCTGCTCATCCACAGCTACCACTAGAGAACCTGGCTTCTATACACTGCCTACACTTTACTAAGAGGGGATTACCAGGACCTGGTATAAGGTGTAAGTACCTTAGGTACCCACCACACACCAGGCCAGCTTCCTACAGTAAGTAAACAATTTTGGGGTCTGCCCCCTTACTTAGCAACATTGCCAACAACCTACTACTAACAATTTTGTCAAATGTTGTACTTAAGTCCATCACCGCCAGGAAGAGACAAACCTCCCTTGCGAACACTTATCAACCAATAAGTTGAGATTTAGAAAATGGTCCCTCTTCCGAGGCCCTGACTGAAACCACACTGAACAGGCGCAAGGATAGAATTTTCCGTTGCCCAACTTCCCAAATGATCCAAAAAGGCACAACCAAAGATCTTTGTAGTTGCCTCGATCAAGGATATGGGGCAAAAGCAGTGGGGATCACCACCATCGCCTTTTTTGAAGATCAGGACAATGATGGCCCTTGACCATGAGACAGGCGGGACAACACTGGTCGCACTCCTGAATACTGTCACCAATACTGGAGCCCTTAAAAAGATCCTCAGGGACCCCGTCTGGTCCATTGCCTTATTAGAAGGACATCTTTGAATTGCAATAATGACTTCTCCCACTATGATAACTAGATCAGGAGTGATGTTAGCCTCAACCGGATTGGTAATGGGACCACATTCAAGGGTAGCAGGCTCGCAGTAGTCATATAGTTTAGAATAATAATCAATCCAAGTGTATTCGGGGATGTTACCCACAATACCTACACTAGAATTCGGTGCAAAGAAAGGCATGTTATCAACTTCCCAGAATTGTACAGCCTTTTTATTTAGACGAGGCGTGAACCCGCTGAGCCGACACCTGCTCTCTGACAGCTTTTTTCCTTTCATTGGTAGCTCCCTTATAACGGGCCTGACACATCGTAATCTCTAGTTAATTCCTTGGTTAACTATTCAGGGCATGCATAAGGGCACATTGGCATGTGAGCAGACTCTATCAAACTATTTAACTGGTTTCAGAGGATGGCTCCCTTCAGATGTAACTAACTGCCCACTAACAGGTTTGCAAATTTTTGAAAAGTCATCCAGAACTGACAGGGTCGATGTTATTACTGAGGCAGAGATCAAACCGCTCTGTGTATGTCTCTTGATGCAGATCAACATTCCCACTCAAATCATGTGCCAGTATGAGGTAATGGATCCTTATTAACCTATTTACTTTATCCACACAAGGATTAAGTTCAAAATTTTAAAGATTTCCAATGGAGTTTTACCCAAGCCCACACACATGATCATCTGCAATATTACAAAGCCTAAGATTAAAAACCCTGTAATAATTACATAATCATTATTTTTGTGTGATAACTTATGTTCTAAATTACATGCTAGGGACTCCATTCTTACTTTCTTTCTCACAAAATTATTATGGTAAAAATGTACAAGTCGATTGTGGGACAACCAGGAAGGACCAGAGCAACAAGTTGATAACAGGGAGAAGCGGCACTGGATTTAAAAACTTTGAAGGAAAAAGAAGAAGTTATCAAAGTCAGAAAGCCACCACTATAATGTTATGCAGAGGTCGGTGTTGCAAGGGTACAGACTGAAAAGAAACCGTTAATGTGCATATCAGTTGAAGCCCAGGCTTCTTGCAAACAAATAATCTGGTATTTAAGAGTGGTGGCCAACCAATTACTATCAGGCAAGAGACTGTTAATACCTGCTACGATCCAAAAGACTACAATCATATCAAAAGATACAGACCCATTATGCACTAATTCATCAGGGTTATTGTCACTTTTGTAGGTTGGTCATGGATGTCCTGGTCATTCAGAGGAATTTCTAAGTGGAGTAGATCAGAAACCTCTGTCAATAATATACCTGCAGAGGGCCTGAATTCTAACTCAGTACCACAAAGTACAGGTCATTTCCCCTGAAAGACTGGACTTTGTACTAAGTAGAACAGCCTCTTGTCAATAAACCTATAAGAGAGAAAAACGATTTGTGGTAGGAATAGCGAACATGTCGTTGCCACATCTATTGTTTACAAGGGTCATTCTGGGACGTTAAAAGTAACCCGGGGGACCAGCTGGATACATTGGGATGTTTCATAGTACTTACCGTACATCTCTAAAAAGAGCCCCACCAGGTTAGGGTCACGAAAATTAACCACAACACAATTCACCGGCCTCAGCTTTGCAGGAGTTACCCAGCCAGCGAACTCTTCATTCACCAATTATGCAGTTTGACAGACCGCAACAACGAAGTTTTGAGAGTTTTCCTGCACCAGTGAGTTACCTTATTTTTCAACTGGTAATCAGATTCCGCAAAACAAGGTTTCCTCAACTGAATTTTTTTTGCAAAGTCGGCAGATTACCACATTCATAGATATTGGTATTGGAAATGTAAACCAATAATAACGCTGGGAAAGATCCCAGATGGAGGAATAAGTGTCTCCCGGACAACGCACATGACACGAGGATTGCCGTCCGAGCAGGAGGTGCTGGAATAGCGGCTACAGGCTGCAGATGCTCTCTTTGCTTGGCATCATCAACCTACTCCAGCGTACTCAGTGATACAAGGCCAGAAGGGTGAGAGCACCCCGCTCGCTGACCTGTTCTATCTGGCAAACTGGTTTTGACTTAGGCAATGGTGACATGGCTAGTGGGCTCAGAGCACTTCTTCCCTTAGGCCTTTTGCACTGTGCACCATCCATGTGTCCCTGCTTTCTTTCTTTTGTTTGGTGGAGAGGCTATTTCAACAACCTGAAGGTTCTTCTCTGTCAGGGCTGAAGACGAGGGCTGGGAGTCTGTAGAAGTGTCTATCTCTAAATCCTCCTTGCAAACACAGTTGTTAGTATGGACAGATATTCCAGATAAGCCCCCACTGAAAAATGTCAGGTGGGATGGGGGGTATTGCTATTGGGTGTGCATCATTAAGTGAAACAGAAGCTAACTTTCTGGTGACGGTGAGCCTCTCATCTACAGACTTTATCTCCAAGTTAAAGTAATAGTGGTAGACAGATAATTAGTTATGGATGCCAACCCATCCTTCTCTTTGTTGTTTATAACAATTGCACTAGCCTTTCTCTTACCCATAGCTCGGACTGTCCGTTGGGCCTCTTTCTCCAGGGGTGCGCAAAAGGCTTACAAGCTACAGGGGTGGCCCAGCCCAGACTCTTCTGGGCATGGACTGGCACGCTCTTAGTCTAGGCTTTGCCCAGGCATTGCATGCACGCGTCCCGCACAGCGGGATCCCGAGTCTTGCTTTCAAGCATCAGGTGTGGACGTGTCCTTGTCCGTCACAAGCGCCTCCTGGCGCGGTGATGGCTGGGGCAGGTAGTCCTGGTGTGCAAGCTGGCCCCCGTGTCAGTGCTTCCCAAACAGAAGGAGACCGTGTTGCGCTTTCAAGCTCAAGGTGTGGGCGGGTCCACGCCGGTCACAAGAGATCCTGGCATGGTGGTGGCTAGGGCAGGTAGTACTTGTTCGGCAGGTTGGCCCCAGTGTTGGCGCTCCCATAACACAGGAGCCTGCATCGCACTTTGAAGAGCTAGTGGTGGGCGTGTCCTTGCCCATTGCAAGCACCTCCTGGTGCAGTGATGGCTAGGGCAGATAAGTCCTGGTGCGACAAGCTGGCCACCAATTGTTAACATGGGCGTGAGTTTGTGTCAAAGAAAACAGTCTTGGTTTTAACCGAGTTTAATATGAGGCAGTTCGTACTCATCCAAGCCCCAAACTCTCTCATACAATCCAGGATCGCAGACAGTGCCCCAAACTCCTTTTCCTGAAGGGAGAGCATCAGCTGTGTGACATCAGTGTAAGAGACGGTTCTAATACCCCTAGCTGCAGCCAGATTGGCCAGAGGAGATATGTAGAAAAATGTCTCCTAGCTGCAGTTACACCCCCACACTTTTAGCCTGATATTGATGCTGACTTGACTGAGAAGTGTGCTGGGACCCTGCTAACCAGGCCCCAGCACCAGTGTTCTTTCACTAAAAATGGATCATTGTTTCCACAATTGGCACACCTCTGGCACACAGATAAGTCCCTTGGAAAAGGTACCAGTGGTACCAAGGGCCCTGTGAACAGGGAACGTCTTTAAGGGCTGCAGCATGTGTTGTGCCACCCTAAGGGACCTCTCACCTAGCACATGCAAACTGCCAGTGCAGACTGTGTGTGTTGGTGAGGAGAAAAAGGCAAAGTCGACATGGCATCCCCCTCAGAGTGCCATGCCCACAACCCACTGCCTGTGGCATAGGTAGGTCACCCCTGTAGCAGGCCTTACAGCCCTAAGGCAGGGTGCACTATACCACAGGTGAGGGCATAGCTCCATGAGCACTACATACAGTGTCTTAGTCCATTCTTGGACATTGAAAGTGCAGGGTAGCCATATTAAGTATACGGTCTGGGAGTTTGTCAAAATGAACTCCACAGTTCCATAGTGGCTACACTGAATACTGGGAAGTTTGGTATCAAACTTCTCAGAATAATAAACTCACTCTAATGCCAGTGTTGGATTTATTAAAAAATGAACACAAAGAGCATCTTAGAGATGCCCCCTGTATTTTACCCAATCCTTCAGTGCAGGACTGACTGGTCTGTGCCGGCCTGCCACTGAAGGACGAGTTTCTGCCCCCCTGGGGTGAGAGCCTTTGTGCTCTCTGAGGCCAGAAACAAAGCCTGCACTGGTGGAGGTGCTTCACACCTCCCCTCTGCAGGAACTGTAACACCTAGCAGTGAGCCTCAAAGGCTCAGGCTTCGTGTTACAATGCCCCAGGGCAATCCAGCTAGTGGAGATGCCCGCTGCCCCCCCCTCCCACCCCCCCAAACACAGCCCCCACTTTTGGCGACAAGCCCGGAGGAGATAATGAGAAAAACTGGGAGGTGTCACCCTCCAGCCAGGACAGCCCCTAAGGTGTCCTGAGTGGAGGTGACACCTGCCTTAGAAAATCTTGCTTTGGAGGATTTCCCCCAATAGGATTAGGGATGTGCCCCCCTCCCCAAAGGGAGGAGGCACAAGGTGGGTGTAACCACCCTCAGGGACAGTAGCCATTGGCTACTGCCCTCCAGCCCTAACACACCCCTAAATTTAGTATTTAGGGGCGACCCTGAACCCAGGAAAACATATTTCATGACGACCTGAAACAAGAAGGACTGCTGACCTGAAAGCCCTGCAGAGACGACAGAGACAACAATTGACTTGGTCCCAGCCCTACTGGCCTGTCTCCGGACTCAAAGAACCTGCAACAGCGACGCATCCAGCAGGACCAGCGACCTCTCCCGACTCAGAGGACTGCCCTGCAACCCACTGGACTAAGAAACTCCTGTGGACAGCTGCTCTGTCTAATCTACAAAGAAGAAACCATCTTTAAAGGAACTCCAGCCTTACTCCAGAAGCGTGAGTCCCCAACACTCCGCACCCGACGCCCCCGGCTTGCGTCCAGAGAAACCAACACTGCAGCGAGGACCCCCAGGCGACTCCCATGACGAGGACACCCTGAGACTACATCCCTGCACCCCCACGGCGGCGCGTGCAGGGAGAATCCAGAGGACCGCCCTGACCGCGACTGCCCGGTAACAAAGAACCAGACGCCTGGAAGAAGCACTGCACCTGCAGCCCCCAGGCCTGAGAGGAACCAACTACCAGTGCAGGAGTGAGCAGCAGACAGCGCTCATCGTTGCCCAGTCGGTGGCTGGCCCAAGAGGTCCCCCTGTGCCCTGCTGCATCGCCAGAGTGACCCCTGGGTCCCTCCATTGATTTCAATACTAAACCTGACACCTACTTTGCACACTGCACCCGGCCGCCCCTGTGCCGCTGAGGGTTTATTTTGTGTGCCTGTTTGTGACCCCCTCCCCGTGCCATACAAAACCCCCCTGGTCTGCTCCCCAAGGACGCAAGTACTTACCTGCTAGCAGACTGGAACCGGAGCACCCCTAGTCTCCATAGGAGCCTATGTTATTTGGGCCCTACTTTGACCTCTGAACCTGACTGGCTGTGTTGATGGTGCTGGTTGTTTGGGGTTGACTTGCTACCACAGCGCTTCAGGAGTGAGGTGAGAGTCCCTTTAAAGATGGTTTCTTCTTGTTGCTTTGGACAGAGCCGCTGTCCACAACAGTTTCTTGGTCCTTTGGGTTGCAGGGCAGTCCTCTGAGTCAGCAGAGGTCACTGCTCCCGCTGAATGTGTTGTGGTTGCAGGTTCTCTGAATCTGGAGGCAGGCCCGGAGGGCTGGGGTCAAAGCAGTTGTCGTCTCAGTCTTCACTGCTGGGTTTTCAGGTCAGCAGTCCTTCATGTTTAGGTTGTCAGGAATTTGATTTCCTGGGTGGAGGATCGCCCCTAAATACCGAATTTAGAGGTGTGCTAGAGTCACAGGGCAGTAGCCAATGGCTACTGTCCTTGAGGGTAGCTACATCCTCCTTGTGCTCCCTCCTTTTGGGGACGGGTGCACATCCCTATCCTTATTGGGCTAAATCCTCCAAAACAAGATGGAGGATTTTCCAAGGAGGGGGTCACCTTAGGGGTGGACCTGGCTGAGCCGGTGACTTCTTGTTTTTCTCATTATCTCCTTTGACTTGCCGCCAAAAGTGGGGGCTTTGTCGGGGGGGGGGCATCTCCACTAGCTGGGGTGTCCTGGGGCATTGTAACACGAAGCCTGAGCCTTTGAGGCTCACTGCTAGGTGTTACAGTTCCTGCAGGGGGGAAGATATGAAGCACCGCCACCCAGTGCAGGCTTTGGTACTGGCCTCAGAGAGCACAAAGGCTTTCACCCCAGGGGGTCAGAAACTCGTCTCTCAGTGGCAGGCCGGCACAGACCAGTCAGTCCTGCACTGAAGGACTGGGTAAAATACAGGGAGCCTCTAAGATGCCCTGTGTGTGCATTTTTTAAAATAAATCCAGCACTGGCATCAGTGTGGGTTTATTATTTTGAGATGTTTGATACCAAACTTTCCAGTGTTCAGTGTAGCCATTACGGAACTGTGGCGTTCGTTTTGACAAACTCCCAGACCATATACTTAATATGGCCACTGTACTTACAATGTCTAAGAATAGACTTAGACACTGTAGAGGCATATTTCTCATGCACCTATGCCCTCAAGTGCGGTATAGTGCACCCTGCCTTGGGGCTGTAAGGCCTGCTAGAGGGGTGACTTGCCTATGCGACAAGCAGTATTTTGGGTACATGGCATCCTGAGGGGGATACCATGTCGACTTTGTCTTTTTCTCCCCACCAACACACACAATCAGCAATGGCAGTATGCATGCATTAGGTGAGGGCTCCCTTAGGGTTGCACAAAACGTGCTGCAGCCCTTAGGGATCTTCCTTGGTCACAGGGCCCTTGGTACCACTGGTACCTTTTAAAAAGGGACTTATCTGTGTGCCAGGGGTGTGCCAATTGTGTAAACAATGGTACATTTTTAAGGAAAGAACACTGGTGCTGGGGCCTCAATAGCAGGGTGCCAGCACACTCTCAAGTCACGTCAGCATCAATATCAGGCAAAAAGTGAGGGGGTAAATGCAACAAGGAGCCCTTTTCCTACACCATATAAATACCCCATTTTCTTACAGCTTAGTTAACAGGCATTTGCATTGCAATCAGTCTCAAATTTGCAAAAGTTAAAATGATTAGAATTGTAAATTACTATGTCTTTTACCCAGGTGTTTTGTTTTGGAGTGGACGTATGTGGTTTGGAGTGGAATTATGTGGGTTGAATTTGAACTGTTAATTGTGGAATTGTGTCTGGTCCAATGGTTTACACTGACTGACACACATGAGAACCATATGATGAAGAGTTGGTCATTAGACCACCCTCCCCAGCCAACAATTGGTAAAAAAAAAAAAAAAATGGAATGCGCGACAGAAAAGATCCGTGATTTACCCTCTCATATTGCTCTTGAAAAAATGATTAGCGCTCGCCTATATAAGACATCTTATGTTGAGACTTAGCTCAATCGGTATCGCTTTTCCTCAGATAGTTCATGGTCATTTGGTTTTCACACAGGTTGTCCTCTCACTGGGGGCTACGAGCCTCGTTGCACACCAGCTTCGGTATTGATCGCTATGTGCAAAGTTTAATTCTCATGAAAAGCTAACATCCGATTACAGAACACGGGGCAGCATATAACCCACTCACTAGAAAGGGTTACTTTTGGCTGACATAGGCTATCCCTTCCGGTGGTCAACCCAGTAGTAATCTTTTCCTTTATTGCTCTTTTCTGAACCATGGCACAGTGAATGGGAAGGCACAATTAAAAACAAGAAAAAAGCATATCTGTGTCACCCTGGTGGCACAGTGTGGGTAAGAGATATTGACCAGAAGTGTGTTAACGTTGGAAGCGGCTATGAAAGGCAAAATGAACATAATGGTTTCTTACCTGTAGAAGTAGTTTTGCAGCTTGAAGAGTTTCCTGGATTCACATGACATGCTGTGCATTATTCCGCCATCTAGTGGTTGCGTCCGGAAAGCTGTCTTTTATTCTGGTCTCTCCCCCCACCAACTCGGCCCCCCCACCCTCGGGGGCATCGTCGACCGCCATTTGGTGCTTACTCCGTCCTTTGACGTCAGACAGCACACAGAAGTTCCTGTGTGTGCCGTCCATGTTCAGATTCTTTTTTCTTCTTTCTCCTCTGTTACCTTTTATTTCCTTCTTTCTTATTCTCCCAGCTGTTTGCTTCGTATAGCATTTCTTGGGGAGGTAGGAGGGTTGCATGTGAAACCAGAAAACTCTTCAAGCTGCAAAACTACTTCTACAGGTAAGAAACCATTTGGTTTTGCAGCATGAATCCTCTTCTGGAGTCATATGCTGTGCATTAGATTATACAGGCGTATCCCCTCCTTTGGGCTGGCTGTGGTGAAATGTGGATGAGTTGGCAAATAGGTGACGCAGTACCTTCTGCCCTACTTGTGCTTCTTTGTTCATTTGGATGTCCACACAGTAGTGTTTTGAAAAGGGGGTGTGGGCTTGCCCATTTCGCTGTGGCGCAGATCTCCTCAATTGGTACATTTGCCAGGTAGGCCAGTGTGGCACCTTTTTATTTCTGGGTGAGTGTGCCCTCAGCTTGATAGCTAACTGCTTCCCCGCTTTTTCTTAGCAGATTTGAATGGTGTTGACAATCCATCTGCCGATAGTTGCTTTGGATACTGCCAAGACCTTGTTTGCTTTTGCAAATGACACGAAAAGCTGGTTTCCTTCGTGAAAAGCTTTTGTCTCCTGTAAGTATTACATTAGGGACCTACGAACGTCTAGAGAGTGGAGGACTATCACTGCTTGAGTCTTTGGCTCCTGGAAAAAGGCCGGCAGTAGTATGCTCTGATTAACATTGTACTGGGTTACTAACTTTGGTAAAAACTGAGGGTTCGTTCTGAGAACCACTTTGTCCTTGTTTATTTTAAGTATGGTTCTTGTACTGTTAGCGCTTGTAGTTCACGGACTATGTGAAGGGATGTGATTGCCATTAGGAAGGCCGTTTTTAGAGAGATTGACTTTAGATATGTTTTGTGCATGGGTTTGCAAGGCTCTGTCATCAGTTGTGTTAACACTGTGTTTAGGTTCCATAACGGTGTTGGCACTGATTTTGGTGTTACTACTCTCTTTGCTCTTTCTACGAATCTCTTCACTACTGTGGATGTAAAGAGGCTGGCTCCAGATATGTCCCGAGTGCATGTCACTATTGCTGCCCGATGTACCTTTAACGAAGCATGGGTGAGGCCACTGTCTAGAAGGTGGGAGAGGTATAATAATACTGAGTTTTGATGTGTTCTGGAGTCCATCTTATTGTTGGCTGTACACCAATGGATGTATCTTTTCCATTTTAGAGTGTAGCATTTCCGTATACTTGGTCTCCTTGCTTCCCCTAGGATTTCTATTGTCCTTGGAGGAAGTTGCAGGTGTCCGAACTCTAAGTATTCAGGAGCCAAGCTGCTACGTTGAGCACAGCAGGCTCAGGGTGGTAGACTTACCAGTGTTGTATATTTAGTAAATCCTTCACTGGTTTCAGTGGGATTATTTGTCCCCTGGACATCTCCAGAAGTTCGGAGTACCAGGCCTGTTTTGCCCATTGTGAGGCAAAAAGGATGATTTTGCTCCCTGACTCTCCGGCTTTCTCCAGCACCCTCTGGGTTAGGGGAGTCGGAGGAAAGGTGTATGCACATTTCCCGGACCAGTTTATTGACAGGGCATTCCCGTTTGACCAGGGGGTGTGAAAACCTGGAGGCTAAGTATTGGCATTTCACGTTTGCTGCTGTTGCGATCAAGTCTATGCTTGGTGTCCCCAGAGGTTGAAGATTCCTTGTATGACTTCCTGCTTTAGCTTCCACTTGTGTGAGTTGTTCTCCTTTCTGCTTACTCTGTCTCTCTGTTGAGTTCTCCTGATGGGTGAATTGCTTGTAGGAATACCTGGTGATGTACTGCCCAGTTCCAGATTCCTTTGGCTAGCTTTGGCAGAAAGGATTTTGTTCCCCCCGTTTGTTTAGGTAGAACATGGTGGTTGTGTCAGAATGAAAATGTCACTTACCCAGTGTACATCTGTTCGTGGCATTAGTCGCTGCAGATTCACATGTTTGGCACAGTCCGCTGCCTGGTGTTGGGCTCGGAGTATTACAAGTTGTTTTTCTTCGAAGAAGTCTTTTTTGGTCACGGGACCGAAGGACTCCTCCCTCTTCGGCTCCATTGCGCATGGGCGTCGACTCCATCTTAGATTGTTTTCCCCGCAGAGAGTGAGGATGGAGTTTTTGCTATAAATAGTGCCCATGCAATGGAGTGAATATGTATGTACTTTAAGAGTTTATAATAATTATTTACAAATGTACAAATGTTTAAGATTTAAGATCTACTTCTAAACGGCTACAGGCTTCCCGGGGAGGCGGGAGGGTACATGTGAATCTGCAGCGACTAATGCCACGAACAGATGTACACTGGGTAAGTGACATTTTCAGTTCGATGGCATATGTTGCAGCAGATAAACATGTTTGGCATAGACTATAAAGCAGTTACCTCCCCTAAAAGCGGTGGTTTAGCCTGTAGGAGTTGAAGTAGTTTGGAATAATGTTCTTAGTACAGCTTGGCCCACTGTAGCTTGTTGTGCATTTAGTACGTCTACACAGTAGTGTTTAGTAAACGTATGAGGCGTAGACCAGGTTGCAGCCTTACATATTTCGCTCATAGGAATGTTTCCTAGAAAGGCCATTGTAGCACCTTTCTTTCTGGTTGAGTGTGCCTTTGGTGTAATAGGCAATTCTCTTTTGGCTTTAAGATAGCATGTTTGAATACATCTGACTATCCATCTAGCAATGCCTTGTTTAGAGATTGGATTTCCTATGTGTGGTTTTTGAAAAGCTATGAACAGTTGTTTTGTTTTCCTGATTAGCTTTGTTCTGTCAATGTAGTACATTAGTGCTCTTTTGATGTCTAATGTATGTAGTGCCCTTTCAGCCACGGAATTTGGTTGTGGGAAGAACACTGGCAATTCTACTGTTTGATTTAAATGGAATGGTGAGATTACTTTTGGCAGAAATTTTGGATTTGTTCTTAGAACTATTTTATTTTTGTGTATTTGAATAAATGGTTCTTGTATGGTAAATGCCTGTATTTCACTTACTCTTCTGAGGGATGTGATTGCAATGAGAAATGCGACTTTCCAGGTTAGATATTGCATTTCACAGGAATGCATGGGTTCGAAAGGTGGACCCATGAGTCTTGTTAAGACGATGTTAAGGTTCCATGAAGGAACTGGTGGTGTTCTTGGTGGTATAATTCTTTTTAGCCCTTCCATGAATGTTTTAATAACTGGTATTCTAAATAGAGACGATGAATGAGTAGTTTGTAGGTAAGCAGATATTGCTGCGAGGTGTATTTTTATAGATGAAAAAGCGAGATTCGCTTTTTGCAAATGTAGTAAGTATCCTACTATGTCCTTTGTAGAGGCATGTAATGGTTGTATTTGATTGGTATGGCAGTAGTAAACAAATCTTTTCCACTTAGATGCATAGCAGTGTCTAGTGGAAGATTTTCTAGCTTGTTTTATGATCTCCATGCATTCTTGTGTGAGGTCTAAGTGTCCGAATTCTAGGATTTCAGGAGCCAAATTGCCAGATTCAATGATGCTGGGTTTGGATGCCTGATCTGTTGTTTGTGTTGTGTTAACAGATCTGGTCTGTTGGGTAGTTTGACATGCGGTACTAGTGAAAGGTCTAGTAGAGTTGTATACCAAGGTTGTCTTGCCCATGTGGGTGCTATCAGTATGAGTTTGAGTTGGTTTTGACTCAACTTGTTTACTAGATATGGAAGGAGAGGGGGAAAAGCGTATGCAAATATCCCTGACCAACTCATCCATAGAGCATTGCCTTGTGATTCGCGGTGTGGGTACCTGGATGCGAAGTTTTGGCATTTTGAGTTTTCTTTTGTTGCGAACAAATCTATCTGGGGTGTTCCCCAAATTTGAAAGTACTTGTTCAGAACTTGGGGGTGAATTTCCCATTCGTGGACTTGTTGGTGGTCTCGCGAAAGGTTGTCTGCTAGTTGGTTTTGTATTCCTGGAATAAATTGTGCTATTAGGCGAATGTTGTTGTGAATCGCCCACTGCCATATTTTTTGTGTTAGGAGGCACAATTGTGTTGAGTGTGTTCCTCCTTGTTTGTTTAAATAATACATTGTTGTCATGTTGTCTGTTTTGACAAGAATGTATTTGTGTGTTATTATGGGTTGAAAGGCTTTTAACGCTAGAAATACTGCTAACAGTTCTAGGTAATTGATATGAAATTTTGTTTGGTGTATATCCCATTGTCCTTGAATGCTGTGGTGATTGAGGTGTGCTCCCCACCCTGTCATGGAAGCATCTGTTGTTATAACATATTGAGGCACTGGGTCCTGAAATGTCCGCCCTTTGTTTAAATTTTTGCTGTTCCACCATAGAAGCGAGAGGTATGTTTGGCGGTCTACCAACACCAGATCTTGAAGTTGACCCTGTGCCTGTGACCATTGTGATGCTAGGCACTGTTGTAAGGGTCGCATGTGTAGTCTTGCGTTTGGGACAATGGCTATGCATGATGACATCATGCCTAGAAGTTTTAGCACAAATTTTGCTTGTATCTTTTGGTTTGGAAACATAGCACTTATTACCTTGTGGAATGCCTGCACTCTTTGTGGACTTGGAGTGGCAATTCCCTTTGATGTGTTGATGGTTGCTCCTAGATATTGTTGTGTCTGACACGGTTCTAGGTGTGATTTTGTATAGTTGATGGAAAACCCCAGTTTGTGAAGGGTTTGTATGACATATGTGGTGTCGTTTGCGCATTTTTTTACTGTGTTGGTCTTGATTAGCCAATCGTCTAGGTAAGGGAACACATGTATCTGTTGTCTCCTGATGTGTGCTGCTACTACTGCTAGACATTTTGTGAACACTCTTGGTGCAGTTGTTATTCCGAATGGCAACACTTTGAATTGGTAATGTATTCCTTTGAATACGAACCTTCGGTACTTTCTGTGAGAAGGGTGTATTGGTATATGAAAGTACGCATCCTTTAGGTCTAATGTGGTCATGTAATCTTGCTGTTTGAGCAGTGGAATGATGTCTTGTAGTGTGACCATGTGAAAATGGTCCGATATGATGTAGGTATTTAGTGTCCTGAGATCTAATATTGGTCTTAATGTTTTGTCTTTTTTTGGAATTAGAAAGTACAGGGAGTAAACTCCTGTGTTTTTTTGTTGTACTGGTACTAACTCTATTGCATCCTTTTGCAGTAGTGCTTGAACTTCTAGTCCTAAAAGTTCTAAATGTTGTGGTGACATTTTGCGTGTTTTGGGAGGGATGTTTGGTGGGAATTTGTGGAATTCTATGCAATAGCCATGTTGGATTATTGCTAATACCCAATTGTCTGTTGTAATCTGTTGCCAAGATTGGTAGAATTGGCTTAGTCTTCCCCCCACTGGTGTTGAGTGAAGGGGTTGCGTGACTTGAAAGTCACTGTTTAGGTGGAGGTGTTTTTGGAGTCTGGAATCTTCCCCTACTCCTTGGGAATTGACCCCCTCTATATCCCCTGAAACCTCCCCTTTGGAATGAACCCTGATATGGTGTGGTTCTTGTTTGTTGGCTGGTGGTGTCTGTGGGTTGGCCACGAAACCCCCCTCTAAATGGAGTTTTTCTAAAAGAGCCTCTGCTCTGCGGGGAGTAGAGTGCGCCCATGGCTTTGGCCGTGTCTGTGTCCTTTTTAAGTTTTTCAATGGCTGTGTCCACTTCACGGCCAAAAAGTTGTTTTTCGTTGAAGGGCATATTAAGGACAGCCTGCTGGATTTCAGGTTTGAAGCCTGAAGTGCGGAGCCAAGCGTGTCTCCTTATGGTGACAGCAGTGTTGACTGTTCTCGCTGCAGTATCGGCTGCGTCCAGTGAAGAGCGGATTTGATTGTTTGAGATCGTTTGTCCCTCTTCAACTATTTGCTGCGCCCTTTTTTGGTATTCTTGGGGAAGATGGTCTACGAGAAGTTGCATCTCATCCCAGTGTGCGCGGTCATATCTGGCCAGCAGCGCTTGAGAATTTGCGATGCGCCACTGGTTGGCTGCCTGTGATGCTACTCTTTTTCCTGCCGCATCAAATTTTCTGCTTTCTTTGTCCGGAGGTGGGGCGTCGCCAGATGTATGGGAATTTGCTCTTTTGCGAGCTGCCCCTACTACTACGGAGTCAGGTGGTAACTGCGAAGTAATAAACACTGGGTCTGTGGGTGGTGGTTTGTATTTTTTATCCACCCTTGGGGTGATGGCTCTTGATTTTACGGGCTGTAGGAAGTTGGCTCTGTATGTGCTATTTCAAAGTAAGGAAGCATGCACAGAATCCAAGGGTTCCCCTTAGAGGTAAAATAGTGGTAAAAATAGATAATACCAATGCTCTATTTTGTGGTAGTGTGGTCGAGCAGTAGGCTTATCCAAGGAGTAGTGTTAAGCATTTGTTGTACATACACATAGACAATAAATGAGGTACACACACTCAGAGACAAATCCAGCCAATAGGTTTTGTTATAGAAAAATATCTTTTCTTAGTTTATTTTAAGAACCACAGGTTCAAATTTAACATGTAATATCTTGTTTGAAAGGTATTGCAGGTAAGTACATTAGGAACTTTGAATCATTTTAATTGCATGTATACTTTTCAAGTTATTCACAAATAGCTATTTCAAAAGTGCACTTAGTGCAATTTTCACAGTTCCTGGGGGAGGTAAGTTTTTGTTAGTTTTACCAGGTAAGTAAGACACTTACAGGGTTCAGTTCTTGGTCCAAGGTAGCCCACCGTTGGGGGTTCAGAGCAACCCCAAAGTCACCACACCAGCAGCTCAGGGCCGGTCAGGTGCAGAGTTCAAAGTGGTGCCCAAAACGCATAGGCTATAATGGAGAGAAGGGGGTGCCCCGGTTCCGGTCTGCTTGCAGGTAAGTACCCGCGTCTTCGGAGGGCAGACCAGGGGGGTTTTGTAGGGCACCGGGGGGGACACAAGCCCACACAGAAATTTCACCCTCAGCGGCACGGGGGCGGCCGGGTGCAGTGTTAGAACAAGCGTCGGGTTCGCAATGTAAGTCAATGAGAGATCAAGGGATCTCTTCAGCGCTGCAGGCAGGCAAGGGGGGGCTTCCTCGGGGAAACCTCCACTTGGGCAAGGGAGAGGGACTCCTGGGGGTCACTTCTGCAGTGAAAGTCCGGTCCTTCAGGTCCTGGGGGCTGCGGGTGCAGGGTCTTTTCCAGGCGTCGGGACTTAGGTTTCAGAGAGTCGCGGTCAGGGGAAGCCTCGGGATTCCCTCTGCAGGCGGCGCTGTGGGGGCTCAGGGGGGACAGGTTTTGGTACTCACAGTCGTAGAGTAGTCCGGGGGTCCTCCCTGAGGTGTTGGTTCTCCACCAGCCGAGTCGGGGTCGCCGGGTGCAGTGTTGCAAGTCTCACGCTTCTTGCGGGGAGTTGCAGGGTTCTTTAAAGCTGCTTCTTGAAACAAAGTTGCAGTCTTTTTGGAGCAGGTCCGCTGTCCTCGGGAGTTTCTTGTCGTCGTCGAAGCAGGGCAGTCCTCAGAGGATTCAGAGGTCGCTGGTCCCTTTGGAAGGCGTCGCTGGAGCAGAGTTCTTTGGAAGGCAGGAGACAGGCCGGGGAGTTTCTGGAGCCAAGGCAGTTGTTGTCTTCTGGTCTTCCTCTGCAGGGGTTTTCAGCTGGGCAGTCCTTCTTGTTGTTGCAGGAATCTAATTTTCTAGGGTTCAGGGTAGCCCTTAAATACTAAATTTAAGGGAGTGTTTAGGTCTGGGGGGTTAGTAGCCAATGGCTACTAGCCCTGAGGGTGGGTACACCCTCTTTGTGCCTCCTCCCAAGGGGAGGGGGTCACAATCCTAACCCTATTGGGGGAATCCTCCATCTGCAAGATGGAGGATTTCTAAAAGTTAGAGTCACCTCAGCTCAGGACACCTTAGGGGCTGTCCTGACTGGCCAGTGACTCCTCCTTGTTGCTTTCTTTGTTCCCTCCAGCCTTGCCGCCAAAAGTGGGGGCCGTGGCCGGAGGGGGCGGGCAACTCCACTAAGCTGGAGTGCCCTGCTGGGCTGTGACAAAGGGGTGAGCCTTTGAGGCTCACCGCCAGGTGTCACAGCTCCTGCCTGGGGGAGGTGTTAGCATCTCCACCCAGTGCAGGCTTTGTTACTGGCCTCAGAGTGACAAAGGCACTCTCCCCATGGGGCCAGCAACATGTCTCTAGTGTGGCAGGCTGCTGGAACTAGTCAGCCTACACAGACAGTCGGTTAAGTTTCAGGGGGCACCTGAAAGGTGCCCTCTGGGGTGTATTTTGCAATAAAATGTACACTGGCATCAGTGTGCATTTATTGTGCTGAGAAGTTTGATACCAAACTTCCCAGTTTTCAGTGTAGCCATTATGGTGCTGTGGAGTTCGTGTTTGACAACTCCCAGACCATATACTCTTATGGCTACCCTGCACTTACAATGTCTAAGGTTTTGTTTAGACACTGTAGGGGTACCATGCTCATGCACTGGTACCCTCACCTATGGTATAGTGCACCCTGCAAGGCCTGCTAGAGGGGTGACTGACCTATACTTGCATAGGCAGTGAGAGGCTGGCATGGCACCCTGAGGGGAGTGCCATGTCGACTTACTCGTTTTGTTCTCACTAGCACACACAAGCTGGCAAGCAGTGTGTCTGTGCTGAGTGAGAGGTCTCCAGGGTGGCATAAGACATGCTGCAGCCCTTAGAGACCTTCCTTGGCATCAGGGCCCTTGGTACTAGAAGTACCAGTTACAAGGGACTTATCTGGATGCCAGGGTCTGCCAATTGTGGATACAAAAGTACAGGTTAGGGAAAGAACACTGGTGCTGGGGCCTGGTTAGCAGGCCTCAGCACACTTTCAATTGTAAACATAGCATCAGCAAAGGCAAAAAGTCAGGGGGCAACCATGCCAAGGAGGCATTTCCTTACACGGGCTCTTCAAAAATTTGTTTTGCGTGCCGTAACATCCCTGGTAGCATTTGGAGACATTGATATTGGCTATGTGTAGCCGAGAGGGTGTTAAATAAAAAATCATCCTCTATAGGATCGGAATGCAGTTGGACATTGTGGAATTCTGCAGCCCTAGCCACCAGTTGCGAGTATGAGGTACTGTCCTCTGGCGGTGACGGCTTTGTGGGGTATGAATCTGGATCATTGTCCGGCACTGTGGTGTCGTATAGGTCCCAAGCGTCTTGATCCTGATTATCTTGACTTATGGTAGTTTGCGCTGG
This sequence comes from Pleurodeles waltl, assembly GCF_031143425.1. Taxonomy (NCBI): domain Eukaryota; kingdom Metazoa; phylum Chordata; class Amphibia; order Caudata; family Salamandridae; genus Pleurodeles; species Pleurodeles waltl. The sequence goes on from NC_090450.1 coordinate 423,352,451, forward strand.
TGAGTGCATTTGTGGCGGTGTTTGTGCCGGCGATGCCTGTTGTGGTGGAGAGGGCGGAGGCGTGACTTTTTTTAACCACTTTGGCTTGTGGTTGTGCGTCATCCTTGAGGAGACCGATCCTTCTTTTCCTCATTATTGGGGGAAGGGTTGATATCTTCCCTGTGTCTTGCTGGATGTACAGTCTCTTTTGTGTGTAGTCTGATTCTACACTTTGGAGCTCTTGTCCAAATCTGTGCATCTGGCCACTTATTCCTTGTTCCTCTGTGTAGGATGAAGGTGTGGAAATTTTCGGCGCCGAGAGAGAATCTTTTTTCGGCTTCGGCACCGACATAATTTTTGTTCCTTTCGGCATGGAGTCTCGGTGCCGATGTTTTTCGGTGCCGGTATCTTGTTTTTGTCTCTCGGAGCCGCTATCTCGGCTCCGAGGTTGGTCCATGGCGGTCCCTCGACCGGAGTCGGGTGTCTTCGCTATGGGCGTGCCCTTTTTCGGCGCCTTCGACGGGTCGCCTGTTTTATGGGTCGAGCCATGGCCTGTTGGCAGTGGCGTCCCCTGGGCTTTCGTTTTCTCGATGGTTTTACTTTTCGACGTCTTACTCACAGTTTGTTGCTGTTGTTCGACGTCGGAGTCTCCGGATTCTGAGTCCGGAACCGAGAATGTTTCCTCTTCGTCGTCGAAACGTTGTTTTGTCGGCGTGGACGCCATTTGTAGACGCCTGGCTCTTCGGTCCCGGAGTGTTTTTCTGGACCGGAAGGCTCGACAGGCCTCACAGGTATCCTCCTTGTGCTCGGGGGACAAGCACATGTTACAGACCAAGTGCTGATCTGTATAAGGATACTTACTGTGACATTTTGGGCAGAAACGGAACGGGGTCCGTTCCATCGGCTTCGATGTCGCACGCGGTCGGGCCGACCAGGCCCCGATGGGGGAATCGAAGCTACCCCAAAGTCTTCCGATGATCGGTGTCGATGTACCTAACTATCCCGATACCGAACGGAACAATACCGACGCTTTCTTCCGAGATTCTGACTAACTTTCCGAACCGAAACACGGAGCGAAAAGGAATACGTCCGAACCCGGCAGCGGAAAAAAACAATCTAAGATGGAGTCGACGCCCATGCGCAATGGAGCCGAAGAGGGAGGAGTCCTTCGGTCCCGTGACCAAAAAAGACTTCTTCGAAGAAAAACAACTTGTAATACTCCGAGCCCAACACCAGGCAGCGGACTGTGCCAAACATGTGTATCTGCAGCAACATATGCCATCGAACCTGTTTTTCCTCTCAGGTGTGCCTGGAAAGACTTTAAAACTTGGAAGACTCTTCAGTTCCTGATAGTTGATGTGTTTCACTGCCTCTAATTCATTCGTTAAGGCCCGTACCCGTAGAGGGCCTGTGTGAGCCCCCCATTTTTTGTGTGATGTGTCCGTGGTTATGGTCACAGCAGGAGTTGTTTTGAAGGTCCTCCCTATGGTCATGTCTGCTGTGTTCAACCATTGCATCTCCTTTTGTACCCTTGCTTTGACAACCACAAAATCATAACAGCTCCCTGTGGCTTGTGACCATTTGCTGCAGATCCATTCTTGGATGGGCCGCATGTGTAATCTTATATTGGGGATCAATGGTATGCATGATGCCATCATGCCCAAGAGTCTCATGATCGTCCTCACTTTGAGAGACTGAACCCTCTGGTAGAGGTGTGGCTGCATCTTGATGGCTTTTTATTCTTTTCTGGTCTGGGTATGCCCTTGCCCTTCTGGAGTTCAGAGTGGCTCCTAGGAATAGTTTCACTTGCTCTGAACGAGGTGAAGATTATAGTAAACCCTTGGAGTTGTAATGTCTATATAACTGTTTGTACGTCGTCCTTGCATTTTCTCCTAGATTCTGCCTTTACTAGCCAGTCGTTCAGGTATGGGTAAATGTGGATCTTTTGCCTTTGTAAGTGTGCTGCTACTACAGATAGAACTTTGGTAAACACTTTTGTTGCAGATTTTATGCACAAGGGCAGAATTTTGAATTGGCAGTGTTCTTTGCCTAAGATGAACCATAGGTATTTCTTGTGGTCCTTGTTCATGGAAACCTGTAGGTAGGCGTCCTTTAGGTCTAGGGTAGCCATGCAAACTCCCTTCTGCAGTAGTGGGATTACCTCTTGTAAGTTTGTCCTTTTGAGTGCTGTGTACGTACAAATTTGTTTATGAACCTGAGGTCTAGGATTAGGCTCAAGGTTAGATCTTGTATGGCACCAGAAGTAAGGTAAATAATTTCCTGCACCCCTCTCTTGCGTTAGGATAAGTTCTATGGCTCTTTTTAAGAGCCGTTCTTTTACCTCTGTTTTAGTCTATCCCCTTGAAAGGTCTTGCCCCTGGTGGTCTCTGCTGGGATTGTTGTTTAATTCCTTGCAGTGTCCATGACGGATAATGTTAAGGATCCATTCGTCTGTGGTGATGTTCCTCCAAGCCTGGAAGAACACTTTGATTTGAAGTTATGCGTTTGGGGTCCTTGGTTTTGCAGTTACTTGCTTAAAGGCCCCGGGGGGGGGGTTTCCCTTCCTCTTGCTCTTTCCCAAAAGGGTTATCTTGCTGGATGCTGCCACTGTTAAGGCTGTGGTTGTGTGGCCTGAAAGGAAGACCCCTGCTAATGCCCCACATTGAAAGGCATCCTGCCTGTGGGTCTTCTACTGATTGTGCCCCTTTTGTGTGTGCTTCTGAACTGTAAGGTGCCCGCAGATCTTGCAGTCTCATTGTCCTTTTTTATTTGCTGTGAGGTATCATCCACAGCTTGTCTGAACAGGGTTTTCCCTGTGAAAGGCATGTTTATTATGGATGTCCATACCTCTGGCTTGAATCCTGATATCCTGAACCAGGCATGTCTTCTTAAGGTGGTGCCTGTGCACATCTGTCTGCTGGCCATATCTGCAGCATCTAGCTCAGACTTTAGGCATGTATTTGCAATGTCTTTTCCTCCTGGATAAATGACTTGGCCCTCTTTTTTAAATCCTCTTGGAGATGATGCAAGTTGTACTATTTCCTGCCACTGCTGGTCTCAGCAGCAGTTCATGAGGGTGTTGGAATTAGCTATCTTCCTTTGCGTGGTAGCTTCCCTCTCCACTTTTGTTCCCTCTAGGTATAGCCTCTTACTCTCCTTCTCGGACAGTGGACCCATGGAGGTGGGAGCGTTGTTACTTTTCCTCGCAGTGGTCACAATGATTGAATCCGAGGGAACATTCCCCTTTTGATATATTTGGGATCCTGCGTGGAGTGCTTGTATTTTTTTCTCCACTCTAGGTGTAAGGGTTCTGGAACTTTTGGCACCCTGGCTTTATCCCTTGCTCCTTCACGCTCTGCTCTTTTGTCAACTCTTTTGACGACCCCTTTTGGCCATGGGACCCGCTCGACTACTTCGGTCTCTGCTTTCCTTCAGTCGCTGTTGATTTCAACGCTGAGGCTGCATGTTTTGCCTTTCCTGAACTTTTCGACCTTACTTTCTTCCTTTTGGCATCCTTCGACCCTTTCTTCTGCAGTTGAATCCGCTCTGCTAGAGTCTCATGAATTTCAACATCAGAGAATCCCCCTCTTGCTGTTTCGGCCTCCTCCTCATTCTCCTCGTTGTCGCTCAAGAGACCTAGGTGTCGGAGTGATTCCTGGTTTTGGGACATGGTGTGGTGTTGCAGTCTTTGCCTGCGTCATGCTTTTAAAGTCTTTGGAACAAATTCTGCGCAGGCCTCGCAGTCTTCGTCATTGTGGTCCTCGGGTAGGCAGAGGTTGAGGACCTCGTGGGGGTCCCTTTTCGCGAACTTGTGGTGGCACTTCGAGAAAACGTAAAAGGGGTATTTTCCATGGCCCTTACTTGCCTAATCTGCCTTCATTCTTCAAGGACTGTGGATCCGCCTAGTAGTTTTATGGCTTCTTTGTTGTGTCCCCCCGGAAGGACATGCTCTTTTTTTTTCCAGAGCTCCTCCGCCGTGCTTCCAGACCCAACTGCGGAAAAAAGAATCTGAAGATGGAAGCCACGCACAGGAAGTTGCTCCATGATCTACTCTATTTCCATCCACTGCTGATGACCACAGAGGTTTAAAAATGCAATTCGATTTTTGATTTTCGATTGGGTGGCCACTGCCAAGGAGGAAACCTGATTCAACCTGCTTCTCTTCATGTTTCATCCCATATCTGTTAACAGCTCTCTTCAAAAGTTCATCACACACTGCCAGGTCATCAGGTGGAAAAAATCTCAAAGGCTACGTGTCATGCCTTACTCTGGGAAGTCGGCATCAAAGTATTGCTATTCTTCCCCCTGTGGCTTTGGTCCTCAAGATCTGTAGTGTGTCCCTCATCTTCATAGTCGAAGAACTCCTTCTGTTCTTTGTCGGACTCCCGTGTGTTGTGAGGCTCGATGTCGGCCTGTTCTTTCTCAAGTGATTTAGACTCCGATGGACAAATAAAACCCTGTCAGCGCTTCATTGAAATCTCTCTTCCTCTAAAGGGGTGCTGTAATTTCAGCTTTGAGATGTTCCTTCTTACGTCTGACTTTGAGTGTTTGCTGCTTGGCATCAGCAGAGCTTTTCTATTAAGATTCAGCTCCTTGCTCATAGGCTTCTTTGCCTTTTCTTGATTGCCTTCCGCCAATGAAGGTTCAGAGTGCTTTCCTCCATTGCTGTCCCAGAGTTTGAAACTGTGTGGTTCTTTGCGTCTGTCGAATGATGAGTGTTTAGATGTTGAGGCTGTAGTGGACTTTGAGTACAAGCTCTTTGGCTGGGTGTTACTTTATGCATCCTTTCTAGAGTTGGCTTACCTGAACACCTTTCTTGCGGCCTCCAATCTTTCAAAATTGATGACCCTTTCTTTGATATCTGATCAGCATTCTCAAGGTATCCCTCGATGTTCTGGTGTTGTTCAGTGTAATGTTGTTCTTTCTTCAGATTTCTCTCCAAGCATGTTCAAAATGGTCATGATTCTTTCATAGCTCATCAGTCTTGAATCCTTTTCATAGCTCATCCGTCTTGTAGCCAGAACCAATGATGGAAAACAAGAATCTGAAGATGACCACGCGCAGAATCTCTTGTGGTGCACGTCCGATGTCAAAAAGAAAAATAAACAAAAGAAAAGAAAATGTTACTTATCCTGCAAGCATCTGTTTGTGGCATGTAATGCTCTTGCCATCTAATGATGGCCTCACGTGTGTGCAGCTTGTTTTTCTTCTAAGAAGTCAGAGAGTCATTAGTCGAGTCTTGAGATATGGTGATTACAGCTATAGCTGGTAATGCACATGGGCACTTGCTCCATCCACACAGAAGGTCAGGGTAGGAATGGAGCGTAGTGATACAGAATAAGCTTAACATGCAACAAAGAAGAGAGAAGGGTCTCTGTTACAGCCAAAGGCTTCCCGGGAGGGGGAGAGGCACAAGTCAATCTACAGCACTACATGCCATGAACAGATGCTTACAGGGTTAAGTAACCCTTTCCATTAGTGGCATTTGTAGCTGTAGATATACATGCTGTGCATAGACTCTAAAGCTGTTTTCCCCTATGTGGTGACTAGCCAGAGGATGTTGCAGAGGACTGAAAATGAACAGAGTACACCTTGGCCAAAATTAGCTTTGTGGTGTGCTAATATGTTCACACAGTAATGCCTCGTCACAGTGTGTGGAGTACACCAGGAAGCTGCTTTGCTGATTTTAGCTTTAGGGATGCTGCTCAAGAAGAAAGCCATAGAGGCTCCATTTTGCAGGCAGAGCTGGGCCTGGCAGGCATATGCCAAGATAGTTTTGCTTTAGAGTAACATGTTGTAGGAGGCTGGCCTGGTTTGTAGTGGTACCAAGGGGTACTTACACTCTGCACCAGGTCCAGTTATCCCTTATTAGTGTAGAAGAGGTGTCTAGCAGCTTAGGCTGATAGAAAAGGGTAGCTTAGCAGAGCAGCTTAGGCTGAACTAGGAGACGTGTAAAGCTCCCACTATACCACTGGTGTCATATGCACAATATCATAAGAAAACACAATACGCAGATATACTAAAAATAAAGGTACTTTATTTTTAGGACAATATGCCAAAAGTATCTCAGTGACTAACCTCAGTATGAGGATAGCAAATATACACAAGATATATGTACACAATACCAAAAATATGCAGTAATAGCAATAGAAAGCAATGCAAGCAATGGACAGTCACAATAGATTGCAATGAGAGCACATAGGTATAGGGGAAACACAAACCATATACTCTAGAAGTGGAATGCGAACCACAAATGGACCCCAAACCTATGTGAGCTTGTAGAGGGTCGCTGGGACTGTAAGAAAACAGTGAGGGTTAGAAAAATAGCCCACCCAAAGACCCTGAAAAATGGGTGCAAAGTGCACCTAAGTTCTCCAGAGAGCACAGATGTCGTGATAGGGGAATTCTGCAAGGAAGACCAACACCAGCAATGCAACAACAATGGATTTCCGGACGAGAGTACCTGTGGAACAAGGGGACCAAGTCCAAGAGTCACGATCAAGTCGGGAGAGGGCAGATGCCCAGGAAATGCCAACTGTGGGTGCAAATAAGCTGCCAACGGATGGTAGAAGCTGTGGATTCTGCAAGAACGAAGAGGACTAGGAACTTCCCCTTTGGAGGATGGATGTCCCACGTCTTGAAGAAGCTTGCAGAGGTGTTTCCGTGCAGAAAAACAGCAAACAAGCCTTGCTAGCTGCAAGGGTCGCGGTTAGGGTTTTTGGATGCTGCTGTGGCCCAGGAGGGACCAGGATGTCGCCAATTGCGTGAGGAGACAGAGGGGGCGTCCAGCAAGACAAAGAGCCCACTCAGAAGCAAGCAGCACCCACAGAAGTGCCGGAACAGGCACTACGAAGAGGAGTGAACCGGAGCTCACCCGAAGTCACAAAAGAAGGTCCCACGACGCCGGAGGACAACTCAGGAGGCCGTGCACTGCAGGTTAGAGTGTCCGGGACCCAGGCTTGGCTGTGCACAAAGGAAATCCTGGAAGAGTGCACAGGAGCCGGAGCAGCTGCAAATCACGTGGTACCCAGCAATGAAGTCTAGCGTGGGGGAGGCAAGGACTTACCTCCACCAAACTTGGACTGAAGAGTCACTGGACTGTGGGAGTCACTTGGACAGAGTTGCTGAGTTCCAGGGACCATGCTCGTCGTGCTGAGAGGGGACCCAGAGGACCGGTGATGCAGTCTTTTGGTGCCTGCGGTTGCAGGGGGAAGATTCCGTCGACCCACAGGAGATTTCTTCGGAGCTTCTAGTGCAGGGAGGAGGCAGACAACCCCCACAGCATGCACCACCAGGAAAGCAGTCAAGAAGGCGGCTGGATCAGCGATACAAGGTTCCAGTAGTCGTCTTTGCTACTTTGTTGCGGTTTTGCAGGCGTCCAGAGCAGTCAGCGGTCGATTCCTTGGCAGAAGGTGAAGAGAGATGCAGAGGAACTCTGATGAGCTCTTGCATTCGTCATCTAAAGAATTCCCCAAAGCAGAGACCCTATGTAGCCAGAAAAGGAGGTTTGGCTACCTAGGAAGGAGGATAGGCTAGCAACACAGGTAAGAGCCTATCAGAAGGAGTCTCTGACGTCACCTGCTGGCACTGGCCACTCAGAGCAGTCCAGTGTGCCAGCAGCACCTCTGTTTCCAAGATGGCAGAGGTCTGGAGCACACTGGAGGAGCTCTGGGCACCTCCCAGGGGAGGTGCAGGTCAGGGGAGTGGTCACTCCCCTTTCCTTTGTCCAGTTTCGCGCCAGAGCAGGGCTGGGGGATCCCTGAACCGGTGTAGACTGGCTTATGCAGACATGGGCACCATCTGTCCCCATGAAAGCATTTCCAGAGGCTGGGGGAGGCTACTCCTCCCCAGCCCTGACACACCCTCTCCCTTTGGAAAAAGGTAACACCCTCTTTCTGAGGAAGTCCTTTGTTCTGCCTTCCTGGGCCAAGCCTGGACCCCAGGAGGGCAGAAACCTGTCTGATGGGTTGGCAGCAGCAGCAGCTGCAGTGAAACCCCGGGAAAGGTAGTTTGGCAGAACCCGGGTCTGTGCTAGAGACTCCGGGGATCATGGAATTGTCGTCCCAATGCCAGAATGGCATTGGGGTGACAATTCCATGATCTTAGACATGTTACATGGCCATGTTCGGAGTTACCATTGTGACGCTATACATATGTAGTGACATATGTATAGGGCACGCATGTAATGGTGTCCCCGCACTCAAAGTCCGGGGAATTTGCCCTGAACAATGTGGGGGCACCTTGGCTAATGCCAGGGTGCCCACACACTAAGTAACTTAGCACCCAACCTTTACCAGGTAAAGGTTAGACATATAGGTGACTTATAAGTTACTTAACTGCAGTGGTAAATGGCTGTGAAATAAAGTGGACGTTATTTCACTCAGGCTGCAGTGGCAGGCCTGTGTAAGAATTGTCAGAGCTCCCTATGGGTGGCAAAAGAAATGCTGCAGCCCATAGGGATCTCCTGGAACCCCAATACCCTGGGTACCTCAGTACCATATACTAGGGAATTATAAGGGTGTTCCAGTATGGCAATGTAAATTGGTGAAATTGGTCACTAGCCTGTTAGTGACAATTTGGAAAGAAATGAGAGAGCATAACCACTGAGGTTCTGGTTAGCAGAGCCTCAGTGAGACAGTTAGTCATTGTAGGAAGTTGGCTCTGTATGTGCTATTTCAAAGTAAGGAATAGCATGAATAGAGTCCAAGGGTTCCCCTTAGAGGTAAGATAGTGGCAAAAAGAGATAAAACTAATGCTCTATTTTGTGGTAGTGTGGTCGAGCAGTAGGCTTATCAAAGGAGTAGTGTTAAGCAGTTGTTGTACATACACAAAGGCAATAAATGAGGAACACACACTCGGAGACAAATCCAGGCCAATAGGTTTTGTTATAGAAGAATATCTTTTCTTAGTTTATTTTAAGGTTCAAATTCTACATGTAATATCTCATTTGAAAGGTATTGCAGGTAAGTACTTTAGGAACTTTGCAGAATTACAGTAGCATATATACTTTTTACATAAAACACATTTAGCTGTTTTAAAAGTGGACACAGTGCAATTTTCACAGTTCCTGGGGGAGGTAAAGTATGGTTAGGTTTTGCAGGTAAGTAAACCACCTACGGGGTTAAGATTGGGGCCCAAGGTAGCCCACCGTTGGGGGTTCAGAGCAACCCCAAAGTCACCACACCAGCAGCTCAGGGCCGGTCAGGTGCAGAGTTCAAAGTGGTGCCCAAAACGCATAGGCTTCAATAGAGAGAAGGGGGTGCCCCGGTTCCAGTCTGCCAGCAGGTAAGTACCCGCGTCTTCGGAGGGCAGACCAGGGGGGTTTTGTAGGGCACCGGGGGGGGGGACACAAGCTCACACAAAAAGTACACCCTCAGCGGCACTGGGGCGGCCGGGTGCAGTGTGCAAACAAGCGTCGGGTTTCCAATGTAAATCAATGGGAGACCAAGTGGTCTCTTCAGCGATGCAGGCAGGCAAGGGGGAGGCTCCTCGGGGTAGCCACCACCTGGGCAAGGGAGAGGGCCTCCTGGGGGTCACTCCTGCACTGAAGTTCCAATCCTTCAGGTGCTGGGGGATGCTTGTGCAGGGTCTTTTCCAGCCGTCGGGACTTTAGAGTCAGGCAGTCGCGGTCAGGGGGAGCCTGGGGATTCTCTCTGCAGGCGTCGCTGTGGGGTCTCAGGGGGGACAACTTTGGTTACTCACAGTCTCGGAGTCGCCGGAGGGTCCTCCCTGAGGTGTTGGTTCTCCACCAGTCGAGTCGGGGTCGCCGGGTGCAGTGTTGCAAGTCTCAAGCTTCTTGCGGGGATTTGCAGGGGTCTTTAAATCTGCTCCTCTGTAACAAAGTTGCAGTCTTTTTGGAGCAGGGCCGCTGTCCTCGGGAGTTTCTTGTCTTTCTTGAAGCAGGGCAGTCCTCTGAGGATTCAGAGGTCGCTGGTCCTGGGGAAAGCGTCGCTGGAGCAGGTTTCTTTAGAAGGCAGGGGACAGGCCGGTAGGTCTGGGGCCAAAGCAGTTGGTGTCTTCTTTTCTTCTGCAGGGGTCTTTCAGCTCAGCAGTCCTCTTCTTCTTGTAGTTTCAGGAATCTAAATTCTTAGGTTCAGGGGAGCCCTTAAATACTAAATTTAAGGGCGTGTTTAGGTCTGGGGGGTTAGTAGCCAATGGATACTAGCCCTGAGGGTGGGTACACCCTCTTTGTGCCTCCTCCCAAGGGGAGGGGGGTCACAATCCTATCCCTATTGGGGTAATCCTCCATCTGCAAGATGGAGGATTTCTAAAAGTTAGAGTCACTTCAGCTCAGGACACCTTAGAGGCTGTCCTGACTGGCCAGTGACTCCTCCTTGTTATTCTCATTATTGCCTCCGGCCTTGCCGCCAAAAGTGGGGCCGTGGCCGGAGGGGGCGGCCAACTCCACTAGCTGGAGAGCCCTGCAGTGCTGGAACAAAGGGGGTGAGCCTTTGAGGCTCACCGCCAGGTGTTACAGTTCCTGCCTGGGGGAGGTGTTAGCATCTCCACCCAGTGCAGGCTTTGTTTCTGGCCTCAGAGTGACAAAGGCACTCTCCCCATGGGGCCAGCAACATGTCTCGATTGTGGCAGGCTGCTAGAACCAGTCAGCCTACACAGGTAGTTGGCTAAGGTTTCAGGGGGCACCTCTAAGGTGCCCTCTGGGGTGTAGTTTACAATAAAATGTACACTGGCATCAGTGTGCATTTATTGTGCTGAGAAGTTTGATACCAAACTTCCCAGTTTTCAGTGTAGCCATTATGGTGCTGTGGAGTTCGTGTTTGACAGACTCCCAGACCATATACTCTTATGGCTACCCTGCACTTACAATGTCTAAGGTTTGGCTTAGTCACTGTAGGGGCACAGTGCTCATGCACTGGTGCCCTCACCTATGGTATAGTGCACCCTGCCTTAGGGCTGTAAGGCCTGCTAGAGGGGTGACTTATCTATACTGCATAGGCAGTGTGAGGTTGGCATGGCACCCTGAGGGGAGTGCCATGTCGACTTACTCGTTTTGTTCTCACCAGCACACACAAGCTGGCAAGCAGTGTGTCTGTGCTGAGTGAGGGGTCCCCAGGGTGGCATAAGCTATGCTGCAGCCCTTAGAGACCTTCCCTGGCATCAGGGCCCTTGGTACCAGGGGTACCAGTTACAAGGGACATACCTGGATGCCAGGGTGTGCCAATTGTGTAAAACAAAATGAAAATGTCACTTACCCAGTGTACATCTGTTCGTGGCATCAGTCGCTGAGATTCACATGGTATGCATGAGCTCGCCATCTGGTGTTGGGTCGGAGTGTTACAAGTTGTTTTTCTTCGAAGAAGTGTTTTTGAGTCACGGGACCGAGTGACTCCTCCTTCTGTGCTCATTGCGCATGGGCGTCGACTCCATCTTCGATTGTTTTCCCCGCAGAGGGTGAGGTAGGAGTTGTACTATAGTAATAGTGCCCGCGCAATGAAAAATGTAAGTATGTACCTATTAAAGGATTAAATAATATATATACAAATGTACAAAATTGAAGGTAACTTCTGAACTGCTACAGGCTTCCGGGGAGGTGGGTGGGTCCATGTGAATCTCAGCGACTGATGCCACGAACAGATGTACACTGGGTAAGTGACATTTTCAGTTCGATGGCATCTGTCGCTGTAGATACACATGGTATGCATAGACTAGTAAGCAGTTAGTTCCCCATAAGCGGTGGTTTAGCCTGTAGGAGTAGAAGTTGTCTGAAATAGAGTTCTTAATACAGCTTGACCTACTGTAGCTTGTTGTGCGGATAGCACATCTATACAGTAGTGTTTGGTGAATGTGTGAGGCGTAGACCAAGTGGCTGCCTTTCATATTTCCTGCATTGGGATGTTTCCTAAAAAGGCCATTGAAGCACCTTTTTTCCTTGTTGAATGTGCCCTGGGAGTAATGGGCAGTTGTCTTTTTGCTTTAAGGTAGCAGATTTGGATGCATTTAACTATCCATCTGGCTATACCTTGTTTTGATATTGGGTTACCTGCATGAGGTTTTTGGAATGCAATAAATAGCTGTTTAGTTTTTCTGATGTTTTTTGTTCTGTCAATGTAGTACATTAATGCTCTCTTGACATCTAATGTATGTAGTGCTCTTTCAGCCACAGAATCTGGCTGTGGGAAAAAAACTGGTAGTTCTACCGTTTGATTTAGATGGAATGGTGAAATAACTTTTGGTAAAAATTTTGGATTAGGTCGTAGGACGACCTTATTTTTATGTATTTGTATAAAAGGCTCTTGTGTTGTGAACGCTTGAATTTCACTTACTCTTCTTAGAGATGTAATGGCGATGAGAAAGGCAACTTTCCAGGTTAGGAATTGTATTCCGCAAGAGTGCATGGGTTCGAAAGGTGGGCCCATGAGTCTTGTTAGAACCACGTTTAGGTTCCATGAAGGAACAGGTGGTGTTCTTGGTGGTATAATTCTTTTAAGCCCTTCTATGAATGCTTTGATAACTGGTATCCTATACAAGGAAGTTGAATAGGTAGTTTGCAGGTATGCAGATATTGCTGCAAGGTGTATTTTAATAGAAGAGAAGGCTAGCTTTGCTTTTTGTAAATGGAGCAAGTAATTTACTATATGTTTTGGAGTTGCGTTTAGTGGTTGTATCTGATTATGATGGCAGTACCAAACAAATCTTTTCCACTTACTTGCGTAGCAGTGTCTAGTGGATGGCCTTCTGGCCTGCTTTATGACTTCCATACACTCTTGGCTAAGTTGTAAGTGTCCGAATTCTAGGATTTCAGGAGCCAGATTGCTAGATTCAGCGATGCTGGGTCCGGGTGTCTGATCTGTTGGTTGTGTTGCGTTAACAGATCTGGTTTGTTGGGCAGTTTGATGTGTGGTACTACAGACAGATCTAGCAGTGTTGTGTACCAGGGTTGTCTTGCCCAAGTTGGTGCTATTAAAATGAGTTTGAGTTTGTTTTGACTCAATTTGTTTACTAGGTAAGGAAGGAGAGGGAGAGGAGGAAAAGCGTAAGCAAATATTCCTGACCAGTTCATCCATAGGGCATTGCCTTGGGATTGCTTGTGTGGGTATCTGGACGCGAAGTTTTGGCATTTTGCGTTCTCTTTTGTTGCAAATAAGTCTATTTGTGGTGTTCCCCAGAGTGTGAAGTAGGTGTTCAGAATCTGTGGGTGGATTTCCCATTCGTGGACTTGCTGGTGATCTCGAGAGAGATTGTCTGCCAGCTGATTCTGGATCCCCGGAATAAACTGTGCTATTAGACCAATTTGATGGTGGATTGCCCACTTCCATATTTTTTGAGCTAACAAGCTTAACTGCGTTGAATGTGTTCCTCCTTGTTTGTTTAGATAATACATCGTTGTCATGTTGTCTGTTTTGACAAGGATGTATTTGTGGGTTATGATTGGTTGGAAAGCTTTTAGTGCTTGAAAAACTGCTAATAATTCTAGATGATTTATATGCAGTTTTGTTTGATGTATGTTCCATTGTCCTCTTATGTTGTGTTGATTGAGATGTGCTCCCCACCCTGTCATGGAAGCATCTGTTGTTATTACGTACTGTGGCACTGGGTCTTGGAAAGGCCGCCCTATGTTTAAATTTATACTGTTCCACCATAGAAGCGAGAGGTAAGTTTGGCGGTCTAGCAACACCAGATCTAGAAGGTGACCCTGTGCTTGAGACCACTGTGAGGCTAGGCACGGTTGTAAGGGCCTCATGTGCAGTCTTGCGTTTGGGACAATGGCTATGCATGAGGACATCATGCCTAGGAGCTGTAGTATTGTTTTTGCTTGTATTGTTTGGTTTGGAGACATGTGTTGAATGACCCTGTTGAAATTGTGGATCCTTTGTGGAGTTGGCGTTGCTACTCCTTTTGTCGTGTCTATTATGGCTCCTAGATATTGCTGTACTTTGCTTGGCAGAATGTTTGATTTTGCAAAGTTGACGGTGAACCCTAGTTTGTAGAGGGTTTGTATGACTTGATTTGTGTGGTTTGAGCATTGTGTGAGCGAATTGGTTTTGATTAGCCAGTCGTCTAGATACGGGAACACATGTATTTGCTGCCTTCTGATGTGTGCAGCGACTACTGCTAGGCATTTTGTGAATACTCTTGGAGCGGTTGTTAAACCAAAAGGCAATACTTTGAATTGGTAATGTATTCCTTTGAATACAAACCTTAGATATTTCCTGTGTGATTGATGTATTGGTATATGGAAATATGCGTCCTTGAGGTCTAGGGTTGTCATGTAGTTGTGTTTTTTGAGCAATGGTAACACTTCTTGTAGTGTGACCATGTGAAAGTGGTCTGATTTGATGAATGTGTTTACTACTCTGAGGTCTAGAATTGGTCTCAGTGTTTCGTCCTTTTTTGGTATCAAGAAGTACAGTGAATAAACTCCTGTGTTTATTTGTGTGCTTGGTACTAATTCTATTGCATTTTTTTACAGTAGTGCTTGAACTTCTATCTCTAGAAGCTGTGAATGGTATTTTGATAAATTTTGTGATTTTGGTGGTATGTCTGGAGGGAATTGCAGAAATTCTATGCAATAACCATGTTGGATAATTGCTAGGACCCATGTGTCTGTAGTTATTTTGTCCCATGCTTCGTAATATTGACGTATCCTCCCCCCCACTGGTGTTGTGTGGGAGGGGTGAGTGACGTGTGAGTCACTGCTTGTTGGTAGTGGTTTTGGGGCTTTGAAATCTTCCCCTATTCCTAGGGAATTGCCCCCCTCTATACTGGCCCCGAAAACCTCCCCTGTACTGTCCCTGGTAGGTGGGCGGTGCGGACTGTGAGGTGCTAGCTTGTGTGGCCTGACCCCGAAACCCTCCTCTAAAAGGTGTTTTGCGGAAGGTGTTATAAGATCCTCTGCTCTGCGGGGAGTAGAGTGCGCCCATGGCCTTGGCAGTGTCAGTGTCCTTCTTGAGCTTTTCTATGGCTGTGTCGACCTCCGGACCGAACAGAAGTTTTTCATTTACTGGCATGCTAAGCACTGCCTGCTGAATTTCTGGCTTGAATCCAGACGTTCTGAGCCATGCGTGCCTACGGATGGTAACCGACGTATTAATGGTCCTTGCGGCCGTGTCTGCTGCATCCATGGAGGAGCGTATTTGATTGTTGGAAATGTTTTGACCCTCCTCAACAACCTGTTTTGCTCTTTTTTGCAGATCTTTTGGGAGATGTTCAATGAGATGCTGCATCTCATCCCAGTGGGCTCTGTCGTATCGCGCTAGCAGCGCTTGTGAATTTGCGATGCACCACTGGTTTGCTGCTTGGACCGCAACCCTCTTCCCGGCTGCTTCGAACTTCCTGCTTTCTTTATCTGGGGGTGGTGCATCCCCAGAAGTGTGTGAATTTGCCCGTTTTCTGGCAGCCCCTACCACCACAGAATCTGGTGGCAGCTGAGAGGTGATGAAAACAGGGTCCGTAGGAGGCGCCTTATACTTTTTGTCCACCCTAGGCGTCACTGCCCTACTTTTAACTGGCTCCTTGAAAATGTCCTTTGCATGGCGTAGCATGCCTGGGAGCATCGGCAGGCTTTGGTAGGAGCTGTGGGTTGAAGAGAGGGTGTTAAATAAAAAATCATCCTCTACTTGTTCAGAGTGTAGTTCCACATTATGGAATAGTGCTGCTCTAGCCACCACTTGTGAGTAGGCTGTGCTGTCTTCCGGTGGTGATGGCCTAGTTGGGTATGTGTCTGGGCTGTTATCAGACACTGGTGCGTCGTACAAGTCCCACGCATCCTGATCTTGGTCATCGTGGCTCATGGCGGTGTGAGCTGGCGAATGTGACGGGGTGTAAGTTGGTGAAGCCGGAGTTACAGGTGGAGGCGAGGGAGGAGGTGTTACCTTTTGTGCTGTTTGTTGCTGAGGAGTAAACTGAAGCGTTCTCTTTCGTTTGACAGGTGGAAGGGTACTGATCTTCCCAGTCCCCTGCTGAATAAAGATACGCTTTTGCGTGTGATCCACGTCAGTGGATTGCAGTTGTTGTTCAAATCTATGTTTCTTCATTTGTGAAGACATAGAATGCTCTTCAGTATAGGAGCCTGAAACAGGGTCTGATGTCGCTTTTTTCGGCTCCGAAAACCCTGTTGATTGTTTTTTCGGCTCCGAGGTAACCTTCCTCTTTTTCTGTGCCGAAAATTCTTGGCCTCTATGGTCTTCGGCGCCACTGTCTCGGCGTCGATCCGTGTCGACACCGAAGTCTCGGTGTCGATGCTTCTGTTTAGCACTCTCTCGGTCCCAAGGAGGCTGCGTGCCGGTGTCTCGACCGAAGTCGGACGACCTCGACACTGAATGGGCCTTTTTCGGTGCCGATTGTTGGTCACCGAGAATTTGGGTGGAGCCATGGCCGGTTGGCAGTGGCGTCCCCTGGGCCTTCTTTCCTTTTTTAAGTCCTGATCTCGACGTCTTACTCACAGTTTTTGTAGAGTCTAGCTCGTCGGAGTCTGAATCCTGGATGGAAAAGGATTCCTCCTGTTCCTCTTCTGTCTCGAACTGTCGACGCTCCTTTGGCGTGGACGCCATCTGCAGTCTTCTCGCTCGACGGTCGCGCAGAGTTTTTCGGGACCGGAACGCCCGACAGGCCTCACAGGATTCTTCGCTGTGCTCGGGTGACAGGCACAGGTTACAGACCGAGTGTAGGTCTGTATAAGGATATTTGTTGTGGCATTCGGGGCAGAATCGAAACGGGGTCCGTTCCATCGGCGTTGTTCTCCACGCGGTCGGGCCGACTAGGCCCCGACGGGGTGCCGAAATCTACCCCGAAGGGCACCGAAGCGCTTTGATGTTCAACGCGTCGTCGTATGTGTATCTCGAACCGGATCGCAACGATACCGTCGAAAATCTTCCGTTTTCAGCTATCTTTCCGTTCCGAAACCCAGAGCGACAGGAACACGTCCGAACCCGATGGCGGAAAGAAAACAATCGAAGATGGAGTCGACGCCCATGCGCAATGAGCACAGAAGGAGGAGTCACTCGGTCCCGTGACTCCAAAACACTTCTTCGAAGAAAAACAACTTGTAACACTCCGACCCAACACCAGATGGCGAGCTCATGCATACCATGTGTATCTACAGCGACAGATGCCATCGAACGTACAGGTTAGGGAAAGAACACTGGTGCTGGGGCCTGGTTAGCAGGCCTCAGCACACTTTCAATTCAAAACATAGCATCAGCAAAGGCAAAAAGTCAGGGGGTAACCATGCCAAGGAGGCATTTCCTTACAGTCATCATACAGGTAACACATACAGGGCACACTTATGAGCACTGGGGCCCTGGCTGGCAGGGTCCCAGTGACACATACAACTAAAACAACATATATACAGTGAAATATGGGGGTAACATGCCAGGCAAGATGGTACTTTCCTACACATGTCTGTATACATCTGACCAACCCTCTATCCCCACTTTAGAGAGAGCACGATCTTTATGTTATTTGGAAACAAAGACAGAGAATTTGTGTGTCTTACAGAGAAATTTTGCTTGCTCACTAATACATCAGAGCCCTTTTGACATCTAGTGTGTGTGAAGAGGCTCTCTGATAAGGATTCTAGATGTGGGAAGAATACTGGGATTGTTTGAATGAGGTAGAAAGTAAAAAGTGGCAAGGGTATACCCAGATGGGGGTCCTTGGCTCACTGAGCCAATGGATTCAAGCTGGCCAGCCTGATAAGGGGTGATACCCCGAAACCGGTCCCAGGATGTTGTTTCCAGTCGAGGGAGGACCAGGCCTGGCTGTTCGGGCTGGACTGTTCCCATGGGGAAAAGGGTCAAGATTGATATGGCTGGGTCCAAACTGGGGTGGCATAGTGAGCAAAATAATTGATGGATTAAACCCAGATCTGTGACTGGGGGTGAATGTCAGCACTCCTGCCATCATCTTGTTGTGTTGCTAGGAAAGAAGAAAAACACCTTGGGGGATATTTGCGGTTTGTCCTAGGAATTACCCTATAGGCGTGAACTTGGAAGAAGTGTTCTCGAAGAGTTAGAGACTGAAGGTCACTCACACGTGTGATGGCAACTAGGAAGACTACCTTCCAGGAAAGGTACTATAAAGGACATGAGTCAAGTGGTTTGCAAGTCTAGTGAGATGTTGAGATTCCACACAGGGTAGATTGACAGTTTTCAGTCCCACCCTCAAGGGCTTTATGACAGACTGAAGCATGTTCTCTGTTCTGAAGGTAGGCAGCAACGGTGAAGTTTCACGGAAGTATAAGCAAGGCTTGGCTTTGCAGGTGAAGCAGATAAAAGACAATTGACCAGATGTACGATACATTTTTCTGGTTGAAATGCTTTTTCTAATGTACAAAAGGTAAAATGCGATTCGGTATTTGGAAGGGGTATGTTTAGGGCATCCCTTTCTAATGCCAAATCGGTATGGTATGTATTATTGTTTTGCGACTGAATTCCGGTTGCAAAACAGTAATACTTTACCACCAGTTTCAAACTGGTGGTAACCCATTTGCGAAAGGGATCCCCCAGGAACCCCTCCCATTTGAAACTGTACATAATATTTTTTAAGAGCAGGCAGTCAAATGAAACGTCAAAGTTTCATTTTTTTCTTTTTAAACACATTCAGTTTTCCATTAAGGAAAACGGACTGTATTTTTTTAAAAATATGCTTTATTTAAAAGCAATCACAGACATGGCGGGCTGCTGACCCTAGGAAGCCACCATCCCTGTGAAGGTGGGGTTCATAATGGGTTGCAAATTGCCACCCACAAGGAATCACAAATGAAAATCAAAAGTATTTTGTAAATTAGGAATACAGATTTCCTAATTGCGAATCAGAGAGAATCGCAATTAGGAAATCGATAATCCTATGTTGATACATCTAGCCCAATATCTTGGACTGCTGTCTTGAGAGGGTTGATGTGCCTGGGACTATAGTAGAGCGCCAATCTTTTCCATTTTGCTGAATAGCAAGCTCTTGTTGTGTGCCTCCTTGAGGATGGTCATACACTCTGAAGGTAACTTGAGGTAGCCAAACTCTAAGACCTCAGGAGCCAAATCGCTAGATTTAGCTGCTGGGGTCTCAGGTAGCTGAGTGAGCCCTGACTCTGCATTGGAAGGTCTGGCCTGTTAGGCACTCTGGTGGGGCACTAGGGAGAGGTTGAGGAGAGTGGTAGAACAGGGCTGTCTGGCTCAGGTGGGTGTCACCAGGATGGGAGTAAAGGATATTTGCCAAGGTCTCAAAGCCATAAACTAAAGAAATGGGAGAATCGCAAAAGGGTAGGCAAATATCTCTGACCAATTTATCCATAGTGCATTGCCCATAGACTGTGGGTGTGGATACCTGGAGGAAAAGCTTTAATAATTTGTGTTTCGCTGGTGGCAAAAAGGTCTATGTAGGGGAATCCCCAACAATGGAAGTACTGCAGTAGGACTTGTGGGTAGAGTTCACACTTGTGAATTTCTTGTTGCATCCTGCTGAGCAGGTCTGCAAAGTTGCTGTCACTCCCAGTAGATATTCTGCACCTAGAATAGATCAAGTGAAGTGCCCACTGCCAAAATACCCTGAGCCAATACAGACAACTCTGGGGAATCAGTGCCAATCTGCTTCTGTAGGTAGCATATGGCAGTCATGTCATCTGTGTGAATGAAAGCTACCCTGTGCTGAACATGAGTGAGGAACGACTTGAGTGCTTGCTTGAAGGCCAGCAGTTCCATGTACGGAGATCCTGTAAGTTTGAGGTCCACATACCCGCAGTAGTAAAATCTTTGATATGCTCCCCCCACTTCGTGAGGGAAGCGTCCGGTGTGATGGTCACCTGTTGAACTGGGTCGAGAAAGGGCCTGCCTTGAAATATACTGGTGCAAAAACAACAAGTGATGGACGGACTGTTGAACAATGTCAAACATTCACCCCCAGTACAGAGATCTGGGCCTAAATCCATAATTTTTTTGCCACCCATGCCGTTCCAGTTTGGACCCAGCTATATGCAAAGCAGTCTTGACCCTGTTCCCAATGGGAACAGTCCAGCCCGAACTGCCACGCCAGGTCCTCCCTGGACTGGAAACAAGCCTCCTAGGACCAGTTTCAGGGTATCACCCTTCATCAGCCAGGCTAGCTTGATTCCAGTGGCATGGGGAGCACAGGACCCACGTCTGGGCATACCCTTCCCACTTGGGGCGACAAATGCAAAAACAACAAGTGATGGACGGAATGCTGAACAATGTCAAACATTCACCCCTAGTACAGAGATCTGGGCCTAAATCCATCATTTTTTTGCCACCCATACCGTTCCAGTTTGGACCCAGCTATATGCAAATCAGTCTTGACCCCGTTCACAATGGGAACAGTCCAGCCCGAATGAGGGAACAGGGTCAAGACTGATTTGCATATGGCTGGGTCCAAACTGGGGTGGCATGGTGAGCAAAAGAACGATGGATTAAACCCAGATCTGTGACTGGGGGTGAGTGTTTGACAATGTTCAGCACTCCGTCCATCATCCTTTTGTGTTGCTAAAGTTGCCCTAAGTGGGAAGGGTATGCCCAGAAGTGGGTCCCTTGCTCACTGTGCCACTGGATTCAAGCTAGCCTGGCTGATGAAGGGTGAAACCCTGAAACCGGTCCCAGGATGCTTATTTCCAGTCCAGGGAGGACCTGGCTTTGCAGTTCGGGCTGGACTGTTCCCATGAGGGAACAGGGTCAAGACTGATTTGCATATGGCTGGGTCCAAACTGGGGTGGCATGGTGAGCAAAAGAACGATGGATTAAACCCAGATCTGTGACTGGGGGTGAGTGTTTACATTGTTCAGCACTCCGTCCATCATCCTTTTGTGTTGAAATATACTGGTGCTGTTCCATCAGTGTGGAAAGCAATTAGTGCAACCTCAGATCAACACCAGATCCTCCAGCGACCCTCTGCTTGTGGCCACTGCTGTGTAGTGAGGCACTCCTGTAACAGACGCATGTGTAAACTGGCAGGTAGAACTGTGACAATGCAGGAGGCCATCATGCCAAGGAGGCACATGCGCATCCTTACTGTTAGTTGGCGATCTCGCTGAAAAAGCGGGAGCAACGTTTGGAAAGCTTTAACTCATGCTGGGCTGGGATAGACTTTACCAGTGACTAAGTCGAGAACTGCTCCTAGGAAGAGCTGGACCTGGCGGGCTGAAGGTTGGATTCAGCTATGTTGATAGTACAGCCCAGATTGTTTAACAGGTTGATGGTGAATTGGTTGTATGGCAAGCACTGTTGTGTTGCACTCTTGATCAGACAGCCGTCCAAGTAAGGGAAGACAGGGATGCCCTTCTACCCTTGGTGAAAGGCCATCACAGCAAGACACTTTGTGAACACCCTGGGGGTGGTAGTAACCCCAAAGGGTGGCACTTTGAATTAGTATGCTGACCACTTACACCATAGACCGTTTGTAAAGGTGATGTGCAGGTTAGATTAGGATGTGAAAGTAGGCATCCTTCAGGCCAAGGGTGGTCATGAAGTAATCTTGATGCAGTAGAGCGATGACATACTGGAGTATCACCATGTGAAGCAGTCTGACAGGATATATTTGTTCAGGGGCCTGAGGTCTAATATGGATCTTAGGGACTCCTCTTTTTTGGGGCTGAGAAAGTACTAGGAGTACATTCCCTTGCCCTGGAAGTGGAGAGGACTAGTTCTATGGCCCCCTTTGCAAATTAGTGCCTCTACTTCTTCCTGAAGGAGGTGCTGGTGTTCCTGTAAGACGGTGTGTCTGAGGGGAGGGATGTTCGGTGGGGATGAGGCAAGTTCTGAGCATTAGCCCTGCTTTATGATGGAAAGAAGCCACTAATTGGAGGTGAGCCCCACCAACGAGCTAGAAAACCCAGCAGGCTTCCCCACACAGGTATAGTGTGATCGGGAGAAGGGAGAGGGAGTCACTGCTTAGTTAAGGTAGCTGATTTCCCCGAACTCCACATCTCTAGATTTACTGCCCTTATAATCTCCCCTGGAGTAGCCCCATGATGGCTTTTGTTGATGCTGTTACATCTGGTATGAGGTAGATGTCTTAGGGGAGGTGTTCTTAGAGCACACTCTTATAGTGGAGCCTTCTAAAGGAACCCCTGAGCAGAAGGTGTTTTGAAGTGCTTCCATTGCCACTGCAGTATCTGTGTTGTCCTTGATTTTTTCCAGCATCTCATCAACCTGCGGGCCGAAGAGTGCCTCCCCATTGAAAGGCAGGGTGATGATATGCTGCTGTACTTCGGTTTAAAAAACATAAACACACAACCAGGTGTGACGTTGAATCAGGATATGCAAGTTAAATTTAGCTTCAGCCGGCGAGTCTTTCACACCAAGGCCTACATTTGCTTTCAGGAGTTCATTGTCGACTCAGCCACCATTATCTTTCTTGGAGTTACCGGTCTGTGTTTTTCTTTCAGTCTTCTGTGTTCTTTTTCAAGGTTGATCATGTTCTTTTTCGAGGTCAGTCTGGTCCACCTGGTTCTTCAGCGGTGTTATCATCCTCCTGACTCGACAACCTCCAGTCTCTGAGCGAGGTCATGTCTTCTTGACCCTGCATAGCAGAGTATGCACGTCTTTATTTGTTGCGAGTCTTCAACTTCTTTGCCTTAAACTCCGCACGGGCCACGCAGGATTCAGAGTCGTGGTCAATAGGTAAGGAAAGATGTAGACCTGATGGATGTCCCTCTGCAAACTTGTTGTGCCACTGTAAGCAGAAATGGAATAGAGTGCTTCAATTTCATGACAAGCAGGGGTCTCTCTCTTCGTGCATTTGCTCTCTCGATGACAAAAAACTTCACCTGGAAACAAGAATCTAAAGATGGCAACCAAAAGTGAAGCTTTCGGGGATGCCATCTGACGTCAGAGGAGGATGGAACAGGCACCAAATGGCGGGGAACGGACAGTCGATGCCCCCAAAAACAGTGTGAGAAAGAAAAAGAACTACTACATCTAAGAAATTTTAGATCCAAACACTAGATGGTGGAATAATGCATCCAAAAAAGAGTTTGCTGCAAAAGTCTAATTATGGGCCCACATCAGTGTAAAGAAGGGAAACTAAGTAATTATTTTCCTCATTGTGGGGAATGTTTAAACCCTTAGAAACCATCTGAGTCACTGCAAAAAAAATGGGTTTGCATCTGGGCAGCGAAGCAGAAGAGAGTCATCCTCAGAGGCTGCAACTTAATGTTTCAAAAAGTAACATGTGGAGAGCTCTCACCAAAGCCAGCTCTGGATCCGCTGGGGGAGTCAGAACAGAGTCCAGTACCAACACCTCTGGAGGAGAATTGGTGATAAACTAGGAAGAGTAGGTAGGACCTGTATAAATATGTTGGGGTGAAGTGTTGGGCAGAGGCCAAAAGTGGTCAGTCAGTCAGCACCAGGGGAGGCCACATACCAGAGGTACAACTGAAGCCAAGACAGATCAATGGGGCACAAAGACATCCCTAAAACCTTTGCAAAATGTTGCATTATGGCCTCTTTAAAGGGCTTCTGCAGATTCGGTGATGGCCTAGCAAACTCTGGATGTATGGCTTCTAGCTCCATGGCTTCGGATACATCAAGGAGCACCTGGGCCAGGTGTTTCAGACAGACACAGTGCTGGTCCATGACTGACATCTGATTCCTACAACTGCAGCACAGCTTAAACCTAATAATCCATGGAGAGCTATCCCTGAACTATGTCAGTAAATGTTCTGAAGAGTTTGGTAAAACCTCCAAAAAGTTGGTAGCATAATCCAGATTCACATTGAAAGGTGTGGAAATAAAGAGGTAAGATGTCAGCACACTGGGGTGGCGCGTATGAGGATCTGTGTAGCCACATGCGGAGGGAGGTCTTAGTTGGAATGAATCCGATGACAGCAATCTGCCAGCGTGTAGGAGCTATTGTAGAACTTTCCAGATTCAGTCTGTGGTTCAAGGAGGTTCAAAAGATGGAGAATCTGTAGTCAGAAGTATTCATGAGGACAGAATGGCCTAAGTCTTCAGAATGTTTGTCAAAACACACAAAAGATTCAAAGTTGTACTGGCTTGTCAGATGGGCAACCAGCA
The DNA here is from genome assembly GCF_031143425.1 of Pleurodeles waltl. Taxonomy (NCBI): domain Eukaryota; kingdom Metazoa; phylum Chordata; class Amphibia; order Caudata; family Salamandridae; genus Pleurodeles; species Pleurodeles waltl. The sequence continues at coordinate 423,376,408 of NC_090450.1, forward strand.
AAGCCTACGACACAGAAGTGGTTTGCCCAGCACTAAACTATACCATGGGGTGTAACGGTGGGGGTTGACTAGTACCAGGGTTGGACTCAAAAGTTGGTGTCAAATCAAGGACGCAAAGGCTTCTTGGGGACCTGTCGCGCACCAGAGGGAGTTGGACTGAAGCTATTTTGTACATAGTCCAGCTTCACCGAGGTAAAGGTCATTATCATCAGGCTGGGAGAAATGGAAGCGGATTAGAGGACTCCTCCCCTAGAACTCCATGAATACAGCTCAGATGTCCATGTCAAGGTAGATTCAGGAAATGAAGCTACCCAATGTAAAACCTACCTCTGGTTTGGGAACAATGTTGGAACAGCATAGAGTCCCACCTGGGGACTTTTGGGAGTATTTGCTCTACATTAAGTAGAGGCCCGCTTTGAGGATTTATCTGTTGAAGATATGCCGGAGAAGAGCCTTGACCTAGAACACTAACCCCATTGTTCGTCCAGGCCCACGTTAGGAAAAGTTTAATCTCCGGCTACTTGATAGTCTCCTTAGGGCTCACGCAGTCACATCACATGACAGAGTAGTGATTAGAGGCCAGTAATCATAGGAACATGTTGTGAGACACGAGAGCTGCATATGCCATCCACGAAAGGCACAAATTAAACCAAGGTAATTATGGAGGAGACACACTTCCATATTTAAAAGAGCAATAAACAGATGGAAAGCATTTTCAGTACAGCAATTCCAGTTCTACGCCATAGGGTGTGAAAAAAAAAAAAACGGTTGTCATTGTGCCAAGATGGAACACTGGATTGTCCGTCCTGTTATATCTAGGATGGTTCCTTGAGCTCTGACTGATGTGTTGTGCCAACTGGAGCAAAAGAGGTATTGCAAGTTTTGTGATTCAGTTTGGCACCTGGAGAAAATAAAGAGGTGAAGATTCTTGTAGGTGTCCATCCGAATACTCACTGTATTAGAATGAACACTGACAAATCAACCCTAAGAACATTGGAGCCATCTCAAAAGTAAAACATCAAATTAAGGTAGATCCCTTGATGAAGATGTGGAAGCTGCTCACACAGTATAAAATAATGAGAATTATAGTAGAGTTGGTCTTGGAAAGCACCTTCTGAAAGTTGCACACAAATGACAAGAGCAGATAATAGTAAAGGTGCACTTGTTAAAGGGGAAAGGTTACTGGCATCGTCACATTCATTTGTAGAATTACCTGTAGGTTGTAGGGCAGGAGTTTGGAGCTCCCATACTGAGTTGGCATCTGGTACAGACATGGTTCTTGTCACTGGATGGACCAAGTTCTGCTCTGAGATTCTGTAACACAAGATTGTAAAAGAAACACTTTAGGCGAGATCAAATTTGGAGACTTTCAGAAGAGAAAAATCTCCTTCTGCCCCATTAAACCTGTGTAGCTCAGTGAAAGTGGCATTGTTGATGAAAGCTGAGAAGTGTTTTTTAAGTGACAAATGAGACTATAATAAATGTAGTGCTTAATTAGTGCTAAAGACTACAGCAGTATGAGCCAAACCCTATCCAATACTATGCCTGTGCAACAAGACTTCAGAAGTGTAAACTACCTCTCAAAAATGCTAGCAGTTCTACAAGAACATATCAGTAGCTACTAAATTCAGCTATACAGTGTCAGTGCTGTGGAATATGACAAGCATAAGCCTTCAGCCAGTGCTGCAAAACTCTTGCAGCAATCATCTTCTTGGAAGAGAACAAAGAGGAGATATGTAGCCTCATTTACACAGAGTATTATCAACATGTATGTACCGCTTTTCCAATACCTCTGCCTACCATTTATTCAGTTAAAATATTCAATCAATATAGATTCACATGCTTTTGAGACCATCACACCCTTACTGTGACCAACTACAGGAAATCCCTTTTGCAGAAAGTTAAATTCACTAGGCATTTAACCATTAAAGTGCCGAGCCCTAATTATGTCCATGTGCTAACATTATCCCTAGCATCAACTAGACTGTGTGTTCTAGTTAATGTCATGACTTTAAAACAACAAAAACCAACCGTACCACCTTCTGAAAAACGTGTAACTGCATTTGAAGCTGAAAGGGAAATAGAAGAAGCTACTCAACACTGTAAATTTACTAACTCATCGTACATTTTTAAAAGAAACACTTGTCCCCTTGTACTGTGCCTCAAATGCTGCTGGGACAAAAGTCTTCTTAGTGGAGATACGGAGTTGTGTTTTCCTGTACACTTTTTTCAGGTTAGCACTGTACTTTATTTCTAGTGTGCTCCACAATCATGTAAGCTCATTAGAGATGATTTAAAAAAAATGTTTTACTGTAAAGTACTGAAAGCTTAGAGTAGGTCCAGATTCTGATTGAGGGTGGCTGTTGACACTCAACCAAGGGAATACAATTACTGGCAGACTGGGGTGCAAAATCACAGTCCAGGAGCACAAGGCTTTTCACCTCGGACTCCATGGGTGACCGTCTACTGGTTCTCGGAGGTTAAAGTTCTGTCTAGTGAACATAACTCGGGTCCTTTGTCTGGAGTTTGCATCACCTATGGGACATATATGAAAATCTATGTGTGCACCTGTACTTGATGAAAGACCAGGTTTCAATGGGTCATCAAAAGGGTTGCACTCGAAAGTGGCTTTCCTGTTGGAAATGCCAGCCTAAATGTCCTCCTTCCCAGGATCCTCAGCAAAAACCAGAACTGCAACCAACAGAAACAGATGCAGAACTCTGTCTGATTACAATCTACGAATCACCTCAACTGTTCAAAAGTGGTCAGGCCAGCAACTCTTGACTACAGAGCTGGCAAAACTGGACAATAGGAAAAGATTTAGGTTTGAACTAGGTGATGTTCATGACCCCTTGACCAGGTCCAGGTAGATTGCCTACAAACCCACTTACGATGGCACACCAACATAGGAAAGAATATAGGACCATGCTGGCCCCAAAAGAAACTTGTTGAAAGGCAATAGAGGTTCAGTTGCATGCCCAGATAGCTGTAGCACTTCTGTCAATTTAGATTTGCAGTCCATCATAGATAACAGTAGTTATACGACCTGTGCCACCTTTCCTCTTTTGACACTCCTCTTATAGGAGCTGGGCCTACTTTCTGGACCAACGTATTATCTCTGGGGATTTAAGGAGGGGATGATCTTGGGGTTAGAGTGAGGATTTTGAACATGTCCTTCGGTAGGAAAGCATTCAGGGAGTGAAGATCCAAAATCGGCTTGAGACCTCTGTTCTGGGTCACCAGGAAGTCATCAATTTCCAAGTCTGGTACTCTCAATGGCCCCATTGATCAAAAGCAACATGAATTATTGCAGAAGGATGGTGGCATGATCAGATGAGATCTGAACAGGAACAGGTGGGATAAATGGTGGGATGAACTCAATGGAGGGCATAACTTTAGTTAAATAATGGGCAGTACACACCAATCTGAAGTGATGCAATTCAAGCGGGCAGGAAAAATCCTGCCCCTCAGTGGCTGTGTTTGGTCCTGTAAGGAGAAATCAAAGTAGCTGAAAGCCATTTTGGCAGATGAGGAGAAGATTGCTGCCATTAGTGATTGGGCCTCGACTACCACCATGTCCTCTGCAGCTGCGAAAAGTGTAGGCCTGCTGCTGAACTACAGCTGTCAACAGGCCATACTCCAGCAAACAGGCTCTAAACCTTCGGTACTGCTGGTGAAACATGTAGACAAATGAGAATGCCCAGACAGCGGGCTTTAACAAGGCTGCCTTTAAAGCGTTCTAGCACATAGTCAGCCTTTACCCTCCACAGCCAAATGCATCAAATGGCATGTTTATTAAAAAAGCCTTCACACTGCAGGAAAACCAAGTAGCATGTATCCAGGCAAGAGGACTGCAATTTTAACTGGTGCCCTTGGCACGGATCACACAGTCTGTTGAGTTAAATCCAGCATATAACACGTATTTGCCAATATCTTGTCAATCCAGAATTGTTTTGCAAAGGCTGTTTTGAATGAGCCAGGTACAGATGGCACAACCTTGCTGGCCACGTTTTACAGCTTCTATGTAGATCGCATTCAGCAACCAGAGAGCCAAAATGGCAGATAAAAAAAGATACTTTCCGTTGGTAACATCTTTTCTGACAGCGACTAGAAGCATATTTCTCATTTTTTTAATGTACCCAGACGTCAGACTAAATCCAGGAGCTTTAGCATTTCAATTCCCCCCAGCGTCGACAGGTGACATTGTGCTACATCATACCACTAGTTCTCATTTGGACGGGACGCCAGGACAAGTATATATGCATGTCACCTGCTTGCAGTGGCGCCAGATACTTTCTGCACTCTGACACTGAGCCCATAGAAAACAATATGAAACAGTGTGCAGAAAGTTTTCAGTCAGAATCCTATTAAGATTGACAATACAATAGAGGGACTGGGCGATTTAAATTGGTCCAGAGCACATTCTCCCGAAAGTCAAATACAAAAAAATTAGGTACACTGTTCCAAGAGCACCACCAAACGTTAGCTAGGCACTTCTCTAAGTAGAAGCAAGTGCCCTCAAACACCCAATGGGTGTCATGCTTCATCATTGGGCCTGCTCCTCATCGGGCCGGCGCTGCAATGCCCGACGGCCCCCTTTAGGTGACTTCTTGTCATAGATCTTTTAATAAGTGCTGTAGCCAGTAGTAGGAGTAGACTAAAAAATAAATGAGGAAGTGAAGGAGGTAGTGTGTTAAAATTGTTTTTAGGCCCTATCATAAATCAGTTTACTGTCACTAAAGGGTCTAGGTCAAGGTTAAAAACAAGGGAAGTGACCAAAGAAGTAATGTTCCTCCACTCAACCGAAAACCGAAAAGAATAGGGAAAGGAAATGTAGTCCTTTAACCCTCAATGGTCGACATGTTTCACACCTATATTGTCACATATAGATCAGTTGGCGTTTTTTCAGGACCAAAAGTTGAGCAAAGAAACACCTAGACTTCACTTGGGACTTCACTTGGGGAACCTTAAGTGTTTTCAAAGTGCATGAAAACTTAAATAAAGGACTTACATAAAAAGACTAGAAGCCCTAGTTAGGGAAAGGGCCCCTTGGGAACATGCAAGCCTAGGAACTACTGCAAAGATTTTTTGCACTTCGTCCAAACACCAAGGCCTACCCAGTGACCGCAGACCTCATTAAGATTGGTCTGAATAAGACCATTCCACAGAATGAGAAGTAGGGACTGCATGTACGGAATCTGCAGTTACACAGTCTATCAGAAGAGACATTATCAAAGGTAAGTAACATTTTCTTCTAATAGAAACTTCTAATTGCAGATTCCTCACTTTTTAAATACATATCAAAGCACTAACCTCACAATTCTGCGGAATGACTCAGACCATGAAATCCTGCAGGACAGATTTGGCAAAGCTCCCGTCACAATGGTCTTAGCTGTCTAGACAGTAGTGTTTTGTGAACATGTGGAGGGATGCCCACAGAGCAGTCTGGCAAACGTCAAAGACTGGAAGAGAACATGCTAGCGCTGTGGTAGCAGCCTTTGCTCTGGTGGAGTGAGCACTTAAAATCTCCTGAGGCCTCTTGTGGCCATACACAGCAGATATAAATATGAAGGTCAATCCATTTAGAGATGGTGCTTGTCTCTCACCTTACCCTTCTTTGTGCAAAAAACCCAACAAGCAGTTGTTTGTCCTGTCAAAATTCCCTGGTTCTCTCGATAAAAAGAAGATAAAGGCCTGAACTTCACTCACCCACCTGGCAGGCGTGGTGGAGATGAGAAAGAACACCATTTCAAATGTACGAAGGTGTAATGGACAACTGTACATAGGTTCAAAGGACAAGCACATCAGATAGGTCAAGACAAGATTTAGATCCCACTTCGGCATTATGAAAGGAGTAGGTTGGAACATATGGGTAAGTCCTTTCAATAAACATGCATTTGCAATGCAATGGGTCTCGTGTTTGCTTGAGTGAGAGCTAATAGCATTGTAAATCCCTAACTGGACTTTTCTTGCCACAAATTAAAAATGAAAAGTAAAACAGATCACATAAGCGAGCCAATTCAAAGCACCATGGCCGTCATGTGCGTGAGCACGAACGAGACACAAAAGGAAAAAAGTTTGCTCAAAAGTCAAACGTATTGGCAAACGTGCAATTGTCCACATAACCGGGTCGATGGCCAAGGCGGTAACAAAATTGCCCCAAGGAGGGACAAACGTAAAGCATTTACCAATGATGATGATGGATTTCTGAAAGGCATGAACGAGTGATAGTGATGGGCGTTTGGTGGGCGTGGTTAAAAGAGTCAGAGCACTTGCGCGCTTGACCTAAAAAAAAGTTCATCATAACAGGTGATCTGAAAAGGGATGGCTGATCCAGTAATCATAAAAAGGCCAAAAGGGCCAATAAGTAACCTTTAATTGAGGCCACAGACAAACCTTGCTGGGTTGATGATAAACAAAAACATATTTAAGACAGGGAAGCCTGTAGGGCCTGGATGTGAGCAAATGAACACCATACAAACTTTCCCAGTATTCTGCAAAAAACAGTAGGACACCTAGCTGCCAGAATAACACCAATTACTTTGGGAGAAGATTAAATGCCATCAACTGTTGCCACTCAGCCTACTTGCATGGAGGTGTAGGTTGTGCAGGCTTGGGTGTAGGACTCTGCCCTGCTGCTGTGACAGAAGATCCTCCTGAAGAGACCACCAAACTGGAGAACATATGATCATGACCAGGAGTTCATGTACCAAACACTCCTCCTCACAAAGTCACTAGGATGACTTGGGACAGGTCTTGCCTGATTTTAATGAACACTCTGAGCTGGAGAAGTGGTGGAGGAAATGAGTACAGGAATCCCAAGAACCAAGGTAGTTGAAAGGCATCTCCGAAGGAAGATTGCAGGAAACTGGCCCCTTGTTTGCAGTACCACCCACCACCACACTTTTTGCCTGATACCTGATGGTAACTTGACTGGGTGTGTGCTGGGATCCTGCTAAGCAGGCCCCAGCACCAGTGTACTTTCCCTAAACTGTACCATTGTTTCCACAATTGGCACATCCCTGGCGCACAGCTAAGTCCTTGTAAAAGGTACCAGTGATACCAAGGGCTCTGTGACCAGGGAGGGTCCCTAAGGTCTGCGTCATGTACACTGCCTTTGAAGATTGTGTGCGCTTAAGGGGAGAAAAAGGTAAAGTCGACATGGTATACCTCTCAGGGTGTCATGCTCACCAACCACTGACTGTGGCATTGGTAAGTCACCCCTCCAGCAGGCCTTACAGCCCTAAGACAGAGTGCACAGGTGAGGGCATAGCTGCATGAGCAATATGCCCCTACAGTGTCTGAGTCCATTCTTAGACATTGTAAGTGCAGTGTGGCCACCTCCTAAGATTCCTGGCAATCTCAAGACAAGAAGAAAGGAGACTGCTAAGCTGAACCCCCAGCCTTGAAGACTCCAGACGACAACTGACTTAGCCCAAACCTTATCAGCCTGTCTGCAGCTTCAAAGAGTCTGCTACCAAAAAGGTAACGCATCCAGCAGGACTAGCAAATTTTCCAAACCCCCAGAGGACAGCCTGCCCACTAGAGGACCAAGAACTCCCAAGGACAGAGGCCCTGTCCAGAAGAAACCCTCCAAAAGGACTCCAGAACTGCCCCAGATCCGTGAGTCCTGCCCACTCTACACCCGATGCCCACGGCCTGTGTCTAGGTGGCCCACCAGTCCAGAGCAGTTGTCCAGGCAATTCTGACCTTGTGTACAGCCTGGGTTGACACCTCCTGGTCAACACTATGATGCCTGCAGTCTAAATCCGGAGGACCCCTGATCGCGGAACAACCAGACAAAGATTCCAGACGCCTAAAAGTGCCGCTGCACCCTTAACGCCTGGCCTTGGGGAATCCGACCACCGGTCCAGCAACGTTCAGCAGGCAGCCCTCCTCCTTGTCCAGCCTGTGGTTTCCTGGAAACGATCCCCTGGACCCAGCTTGCAGCATCTTTGTCACCCCTGGGGTACCCCTATTGAAAAGCATTTGGAACCGGATTCTCTGTTTGCACCCTGCATCCGGCCACCCCTGTGCTGCTGAGGATGTGTTTGGTGCTGACCTCTGTGTTTGGTGGTGTAAGTTTAGGGGCATCCTGAACTCCGACCAGTGGACATCCTAACCTACGGAGACTAGAACTGTAAGTTTAGTACTTACCTAAAAACTGCACTAATACGTCCTGTAAACAGTTTTCTTTGCCATTGTCTTTTGATACATATGTCCGATACTTACTTGCAGATGTAAAAAGTTCCAAAATTGCCTTTAGATTCAATTGATTTTTTAATTGACAATTTTCTTCTAAATTCACAGAAGTCCTGCTAGTGCCTTAGTTAAATACCATTTAGCATTTCTTGTAAGTTTTTTTTTTTTTTAGTCCTCATATATAGCCAAATACAGACAAGAGAAGCCACATCACGTCCTGGCCCTGATCATCGGCCTGGTGGTCCACCAGAACTCAGGTAGCGAGCGGCCCCCATCAGCCTTAGGGGGGTGGGCAGAACCAGTCCACGCACATCCTCCCAGCTGTTAGATCTTAAAACAATCATTGGACTCTTACCGAAACCAAAACTCAAATGTCAGATCAAGTAGTATCTAAATGGTTCACACTGATCTTATGCCTGAAGAGATGGTTCTATAAAAAACAAAAAAGGGTTCCCACATTCTCAGGGACCTATCCGAGCCATTACTACAGTCTAAATCGGAGATTCTCTTAACTGACAACAACCAATCCCAATGAGTTTGGTTGGGGGGGTGGGGCACAACTAGAGATCCACTTAATACATATTTCCCGCCGGGCATCAGAACCAGATAGAAAAAGAGATGCATCAGAGGTCTCTCCAATCTATCACACAAACTCCTTTCGCCAGTCTCATATAACCCAAATACAACCATTGGAAGAGTTCTCTCATTACGCCTATTTATAATAGACAAGATCGACTTACCGACTTGTTCTCAAAAAGTATGAGTACCCTGGAACTGCCACCAAAAATGAATACCTTCTGCCCCCTCTAGGTCACACATTTCTTTTCAAGTTTTAAAAAGATCCCATAGTTTGCGGTAAGTAGCTAGAAGTAGTTTTCAATTCCTAAAAGTAATCCTCAACTTTATTAACTGCTTTTGTGCCGGGGACATAATGGTTACGTCCAGCGGCACAGTGCTCCTGTGCAGAGGACGTAACCATTAAATCCTGGCACCGGAGCTCGGAGGGAGCGCTCCCTCCGCGGGCTCCCCCCCACATCCCTATGGCAGGGCTGGAAGGGGAATCGCTTCCCCGACCACCCCCGTGACGTCTGATGACGTCAGCACGCAATCGCATGCTGACTTCATCAGAGGTCACCCTTCCATCGCGATGCGGAGGAGAAATGCTCAGCATTTCTCTTCCACTCGGGAGGAGGGGGCAGGCAGAGGCATGAAAGGAAAGGCTTTTCCTTTCATGTCTCTGCAAGCATTTCTGCTGCCCAGAAATGCCCACTAGACACCAGGAATTATTTTCTCCTTTTTTTCCAGACGTACTCATAAGGGGAGCGGCCCCTTGGGCAAGGGCCGCTCCCCAGGGGGGCAAATTTATTTTAGGCCATTTCTGCAGAACCCACTTGGAAGGCCCATCTGCCCCCAAGGGGGACAGAAAGCCCACAAGAGATGATTTTTTTTTTTCAAAATAAGAGGGTGGGGGTATGGCCATGCTCCACCCCAAATAAATGGGGCCAAAGTTGTTCTGCCCACCAGTGGGCAGATGAGGCAATTACCCCCCAATCCACACCGCGGGGGGCAGAAAGTCTACTAGATGCCAGGGAATTAAAAAAAATATATATATTTAGTGGGGTGGTGGCTACCAACCAGTATGGGCCTAGTTAAGCCCCCACCCCAATTGACAGGGGTAACAATCTTTCTATTTGGTTCTGATGCCCAGCGGGAAATATGTATTAAGTGGATCTAAAGATGAGCCCTCCCCCCCTCCCCCCCTACCCCCCAAAAAAACTCATAGGGATTGTCAGTTAAGAGAATCTCCGATTTAGACTGTAGTAATGGCTCGGATAGGTCCCTGAGAATGTGGGAACCCTTTTTTGTTTTTTATAGAACCATCTCTTCAGGCATTAGATCAGTGTGAACCATTTAGATACTACTTGATCTGACGTTTGAGTTTTGGTTTCGGTAAGAGTCCAATGATTGTTTTAAGATCTAACAGCTGGGAGGATGTGGGTGGACTGGTTCTGTCCACCCCCCTAAGGCTGAAGGGGGCCACTCGCTACCTGAGTTCTGGTGGACCACCAGGCCGATGATCAGGGCCAGGACGTGATGTGGCTTCTCTTGTCTGTATTTCGCTATATATGAGGACTCAAAAAAAAAAAACTTACAAGAAATGCTAAATGGGATTTAACTAAGGCACTAGCAGGACTTCTGTGAATTTAGAAGAAAATTGTCACTTAAAAAATCTATTGGATCTAAAGGCAATTTTGGAACTTTTTACATCTGCAAGTAAGTATTGGACATTTGTATCAAAAGACAATGGCAAAGAAAACTGTTTACAGGAAGTGTTAGTGCAGTTTTGAGGTAAGTACTAAACTTACAGTTCTAGTCTCCGTAGGTTAGGATGTCCACTGGTCGGAGTTCAGGATGCCCCCAAACTTACACCACCAAACACAGAGGTCAGCACCAAACACATCCTCAGCAGCACAGGGGTGGCCGGATGCAGGGTGCAAACAGAGAATCCGGTTCCAAATGCTTTTCAATTGACGGGGGTAACAATCTTTCAGCGCTCCCCCGCACACTAAAACATCTTATCCCACGGCAAGCAGAGGACATTTGATTATTTGGGGTTTTGGTTTTACATTTGGGCCATGAGAGCTTGGCTAACTCTCAAAATCGTGCTACTTGGAATGGTGAGGGTTGCACTTTCTGGACTTTGGGACGCTGCCATGTAAAAAAATCCACAAGACCTAGACACATCTGAAAACTAAACATTTGGTTGTTTCCAGGGTGGTGTGCTTCACATGAACCCCGCACCATTTTATTACCCACAATGCCCTGCAAACCTCCAACTTTGCTGGAAATCACACATTTTTTCCACATTTATGTGATGGAACCTTCCGGAATCTGCAGGAATCCACAAAATTCCTACCGCCCAGCATTGTCTCATCTATAACGATAAAAATTCTGCGGCACTTGTGTCTGCCTAAAAATGTTTTTTTTCCAAACTGCCCTTTTAGTTCCCCCTCAATTTCGACATGTTTTTGGCTCTTTCCTGTCACGCCCACCTAAACAAGTGAGGTAACAGTTTTACCGGGTGACTGAGGGGAACGTTGGGTGATAGGAAATCTGTCCCGGTGCGGTGATCCCACACAGAAATGTGGGAAAAACTTGTTTTTTTTAGCTAATTTTGAGGTTTGCTCAGGATTCTGGGTAGGAAAACATTGGGGGGGATCCACACAAATCACACCTCCCTGGACTTCCTCTGGAGTTTTCAGAAATGTCTTGGTTTGGTAGGTTTCCCTAGATGGCTGTTTAGCCCAGGGCCAAAAATGCTGGAGCCCGCCACCACCCACCCACCGCAATGTGAGGAAAAAGATTTGGGCCAAATTTTGAGGTTTGCAAAGGATTCTGGGTAACAGAACCTGGTGAGCGCCCAACAAGTCACCCAATCCTGGATTCCCCTAGCTGTCCAGCTTTAAAAAATGCGCAGTTTTGGTAGGTTTCCCTAGGTGCTGGCTGAGCTAGAGGCCAAAATCTACAGCTAGGGACTTTGCAAAAACACATCTGATTTCAATGTAAAAATGTGATGTGTCCATGTTGCGTTTCCTGTCACGAGCATTAGGTCTACCCACGCAAGTGCGGTACCATTTTTATCGGGAGACTTGGAGGAACACAGAATAGCAAAACAAGTGTTATTGCCCCTTGTCTTTCTCTACTTTTTTTCCTTCCAAATGTAAGACGGTGTTTAAAAAAGATATCTATTTGAGAAATGCCCTGCAATTCACATGCTATTATGGGCGCCCCGGAATTCAGAGATGTGCAAATAACCAGTGTTTCTCAACACCTTACCTTGTGCCCATTTTGGAAATACAAAGGTTTTCTTGATACCTATTTTTCACTCCTTATATTTCAGCAAATGAATTGCTGTATACCAGGTATAGAATGAAAACCCATTGCAAGGTGCAACTCATTTATTGGCTCTGGGTACCTAGGGTTCTTGATGAACCGGCAAGCCCTATATATCCCTGCAACCAGAAAAGTCCAGCAGACGTAACAGTATATTGCTTTAAAAAATCTGACATCGCAGGAAGAAGTTACAGAGTAAAACGTGGAGAAAAATTGCTGTTTTTTCACCTCAATTTCTAAAGATTTTTTTATTTCAGCTGTTATTTTCGGTAGGAAAACCTTACTGAATCTACACAAATGACCCCTTGCTCAATTCAGAATTTTGTTTATTTTTCAAAAATGCTTAGCTTTCCGGGATCCAGCATTGGTTTCACACCCGTTTCTGTACTAAGTGGAAGGAGACTGAAAGCACAAAAAATTGTAAAAATGGGGTATGTCCAAGTAAAATGCCAAAAATGTGGTTTTCCAATTCAAGTCTGCCTGTTCCTGAAAGCTGGTAAGATGGCGATTTTAGAACCGCAAATCCTTTGTTGATGCCATTTTCAGGGAACACCAAAAGCCTTCTTCTGCAGCCTTTTTTCCCCATTTTTTTTTGGGGGGGGGGGGGGGGGGGGAAAGATTTTTTTGCAGTATTTTGGCTAATTTCTTGGTCTCCTCCAGGGGAATCCACAAACTCTGGGTACCCCTAGGATGTTGGAACAACGGACGCAAATTTGGCATGGATAGCTTATGTGGACAAAACGTTATGAGGGCCTAAGCGCAAATTACCCCAAATAGCCAAAAAAAGGCTCGGCACAGGAGGGGAAAAGGCCTGGCAGCGAAGGGGTTAACAAAATAAGTAGCTCAAAAGACATGGTGGTGGAACTCAACCTTATCCCTTACCTCCATCTTACGATATGAATACAGTGGCCTGGAGTTAGTAATTGAGTGTGTGCCTCATTTATTAACTGTGTGTATGAAGTGCTGGGTGATCAGAGGTATTTTCTGAATTTTCAGCTACTCCAGAGACCAAGAGCTTTGTGGAACAGAGCTCACAAGCCCCGTTTGTTGCAATACCACATGGCGATCGTGCTGTCTGTGAGAACTTGCATGTTACCACTTGAAAGTCGGGAGGAACACCTTTATTGCCAAGCGATTAGCTGACAAACCAAGCAAGGTTGATATGGATGCGAGCTTCAGCCGGAGGTCAAAGTCCTCTGATCACCTCTCCAAAATGACCTTCCCAACCTATTAACGATGTGTTCGTCACAAGCAATAACTCTGGGAGTGGTAGGGAGAGGGGGTCTGCCGTCAGTCCAATTGCAGATGAGCAATCATCACTGTATATCTTTTGCAGTCTCTCTGACATGGGGATGGAATCTGACAGATTTCCTCGGTGCTGAGACCTCAGGCTTCAAATCCTTCTGCAGAGCTCACGTGTCACCATGTGTTGTCAACCAAGAGGATGTAGGCGGTAGAGGCCCAGAAGCCTCAGCCGCTCCCACTGGGACCCAATTCAAAGGTTAAAATATCTGGATCACAGGCCAAATGTCCTGGACTCACTGAGGCGGAGGAAGAGTTCTCAAGAGCACTGTATCCAGGATGGGTCCAATGAAGGAGGGCCATTGTGAAGGAGACAGCCCACTGATGAAGAAATCCAACAATGTCAACAGGTCACCCGTTGTGTGGAGATTGTTTGCGACTATCCATGGTGAGCCCGCCCTCAATAGCCAGTCGAGGTATGGGAAGACTGGCATTCCCAACTTCCACAGATGGGCTGCAACCACCACCATTATCTTTGTCAACACCCAGGCAGCACTAGTCAGGGCAAAAGGGAACATTGTGAACTGAAAATCCTCCTGGCCCACATGAAACAGAAGAAATGAAAGTGAAAATAAGGTCAAAGCAAGGGGGAAGTACTCCTAAACTTCCACAGTAATCTATTGATTAAACCATTATGAATATCCAATCTACAATAAATGTAGCATAAATAAAGTATTATTGCTTTTTGTTTCTTTATACTTATGTTGGTAGGTGCATTAGCAGCGGTGCCCCTACGAACTCCAGTTCCACTGCACTGGATTTCATAAGTGCAGGGAAGCCATTTTATCCGTGTACTGGACACAGGTCACTCACTACCTGTGTTCAGCTTCATAATGGTAACTCTGAACCTGGGCACGTTTGGTATCAAACATGCAGAAATCATACCCCAATACTTTTGTCAGTATTGGTTGTATGATTCCATGCACTCTGGGGGCTCCTTAGAGGACCCCCCCAGTATTGCTTCAACCAGTCTTCCAAGGTTTTCCAGGCAGCCAGCACTGCTGTAGGCCTTCAGACAGGTTTCTGTCCTCCTGCTGCTTGACCAGCTCAGGCAAGGGAAGGGAGAACAAAGGATTTCCTGTGGGAGAGGGTGGCAATACCCTCTCCCTTGGAAATAGGTGTTACAAGGCTTGGGAAGGGTAGCCGCCCCAAGCCACCGGTTTGCTTTGAAAGGCACATTTGGTGCCCTCCTTGCATAAACCTTTTTGCACCAACTCAGGGACCCCGGGTCTCTGCTCTGAAGCGAACCTGGACAAAGGAAAGGGGAGTGTCCATAACCACCCCAGGAGTAGTTTCCACAGCTCCTCCAGGTTGCCACTAGATTCTGACATCTTGAAACCAAGATGTGAGCGGGCAGGACAGGCAGGTGACGTCAGAGACCCCCCTGATAGGTAGTCACCGTGCAAGGTGACCAAACCCCCTATTAGGGCTATTTAGGGACTCCCTTGAGGGTGGGTTCCCAGATTCGATGTGCAAGACTCCACCAGGACTCTCCTGCATTGTTTACTTCTGCTCCTGGCCTCTAGGGCCACACCTGGACACTTTAGGAACCGACAAAACCGCAACTCCCGTGATAACCTCGTCTTGCAACATTGTTTCCCTGGCTCCTTCCAGCAACTGCAGCATTTTCCTGGCTGTGCATCCTTTGGGGTCGGCAAAACTTCAGCTGCACTAGGAAGCCAAAAGGAATCTCCATTGGAGTGAAGGAGTCCCTTCTGCATCTGCAGGTACCTCTAGCAACTAAATCCAGCTGTGTGAATCTGCTCTCCTCTGGAACTTCATGGATCCTCCATCACAGATGTGGTCTGGAGTGATCCCCTGGGTCCTCTCTGCCGACTGTTCAACTTGGGAGATGGTGAGCCCTTGCCTCTCCTTGCAGGACAGCACCCCTGTGCACTGCGACTCTTGCAGCAACCAAGGCTTGTTGTCTCCTGCTCAAAGGGATCTTCAGGCTGTGAGGAGCCCTGGCCCCCAGCACTTCATCCTTCCAAGGACAGTCTCTCCTCTGCTGCTCCAGCGACGTGGGACTCCTCTTCAAGTGTGCTGATTGGGCCTCACTGCAACTTACTGTGCTGGCTGCCAGTGGGTTGCCTATGAGGGCTGCAACGGTTTCTGCTGGCTCCCCCGACTGCTGAGGGTCAGCCTGGACTCCCCTCCAAGAGTTGAGTACCCTTGACCTTGCTGGTCCTCTTTACCCTTGCAACTTCTTTTGCCTTCTCTTGCTTTTACCAAAGCTCGTCGGTGGTTCTGCAGACCACAGACCATCTGCGACCCAGCGACCGACGTGGGACACCATCTGCAGCGCTCCAAGGACTCATCTGCAGCTCCTAGACTCCACAGCTGGTCTTTTTCTTCCACCTTCAACCCGGATCTTCATCCGCAGAAGGGTGGATAGTGGCTCCTGCCCCGACTGGACACTCCATTGTGAACAGGACTCTGTCCCCTTCTTTTGCAGGTCCTCTTCTTCCAGAATCCACCTCTGGCTTCCTCTGGTCTGGGCCTGTTCTTGCACATTTTTTAAGTCCTCTTGTTACTTAGGGAAAACCAGGTACTTTCCTGTGCTCTCCTGGTTGCTGGAATCACTAAGGTACTCACCTCTTGGGGTCCTGAGTTCTCCCAGCTCCCCTCTAACTACTTCATACCTTTGGGTGGGGGACTTCACTTCCCGTTCCACTATTTTAGTATATGGTTGGTCCCTCGCTATTTTCTACAATTCTTGCTAATGCTCGTTGTTTTCTATTCTTATTTCTGATTGCTATTTTGTGTGAGTGTGTGTACATACATATATACACACACACACACACACAGAGTGTATACTTACCTCTGGTTGGGGGTGCCTCCCTATACATAATTAGGTGTAGTGCTACTGTAATAAAGTACCTTTATTTTTATAACACTCTTTGGTTTCTCTCATGTGTGATAAGTTACTGTATAACTAATGTGGTACTTCATAAGCTTTGCATATCTCCTACATGAGTCTTGGCTGCTCATCCACAGCTACCTCTAGAGAGCCCTGGGTTCATAAACACTGTTTTCATTCACTGATAGGAATTGGCTGGACCTGGTATAAGGTGCCAACACCATAGGTGACCACCACATACCAGGCCAACTTCCTATAATCATGACCTCTAAAGGACTGAGTGATCTGTGGCAAATGAGACAAATACTGTCTGTGAAGGTTGCTTCTTCCAAAACCACGAAAAGTGCATTCCTGCTGGGGAAGCCGATATTGTGTCCAGGCCCGATTTAATAGAAAATGTACCCATGTCCAGCTCATCAGCCACTAATTACTCTGGCACAGCAGGTAACAAATAAGCTACATTATCCCAGAATGCATGGGAGTATCTTCCTAAAGGACATGACGTATTCACAGACCTAAAGGCCAAAATAGTATAATAAAACATCCTCTTTGCTTATACCGCCATCTTCTTTGATTCTATATAAGGAGGAGTGGTAGGAAAAGCATTAGATTGGTACATCTTCAAAAAGTTTGTACCGCAGGGCTTTCAGGTCTCGGATACTGTAAAAGGAAACCCAGATGCCTGGGAGTGGTTTGTGCCTTCTCGCAATTTGTCCCTTTATTGGTGGCAAGAGTCGGTTTAGTCCAGGTGCATATTAACACATCTGTCAGAGCCTCAATGACTGACAATGGCTCCTATCAGAAATGTGCCAGGTACAACACCTGTTAATGTAGTCCTAACCTCGAGTGGGTAAAATAATATCAAGGGTTTCCACTACTTTCCATATAACTGTAGCAAACAGGTGATACCAATCTAATTTCAGGAAAATTGCTAATCCACTTGCAGCCTGTAAATCGGCCACAATATCATTCTGAGTATAAGGCTGATATTCCAATAGCTACGCCTCCGCTAGAAAAATCAGACGCAGATTGAGCATAAACCTTAGTGTTAGGAGAAGCGCTGGCCTCACCTTCCGACAGTATAATCTTATCTTCAACCTTGGTGTTTAAAATGGAGCCGGGCGTGGTGTCAAAGACTCGAAACCGGCCTCATCCTTACCCTCACAACAAGATCAAGGGACACAGCTGACATTGAGGATGGGTCAGCTGAAAGTAATTCAACTGGAGGCCCTCTTGGATCCATTGGGCCCGAAGACACACCAGAGCGACTTGGTGTGGTGCCAAACATTTTCTCCATAACTAGCTAAAGCTTTTGGAGCTCATCCAGTGTCGCCACCTGATCTGCAGTAACCTGGAATGGAAGCTGCACTGGAGCTGGGGCCACAGGGGAACGATTTAATGACCTAGATGTACCTGGTGTATCACGTAACTTCAAGTGGTGCGAGTGACGGAAGGCAGGAAAGCCTAACTTGGACTTCTTATGCCGATTCAACTTTGGAGGCGGTCCGGTCATGCTAACACTCTTGGGAACAAGAGCGAGTCCTTGCCCTCAAAGGGGACCAGTGTGCCATAGACTCCGATCAAGTACGGGATTTTGATTTCTGCATCTCTGTGACCTCCAATTTAGCCTTGCATTCACAGGTGGCTTTTCTGTTCATCTTGGCACAAAAAGAACATGACTTAGTCGTGGCCAGAGGCAAACTAACAGACAATCATGCGGACCCGTAACTGCATTTGTCAGATAGAGGTCACACACGGTTTAAACCATACTATTTTAGGCGACATACCTGCATACTTTTAGGAAAAAAAATTAAGTAAATCTCAAATGACAAGTGAAGCTCTGGACCCCCGTCAGTTGGCACGCAAAGAAGTTGATGCCAGCACGAGCAAGTGGAATATATACTGGTCCCAATGTCACATCAGCATGAGACGGTAGGAGGTAGCACTACGCTGCACAATGCCACTTGTTGATGCTGCAGGGAATTGTTTTGCAAAAACTCCCAGATCCACTGTGATGCCTGCAGATATTCAGGTGAGGAATCTGCGATTAGAAGCCTCTATCAGAAATTGAGTTTTGCTGAACGCGTCAAAGATCTTTATCTCCCTATCTGGAGATGCTGAAGGGAATAAGTTCAGGTTGACCTCGCTTGTGGACACCTGTACACTAAGATTTCCAGGTCAGATGCTAAAAGGCCAGCTCCCTGGGCATGGCATAGGTGTTCTAGCCACTCGATGGATTATTGGAGATGCAGAGTACAGCTTTGTCAAAGCAGCTGTTAAGGTGTCCCTTAGAGCCTCAGTGAAAGGCAGCAATGGTTAAGAGTTGGATGGCACAGGCTGTAAGATTTCTAACAACAAATTAGCTTTTGTTTCTACTGCAGTCAACCACAAGTCAGGAATGCCTGTTGCCTAGCAGACAACCACAGCAAAGGATACACTTTCTTCTGTGAGTGGAGCTGGTGAAGATTCTAACTCCGAGGAAGTGTTTGTAAGTGGACCCACAGCCTTGTGTGAGTCCAGGTGCAATACACCTTAGGAATAGTGAGGGAGGAACAGGTTGCCCACCTTCTCCTTACCATCATCATCATCACGTAATGTGTCCTGAAGTTCTTATACTGGTGTATGGTCGCACCCATAGAAACATGGGGCCCGAAGATGCTCAAGACAAAGATTTCCAGCAAAGCCTTTGAAAAGCCCTCTCTTTGTTGTGCAGTGGACAGTGGTCTGTAGAACTCCAGGTGTTGCACGACAAGCCTTTGACTAAGCTCAGGGTTCGAACAAAACAGCGAAGTTGAGCCCTTGAAGTGCTGACTGCTTCTCACCCGATTTGAAATTAAGAAAGGGATGCAAATCCTGCCAGGCCTTCTTGCGCTTGCTGCATTACTTGGACTTACCCAAGGACTTGGATTGCGATTTGGAATGGGACTAGGAGCAAGCCTCTTCTTGAGTCTCACAATGTAAAGTTTTGCTTTGTATTCCTTGATCCCTTTCAGGTGCATCAGGAACCACTTGTTGCACAAATTCAAATGTTCACTGGAACCAAGCCACCAAAAACAAACATCATGAGGACCCTTGACTGGCATTTGCTTTCTGTGGTTGTGAAATGGCTTAAAATGTGTTGTTTTGTGAGAGAGATGTTCTCAGGCACAATGCCAGCATTAAATTTGGGTGCAGTATAGCTGACGAATTTGAGAGCAAAGATCCAGATTCACTCAGAAAGAAATTAACTGCCGTTAGCAGGCAAGTGTGTCACCTATGTGCCTGCACACTGTTACTCACGAGGCAGTTTGGGCCGTCCAGAGACATTCTGGCACCTGGGAGTGCTGTATAAGTGAGGAATCAGTGGTTAGAAACTTCCATCATAAAGTTTGTGACAGTCTAATATCAGACTTTGCAGTCGGGCACCTAAGAAGCTACACGTCACATCAGTTTCCCATTTTATGGGAGTTAGTGGAAAAGTTCCACACAGGAAGGGGGACTGGCAGTAGGTTTGAAAGGACTGAAGGACTAAAAGCATAGAAGTGACACATTTTTCCTCAATTTCTAAATTGTGTGTGGAACCTTTTTTCAAGGCAGCATCCAGTGTTGGAACTGTTGTTTACCATTAGTGGCTTACTATCACTAATATTATTGCTCTCGTTTAGATACTCATGCTACAGTTGTTGAGCACTTCATTCTCGAGTAGCAAATCCTAGCTGTCAAGTCACATTAAATACCATAAACCAGAAGAATTACATTTATTTATAGAGAAGTAAAAAGAACAGGTAAAATTCAGGTAAAATTTGGCTAAACAGTTGAAGTTCCAGTAACTTTTGTGTTTTATTGGTGCCACCCTTAATGTACTTATAGTAATACAGATTTAATCACGTTGATTTTCTAGAACTCTGGCCTTGTGGTCAATTTAATTCAAAGGTCGTGAACTCTGATAACTTTAGGATTAATCAATTTTTACTACTGTATGTACAAAGGTTCTGTATTAGAAAATGGATACTAAAGCTAAACTTTGATTCTAGTTACTTACCTGTAACATTAGCACTGAAGTTTGAAGCTTTTCTAATTCCATACGGTGTACCTTATTGGGTACCTGGGGGTTGGGACCGGAAATTGAATTAAAAATAAAGTTTCATATGTGTGTCGATTGTTGGTGGAGTTGATATAGCATCAACATAGACAATAATGCCCACATGCCTTCCACCCATCTTCAGATTCTTTTTCCTCTTTTAGTCAATGTTGTGTTCATAGCGTAACCAATAACTATAAATTCAACTGCTAATTATTTGTCCCCTCTATTCTTGTGAAGGAACTCCTCTCCTTCACCTGGGAGGCACAACTAGCGAAGCTAGAAAAACTTCAAGCTCCAAACCCATTGTTACAAGTAATTAGTTTCTTTTGGAGCATGAAATAATTCTAGTTTTTTATGCCTTGTATTTATTATGCAGTGGTTTTATTCCCTCTGAAGACGGGATGTGAAAAGCAATTAGTGTTTTAATACTGTTTAAGCTAACAGTCACATCTTGAGACTGTATATCTACAGGGCAGTGCTTAGTAACTGTATGTTTATAGGAACACGAAGTAGCTGAGCATATGTATTCAGTGAAATATTTTCACTGAAAACAACAGTTGCTCCTTTTATCCTGGTTGAATTTGTCGATCCTCTGACTGACAGTCTGTATTATCTACGGGACAGTCTAGCTGGACTGCCTGATGTTAATGAAGCTTTAGTAGCTGAGTTCCCTTAACATGTGAAGCATGTGCTACAAAGGACTGTTCAGCTTTTCATATATCTTTTGCTTGCTGGATATACGATAACACCTCTTCTGACATCTAAAAGTATGCAATGCTTTTTTCCAGAATTAGTACGATTCTGGAAGAAATAAACCTTTAAATGGATTGGTGAATATGGAAATTGCACATTACTTATATAAAAGTTTGGGGTTCCTTTCACAATGACCTTATCTTTATGAACAATAATATATGGCATTTGTACCATACAAGTCTAAAGCTCAGTAACTCTACACAAAGCTGTAATACTTATTTAAAAAAAAAGCTGTTTAGCAAGAGAAATATTTAAATGTTTTGGTGATATTTTGCCAATTGATTTGAATGGCGGTCACATGACCCACCAGTGCCATTATGAGGTTCCATTTAGGAGCAAGATTGGAACGTGATGGATACAATCTTTTTCCTCCATCAAATAAATGACAAGATGTAGAAAAACTGAATGTGATTTGTACCCTTGGAATATGTTGCATTTGCTGTTAGATGCACCCTTACTAATGCTTAGATTGATTAAATTACATTTTCACACTATTAAGAGTATCATGCCCATTTACCAATGTAACATTTTCTCGTAGATGGCCTTTTGCCTCATTGCATCTCCACTATAATCTGCTAAAGTAAAAGGTATGGTGTTTGAATTCTAGGATTTTGGGAGCCATGCTGGTAACTGTATCAATCCTGGTTCTAGGTGATGCACCAGTTCTCCCAGCATTGTCAAAATGCCAGTTAAAAGAGGTAGTGTGAGATCTCTTTGTTGCAAGATCGTTAATAGACAGGAATTACATTGCTGCCTTGACCACTATAAGTCAATTAGGAGATATATATATATATATAAATATATATATATATATATATATATATATATATATATATATATAGTGTCACTTATCCAGTGTACATATGTTCGTGGCATATTCCGCAACAGATTCACATGCTATGCTATGAGTGTTACAAGTTGTTTTTCTTCGAAGAAGTCTTTTCGGGTCACGGGATCAAGTGGGGACTCCTCTTCGGCTCCATTGCGCATGGGCATTGTGTACAGGTATGTCTTCAGACGCTGTGGCTTGAGCACAGATCCTTAGTACACTTCATCGCTGGTGCTATCACAAAACTGTCTTAACACTTTTTTCTAAGATTATATTTTGGGCATTAAGCACAGTACACAGGTTGAATTGAAAACTGGTAATATGTGGAGTAAATAAATAAGGATAATGTAAGATTACAGTTTATCACCGTGTAAGGAAATGCCTCCTTGGCATGGTTACCCCCTGACTTTTTGCCTTTGCTGATGCTATGTTTTGATTTGAAAGTGTGCTGAGGCCTGCTAACCAGGCCCCAGCACCAGTGTTCTTTCCCTAACCTGTACCTTTGTTTACACAATTGGCACACCCTGACATCCAGGTAAGTCCCTTGTAACTGGTACCCCTGGTACCAAGGGCCCTGATGCCAGGAAAGGTCTCTAAGGGCTGCAGCATGTCTTATGCCACCCTGGAGACCCCTCACTCGGCACAGACACACTGCTTGCCAGCTTGTGTGCGCTGGTGAGGACATAACGAGTAAGTCGACATGGCACTCCCCTCAGGGTGCCATGCCAACCTCACACTGCCTATGCAGTATAGATAAGTCACCCTTCTAGCAGGCCTTAAAGCCCTAAGGCAGGGTGCACTATACCATAGGTGAGGGCACCAGTGCATGAGCACTGTGCCCCTACAGTGTCTAAGCAAAACCTTAGACATTGTAAGTGCAGGGTAGCCATAAGAGTATATGGTCTGGGAGTCTGTCAAACACGAACTCCACAGCACCATAATGGCTACACTGAAAACTGGGAAGTTTGGTATCAAACTTCTCAGCACAATAAATGCACACTGATGCCAGTGTACATTTTATTGTAAAACACACCCCAGAGGGCACCTTAGAGGTGCCCCCTGAAACCTTAACCAACTACCCGTGTAGGCTGACTGGTTTTAGCAGCCTGCCACACTCGAGACATGTTGCTGGCCACATGGGGAGAGTGCCTTTGTCACTCTGTGGCTAGTAACAAAGCCTGCACTGGGTGGAGATGCTATCACCTCCCCTAGGCAGGAGCTGTAACACCTGGCGGTGAGCCTCAAAGGCTCACCCCCCTTTGTTCCAGCACCACAGGGCACTCCAGCTAGTGGAGTTGCCCACCCCCTCCGGCCACGGCCCCACTTTTGGCGGCAAGGCCGGAGGAAATAATGAGAACAACAAGGAGGAGTGACTGGCCAGTCAGGACAGCCCCTAAGGTGTCCTGAGCTGAGGTGACTAACTTTTAGAAATCCTCCATCTTGCAGATGGAGGATTCCCCCAATAGGGATGGGAATGTGACCCCCTCCCCTTGGGAGGAGGCACAAAGAGGGTGTACCCACCCTCAGGGCTAGTAGCCATAGGCTACTAACCCCCCAGACCTAAACACACCCTTAAATTTAGTATTTAAGGGCTCCCCTGAACCTAGGAACTCAGATTCCTGCAACCTAAGAAGAAGAGGACTGCTGAGCTGAAAAACCCTGCAGAGAAGACGGAGACAGCAACTGCTTTGGCCCCAGCCCTACCGGCCTGTCTCGCCCCTTCGGAAGAAAATTGCTCCAGCGACGCTTTCCCCAGGACCAGCGATCTCTGAATCCTCAGAGGACTGCCCTGCTCTAAAAGGACCAAGAAACTTCCGAGAACAGCAGCCCTGTTCACCCAAGACTGCAACTTTGTTTCCAAAGGAGCAACTTAAAGACAACAGCGTTTCCCGCCAGAAGCGTGAGACTTGCAACCCTGCACCCGGAGACCCCGAATCGACTGGTGGAGGAACAACACTTCAGGGAGGACCCTCCGGCGACTCCGAGACTGTGAGTAACCAAAGTTGTCCCCTCTGAGCCCCCACCGCGACGCCTGCAGAGGGAATCCCGAGGCTCCCCCTGACCGCGACTGCCTGACTCTCAGATCCCGACGCCTGGAAAAGACCCTGCACCCGCAGCCCCCAGGACCAGAAGGATCGGAACTCCAGTGCAGGAGTGACCCCCAGGAGGCCCTCTCCCTTGCCCAGGTGGTGGCTACCCCGAGGAGCCTCCCGCTTGCCTGCCTGCATCGCTGAAGAGAACCCTTGGTCTCCCATGTATTCCAATTGAAAACCCGACGTGTGTTGGCACACTGCACCCGGCCGCCCCCGTGCTGCTGAGGGTGTACTTTCTGTGCTAACTTGTGTCCCCCCGCGGTGCACTACAAAACCCCCCTGGTCTGCCCTCCGAAGACACGGGTACTTACCTGCTGGCAGACTGGAACCAGGGCACCCCCTTCTCCATTGAAGCCTATGTGTTTTGGGCACCACTTTGAACTCTACACCTGACCGGCCCTGAGCTGCTGGTGTGGTAACTTTGGGGTTGCTCTGAACCCCCAACGGTGGGCTACCTTGGACCCAAACTTGAACCCCGTAGGTGGTTCACTTACCTGCAAGAACTAACAATTACTTACCTCCCCTAGGAACTGTGAAAATTGCACTAAGTGTCTAGTTTTAAAATAGCTATATGTGTTTTATTTGAAAAGTATATATGCTATTGTGATTATTTAAAGTTCCTAAAGTACTTACCTGCAATACCTTTCATGCAAAGTATTACATGTAGAATTTGAACCTGTGGTTCTTAAAATAAACTAAGAAAATATATTTTTCTATACAAAAACCTATTGGCCTGGAATTGTTTCTGAGTGTGTGTTCCTCATTTATTGCCTGTGTGTATGTACAACAAATGCTTAACACTACTCCTTTGATAAGCCTACTGCTCGACCACACTACCACAAAATAGAGCATTAGTATTATCTCTTTTTTCCACTATCTTACCTCTAAGGGGAAACCTTGGTCTCTGTGCATACTATTGCTTACTTTGAAATAGTGCATACAGAGCCACCTTCCTACACACCGAAAATATTTTATTAAATTGGAATCATTCACTTAGGAATTTATTTCAATTATCTGGTTTAAATTTGAAGAGCATGGAATTTGTAATATGCATTAAAGGGATCGTGGAAAGTCAATGTAGTTATTAAGAATGAATATTAATGTATATTTCAAGTAAATGCCATTTAGGAAGTCCTGAGGAAGTCAATGGGTACTCCCTAGACGAAACACGTGTTGGCTTGGCTTAATTGATTGAATACTAAAGAATGGACTTGACTAATGGAAATTTGGAAAATTATACTGTGATGATCCTTTGATGTGAATTGGAACATTATATAAATTTGTGACGGATTTGGGAGCTAATAGAAGAAGAATTAAAACAAAATTTTGTCAACGGAACTGCTTGGAAGAGGATTTTCTACATTTCATTTCAACAACTCATACTGTATATTCGTGCTTTTAGAGATTTCAACGTAAGCTGCTAGGATTGAATGTGTTGGTATTGCGGTTGGTAGGTTGGCTTTGTCTGCGAGGTTGATGCCTCTGAGGGCAGTGTTCTGAAACCACCTCGAAACTGAGGTTTATCAAATGACCCCCTATATGGGGCAGAGTAGAGTGCA
This sequence comes from Pleurodeles waltl, assembly GCF_031143425.1. Taxonomy (NCBI): domain Eukaryota; kingdom Metazoa; phylum Chordata; class Amphibia; order Caudata; family Salamandridae; genus Pleurodeles; species Pleurodeles waltl. Next base: position 423,401,963 of record NC_090450.1, read on the forward strand.
CCTATTGCCTTTGCTGTGTCAGAGTCTTTTCGCAATTTTTCGATGGCTGCCTCTACTTCTGGCCCAAAAATATGTTTTTTGTCAAAAAGCATGTTCAACACAGCCTGCTGTATTTCTGGCTTGAATCCAGAAGATTGGAGCCATGCATGTCTGCGTATAGTGACTGCAGTGTTGACACTCCTAGCAGCGGTCTCTGCTGCATCTAGGGCAGATCTTATCTGTTTGTTTGTAATGGCTTGCCCTTCCTCCACTACCTGTTGTGCCCTTTTCTGGTGTTCTTTGGGGAGATGCTGTAGTATGTCCTGCATCTCGTCCCAATGGGCTCTGTCATACCGAGCTAATCGTGCATGCGAGTTGGCTATCCTCCACTGATTTGCTGCTTGGGACGCAATTCTTTTCCCTGCAGCATCGGATTTCCTGCTTTCTTTATCAGGAGGGGGTGCAGCTCCTGATGACTATTTGCCCTCTTCCTGGCCGCGCTAACTACAACAGAATCAGGAGGTACCTGATGGGTGATATAATCAGGGTCAGAGGGTGAAGGTTTATATTTCTTCTCTATCCTAGCTGTTGTGATGCACGCCTTTACCGGTTCATTAAAGATCTGATCTACATGTTTACCATGCCTGGGAGTATCGAGAGGCATTGGTACCTAGAATGTGTTGAGGATAGAGTGTTAAATACAAAATCCTCTTCTAGTGGCTCTGTATGCATGGTAACACGATGATACGCTGCAGCCCTAGCTATGACTTGATTATAGACAGTACTATCCTCAGGTGGTGATGGTTTAGATGGATAGCTGTCTGGATCATTACTTGGAACGGGATCAGGGTCATAAAGATCCCATGGATCAACATTGTCCTGTTGTGAATTGTATGAATGAGTGGGTGACTGTACTGGTGTAGGGCTGTTAGGAGGAGAGGTAAGTAGGTAGGGAGAGTGAGGAGGTGAAGACTGAGGAGGTGGTGGTTCCTCCTTCAGCTTTGGCACTTTAGCTGCAGGCTGCATAGTGTCCAATTCCTACTGAAAAGCTAACTTCCTCTTTGTTTTTAAAGGAGGTGCTGTAAGAATTCTTCCTGTTTCCTTATGGATGTGGATCCTGGATTGCCTTTCACCCATAATTTCTAAAATTGGTTCTACCTCTAACTCCTTTTCCGAGGTTTTGTGTCTTTCTTTAAGTCTCTTTGAAAGTCCATGCTCTTCTGTGTATGTTGGCCTTTTCGTCTCTGAAGCGTGCTTTTTCGGGATCGAAAAAGAAGAAGAGGACCAAGGTTTCGGCTTCGAAACTGGCTTTCTGATTTTCGACTCCAAAAATTGGTGTTTCCTGGAGTCGGAAACTGAGCTTTTTGTTGTCTCCAATGTTTTTGAAGGAGTGGCCTTTTTCGGTGCCGAACTGGGAGGTTGGTCACTGACAGTCTTTTTTCAGGCCAGGCCATGGCCTTCTGGCAGTGGCATACCCAAGGCCTTGTGTTTTTTCTTTTGTGAGGGGTGCAGGGGCAAACTTACTCACATGTTGTCCTGCTGTGACTCGTCTGTCTTTGTCTGATTCCTGCTCGAACTCGGAATCTCGAACTGAGACTGCAGTCTGCATCAATTCTTCCTCTTCTACGTTGAGATGTTCCTCGCTCTTCTACGCCATTTCGAGCCTTCTTGCTCTTCGGTCTCTAAGAGTCTTTTTCGATCGGAAGGATCGACAGACCTCGCAGTTTTCTTCCCGATGGTCTAGGGAAAGGCAGAGGTTGCAAACCAGATGCTGTCTGTGTACGGGTACTTTGTGTGACACAGAGGACAGAATTGGAACAGAGTCTGATCCCTGAGGCTTCCACGAGGTTGGCCCGAATTGGCCCGAGCTGGGCACGCGTGCCTCGAAGGGAGAACAACGTTGTTTTCTCAACGGTAGTGCTGTGTCAATGGAAGAATATAAGCCAGATCGATACAATACTGACGAAAAGAGAGTTTTACAAAGTTTTCTGAACTGAAATCTCAGAGCGAGAGGAAACACGTCCGAACCTGACCGTGGACAGAAAACAATCTAACAATGGAGTTGATGCCCATGCACAATGGAAAGAGGAGGAGTCACTCGATCCTGTGACTCGAAAACACTTCTTTGAAGAAAAACAACTTGTAACACTACGAGCCCAACTTTAGATGGTGGACTAATGCACAGCATGTGTATGTGTGTATATATATATATATATATATTTATTTATTATAAACACACCTTCCCTCCAGGTAAAAAAAAAAATATGCTTGAATCACCTGTAAGTGCAAAGTCAAGTTTATTAGGACCTCTCCTGACTCGTTTCGGTCCAAACAGACCTTTGTTATGGGTAACGACAGTTAAGTGACCAAAACAAATATGAATATAATAGAAATAGTGAAAGGACTCATCCACTGTCAGCAATGTGGGCGCCATCTTGGAACAGAGTTAGTAAAGAATACAGAGTTAAACACCATGTGTTATCTACAAAAAATATTGACTCAGACATGATGTAAACATCATACAATGCTACAATTGTTAACCCCAGACAATGATTTATATAATGGGAGAACGTTTTTTGTTACATCCCGAATTATATGTAATTCATAATCAGAGATACCAAATAATACTTCTAAGGTAGTCAAAATCTGGTATAACAAAAGCTACAGTCAATATTTATACATCTGGATTAGGACTTTCAAATCTGCAACAGAAGGGGTAAATCAGTGTTCTACAATCTATCAAACTTTTTCACCATGCAGTGTCTATGTGGATTTTTCAATTTTTAGACAGGTCTACAGCCCGAACCACTGAAAGGAAGTACAACAATTTTGGCAGAAAGCTAGATTGTGGACCAGAAAAAAAGTGCTTTTTGTTATTTGGTGTAAATCTGTTCAGTAGTTTTAGAGTTAAAAGATAAAAAATAAAAAAACTGATATCTAGAGATGCGGATCCACTACAGATCCACCTGGGGGGGATTCGCCGATCCGGGTGAAAAGCAAGGCCCTGATTGGCTGGCCACAACCTGACAGAAAAACTGCAGCTGCCATTTTGTTTCTCGGCTGGGCCCTGGGCAGAAAACATGAATAAAAACTTAAAAGGAAAGGATAGAGGTATTCTGACCCCATAGGGACCCCTCATGGGCAATAAGTGCCCAAATATTTTTTGGGGCCGAACCGTGGAACCACCGCAGTGCTCAGCACAACACTGTGTACATTCACTACAGATCTGTAAACCAACACAAAAAAAAAAAAATTACTCACTCACTAACTAACCAAACACCTACCATGCACGGCCGAAGGCTGTGCTCATTATAGGGTTGGGTGCATAAGGGAGGGGTTGGGTGCTGGCCGTGAGAAGCGTGGGGTTGGTGCATGAGCTGAAACTCTGCTGCGCATGGCCAAAGGCAGCATGCGGAGGTGGTTTTATTAATGTACAGTAGTTATATACTACTTTAAGTTTATAAAAAGAAAAAAAAGAATTCACTGAAAAAAAAAAAAAGGTTTAAGTCACATTATAGTTAAATTAATGTTTTACCCACACAAAACTACTGAAATTTAGCAGTTATAGTCATACTTATAATTATACTAACCTGAAGAAACTATAACCCATGCCGTTAAGTAACTTTAGGCCAACAGTTATAGATTCATAACATAATTTCTATGGTTTTGTGTCGGTAAAATGCGAATCGAACTATAATGTAACTGTATCCATAGTCTTTTTCTCAGTGAATTTTATATTTTGAAACCTTTTTGGCTTTGGGTACTAGTTTTGTGAACCCCCATCCTATTGGCATGTTGCAATTCCATCACTTCAACTGCAAACTTGAGTGAAACAACCACTATATCTTACAGTCTCTCCCTGTGCTCACCAGAACTGACTGCATAAACATTCTTAAACAGGTCTCATGTGTAGGGGAACGTTTGGCATCAAAAGGAATGCTTGGGGACTCTTAGTCTGACATTGTATGAACGAAATCCTCTTCAACGGCCAAGGATCTAGTTAAGGTTACACATTTGCTTTGCATCTTAAATGTGCTGCTATTAGTGCTAGATATTTTGTAAAGATTTTTGGTGCAGATTCTGTCCCCAAACAATGGAACTCCCTATTCCAAACCTGATACTTTCGGTGTTCTTGATGCACTGGGATGTGAATATATGCATCCTTTAGGTTGACTGTCACTCTACAGGGAGTGCAGAATTATTAGGCAAATGAGTATTTTGACCACATCATCCTCTTTATGCATGTTGTCTTACTCCAAGCTGTATAGGCTCGAACGCCTACTACCAATTAAGCATATTAGGTGATGTGCATCTCTGTAATGAGAAGGGGTGTGGTCTAATGACATCAACACCCTATATCAGGTGTGCATAATTATTAGGCAACTTCCTTTCCTTTGGCAAAATGGGTCAAAAGAAGGACTTGACAGGCTCAGAAAAGTCAAAAATAGTGAGATATCTTGCAGAGGGATGCAGCACTCTTAAAATTGCAAAGCTTCTGAAGCGTGATCATCGAACAATCAAGCGTTTCATTCAAAATAGTCAACAGGGTCGCAAGAAGCGTGTGGAAAAACCAAGGCGCAAAATAACTGCCCATGAACTGAGAAAAGTCAAGCGTGCAGCTGCCACGATGCCACTTGCCACCAGTTTGGCCATATTTCAGAGCTGCAACATCACTGGAGTGCCCAAAAGCACAAGGTGTGCAATACTCAGAGACATGGCCAAGGTAAGAAAGGCTGAAAGACGACCACCACTGAACAAGACACACAAGCTGAAACGTCAAGACTGGGCCAAGAAATATCTCAAGACTGATTTTTCTAAGGTTTTATGGACTGATGAAATGAGAGTGAGTCTTGATGGGCCAGATGGATGGGCCCGTGGCTGGATTGGTAAAGGGCAGAGAGCTCCAGTCCGACTCAGACGCCAGCAAACTGGAGGTGGAGTACTGGTTTGGGCTGGTATCATCAAAGATGAGCTTGTGGGGCCTTTTCGGGTTGAGGATGGAGTCAAGCTCAACTCCCAGTCCTACTGCCAGTTCCTGGAAGACACCTTCTTCAAGCAGTGGTACAGGAAGAAGTCTGCATCCTTCAAGAAAAACATGATTTTCATGCAGGACAATGCTCCATCACACGCGTCCAAGTACTCCACAGCGTGGCTGGCAAGAAAGGGTATAAAAGAAGGAAATCTAATGACATGGCCTCCTTGTTCACCTGATCTGAACCCCATTGAGAACCTGTGGTCCATCATCAAATGTGAGATTTACAAGGAGGGAAAACAGTACACCTCTCTGAACAGTGTCTGGGAGGCTGTGGTTGCTGCTGCACGCAATGTTGATGGTGAACAGATCAAAACACTGACAGAATCCATGGATGGCAGGCTTTTGAGTGTCCTTGCAAAGAAAGGTGGCTATATTGGTCACTGATTTGTTTTTGTTTTGTTTTTGAATGTCAGAAATGTAGATTTGTGAATGTTGAGATGTTATATTGGTTTCACTGGTAATGATAAATAATTGAAATGGGTATATATTTTTTTTTGTTAAGTTGCCTAATAAGTATGCACAGTGATAGTCACCTGGACACACAGATATCCCCCTAACATAGCTAAAACTAAAAACAAACTAAAAACTACTTCCAAAAATATTCAGTTTTGATATTAATGAGTTTTTTGGGTTCATTGAGAACATGGTTGTTGTTCAATAATAAAATTAATCCTCAAAAATACAACTTGCCTAATAATTCTGCACTCCCTGTAAGTCTTTCTGTTCTAGTAGCAGGAAGACACCCGCATGGGTAGTACTAGCATAAAACTGAGTTTTTGCAAAGATATTTAATAAACTTAAGTCTATTATGGGTCTAAGTCAAGTCATGTATTGGAATCAGGAAATATAATCAACACTCTCCTTTCATTCCTTTTGATATACTGTTTCATTTGCTCTCTCCAGTAAGTATTCTTCCATTTTTGTTGCAAAAGAGGTAAATGCTTGCTTCTGTAAATTTGCTAACTATCTTGTATTGTTGGCAGGGCATTTCTGAATTCAATACGATAGCTATCCTGTATTAAGTTCGGAACTCATTTGTCTGTTGTTGTGAATGGCTATATACCTAGGGAGTTTATTTTTGTGTTCTATTAAGGGGGCTTGCTGTTGTGGGAGCACAATGAGAAACACGGTTTCTAAGCAGATCCGCTTGGTCTTCGACATCTCCTCTTGTATGAAGTCTGTTTTGATAGTAGTGTGTGCAGCCACTGATCAGCTTCTTTGAAATATTGTGAGATTTGTTTGCTAAGTCCACACCTATTACTAAGAATATGCCTTCTAAAGACCTTTCTTCTTGGTAATGCAATTTATCGCCTTTATGGTGTTATTTTATTTTTTCATTTGTGCCAATGTAGAATATACAGCTGCTCCACATTAAAGCTCCACCGGAAAAGGGCATATATTCTGCACTTGCTTGATCCCCTGGTGTAAAGCCTGAAATTCATATCCACGCCTGTCTTATTAGGTTTGTGACCATTGTTAGATGCCAAAATTCTGTGTCTGCATATTCAAGTGAAGATTTTAAACAGTTGTCCAAAATGTCCCTTCTCGCCTCAATAATTGCTTTTGCCTTTTTTGCAAATTTTAAGGCAAATAGCTCCTTAATCACAAACTGCTTTTTATGGTCCTATTTGCTTAACAAAGCATTATAATATACTATGCATGACAGTGGCAGCTGCTCACTTCAGCTTACCACCACCTGCTTCTAAATCTTTGCTGTCCTCATCCTGTGTTGGGCTAGTAGCAGACAGTGTATAATGTTTTCCAGCTGTAGACACAACTGAAGAATCTTCCATCACATGGATTTTTATAAACTTGAGACCCTTTGGAAATGGCTAAAATTTTTCATCTGTGTTCAAAGTCACTGCCCTTTCAGAAGCTGGTCAAACTAAAGAACAAGTTACTTACCCTTCAGTAACGCCTTACCTGGTAGAGACAATCTAGCTACAGATTTCTTATCTTAGAATATCCCCAGGTGTCAGACTGGATCCGAAAGATTTTTGAGCAGTACCCCTGTGTGGCGGTAGGAGGCATCGTTCAGTTCCGCGCTTGACAAACCACAAATGATGCTGTGGTAAAATATAAGCGCCACCTCTGAGCACTATCAGCATCTTTCCTGACTTTCCACTTCGGGAACACAGAACCACAATGAGAACTGACTACTGGTGTGGAAATGACTAAGGTCCTGAGAATGGTGTCCCTTCCATCTTAACGGGTCCGTGAGAGGGGAGAAAGCGAGGGCTGGTAAAAAATCTGCAGCTTCATAGTTTCTACCAGATAAGGCATTACCGAAGGTAATTAACTTATTCATCTGTCCATGACTTCTAGTTGCAGATGCCTGGCCATAGAATAGATGCCCAAGCAATATCTCCCTGGAGGTGGGTCTCTGAACCAGATTAGACCAAAAAGTATTGCAGGACCGAACTGGAGAAGTGTCCCTCACAACAGACCTGACTGTCTAGGCATTAGTGTTTTGTGAACATGTGCAGTAATGCCCACATCGCTGCCTGACAGATGTCCAGGAGAGGAATGCCACGCACTGACGCAGTGGTCACAGCTTTCGGTCTGGTGGAGTAAGTCCGGAAGCCCTCTGTAGGTTGTTTCTTTGTCAATGTGTAGCAGATCTTAACGCACAGAGATCAATCACAAGATGGCCCTCTTCTGCACACCCTGTACATTCTTGGTTCCAACATAGCCTATGAAGAATTGATCACCCACCTTAACTCTTTTGTGCAATCAAAGTAGAACGACAACGCCCATTTTGGGTCCAGGCGGTGGAGTCTCTCCTCTTTGGAGGGATGAGGCAGAGCAAAGGGGGTAGGGCAGGGTAATGCCCTGGCCAATATATAAGGGAGTGACAACCTTCAGAAGGAAGGCATGTGTCCGGAAGACCTGTTTGTCTGGGTAAAAGAAAAGGTGTTGGGGGTGGGGGGAGAGGGTCTGGCACAGAGAGGGCCTGCAATTCATTAGCCCTCCTGGCCAATGTAATGGTCACTAAAAAGGCAGATTTAATGGTTAGCCAAAGAGGGCAATTATGCAGAGGTTCAAATGGTGCACACATCTGGGAAGTGAGTAGAAGGTTGAGGTTTCTACTGAGGCATGATAAATGGCGTGGGGTGAAATATGTGCTGCAGTACCTTAAAGGAACCTGGCTACAAAAAGAGATTTGAAAAGAGAAGGTTGGTCTGGCAACCGCAATAGTGCAGAGATTGCAGAAAGACAACTTTTGACAGTGCTCAGAGCAGAGCCATTATGGTCTAAAAATAAGGCAAGCAAAAGAACCTTGGATAAAGATGCAGAAAGGAGTTCAACGTGTGGGAAACACCAAGACACAAACTTATCCCTTCAGCAGGTATACGACGACTTGGTGGAGGGTCGCCTGGCTGCCAGAATACCATCACAGAATTCGGGCGGAACGTTGAAAGCTGTCAACTGTCGCAATTCAATCTCCATGAATGCAGGTAGGAGGTGTGTAGGCTTGGGTGCAGAACCCTGTCCTGTTGATGCAGCAGAAAATCCTGCTGAAGAGGCAGCCTGACTGGAGGACAGATGTTCATGATCAACAGAGCTAGATACCAGTCTCTTTTTGCCCAACCCAGAGCTGCACTAACTGGGCAAGCTTGCTCCTGATCTTCTTCAGAACTCTAGGCAAGAGTGATATTGGCAGAAAGGCGTAAGGAGGACAAAACTCCACTTGAGACAAAGCATCTCTAAGCGAGTCTCGTCTTGTAAACTCCAGTGCGTAAAACGGCCGATATTGAGCATTCTCAGCAGTGGCAAACGGATCTAACCAAGGATCTCCCCACTGCTGAAAGAGACCTTGCATCACCTCCGGATGAAGAAGACATTTGTGATCCATTAGGTATCTTTGGCTGAGTTGGTCCGCTTTGGTGTCCAGAGATCGCACCAGATGCTGAACCACGAGGGTAATGTCCTGATGTTCCAGTTATGTCCAGAGGCGCAGGAACTCTTGACACAATATCCATGATCCCCCCCTGCCTGTTTGTTCCAGTTCCACATGGCGGTGTTGTTGTCCGTGAACACCTGCACCAGCCTTCCCTCGATCAAAGGAAGAAACTCTTAATCTCACGCAAACCACCCAACACTCGAAAAGATTGATATGGAGCCTGGACTCTGCCGGAGACCAGAGACACCTGATTTCCATCTCACCCAGATCGCTGCCCCCACCCAGGGGTGATGTATCAGTCACTACCGTTAGATATGGTTGGGGAACAAAGCAGGGTCTGCCACTGACCCAATAACGGTTTATTAGCTACCACTGCAGGTCTTGCAGTTCCTTCCAAGATCTGGACCATGTTAGAGAAATTCCCATGATGCTGTGCCCACTGGGCCTTCAGGTCCCTCTGCAGATCCTGCATATGCCAGTGGGCATATGTCACCAGCAGGATGCAGGAGGCCAGGTGGCCCAACAGCCTCAAGGTCAGTCTCACCGAAGTCAAGGATAGACGCTAAAACATCAGAATCATAGCCTGAATATCCTGGACTCATTGCTCGGGAGGCTTGGTCCAAAACCGCTTGTGTCCAGAAAAGCTCAGATGAATGGGTGTGTCTGAGAGGGAGGCAGATGCAACTTTGGCATGCTGACAGTGAACCCTAGCCAATGCAGGAGGTTCGCCATAGTGTGAAGGTGGGAAACAACTGCCTGGGTCGAGCCCACTTTCAACAGCCAGTCGTCAAGGTAGGGGAAGACTGAAATCCAGTTGAGCTGCGACTACTGCCAACACTTTGGGGAACACCCAAGAGGCGCTGGTAAGGTTGAAAGGTAGCACAGCAAATTGAAAGGGCTCTTGGGCCACGTGAACGGCTGATAGTGTCTGTAGACCGGCGGGACAGGGATGGGGAAATATGCATCTTGGAAGTCCAATGCTACCATCCAGTCTCTCAGGGATACGGTGGACAAATCTTTGGCGAGTGTGAACATCTTGATCGGATGGGAGAGATAAGAGACCCAGGATAACTGGCTAGAAGCACTCCTCATTGTGGGAACATCTTCCATTTTATAGTACCGCATTCTTGAAAACAAAAGACTCCCTGTGTATAATATATGCAAAAGGAGGCATTGTACATTCAATATACTTCAATTGAATCCTATGAACTGTGCCAAGATGGAATATCAGTATCTAATTCATAGATCTACAATGGCCACGCAATTGTAAGGCAACCATTCAACCCCCATCACCACCACCTACTAGGGTCAAAATGCCATCATCCTACAAGACAGACTTCAATCGTCTCTATATAACTAAATGGATTTGCTCATTATATGTTTTTGTGTAAACATTATACAGAGGCCGTCTGAGTAGATACACCAATAATTGAAGAAATAACGGATTATTTGAGTACTTTGTCTTTTTCTGTAGTGTCTGTTTCACTTGGGGTGCACCATTGCATCCTATGTGATTAAAAAATAAACAAAATGTTTTTCTGACAGATTGCTTAACTGTCTATAACTAAGCATTGCTCTCAGACTCACTCAGCGGCAGACATTTTTGCAGTAATATATATATTTATTCTAAGTGATTGTCAAGTCAATGTGTGTCTCTTTAGAATTATAAAAATGAATGTCCAGACAATGGTACTTCATGACCGTATGAAGGGACGCCAATGTAGCTGTCTGGCAAATGTCCACAACGGGAACTTTGCATGCTAATACAGCAGTAGCAGCTTTTGCCCTGGTAGAATGAGCACTTAGTCTTTCTGGAGGCAGCTTTTTGGGCAAATCGTATCACAGGAGTTTTGAGCTATTGGTAACTCTCAAGCTGACAGTAAGTAGCTCCCTTGTGTCCAGTCTTCTAAATTAGAAGCTTTTGCTTGATTTAATTAATATATGTATACCAAATTGAAAAGCACATATTAAAGATGAATGTGTGTGTATTTTAAGAAATAAGCTGAGTTTGAATTTCCAAAATATATTTAAAGCCGATATTTCAGTGACATATCAAGTGTCATTGGGGAGGTTTACTACTAATATTACCTTGGTGTCCACAGCATTTAAGCTGTGGCTGTTAAGTGTTACCTACTTAGTGCTTAATTTGTTGAAGAATAAGGGCCGGTGCCCAAACCTTTGCTCAGAAGCCTGCAGTCGGCACCAGTGTGCAAAATACCAAGGGAACGTAGTCCTAAATCCACCCCATGCCTCCAACTGACTTACAGACACTCCCTGTCCCTTTATTACTCTTGTGGGCCCCTTTTTTCGACCTTTATGACTTTTTGTCCTTCATCAGTCTTTCTCCGTTGTGCGCTTTCCCTCTTTTGCTCTTGGGAAATCATGGATGAGGAAAATAAGTGCCAGTCCCAAAAATGAGTAGAGGTGGGCCCCGCCGGCCCAAAAAACGAGTGTCAGTGTCCCCCACCATCTCAAATTAGGCACTGTACCTATGTAAAAGCATTGCAGAGGTACACAGCTTTTTTGTTTTTTTGTTTTTTAGCATTACTGTTGGCAATCCTACTCGATGCATTGAGGTGATCACCGCATGTAATTTTACATAGGGCGGCCATTAATGTAATCTTGTTTGATTTGGTCACTATTACAACACTAATGATATTAGCAACTTAGGATGATTTGTGTTGATCATAAGAAGCTCTTATCACAGAAATGTTTGGAGACTCCTGGAGTAGCAGATGTTAATGCAGAGTACAATCCAGCAGGGGGTGGTTCTCTTCTGCACAGCTTTGTCTTTTCTCACTCAAGAGAACCCAAGAGCTGGTTGCACCAAAAAACACCAGGTGGAAAATCTGTATAAAAAGCTCAGCACCCTCAGAGTCCAAGAGATTGAGTCTCTCCAGCTCCTGAGAGGGGCAGGGCAGAGAATAGAACACCAGCAAGGTAATGCTCTGACCGACATGAAATGGCTTCACAACTTTTGGCAAGAAAGATGCCCCTGTCTGCAAAACCAGCTTGTCTGTTAAGGAGGTGGTGTATGGTGGGTTGACACAGATAGCTTGAACCTCACTCACACACTTCACCAATGTAAAGGCAACAAGGAGCACTGGTCTTGAAGGTGAGAAGCCACTAAAGGCAGCTGTGAAGAGGCTTGAAGGAAGTGTACATCAGGAATTTAGGGACCAAGTTAAGGTCAGAGTGTGGCATGACAAGGAGAGCGGGAGCAAACAAATGTTGTGGGCCTTTCAACAAAAATCACATAAGTGGAGAATTAAACAATGAAGGCTGGAGGAGGCTAGAGGACATCAAACAAGATGGCCCTGATTAAACAAGTTCCTGAGACCAAAGCTATATCATCCTTCAACAAACCTTAAATTACTAAAACATCGACATTCGAAGATGCACCACCTGTGCAGCTAATAACACGGAGAGCAAGAAACTACCAAGTGATCCCCCAAAACCAGGTGTGGGTCCATGAATCGCACCAGAGGAAGTAAGCTGCTAGGCCAGCTGCGGGGAGCGAGACGCACCACGGAGTGGAACCCTGCTGCAGACGTCAGCCCGCTGCTGTGGAAAGTACCATTAATGCTGCCTCTTCTATGATGGTGGAGTGTAGCGACAGAGACACCCCCTAGAGATGAGGGTTTGCTCCCTGCATCACTGGGCAGATCCAGGACTGGAGGTAGGTGCTGTGAGTGGGGCAGCCATGAACGGTCAGGACTGTCTGGGAGGGCCTACTGCAACTGCTAGCTGGTGTGGGTTTCCCTACCCAGTGTTTGACAGTACAACATCAATGCTGGGGATTGAGCTGTTAAGACGGGCCTACACTCATTGGCACCAATATACAGTACACTGCATGGGCCTAAACTGGCAAAGCGGGCACTCCAAGGTTAAGCAGCCTGGGTATCATGGGCTGCCCCAATTCATTAATGCATTAACTACGCATTATCAGATGGGCAGCCAGAGCCTGATGAGAGTTGGACACAATGGGTAAACTGGATATCAGGCAGCTCCAGACTAAAATTTGAGAACATCAAAAAGAGATTGGAGGCTCATAACTGTCCGCATGGAGCAAATGGTACGTTAGAGCCCAGTCGCAATACCACCTTTGGGGATTCCACGGACATGAAAACAGAGCTACTCAAGATGAGGGGCTGCCTGGCTTCTATCAAAGCAGCCTGGCTACCAAATTAAACTCCTTGACGCAGCAAATGGATGACATGCAGGAGTGCTTGGATCAGTAATATACCCTCAAGGACCTGGCTAAACGGCAAATATCAACAATGAACTTAAACTGGAACTTGAAAAACGGAAAGCTAAAACTGAAGACTTTGAGGCCTGCTTGTGCGAATCTAACCTGCACACTGTGGACATTCCAGAGTCTTCTAACTTTCTACAGATAGAGCCTTATGTTGAAAACCTACTGACGACTGTGTCTGGCAGAGGAAATCTCTCCCGAGTCTGTCGTGGAGAAAGCCCATTGCTTGCATCCATAGCAGTACAAGGCGCACCATTACGCCAGATTGTGGTGAAGCTGCTAAACTACAGGGACAAAAGACATTCTGCAACTCACTCTGGATAAGGGCAGCAACCAACATGAAGTTTCCACTATCTCCATCTATCCAGACACCACTTAATAGGTTCAAGAAGTTTATATGGAAATTTGCACTTACCAAGAACAAATTACACGATATGGAGATACCCTACGTCATGCTCTACACTGCACAACTGTCTTCTAGCTAGAACGCAAAACCCATATAATTACCTCCTTGGAGAAAACCAGCAGACTCAAAGCAACTATAATGTTCAACTAGATCACCTTGGGGAAAAGGTACCAATTACCCAACTAATCTGTATGATGACCTGGAATAATCCTTGGCAATTATGCCAATGGACGCTGACATAATGAAGATAAATATCCCTGGCTTGTGAAGAGCCTTAAGCGCTATATGAGGTGCAAGACTATAACACTAATGTCCCCTCTACCCGGGGATGGGTAAAGAACAGCTACTTTTTGTGCTCCCCTGAACTACAGAACTTGATTATCTTAAACCAACAGATGTAACTCTGTATGCTCCCCAGTCAACCTGCACCTCTACAGCATTATTACGATGCTGCTCATGCTATTCTACACAGCATGACACCTCTGGCTGCCTTCAGATAGCTGAGTAACGCATAACACTCAACTGAACTTAACTGCTGTGTTCATATGGTTTCTTATTTCAAGTAGTGTTCAATGGAAAGGGATAATTTGTAGAGATGTTGGAGCTTGATGTGTGTGTGTGGGGGGGAGGTTGTCAGGCACACAGATACAAGACATGACACAAACGGATACATCACATTTTTTACTGTGCAACACATATGACAACAGTGGATTCACAAATTGATGGAGTTCATATCGATAGTTAACTTCCTTTTCCACCAATGCAAGAGGTGTTGCAATTCTAGTTAAGAAGGGCAAAGCAGTTTACCCTCCTCAGTTACGGAGCACATGACTAGGGCTGGTAGCTCAGAGTACAAGGCATGCTGGGAGACGTACACATCGCATTGCTGAATACATAGGGGCTTAACAAACAACCCTGACTTTCTCGACTAGCGGGGGGGACCTTATTAAGACATCCCCCCATACAGTTCTATGGGGCAGAGACCTCAACATTACCTTACAAGAAAGGCTAGATTATACTGGTAATGCATCCGTTATGAATTATAGGCCCGACCAGGATACTAACCCAATTTGAACTTCTAGACCTTTATCGCGAGCGCAGTCGTGCCACTTCTAATTTCACCTCCTACTCAACTTTCTACAGCATCAGTTCAAACCTCTGTCAGTCGATCATAGTGCAAGAAATTAAAGCGGTTGGTTATACGATCTAAGAAAAACTTCTCTGCTCTGGGCGGAGACGGTTTCCCCAATGAATGCTGCAAGGCATATGCTGAGGAACTAGCACCAATATGATTATAAATCTATAAAAAGGCTTTAGAGACCAGTGCCCTTCCACTGACTCTAAAGGAGACTATAGTGTAGTAAGCTGGCTCTGTATATACTATATCAAAATGAGGTATAGTGTGTAGAGTCCAGGGGTTCACCAGAGGCTTAACAGAGGCTAAAGTAGATGATACAAACGCTCTTTTGTGGTAGCGCGGTCGTCGAGCAGTTAGGCTTATCAGAGAGCAGTGCAAAACATTTGTTGTACACACACAGGCAATAAATGAAGCACAGACTCAATGACTAACTTCAGGGCAATTGTTTTTATATAGCAAAAAAATATATATTGTTACTTTATTTCTAGAACCACAAGGTTCCAGTTGCAGGTAAGTACATTTGCAAGTAAGTATCCAACATATGTATCAATACCACTTTGTTTCAATTTGGCAAGTTATACGTTTTTTCAATGAATAGCAATAATCTGTTTGAAAAGTTGACAGTGCAATTTTCAGAAACAGTTCTGGGGGAGGGGAAGAAAAGTTAGCACAGTTTCAAGGTAAGTACAAGACTTACAGTTCCAGTCTCCGGGGGTTAGGATGTCAACAGGTTGGGTTCAAGTTAACCCCAAACACCCACCACCAGCAACACGAGGACGGTCGGGTGAAGAGGTTAAAATTTGAGGTAGATTTAACATGGACTCCTATGGAGAATGGGGGCACTCTGAATCATGCCTGCTTGCAGGTAAATACTCATATCTTTTGAGGGCAGAACTGGGGTGTTTAGAGGAGTACCGGGTGGAGGGGTGCACAGGTCGGAAGCAAGGGGGGGCCCAGTGCAGGGTGCAAACCCCCTCAAATTTGTGAATACTACCACCCGCTGTCATTGATAAATGTTGATAATAAAAAGTTTGGCCAAGGCCAACCGATTCCTTCCACTGATACCCAATCTGATAAGACCAGGCTAATCGGGATTCATTCCTGGGAGGTCAAACTGACAATTTACAGACCCTATATTTACTAACCATCAAATTGAATTGTCAGTAACAGCTGCCTCTTTGGATGTGGCCAAAGCCTTTGATTCTTGGAAGTGCCTTACAAGCTGACAGTGAATGAGGCGATGGGAGTTGGCAGGGTTTTTCTGACATCCATCACCCTACTCTATTCAAAGCCCACTGGCTAGGATTAGCATAAATACCATGTCGCCCACCCAGTCTCCATTAGCAGGGTGGCAAAACAGGATTGCCCCCTGTCCCCCCCCCATTACTTTTGCCCTTGTGATGAAGTCTTTTGGCTGCATACTCGGAGAATATCACCATCATCGAGGCATACCACTGGGCAAACACAGGCCACTTTATCAGGGTATGCCAAAAACACACTCCTGATAGTTAAAATAAAGAAAAAAAAGAAGAAAAAAAAGCAATCAGCCTCACACGGTTTATAAACTAAATCATAACATTTGACACATAGTAGATTACAAATCAACTGGACAAAGTAAATAATAGTGCCATTAACAGCTATCATGTAACAACCCACACAGACATGCTTGCTACCGTGGTCAATAAAGCCATTGAGGTACTTGGATATTAGATTGCACACAGACTTAACAGTAATTATTAGGGATAACTGCAGCAGCTAACCTTACTGACCTGGGAAAGCGGTGGATTAAACTAACATTGTCGGGACCCAGCAGTGTTGCCCCTATGAAAATGGTAATCCTCCCAAAGCTGCTTTACCTTATCCAAAACAACCCAATGCTGCTAACCAAATCATTCTCTGATCGACTTGGATCCCCTTCCGATACTCCTAGCAAGGGCCAGATACATAGCATAGTCCTAAATGCAGCTACCCTACAAATGTGTAGGATTTGCAGCCTTTAACTATGAAATGTACTACCTGGTAGCCCAGACACAATTTACAAACATTAAACGCATGATAAAAGTTGCACTCAATATCTAAACGTAGATGCAACACTGATGGCCCCCATACTGTTACAGCATGCATTGATGCTGAACACAGTGGAGCACTGTGATGACATACATTCTGTCCAATGCACAAGATGGGCATGATCCAGGCTTGCCGACCGAACAGATACCAGAGAGGTATACTCCCCACACCACCTCCTGATGAACAAACCTCATCTAACATGGACTTCTGATCCTGGAGTGAAACACCATCTGAGAGCCAAAGCACTACAAACATTGGTGATCTATTTATTAATAAACACCTTTTGACCAACACTGATTTCCTGGGCGAAGTCCCCACCGACCCGGCACATACATTAACTTACTATTGTGTATGCAACTCTGTGGAAGATCTCTACCCTTCATTCCCACATGAAACAACTGAACGGTCAACTGTTCTCAATGCCCTCCACTAACGCCTTGACAGTCAAATTAGTGACTCGCATGTATAACATTCCCACATGAAACAACTGAATGGTCACTGTTCTCAATGTCCTCTACTAATGCATTGACAGTTAAATTAATGACTCGCATATATAACATTACCATTCAGACACCACCAAATATAGGACTGCAGACAAAGGCCACCTGAAAACAAACTAGGGCACAATATAACTGATGTACAGTGGAGGTATTGCAGCAAACAGACCAAAAATGTCTCCACCAACTGGAGATTCAGATTCATGCACTTAAAGGTTTATTCACTAGGCATGCTATACAACTATTAAAATAAAGTGTAATGGTCTCTCCATAGACTCCACTTGCTGGTGCTACGGTGCCTCCAAGGTAAGATTCCTACATATAGTCTGGTCTTGCACTAGGGTTAATGATTACTGGAAAAAACTTGCCAACAAACAATGCGCAACCCAGACCTGTTCATTACACCAATGTTAGCACTACTTATGTATGTTTAAGATATTGCAAAGCCCTACTGTAAGTTTGTTGCACTGGCCTCTTTGCTAGGCAAAAGGCATGTGGTAAAGGACTGGAAAGAAAAACAGTTCTAGATATGCTCATTGGCTCTGCTACCTAACCACATGTACTAAAACTGCTGACATATGGCACTCTGCTTCTCCCCACCTCAACACCTACATATATAGGGGCTACACTTCAGATTTATCTTGCTAAGTTCAATAAACCTCCTTGAACTCTCTAATTTCCCACAATGACGAACGTTTATATGTGGCCACACACAATCTCTCTGTAAGCATGCCATACGAGCCCTGTAATGCAATGTTGTCTTGCTGTGTGTAAGGAAATGCCTCCTTGGCATGGTTGCCCCCTGACTTTTTGCCTTTGCTGATGCTATGTTTACAATTGAAAGTGTGCTGAGGCCTGCTAACCAGGCCCCAGCACCAGTGTTCTTTCCCTAACCTGTACTTTTGTATCCACAATTGGCAGACCCTGGCATCCAGATAAGTCCCTTGTAACTGGTACTTCTAGTACCAAGGGCCCTGATGCCAAGGAAGGTCTCTAAGGGCTGCAGCATGTCTTATGCCACCCTGGAGACCTCTCACTCAGCACAGACACACTGCTAGCCAGCTTGTGTGTGCTAGTGAGAACAAAACAAGTAAGTCGACATGGCACTCCCCTCAGGGTGCCATGCCAGCCTCTCACTGCCTATGCAAGTATAGGTCAGTCACCCCTCTAGCAGGCCTTACAGCCCTAAGGCAGGGTGCACTATACCATAGGTGAGGGTACCAGTGCATGAGCATGGTACCCCTACAGTGTCTAAACAAAACCTTAGACATTGTAAGTGCAGGGTAGCCATAAGAGTATATGGTCTGGGAGTTTGTCAAACACGAACTCCACAGCACCATAATGGCTACACTGAAAACTGGGAAGTTTGGTATCAAACTTCTCAGCACAATAAATGCACACTGATGCCAGTGTACATTTTATTGCAAAATACACCCCAGAGGGCACCTTAGAGGTGCCCCCTGAAACTTAACCGACTGTCTGTGTAGGCTGACTAGTTCCAGCAGCCTGCCACACTAGAGACATGTTGCTGGCCCCATGGGGAGAGTGCCTTTGTCACTCTGAGGCCAGTAACAAAGCCTGCACTGGGTGGAGATGCTAACACCTCCCCCAGGCAGGAGCTGTAACACCTGGCGGTGAGCCTCAAAGGCTCACCCCTTTGTCACAGCCCAGCAGGGCACTCCAGCTTAGTGGAGTTGCCCGCCCCCTCCGGCCACGGCCCCCACTTTTGGCGGCAAGGCTGGAGGGAACAAAGAAAGCAACAAGGAGGAGTCACTGGCCAGTCAGGACAGCCCCTAAGGTGTCCTGAGCTGAGGTGACTCTAACTTTTAAAAATCCTCCATCTTGCAGATGGAGGATTTCCCCAATAGGGTTAGGATTGTGACCCCCTCCCCTTGGGAGGGGGCACAAAGAGGGTGTACCCACCCTCAGGGCTAGTAGCCATTGGCTACTAACCCCCCAGACCTAAACACGCCCTTAAATGTAGTATTTAAGGGCTACCCTGAACCCTAGAAAATTAGATTCCTGCAACAACAAGAAGAAGGACTGCCTAGCTGAAAACCCCTGCAGAGGAAGACCAGAAGACAACAACTGCCTTGGCTCCAGAAACTCACCGGCCTGTCTCCTGCCTTCCAAAGAACTCTGCTCCAGCGACGCCTTCCAAAGGGACAAGCGACCTCTGAATCCTCTGAGGACTTCCCTGCTTCGACGACGACAAGAAACTCCTGAGGACAGCGGACCTGCTCCAAAAAGACTGCAACTTTGTTTCCAGAAGCAGCTTTAAAGAACCCTGCAACTCCCCGCAAGAAGCGTGAGACTTGCAACACTGCACCCGGCGACCCCGACTCGGCTGGTGGAGAACCAACACCTCAGGGAGGACCCCCGGACTACTCTACGACTGTGAGTACCAAAACCTGTCCTCCCTGAGCCCCCACAGCGCCGCCTGCAGAGGGAATCCCGAGGCTTCCCCTGACCGCGACTCTCTGAAACCTAAGTCCCGACGCCTGGAAAAGACCCTGCACCCGCAGCCCCCAGGACCTGAAGGACCGGACGTTCACTGCAGAAGTGACCCCCAGGAGTCCCTCTCCCTTGCCCAAGTGGAGGTTTCCCCGAGGAAGCCCCCCCTTGCCTGCCTGCAGCGCTGAAGAGATCCCTTGATCTCTCATTGACTTACATTGCGAACCCGACGCTTGTTCTAACACTGCACCCGGCCGCCCCCGTGCCGCTGAGGGTGAAATTTCTGTGTGGGCTTGTGTCCCCCCCGGTGCCCTACAAAACCCCCCCTGGTCTGCCCTCCGAAGACGCGGGTACTTACCTGCAAGCAGACCGGAACCGGGGCACCCCCTTCTCTCCATTGAAGCCTATGCGTTTTGGGCACCACTTTGAACTCTGCACCTGACCGGCCCTGAGCTGCTGGTGTGGTAACTTTGGGGTTGCTCTGAACCCCCAACGGTGGGCTACCTTGGACCAAGAACTGAACCCTGTAAGTGTCGTACTTACCTGGTAAAACTAACAAAAACTTACCTCCCCCAGGAACTGTGAAAATTGCACTGTGTCCACTTTTGAAATAGCTATTTGTGAATAACTTGAAAAGTATACATGCAATTGAAATGATTCAAAGTTCCTAATGTACTTACCTGCAATACCTTTCAAACAAGATATTACATGTTAAATTTGAACCTGTGGTTCTTAAAATAAACTAAGAAAAGATATTTTTCTATACAAAACCTATTGGCTGGATTTGTCTCTGAGTGTGTGTACCTCATTTATTGTCTATGTGTATGTACAACAAATGCTTAACACTACTCCTTGGATAAGCCTACTGCTCGACCACACTACCACAAAATAGAGCATTAGTATTATCTCTTTTTACCACTATTTTACCTCTAAGGGGAACCCTTGGACTCTGTGCATGCTATTCCTTACTTTGAAATAGCACATACAAAGCCAACTTCCTACACTGTTTTATTAAATGTACTCCTATAATCTTTACTCATACCAGATATGGTTGTTGCGTCACACATGATATGTGCAAATTCCTGACCCAATTGGTTAAAATCTTTAAAAAAAAAAAAAAAAAAAAAAAAAAACCTTTACAAATACAAAAATGAAGGGTGATCCCGCAACCTCTAAAGAGCTGAAAGATATCCTTTAAAAAAAAATCCCTTCCCAGTGTGCCTGTCATTACTGTCTGACAAAAAAAAGGGTTTAAAGAGAACCGCCACTGCCTGCAGCAGAGGGTTCTTTGTTTCTTTAATGCAGAGGGTGGGTCCCAACTGTAATCGCCCTTGTGTGCTGTCAGCACAAATTCCTCCCAGCCACAGAGGACTGAAGCAGGTGAGTTCTTGTCACCATGTCCAGAGGGGATTTCACACCTAAAATGGTCTCCCTAAAATTCCGGGAGGCATTGGTGGAAATGGGCGACTCTCCATCAGTCCACCAGTGATTTGTTTACTTGAGGAGGGGTCTTCCCTTCTAGCAAATGGGCCGCCCGTGGCAAATATTTTATTACTGTTAGTATTTTTTGTTTTCCTGGGGAGCACCATCGCACCCACAGGTGCCAAAAAAAACCAATAGAAAATAGGGGGGGGGGATGGAACTTGTAGGGGCACCGCCCTCCTCACATATAAGTGGACCCCACTGTGGACCTAAAAATATATATATATTTTTTTTAATGTGCAGTTTCCCCTTGAGGTAGGAAAACAAACATTTTAAAAAAAGTTATTAGGGTGCTCTCCCTGCTTAGATATTGCTCAACCGCTTTGGGCTCATAATTTTTTTCTGAAAATTGTTCCACGCAATGTGGCATGGGGATGGGTCAGGCAACTTTAGCAGTTAGCTAAGTTCACTGTGAGTAATAGCACTGTGCATTTACACAAGAAGCATACCCATGCACAAAGTAGGAATCTTCAGCTGCAGAGGCTAATAAGTGAATGTGTGCTTCTCAAAATCAAACCTAGATTTTTTTTGCCTTCCGGAAAATATTTTCATACTGATAATAGCCACGCAGCTTTCCCAACAGTAAGGGTTCCCATAAGCCATGACAAAACAAGTACTGACAAACCAAAAGCCTTGACAAAACAAATACTGACAAACCAAAAGCCTAGCACTAATTGAAGTAATATTTTGTTCTGTCTTTTTTTCTATCTTAAAAGAACCTGCAGCTGCATCGATAAGCCAAGTGCTTTTTTGCTTTTACATTGCCCCACACTTCTCATAGATGCACAAACCCACCCATTTATAAGCTAAGTGCTTTTACGTTTTGTCACATCTCACAGTTGCATACACCCACTGACTGATTTAGAACCACGCTTCTGCCTTCTATGTAGGATGGTGTTTTAGAAGGAAGGTTCTAGACAGTCAACAGAGATGGCTTGGTGGTTGACTGTTACCAAGGCCCTCACTAGAGTTATGGAGGACAGCTTTGAAGCAGGATCTGATCCTGAGACTGCATATGAAGGAGAACAAAAATGGAGCTGAATTATGTAGCAATTTTGAAGTTGGTGGAATTTCATCCAAGGAACATGGTAACGTCATGAGAGATGTAACTTCCTTGCGGAGAAGGGACAGGTGATCCTTGGTCATCCTATCGCAAGATGGTGGCAAAGAAGGGTAGTCCCGAAGGGGAGGGAGTAACCCCTTTGGACTATCTGCAAAACCTACCTCTCTGATGCGATGGATTACCTGCAGGGCAGGTAATGGCAAATCTTGCCTCCAACTGGCCCCTGGTGGGAAGTCAGACTATGAAGGTTCAGAGGAAGCTACAGAGGGGAGGCAGTGGACTGGCCAGACACGGACTCCCTGATCCAGAAGGTCAGTAGATCCCACACCATCGGCCACTCAGAGGCTGGGCAGCATGCACTGCAGGGTAGCTGGCCGGGAATGGAAATGGCTGGAGGCCCCTTTCGTAGCACAAAAGGGATGAAAGGCATACTGGGGAGACATGAGGCAATAGGACCTGGCCACACAACGAGAATCCTTGAAGTGCTTGAGCACCAAGTCTGTCTTGTCTTCGAAAAAAAGGGTGCCAAAGGGCATGTCAATCAAAGTAACCTGGATATCACCCGAAAAGCTAGACATCCTCAACTAGGCGTGGCGCCTCAGGGCCACTGTCTATGAAATCGCTCTGCCCAGTGAGTTGGTTGTGTCCAGTCCACAACGGATAGTGAACTTTGCTGAGTCCCTCCCACTGGCCACGCCAGTCCATAGGGTCTTAGAGCTAATATTCTAAAGGGTCCAGAGGTCCCTCCCATTCCTCATTGTAACCTAGGCCAATAGAAAGGGGCTCGGGATCTGACTTAGGAGGCAAGGCTCCTGTCGAAGTCGCACGAATGCCAGCCTGGCACATCTGGCAATGAGAATGAGGATGGTGCAGCCCATGGAAGTGGGCGGCGCTGGGAGCGTCACGTCGGGACCGGCAGAGTAGGTTGGGGTGGTAAAACCCACGACAGTCCAGATCCAGAACTGGAGCCATGGGTGCCCCTTGGCACCTAAGCCACCTGTGCGGAACCGAACGGGCCCCTTTCAGCTCCGCGGGGCCTTAAAGCACTCCAGTGGAGTCCGGCTGCCCAGAAATGAGGCGCATGGCCTCATAAAATTCTCTAAGTTAGGCCGGGGTCTGTCCAGCTCCTGAAAACTCATGGAGGCACAGAGCCGGCGTAAGCACAGGTTCTTCAGAACGGGACCTACAGAGCAGATGCTCCCTCGCCTCGTTGGCTGACGACTAGGAGAAGTCGAAGTACGCTTCGATCTTCTTGCTCTTCTTCTTGTGCCTCGACTTACCCATTTGTCCCGATTGTGACGACTGCGGACTACGCGACCCCTCCCAGGACCTTCCTCTTGAGAGGGACCTTGAATTGCGTGGAGTCAACCGTTGGGCTGCCATCAGCTTCAAGGACCGCTTTCTCAAAGTCTTCGGATTCATGACACCACACTCGACACACAACTTTGGGTCGTGGTCACGCTCCAGGCACCAAAGAAACACGAGGTGTGGATCAGTCACCGACATTGCCCGATGGCACGACCCGCAGGGCTTAAACACGGCCTTCCTCCATGACATCTCACTAATGGGGTGTATTGATAAGGGAAGACAAGGCGCTCTGGAAACAAGTCAGCCAAAATTCAATAACCTATGAGGCAACCTCACAAGGGAAAACACCCAACCCTTAAAGGTTTATACAAACAAACCCAACAAAATATAGAAAACAATATGAAGCCCCCCACAATTAATCAAGGTATGTGTCAACACAGTTGAGTAATGGTATAGAAAACAATTCAGTTAAATTTAACACAGTTCCGTATCGTCTGGTCCAATCAAATGACATCCTTGATGCACCAGGAGTAAAAAGCTCAAAAAAGAAATTTGACAAAAGTCGAAATAAAGACCAGCCAAAAAGTGACTATGGGGTAGCTCTCTTCGAATCAGTGCTAGCTGGCACAGAAAGAAAAGAACTGACATCAGCATGACAGGGTGGCACCTATATAGGACCTGCATTGTGATGTCTGGCGCGGACAAGGCTGATGATGGACGTGGAGCCAATCAACACTGCGTAAAGGTTTGCAGGGGTACTGCTCAGAAATTTCTCCGGATCAAGCGGACACCTGGGGAAAATTCAAAGGTAAGGAATTTGCAACTAAAAGTCTATCAGATAGCAGAGATACACAAGCCATCACTTCATGTTCTTCAAAGGACTCAACCCCATTGGCACTGCACTCACCCGGATACTGAATTACTCTCACTCAACCAACCAGAGGACTTCAAACATTAATGTTAAAACTATTTATAGAGCTCTTGAATACCCTGAAGTGCCTTTTGTGCAGAGCTTCACTTGAACAGCACTGGAATAGATCCTTAATTTTTAAAAACCCATGTTCTGAAGGAGATCAGACACTGCAAGGCTTTGTTGTGAGGGGGAAGGCTATTCCAGAGCTTGGATGACCCTGTGATTAAATTTCTGCCTCCCCATTTTGTCTTTCGGAACCTAGGGACCACCACTTTCTTGGCTCCAGAGGAGCCCAGAAGTCAGAAGTCTACTAGGTGTGTACCAATCAAAGCTTTTCACTGGGCCAGTATTATGCAGAGCCTTATGGGTGATGCAAAGGGCTTTGAATTTGATACGACTTAACTGGAAGTCAATGTAACTTGCATATTTCTTGGAAAATGGATTGAAATTTGGGAATCCCTAAGAGAAGTCTAGCGGCTGCATTTTGTACCGTCTGTAGCCTATTTAGATACTGTTCCTGCACATTCATATTTAAACCATTTAATTAGCCTATTTTTTATAGGATAAGCCAGCGATCACGGTTTTGGGGAATTAGCTGGAATGAATGGGGGAATTTTCTTTATCATCCTAAGTGTGTAGAAGGAGGAAGAAACAGTTGCATTTACCTGACTTCCAAAGTTTAGCTTGTTGTCCATTTGAAATCCTAGGGTCTTGGCCTTGGTCACAGGAATGGTAAGAGAACCTAATCCCTCCAGCCACCAGGAAGGGGCCCATGCTGGGGAAAGGTTTCCATACAGTACTACCTCAGTTTTTCCTGACCATCCAGAACACAGTAGGCTAGGCTTAACCTCCCACCACGCACAGAAGCACGCACACACTGAACCTCAAAGACCTTCACTTCATGCACACTTTCAAAGCCTTACACAAAACTGGCTCAGTATACCCCAACTACCACCTTCCAGCTACCTCAGCCAGACTCCAACTCGCACACATCTCATGCATACCCACAGCACCAGCACGGGCAATAGTGCATTTTCCTATCTTGCTCCAAAAGCCTGGAACAAGCCAGCCCCCACACACCTGCTTGTAGTGAGTTTGTATGCAAGATCGTTGATGACTGTGTGAGAGGTGCTTTGAAATGGGATTCCATCCTGTGGTGTATGAATGTGACAGCTACTGAATGGCGGTGGTCAGTTGGTAATTGTAAAGCTGAGTTGGATTGGGCCTGTGGTTGGCAGTTGTGTTGTGCATGAATGGTGTGTGATTGAATGATAAAGCAGTTGGTGCCTTGTTGTGACTTCACGCTTCACGTTACGTAGTCTTAGCTTCAATATTCTGCTACTGTGATGAGTATTTTCTTTTTGAAGCTAGCACTTCTGGAGCTGCCAAAACCAACCAGCGTAAGAGGTGGTTTTCACTTCGAACGTTTAGTAACAACCCCGCATTTATTTTGAAAACTGCAGACCTAGAGAGTTCCAGGTGTACCTTGCATTGTTCAAGCTCACTTTCCCATAATGTCCTGAAAACCCTGAGTGTGCAAATAGCAAAGATCACTCATTTATTAACATTTGTGCTGGAATCAGCAGGAATTCACAAAGTTCAAAACACTCAGCATTACCCCACTTTTCATGATAAAAACGCTGCCCCATTTGTATTGCTAGGCCTAGTGCCTGCAACAGCAAAAGGTCAAACCAAGGTCAATGGAAGTCCAGGGCACATTTATATCATGACAATTTGAGAAAAACGCTGGGTGGAAGGAATTTTGAGGATTCCTGCTGATTCTGTATTTTCCATTACAGAATTGTAAGAAACATATGTAATGGTAGGCAATTAGACTCATTTTTGGACTTGTCTTTCAACTTCACCATAGACCAATCCAATGTTTGCAACTTCAAATGAGGTAGACCTTGCTTCACGTGTTCTGCAAAGTAGAATCTGGCCTCTTTTTTCTCCTAATGGTCTTTGGGTGCATCCAGGAATACTTGTCACACGAGTTGGAGTTAATCTTGGTTTCAATGCATCATAAGCTAACATTGTGTGGGTCAGTCAAAGGCATCTGCTTATGACACGTGACATAGCTTGAAATGATAGAAAAAGGTGACTGAATAGATACGGTGCACTCTGGCCCAGTGCCAAAAGCAACAAAAATCAAGTAATACAATTAATACATAAATGTAAATAAAAGTTGGGTACTCAAGGGTGAAGGAAAGCAACCCAATTTTCTTCAAGGAAGACAAAACCCATACACAGAAAGGCTAACCCCTGAGCACTAGGACACAAAGTCCCACTCTTGTGTAAAAGGTGTTCTTTATTCATGACCCACAATCATCATATCCTATGTTGTAATTTTCACCACAAACTAGCCAACACAGGTTTTGTCTCTGGAAAATTACATTCCAACTGACTTCAGCAGGGCTAACAAATTACAAGGTCACCTGTCTAAAATGGGGTAGCCGACATGTTTCTGCCCTTATGGTGGAGCTATGGAGAGTCTCTGGGCATTCATCAGGGCATTGGATCCCTGTAGTGATTCCTACTTAAACACTGCGAAAATAATCACATAGGGAAGGGAGGGCCTACCTTAACCAAGAAAATATCTGGGGAGGACCTAAAGAAAAAGGGATGAAAACAGACCAAAACATAGTGAATAATAAAACACAGCACACCACTCCACACGTGACAAAATTCATGCATGCCGCAGAAGTGCTGGTTGCAAAATGTAAATCGCAATAGCATCGAGGTAGGTAATGCACGGTACGCATTAGGAGGGGAAGACAATTTCTTACCCTCACAGTTGAGGCTACTAGCCTCTGGTATCCTGGAGAGGGAGCGTCCCCTTATAGTCAGACTCTAAGGTTCCAGGGGAAAAAAAGAGAAAGAGCAGAGGAAAAACCGATAATCATAAAGGTAGTTAAAGGAATGCAGGGGAGGGGAAGAGAGGAAAAAAGGAGAGTGAAAAGAAGGGAAAAAAAGGGGGAAGGAGTAGAGAGAGAGGGGATCCAATGACAGAGGAAAAGAGAGAGAAATGGAAAATAGAGGCAAAGATTATAGGTCAAGATGGAGAGGAGGAGATAAAAAGGAGAAAGAACGAGAAGAAAAAAGAAAAAAGAAAAAAAAGAGAATAGGAAAAAGGAAGAGAGGAAAAAGGGAAGAGAAAGGGAAGTGGGAAGATAAAATAAGAAAAATAAATTAAAAAGGGAACAGAGATGTCTTATCTGTGTCTCCCACGCTGTCTGACTCACTGCATCAAAGGTGGGCGCTCTCTGCGCCTATACCGACCTCTCGTTCAGGACCGCTTGGATACAATGGTCTGGTGGTGAGGGGTAGATATAGTGGCCTTAATTAGGACAAATGGCAGCTGATGTGAATCACCGTCGCGGCCCAGGAGGGCGGGGCCGGAAGTACGGAGTGATCCCTCCAAATATGGTCATAGCCCGAAGTGGCCCATAATGGCTTTTAGAGTGCCGGGGGCCGGAACCTATCAAAATCCACTAGGACGTGCGCCGGGGGGAAAACACTGTCCCCGTAGAAGGAAACGCCGGTATGGGGGCGAGGACGCGTCAGCCAGAACTCTGTTACTGGCGGTGACGCTCGCCCCGCGAGTGCTGTAGGGAAATGTAGTTTCCCGGCAGCACTCGCGGCTGACCAGCGGTGGGAGCCGCCGGGAAACGGAGTTTTCGGGCGGCTCAGTGCGCTTGGGGAGCGCAAACTGAAAAGAGGGGGGGGGGAGGGGGGAGGAGGAAAGGGGGGGGGGGGAAGGAAGGGGAAGGGAGGAAGGGGAGGGGGAACGGGGAGGGAACAAGGGCGGGGGGGGGGAGAATGGAAATGAAAATAAAATTAAGAATGAAGATGAAAATAAAAATAAAAATAAAAATAAAGGATAAAAAATATATATAATTTTTTTTTTTATACATAATAAAATAATAAAAATGCAACTGAAAATAAGAAGGGGAGGGAGGTGGGGAACAGAAGAAAGGATGGGGGAGGGAACAGAGAAGGGGAGGAGAGAGGAACACACAAGAGATGAGAAAGAGAAGTGAAGGGAAATTTTTATTGTTTTCAGAGAGGAGGAAGTAGCGAAGGCGTATAGGCAAAAAGAGAAAAAAATAAAAAAAGAGAAAAAAAGAGAAAAAAAGAGGAAAGGGGAGAAGGAAAAAAGGGAAAAAAGGAGAAAAGGGAAAAAAAGGGGAAAAGAGAGAAAGAAGAGAGAAGAGAAGAGAAAGTCCGTGGGCAGAATTTTTTTTTTTTTTTTTTTTTTTCTGGGCAGAAAAAATTCAAGTGGGTTCTAGGGTTGCAGAGAGAACCACGGTATCTCATCATTTAATCCAACCGTGTCTGTGTGCAACCTCCAAATCCAGCGTTGCTCAGCCCTAAAAAGTTTTTCAGACATGTTGGTGGTCGAGGGGGAAAATTGTTCCAGGACTGTCCAAGACATGTCGTCTGGGGAATGATTTTTTTGTAAGAAATGGCTGGTAAGTTTAGTAGCATCTCGTTTGCACCTGATCGTGCTCCTGTGCTCACAGATTCTGATGCTAACTTTTCTTGTGGTCATCCCCACGTACTGAAGTGGGCAAGGGCATTTGATTAGGTAGATTACGTTTTTGCTGTTACAATTGGTAAATGATTTTTGCACCCAAGGGGTTCTAAGGTTGAGGTTGATGGTGGTGGATTTTTGGGTAAAGGGGCAAACACTGCAGTTGCCGCATGGGTGGTGACCAGCAGGGGGGGCCAATTGCCAGAGTGTGGTCTGTGCGGGTCGCCGTTTCTCCTTTGGTCTGGTATGGACCACCATATCACGTATATTACTTGCTCTCTTATACGCGTGTAGTGGTGGATCAAAGGGTAAGCCACCTGAAGTCAGGATTTTCCAATTGTCTTTTATGATCTTTTGAATTTCATTAGATAAAGGATTAAATGTGGTCACACAAACGATCTTGTCCAAATTTGACTTCGGTGCGTGGGGCTGTAGCAGCTGGTCTCTATTATTATTGCGCGCTCTTTTTAAAGCCCTGCTCACTAGGTGTGGGGGATAGTCTTTGGTGTGTAACTTCACAGTTAATTTGTCTGCATGTTTGCGATAGTCAATCACTGAAGAGCAGTTTCGTCTTAACCGTAGGAACTGCCCAACCGGGAGGTTATCTCTTAGAGCTCGAGGGTGGAAGCTCTGATATTGTAACAGATTATTACAGTCCGTTGGTTTGTAGTATACCTCAGTGGCTAACCCTCCATCATGCTCATAGATAAGTAAATCTAGGAAAGGTAACTTGTTGTCGCCTATGTTCATTGTGAATGTGAGGAAAGGGTTTGCTCCGTTAAGCCAAACTGGTCTAGGCTCAGCACTAGAGCCTTTGTCAAAATTCGTGGATTTCTTTCTACAACCACTAGTTAAAAGAATCCCGACCTATCTGAAGGACACCACCCATGTCCTCCTTTTACTGGATTCTATAACCTTTGACAAAACCAAGGAGCTCCTGATTACCCTCGACGTGGAGTCACTATACACCAATATTCCGCAAGAGGCGACCTTGGAAGTGATAAGTGATCTGCTGGAAACTCACATGAATGAATCCCAAACCCCTCCGGGTTTTATCCTGGACTTAGCACATCTCGCTCTCACCAGAAACTACTTTAAATTTGAGGATAGTTTCTTTTTACAGACACAGGGTACATCAATGGGCAGCACATTCGCCCCTAGTCTAGCATGTCTATACGTTGACCATTTTGAAAGACAAATTGTCTTGAATGAGGAGAACCCCTACCGTGACCAGATCAAACTCTGGAAGCGATACATCGACGATGTACTGCTAATATGGACGGGAAGTAGGGTAGAAGCCCAGGCGTTTGCAGTTTGGCTTAACGGAGCAAACCCTTTCCTCACATTCACAATGAACATAGGCGACAACAAGTTACCTTTCCTAGATTTACTTATCTATGAGCATGATGGAGGGTTAGCCACTGAGGTATACTACAAACCAACGGACTGTAATAATCTGTTACAATATCAGAGCTTCCACCCTCGAGCTCTAAGAGATAACCTCCCGGTTGGGCAGTTCATACGGTTAAGACGAAACTGCTCTTCAGTGATTGACTATCGCAAACATGCAGACAAATTAACTGTGAAGTTACACACCAAAGACTATCCCCCACACCTAGTGAGCAGGGCTTTAAAAAGAGCGCGCAATAATAATAGAGACCAGCTGCTACAGCCCCACGCACCGAAGTCAAATTTGGACAAGATCGTTTGTGTGACCACATTTAATCCTTTATCTAATGAAATTCAAAAGATCGTAAAAGACAATTGGAAAATCCTGACTTCAGGTGGCTTACCCTTTGATCCACCACTACACGCGTATAAGAGAGCAAGTAATATACGTGATATGGTGGTCCATACCAGACCAAAGGAGAAACGGCGACCCGCACAGACCACACTCTGGCAATTGGCCCCCCCTGCTGGTCACCACCCATGCGGCAACTGCAGTGTTTGCCCCTTTACCCAAAAATTCACCACCATCAACCTCAACCTTAGAACCCCTTGGGTGCAAAAATCATTTACCAATTGTAACAGCAAAAACGTAATCTACCTAATCAAATGCCCTTGCCCACTTCAGTACGTGGGGATGACCACAAGAAAAGTTAGCATCAGAATCTGTGAGCACAGGAGCACGATCAGGTGCAAACGAGATGCTACTAAACTTACCAGCCATTTCTTACAAAAAAATCATTCCCCAGACGACATGTCATGGACAGTCCTGGAACAATTTTCCCCCTCGACCACCAACATGTCTGAAAAACTTTTTAGGGCTGAGCAACGCTGGATTTGGAGGTTGCACACAGACACGGTTGGATTAAATGATGAGATACCGTGGTTCTCTCTGCAACCCTAGAACCCACTTGAATTTTTTCTGCCCAGAAAAAAAAAAAAAAAAAAAATATAATAATTTTCTGCCCACGGACTTTCTCTTCTCTTCTTTCTCTCTTTTCCCCTTTTTTTCCCTTTTCTCCTTTTTTTCCCTTTTTTCCCCTTTTTTCCCCTTTTTCCCTTTTTTCCCTTCTCCCCTTTCCTCTTTTTCTCTTTTTGTCTATACGCCTTCGCTACTTCCTCCTCTCTGAAAACAATAAAAATTTCCCTTCACTTCTCTTTCTCATCTCTTGTGTGTTCCTCTCTCCTCCCCTTCTCTGTTCCCTCCCCCATCCTTTCTTCTGTTCCCCACCTCCCTCCCCTTCTTATTTTCAGTTGCATTTTTATTATTTTATTATGTATAAAAAAAAAAAATTATATATATTTTTTATCCTTTATTTTTATTTTTATTTTCATCTTCATTCTTAATTTTATTTTCATTTCCATTCTCCCCCCCCTGCCCTTGTTCCCTCCCCGTTCCCCCTCCCCTTCCTCCCTTCCCCTTCCTTTTTCCCCCACCTCCCTTTCCTCCTCCCCCCTCCCCCCCCCTCTTTTCAGTTTGCGCTCCCCAAGCGCACTGAGCCGCCCGAAAACTCCGTTTCCCGGCGGCTCCCACCGCTGGTCAGCCGCGAGTGCTGCCGGGAAACTACATTTCCCTACAGCACTCGCGGGGCGAGCGTCACCGCCAGTAACAGAGTTCTGGCTGACGCGTCCTCGCCCCCATACCGGCGTTTCCTTCTACGGGGACAGTGTTTTCCCCCCGGCGCACGTCCTAGTGGATTTTGATAGGTTCCGGCCCCCGGCACTCTAAAAGCCATTATGGGCCACTTCGGGCTATGACCATATTTGGAGGGATCACTCCGTACTTCCGGCCCCGCCCTCCTGGGCCGCGACGGTGATTCACATCAGCTGCCATTTGTCCTAATTAAGGCCACTATATCTACCCCTCACCACCAGACCATTGTATCCAAGCGGTCCTGAACGAGAGGTCGGTATAGGCGCACAGAGAGCGCCCACCTTTGATGCAGTGAGTCAGACAGCGTGGGAGACACAGATAAGACATCTCTGTTCCCTTTTTAATTTATTTTTCTTATTTTATCTTCCCACTTCCCTTTCTCTTCCCTTTTTCCTCTCTTCCTTTTTCCTATTCTCTTTTTTTTCTTTTTTCTTTTTTCTTCTCGTTCTTTCTCCTTTTTATCTCCTCCTCTCCATCTTGACCTATAATCTTTGCCTCTATTTTCCATTTCTCTCTCTTTTCCTCTGTCATTGGATCCCCTCTCTCTCTACTCCTTCCCCCTTTTTTTCCCTTCTTTTCACTCTCCTTTTTTCCTCTCTTCCCCTCCCCTGCATTCCTTTAACTACCTTTATGATTATCGGTTTTTCCTCTGCTCTTTCTCTTTTTTTCCCCTGGAACCTTAGAGTCTGACTATAAGGGGACGCTCCCTCTCCAGGATACCAGAGGCTAGTAGCCTCAACTGTGAGGGTAAGAAATTGTCTTCCCCTCCTAATGCGTACCGTACATTACCTACCTCGATGCTATTGCGATTTACATTTTGCAACCAGCACTTCTGCGGCATGCATGAATTTTGTCACGTGTGGAGTGGTGTGCTGTGTTTTATTATTCACTATGTTTTGGTCTGTTTTCATCCCTTTTTCTTTAGGTCCTCCCCAGATATTTTCTTGGTTAAGGTAGGCCCTCCCTTCCCTATGTGATTATTTTCGCAGTGTTTAAGTAGGAATCACTACAGGGATCCAATGCCCTGATGAATGCCCAGAGACTCTCCATAGCTCCACCATAAGGGCAGAAACATGTCGGCTACCCCATTTTAGACAGGTGACCTTGTGAGTCATTGCTCTCACACTGGTTCCCCATCCTTTTTAACCACACCACACAGGACCCCCATTAAAGTTACCCGGGTACCTGAGTAGGTGTTTTTATTTCACTAGCATAGCTGGATCCCTATTTCCAGGAATAAGATTAATTTACGCACTCCCTCCTGTTCTTTTAACAGTGAGGTCGAGTCCGCCCAGGTGGCACTGTCCTACCTGGGTGGGGCTAGGTGGTCATATGATGAAGCATGACACTATATAGTGTGTGAGACCACCTAGTCCGTAAAGGAAACTTTCCTTTCCTTGTTTTTTCCCCAGCTCCTCTCCTTCCCCCCAGACCGAACACCACTACACAGCCCACCCAATTTTCACCTCTAGTTGAGGACTACGAGTGGTCTAGCGTCACAATTAGTACACTACTGACCCCCCTACTTTATAAACAACCCCGTACTCCCCTTTTTTGTGATTGTGTTTATGTGGGAGTCGAGTACGGTTTGGTTTTTTCCCCTTGCTCCCATCCGCTCTCCCTTGTGTAATGGGCTAACAAATTAAACATAAGAACATTATAATCCAACCAATACTTGAAAATGTATAAGGATACCACCAACAAATTACCTGTGGTCACAAAAACTAGTGTACAGATGTATAAATATTAAGAAGAACTGTACTTTCTACAAAATTAGCTGAGTGGTAAATCTATACTATTGACAGGAACAAAATATCCAAACATAATAGAAAAGTAAGTTAAAGTACCCAAGTATGTTATTTACTAGTGTGGCATACTGGAACTGTTGTCACCCACAAAACAAGTTTGGAGTAAGAAAAAAACAAAACAGAGAAATCGAGGAAAAGTGGCCTACATTAAAACCAATATAGTGGGGGCGTGGTCTGGCCGCGATCTATGATGGCCGCCTAGGAGCCAAGCTCCGTAAGGCGGTGGGCCGCGGGACGAGGGCAGCGGCGCCAGGGGCACACCAAAGGCCCCCCCAACCATTGCTGGAGTGCGCGCGTCGGGTCGGAGGCACGGGGGAGCCGTCGGCTCGAGCGGGAGATGTGCGCTCTCCCCTGAGAGACTAGGGGGAGAGAGGAGGACGAGTAGAAAAGTGGCCCGAAATAGGAGACGTGCCTTCCGGAGTGTGGCCCGAGGTAGGAAGTGCGCCTCCCTTTATTGTGGACGCTGAAGACGGCGGACGACCGGGAATCCACCCGCCCACCCTCGCCGACCGGAGCGGGAGACTGGGGGGAGCGGAGGATGAGCCAGAGGCCCGTGGCGTGGAAAGCTGCGGCATTGAATAGAAGGGAGGCCCGGCCCTGGAGGTGCGCCTCCCTCCTTCGTGAATCTCGGGGGCGGTGGACGCCTAAGAGATCCCCCGCCTGCCCCAGCAATCTACCCAATTCAGCTGGGGACCTGGAGAGCCCTACACACCCGGCCCTCACAACACTTACCCCTCCACCTTCATCCTACGCCATAATGGAGGCCCTCAGGGAGGGGGAAACGAAACTACGAAAAAAACAAAAAACTGAAAATAAAAAAGAACAAAGAAGAATAAAGAAGAACTCAGTAGCGGTAAAGAAGAGGAAGAAAAAAACAACAACTAAAAAATAAAAAGGGGGAAAGACAGAAAGAGGGGAAGAAAGAAGGAAAGAAGATCAGGGACAACAACAGTTGTGCCCTCGAGCACCCAGGAGGCCCAATCTAGGAGGCGCACCTCATCCTCACTCCCACTCCTTCTTTGCGGTCTTCCTCGCCAACGCAGGGGGTCGGTGAGCGGCAGGGGGCCTCATCTCCACACTGACTTCTCCCCTCCCCTGGAACAGTGAGAGATTGCCTGAGATTGCACCTGTACCGGGACTCGCACTCTGTCCAAGCATCTGGATGTCTGCTCTTTAAGGTCGTCTTGCGAGACCAAAAAGTACCCATCTGAAATTGCTGATCACCTGGCGCCCCCTCCCTTCCTACCTCCTCCCTCTTTCTTCATTTTCTACGCTCTCTGCATCTGCTGTGACAAGGACAGGTATCCTCTGGACCTCTACCTGCACAGGGGAACCTGCAATGCCGGGCAAAGCAACGGGTAAACCAGCCCGCCAACTACTCTTCTCCGAAGCCCTGCGTCAAAAGAAACACCCCCGCAGAGGACCCCCTACCCCCACCCCCCTCGTACCAACATGACAGATGACACGCTAGGTGCGTCAATGGAGCTTATATTACAGGAGATATCGGCGGTGGGTCGCAAATTGGAGGGTATGGACAACGCCATGGTGGAGCTGACGGCAGAGACAAGATCTATGCGCCTCGAGATTCCAGTCGTAATTCTCCGGGCTAGACCACCGAGTGACGACAGTGGAAACCCAAGTAGCCCCTTGGACCGACAGAGACCAGGAACTCCTGCACCTTCGTAGTAAACAAACTGACTTGGAGGACAGAAGCCGCAGAAACAATATTCGCCTTCTCGGATTTCCAGAAGGCATTGAAGGCGCGGAAGGCATTGAAGGCGCGGACATACTCTGCTACTAATGGGACACACTCCCCAAGCTAACAGATACAAGATTTGATCCTCCTTTGGAATTTCAAAGGGTGCACAGAATTGGTCCCAAGAGACAAGACGGAAAGGGCCGCCCTCGCCCAATCATAGCCTGCATGCTGAGCCATGGGCAGGCTCGCCAACTGCTACAGACAGCCCGAATGCAAGGTCCACATCTCGCTTGGGCACCCTGGAAATCCGACTTTCAGCTGACTTTTCCAAAGAGACTGCAGAACGAAGGAGAGCTTTCCTTTCCCTTCGCCCTCGCCTTCGCCACTTAGATGTGAAATTTGGCCTATTCGAGCCAGCCAGGATGTGGATCACCAAGAACTGAGAATCACGGACCTTCTACGACCCGGAGGACCTGAGAACATTCCTAGAGGGACTTCATGACCAGACACAATTCATGGAAACAAGTCCAGACCCCCAGGACACACGGGGCCTACCCTCGGGAGCCGGCCATCCAGAAACTGCACTTGATCCTGACGGAAGAACAACCATGGATCCCAAAACCAGGGGAAGAGACCTAGAGAGACTAACAAAAAGCTACGACGACAGGGGCCAAGTACTCAAGGTGGTGGCGATGTACACACAGCTGTCGGATAGAGACAAATCCAGATCCCCTTTGAAACCCACAGTGTCCCCCACCTGAGGCTAAACGGGCACAGCGCCCTTTGGGGCATTCGCTATCGTAAACCATGGACTGTTGTGCATGCGCCAAAGGGATCCTACAGCGGAGAAGACCAGATGGAGAGATGAGTACTTGTTTTTGTGCACCCCTAAGACATTATAACACTTAGAGCCATTGCCTCCGATCGGCCTCAAATGTTTTTGATTGTTCTTGATTGTCCTTGCTTATTCCCATCTGTTTCCGTATATCCTTCCTTGCTCTCTCTTCCCTTGGAGGCTCAGAAATTCCCTATCCCCCTTCTTTTTCAGTAATACCAACTCTATTTCATCTATTTCATATGGAAAAATGATTTTACGCACCCTCTAGGAACTGTTAGAACTGTTATACTGTTTCCGTTTACTGCTAATTCGTCCTGGTTGGGTTTGTTTTCCAATGAGTGCTGTGGAGGGCCCACTGTGGGTGGTAGAGTAGAGTAAAGTAGATTATAGGTACAACTGTCTAGCGTATAGGAGCACTGTGGCACTTTAGATAAAGTTATGGTTCATGGTCCTTACGGCTAAATCCCTCTAGATACAACCAAGGTACTGACCCTGTTTCCCCAAAAAACCCTGCAGATCCATGCTGCGCTGTTCTCCTGCTTTCCGCTCCCTTCCCTCATCCCCCTTCCCCCCCTCCCAAAGGCACAGCACCATCCCACCTCTAGATCTAAGCTGTCATAGGAGCAGTACATGCTCTCTACAACCCCCCCCCCCCCTCGGGCCTCTCACTTTCCTCCCGCATGGCCCAGATCCACGCGCAGATGGAAGTGTCTGAATAGGGGGGACCTGGTGCCGTGCGTGTGCCTCCTCCCTTGGCGCGGGGCCTGCTGGCCGGGCGTCATATGACCTAGGTTTTAGACCCGCAGGTTAAAGTTCGCGAACGCAGGGGCTTTAGTCCCGATCTCCTCCTTTCTCTTCTAATCTTTCTTCTCTCCTCTAGTCTAGCCTACTAGTTCCCTTTCTCTGCTGATTCTTTTCCTCTTCTTATTATCCTACATATTTATTGTCTTCTTCCCGCAGCCCCCTTCCCCGCCTCTAGAGCCCAAGCCCAGTACCTACTCCCCCTCCCTCTCTTCCTAACCCCTTCCCTCCCTCTCCTGCCCTACCCTTAGTGCCTGCACCCCCGGGTGGGTTTCAGTAAGAAGCGGGGATGTCCAATACGAAAAAGGCACCGGCAGTACCCCTACGGATCATATCATGGAATGTAAATGGCCTCACCCATTTCATTAAGCGAAAAAAAGTTCTATCCTACCTTAACTCCAAACAGGCCGACATTGCCCTATTACAAGAGACACACCTGGACAGATTAGAATCCGATAAACTACGACGTGACTGGGTTGGTACCGTCCTGTTTAGCTGTAACCCACCTTCACCCAGCACAGAGAACACTCCGAGAAAATGCAGGGTGGCGCTCTTACTGTGCAAAACCCTCCCTCATACGGTCATCAAATCATGGATCGACCCTGAGGGCCGCTACGTATTTGCCAAACTAAAGATAGGAGACTCTACACTGTGTGTGGGCTCACTGGAAATCGACATTCGCCAACTTACCAGGCAATAACCTGCACACCCCTCCCTCTCAGGACGCCAAAATTTAGAGCGCGCCCAAATGGCCCTTAATGAGCTATATACTACCCAGGCTGAATATGCCCTACAGAGATTACAAGGGAGACACTACAAACAAGGCGAGAAGGCTGGGCGCTTGCTGGCAGCCCAACTTCGCCAAAGAAAAGCCGCTCTGGCCATCCCGGCTATTCGTTCTTCCTCCGGGGAAATACTAACACACCCGCAAGCTATCACAAACAAATTTGCGTCATTCTACGGGCGCCTTTACATGCCGGAAACAACATCCGGTCCGGCGCAGACTACAGCCTTCTTAGAAGGCCTTGACCTACCCTCGCTGTCAGATGAGGGTTGCAGTCTCTTAGAAGGGGAAATAAGCAGACAGGAAATAGACAGAGTCATCTCCGACCTCTCCTACCACAAATCGCCCGGGGAGGATGGATTCCTGGCGGAATTTTACAAATGGGTAGGGAAAGAGGCGATCGATATCCTGCACGAGGCCCTACATGAAGCCTGTTCAACACAGACACTGGGGGCCATATCCAATAATGCTACGATAGCCATCATACCAAAACCCGGGAGAGACCCCCTGCTGTGTGGCAGTTATCGACCCATTTCCCTTCTAAACTGAGATATCAAAATCCTAGCAAGTGTCCTAGCAAATAGACTACACAAAGTTATACTGTCCTTAATCCACCATACACAGGTGGTGTTTGTACCGGGCCGCACCTCTAGGAACCCTCTGCACACCTTATGCCATACCCTATGGAACTCGAGTGACTCACCGGAGACGGCGCTGGCCCTGTCCCTATACGCCAAAAAGGCGTTTGATCGCATAGAATGGCCCTACCTGTTTGCGGCCCTGGAGAGATTTGGTCTGGGAGGCAAATTCATTTCAATGGTGCGGCTGCTTTATGGCCAGCCCACGGGTAGAGTCAATTGTGGAGGCTTCCTCTCGGACCCCTTCCCTATCTGTAGAGGTACACGACAGGGCTGCCCCCTTTCGCAATGGAGCCCCTTGCCGCAGCTATTCGATCCTCCCCCCTCATAACCGGCCTTTCATTACCCAAAGGTATTTCCAAAACCTACCTATATGCCGATGACGTCCTATTAACTCTCACGGACCTAGAACGCTCCATACCAGCTCTGCTGGAGATCATCGAGGGATTCGCAGCCCTCTCTGGGTATCGAATTAACTGGGATAAGAGTGAGGCGCTCCCCCTCTTGCGAGTAACCACAAAAGCAGCACTTCTAGGTTATCCATTCCGCTGGACGCCGAAACGCCTTAAATACCTGGGAGTGCTAGTTAATCCGGGCCTGGTGCACATGGTGGCGGACAACATCGATCCCCCTCATTGCACGGACGAAACTTGATTTTGCAAAATGGACCCAATTGGGCCTTTCCATGTGGGGCCGAGTACAGGCGGTCAGGATGGCTATGCTACCCCGCTTCACCTATATCCTGGGACTCCTCCCCCTACAGGTGTCCCTTTCCACGCTACGAAGCATAGATGCACTCATCAAATCATTTGTGTGGGGCCAATGCGACCACGACTATCGCCTGCCAAGCTCCTCGCCCGTAGCTCCCACAGGGGCATGGGGCTTCCATCGGTGGAGCACTATTCATTAGCAATACAGCTGTTCCAACTGTCCCATACATTGCCCAAAGTGCCAGACCGGCCTCAGTGGATTGCAGTGGAAAGGCAGCTGTTATCTGCGAATGAGGGACCTTACCGTGACGGCCTTCCATCCGCCAACTCGGTGAATCCTATTTTGAAAGCGACCAGGGCAGCCTGGCGAAGGGCCCACCGACTGCTTGGGGTCCATCTCCTCATCCACACTCAGGCACCTCTGTGGCGCAACAGTGGACTTCGGATAGGCGGTGAGGTGCTCAATTGGCCGCAGTGGAGGAGGGCCGGCATCCTCACTCTTTCTCAGGTCCTGGAAAACGACGCGCTCAAATCCTTCCCCAGGCTGCGGGAGGAATTCGATCTCCAGCCGAGTCAAGAGTGGAGATACTTACAACTCAAGCACTGTATCTCCCAGGAGACCGATACTGTCCGACGGGGGTCCAAGTCCTCACCCATAGTGGCTTACTTGCAGCAGTGGGGGCAACATAAGGGAGTTATGGCAGGTCTTTATAACCTAATCATCTGACAGCTCTACTCCCAGCCTCTCTCAGATAACCTACGTTTACAATGGCAAACCCGACTGCAACAGACCCTAGACCCAGACGACTGGGAAGACATCCTAGAGGCCTTGGACAGAGGTACCCAGGAGGCACGTTTAAAGTTCTGCATCTTTAAGGTCTTGCACGAGTGGCACTGGTCCCCAGCAAAACTACACAGGTCAGGGCTCCTCCTGCATGCGAAGTGCTGGTGATGCCCAGAGACATCCTGTGACTTAAAACAGATCTTAACCGACTGCCCAACAGTCCGACCACTCTGGGACGCGGTGAGTTCTACCCTGGCCGAATCTATGTTACTTCCGTCATCACTCACACCCCCCCCCCAATACTCTCACAAGAGACAACCTCCGTTTCCAGACCTCTCTAGACCGCACACAAAAGACTGCTACACACTGCATTAGCCACCGCAAAAATCTGCATACTCCGTCATTGGGGGTCGGAAGCCCCTCCAACCCCGGAAGAATGGATTATAGCCATGACCCGCACTGCCACGCATGAAAGAACCATCTATAATCTGCAAGACCAAGCCCAAATATTCAACCAGGTGTGGGCTCCCTTCCTTACAGTGGGAAGATAGTAAATCACCTGAAACCACCTGCCCCCCCCACCTTCCTCCCCTTTTCCTTACGCTCTCTTCCCTATTCCCTCCTTCCTCTCTTCTCCCTCTTTGTCTCCTCACCTGCCCCCCCTTTTTCTTTTTTTCTTTTTTCTTTTTCTCTTTCTTAATTTCACCAGAGACTAGATACTGGTCCCTCCTATCTTCTCAAGCAGACTTTTCTTGCAGATTCCTCTTTCCGAGCCATTAGAAGGACACTTAGTTCTAAGCTTGAGCTGGCCGAACGAAGACAGAAGATCTAAGTCCCAATATCATGACTGTGCAACTACCTTGACAACATACAGCTCTAGGGTATACTATCGTCTTGGCGTTATGACCTTAGAGGCAAGACGTCCGGGCGGATACGGACGACCCACGGTACAGGCGCCCTATGACCTGTTCTCAATCTAGATGTCGATGCAGCGAGAAGCCCACCCCCTATCCCTAGGGAACCAGATGACCCTGCATTCATGTCCTCACTACTCGACTAGCTTGCTTATTTGCTTATTCTCCTTATCCTTTCTCGCCTATACCCAGAGTGTCCTATGACGCGATACTTTGTTTACTCTCTCTCTCATATCTATACCTATACCTTTTCTTAAGTCCCCTTCCTTCTTTCCCGTCTGATCTGATCAGTACAACATGTTTTCAAACCACGAATGACATTACCCCATTGTCTTACCCGTTTTCCTTATCCTTTGATGTACAATTGTTCACAGATGCCGGGACCTCGATCCCACCTGGTTTTATACAGTATTGCAGTGTTTACAATAAAATCATATTTAAAAAAAAAAAAAAAAAAGCAATATAGTGGTGACAGAAAAATTGATACAGCCACAATAAGATACTGCCTGAAAATAAATTTAACATTCAAATCATTAACATCTAAGTTCAATTTTAATTCATTCCGCATACACAGACAATTAAAAATAAAAACGTAATCATTTCTATACATGTAACCAACATATATGATCATGAAAGCGCTTATGAGACATAACCGACAAGCCCCTTAACACCAAACTAAACCAATATCAGATTCAAGCATAACCTTACACAATTGAGGTAACCAATCAGTCCATAAATTTAATAAATATGTTACACCTTAAGAGGAGGGGAAATAAAAGTTTTAAATCTCCAAAAAAAGGATAATACCACCTTCAAAAACTATACGATACACATGTGGTGCAATGTGATCTAAAACTCATAATTAACATGGAACAAAAAAAAATTATTTAACCCCTGTGCTGAAAATAGTAATGATCACTAGTGGTGACAAGCTAA
Source organism: Pleurodeles waltl (assembly GCF_031143425.1). Lineage (NCBI taxonomy): Eukaryota > Metazoa > Chordata > Amphibia > Caudata > Salamandridae > Pleurodeles > Pleurodeles waltl. The sequence goes on from NC_090450.1 coordinate 423,444,010, forward strand.
ACAAAGTATGGAATACCACAATTAGCATTGGTAGTAAAAATATTTAGGGAACAATTGTAGTGACCCAACATCAAAATGTATTACTTGAATCTGGATAAGTAAACCGTCCCATTATCAATCAAGTATAAGCACCAAGGGAAAAATCCTCTGCTTTGTGAACAACTAAAATTATGTTCATTCTTCCGAGCAGTTAAACCTTACTGCCCGAAAAAGTGTAAATCATAACAGAGAATCAAAGCAAACATTTTCCAAATAGGAAAATGTTCTGCAAGTCCAGTTAACTTCTGTGGCCTTATAAATCGGCATAATTAAAAAAAAAAAAAAATAATACTCTAAGAAAGAAGACAAGTCTGCTTCAAAGGCAGTCATCTTAGAGCTACACATTCCTGGGAGACACAGATAATTTCCCTTGATTCTCAAGGCAGCCATTCTTAACATGTAGATAACAATCAATTGTATTGTACCAGACGTTAAATATCCTTCAAAATATCAGACCAAAACAAAGTTCATAAGTCACTATTGATAGTAGAAATAGCATGAAAATAAAAGAAAAACTAAAGGTTATCTGAATTTGTTGCATATCTGAATTCTACTTATTTTAATATAAACTTCACGTTTCACTCAAACTACAGTTATGAGAGCATTCATTTTTTGGATGATGAACTGTATGTTAGAAATATGACATTTCAGAGCCAGATGTGTAGAAAAAACAATTCATGCAACTGATTGCTGCATGCATCTAGTGCACACACTAAAATCCAATTTATGGCTACTGCATTTGGAGAAATGGTGCATGTCAGAAGGAACTGTAGTATAGACAGTGATTTTTTTTTTTTTTTTTACAGAATATTCATGATATTGAACAGAGATATTCAAACACAGGCATCTTTTAATTGAAGATTCTATTGTCAGAAAGATTCTCCCCCCATTATTTCCTGTCATAAAGGAGGTACATGAAGAAATATTATCAGTCCTAGTTGCCCCGGACCTATAAATATTGTGCCCTGGTGGTCTTCAATAACAAAAGTATTTTCTAAATGTGGTCATGCTGCTGTCTGTAGACATGACATTCTTTGTTACAACAGCAGCCAAACCTATGAGATTAAAAGCAATATCAACTGAGGTACTAATTTTGTGATGTGTTTTGATTGGCAAATGTCACGAAATAGTAGTACTATTAGACTTTTGCGTAACAGAACTTTGGAACACTTTGTAGTAGTCAAACAGGGCGATTCGAAATATCCTTTAGAAATGCATATTCCTGAATGGTAAATAAAGGACACTTTTTAACAGTTTATTTAATGGTTTAGAAACAGTACTGGTAGATGTTGGAGAAGGTACTATAGAGCTGAAATTAAGAAGAAAGGAGGCACTTTGTATCATAAAAATGAAAGCAGTTGAAGAAAGCCTTAATAATGGCAATGAATTGCATTATTTTCTTGGAGACTCAGAATGTTTCTAAGTGACATAACCTTGCCTTGAGGTTTCATTTAATATTTCTAATACTTTTCTGTCTCCTGACCTTTCTATGGTTTCTACCTGAATTTAATCTCTAGTACGTGTACACATGTACATATTACTATGATCTATAGTGTACGTTTACATGTTCAATGTTGTACTGATTTATTTGACTGTGAGCTTCAGATTAAGTAGATCAAATATTGGTTACATATTTACATTTTCCCTTTTTATTTGTTTTTGTTTTGATTGATGACTAAATTTCTTCACAAGATAACTAACCTGAGATGGCTTCCCTTGTTAACCTATTTTAACCTGTTCGGCACCGACCAAACAGAAATCTGCATCCCAAGTCGAAAAATAGAATCAACCATTTTGGAGCTGAAGAAACTATTTGCCACAGGCTCTACAGGAGATGTCTCCTCAGAGGAAACTGTAGAATCTTTCCCCACTATAGTTTTCGGCTCCAAACTCTTCGAGACCGAATGCTTTTTTCTAGCCGAAAATGTCAGCTCTGAAGTTGATGGCAATAGTTTTGGGATGCTGATCTCTGGTCAGTGTCGAAGGCATTTTTGTCTTTGTTCATTTCAGCCAAACCAGAGGGTGGGGCATCCAAATGTATTTTTCGGATCCTACCATGGCCTGAGGGCAGTGGAGGACTGATGACCAATTTAGAAGACTTTTTATAAGTCTTTCTTTGTTGCGATGCTGCTGGTCTACTCACGTACTATGCCGCTGGAATGGATTGACTTTGCGTCCGAATCTTGGCCCGACTCAGAGTCTTGAATCGAAAGGGCTGCATGGTGTGCAAATTCTTCCTGTGCATGCTCTTCTCCGAAGATATCGGGTGTCTCATCCGTTGTTTTCGACGCCATTTCTAAACGACACGCTCTTCGGTCCCAGAGGGTCTTTTTGGATGGAAAAGACCTAAAGGTGTCACAGTTCTTCTCCTTGTGTCCCGGGGACAGACACAAATTACACACCAAGGGCCTGATTCTAACTTTGGAGGACGGTGTTAAACCGTCCCAAAAGTGGCGGATATACCACCTACCGTATTACGAGTCCATTATATCCTATGGAACTCGTAATACGTTAGGTGGTATATCCGCCACTTTTGGGACTGTTTAACACCGTCCTCCAAAGTTAGAATCAGGCCCCAAGTGTTGATCCGTGAATGGATACGTGGAGTGACACTGAGGGCAGAAGCTAAACTGAGTACGTTCCTGTAGGAAAGTAGCCGCTTTCTAGCTTGGTTACCCCCACTTTCTGCCTGTTGTCAGTGTGTTTGACTGTGTCTACAAGGATCCTGCTAACCAGGACCCCAGTAGTGTTGCGCTCTCCTTTAAACTTGGTTACTGGAACGTTTTTCACCCCACATTTGGCATACTGGTACCCCCATGTAAGTCCCTAGTATATGCTACATAGTTACCCAGGGCAATGGGGTACCACGGGATCCCTATGGGCTGCAGCATATATTATACCACCCATAGGGAGCTCATGCAAAGTGTTCTGCAGGCCTGCCATTGCAGCCTGCGTGAAAGGGTGCATGCACCCTTTCTCTGCCTGATCACTGAATCAGGTCATTGTAAGTCACCCCTATGGCAGGCCCTCCTAGAACATAGGGCAGGGTGCGCACAGGGTGCAAGTACCTGTGTGTGAGGGCACCACTGCACTAGCAGAGACCCCCCCCCCCCCACGAACTCCAGTTCCATTCTCCTGGACTTTGTGAGTGCGGGGATGCCATTTTACACGTGTACTGGACATAGGTCGCTACCTATGTCCAGCTACAAAATGTTAACTCCATACCTAGGCATGTTTGGTATCAAACATGTCGGACTCATACCCCAATAGTGTTGTACTGGAAGTATGATTCCATGCACTCTGGGGGCTCCTTAGAAGGCCCCGAGCATTGCTACCACCAGCCTTACAGGGTTTTCTGGGCAGCCCTGCTGCTGCCACCCCTCAGACAAGTTTCTATCCTCCTGCTGCTTGATCTGATCAAGCCCAGGAAGGCAGAACAAATGACTTTCTTTGGGAGAGGGAGGTAACAACTTCTCCCTTTGGAAATAGGTGTGACTTGCTTGGGAAGGGCAGCCTCCTCAAGTAACTGGTTTGCTTTGAAGGGTACATTTCATGCCCTCCATGCATAAACCAGCCCACACCTGTTTAGGAACCCCCCCCCCCCAGTCCCTGCTCTGGCATGCAACTGGACAATGGAAAGAGGAGTGACAATTCCCCTGTCCATAACCACCCCAGGGCTGGTGCCCAGAGCTTCTCCAGAGGATTCCTAGGTTCTGCCATCTTGTTTCCAAGGTTGGCATGGAACTCTGGGAGCACCTGAGTGGCCAGGTGAGGTTAGAGATCCCTCCTAGTAGGTGCTTACCTGGTTAGGTGACCAATCCCCCTTTCAGGGCTATTTAAGGTCTCTCTCTTGGGTGGGTCTTCAGATTCAGCTTGCAAGATTCCAACAGGATTCCTCTGCAACCTCCACTTCGACTTCTGGCCACTGGAACCACGACTGGACCCTCCAGGAACCGACAAATGCAGCTACAACAAAGAAAACTCTTCTGCAACTTTGTATCCACGTCTCCTGCCTGCCTGCCTGCTTTGCAACATTTTCCTAGGCATGCACCCTTACAAGACTGCAACTCTTCAGCCTGCACAAGAAGAAGAAGAAGAAGAAGAAATCTCTCTTGGAGTGAAGGAGTCCCTCCCCTGCAACCGCAGGCACCTAAAACAAGCGACGATCGGCTTCGTGGACCCCTTCTCCTGCTGAGCTGGGTGGATCCTGCATCACGGGTAGTGGTCCAGAGTAGTCCTCTCGGCCAGCTGTCCAACTTTGGTGGAGGTAAGCCTTTGCCACCCCACGTAGGACAGTAACCCCATGCACCGCTTCTCTTGCAGCTGTCAAGGCTTGTTTGCATTTCCTCCAAGGGATCTTCAGGCAATGTGTGGCTCCAGCACAGCCTCCTGCATGGTTCTCCTGCGGTGTGGGATCCCCTGTTGTAGTGCTGTGTGGGCTTCTTCTGCAACTCATGTTTCCCTGTCCTGTGGGACTCCTGTGGGTGCTGCCTCTGCCCCTGTAGACCCTCTGCGATGCTGAGGGTCCCCTGTGACTCACCCTCCTGGGTTGAGTCCCCCTGGGCTTTGCTGGTCCCTGGCAGCACCTCCTTTCCACTAACCACAGGTTTGCCTTTGCCAAAGCTTGTTGGTGGAATTCCTGCACAGACACCCATCTGCAATCTTCCTTCCAGCGTGGGACTTCATCTGCATCCATCAGGAACTCTTCTCTGGCCCCAGGGCTGCAGTGCTGACCTGTTCTTTATCACCGTCTACCAACTCCTGCATCCACAGCTGGGTGGGTAGTAGCTCCTACTCCTCCTGGACTCCACTGTGATTCTTGGACTTAATCCCATCTCTCCACAGGTCTTCTTTCTTCAGGAATCCACCGCTGGTTTTCTTGCAGTCTTCTCTGGGTGTCTTTCTCCTCTCTTTGGGTGGTTTGGGGAAAATCCAGTGTTTTACTCCTGCATTCCTGGTCGCTGGGAGGTAGTGTGTTACTTACCTCTGTGGTTTTCTAGTACTCCCAGCTACCCCTCTACACATTTTACGTAGGATCACTATTGGTTATTGCCATTTGCACTGTTTTCTAACCTTTTTTATGCCTGTTTCTGATTACTAGTATATATATTTAGGGTATTACTTACCTCCTAAGGGTGGATTACCTTTCTAGTATTTTGTGATGATTTTCCAAAAAAATAACGTAACTTTATTTTTGTACAACTGTGTGTTTTCTTTAATGTGTCTAAGTGCTGTGTGACTACAGTGGTATTGCATGAGCTTTGCAGGTCTCCTAGAAAAGTCTTGGCTGCTCATTCACCACTACCTCTAGAGAGCCTGGCTTCTAGACACTGCCTACACTTCACTAAGAGGGGATACCTGGACCTGGTATAAGGTGTAAGTACCTTAGGTACCCACCACACACCAGGCCAGCTTCATACAGTGCCATTAGCCTATCATTCTCCGTCCACAGTTGTCGAAGTAGGCCCAAGAAGGGCGTGGACATCCCAGAGGGCATCAAATCGACCCGGATGATTAAAAAAAAAAAAAACATCGGAGCTACTACTAAAAGTATGAAAAACGTGATTGAAAATTATACTGCCTTTGATAGAAAGATGGAATTTATAGTTCGAAAGATACTGAACCGAGAATCACCGGAGCGAGAGGAAACAAATCCGATCCAGGCGGTGGAGAGAAAATCTAACAAAGGACTCTATGCCCATGCGCGTTATCAACAAAAGGAGGAGTCACTCGATCTCGTGTCTCAGAAAGATTCTTCCGAGAAAAACAACCTGTAATATTCTGAGCCCAACACTAGAAGGCAGATTTAAGCAAAGCATGTGTATCGACAGCCAAACATACCGTTGAACATTATTTTCCACAACCTGCTTCTTATTTAATGTGACATTGTTTTATTGTAGATATGGATAGTGATTATCTTTTGATTCTTGTTATTTGGAGCAGGTAATATGAACGCTAGTATTCGTGACGTTGTTGAGGTATCCCAGGAAAGTGTATTTCTAAAATAGCTGCCTGCAAAATCTGACTGGTCCTCTTTCTTAGAGAAGAATTTAAATCATTTTCAATATGACACCTATTGATAACGTGAAGGAAGTTGACTTAAGTTATGGAGTACTTTCCCATTCGGTAGATTTTTGCTTTGATTGACCATTACGATTTATACTTTTTTGAGCAGTAAGATTTCCTTGCTTGGGGAAACAAACACAATTTTAGTTACTACTGAAGCACAGGATTCTCCACTCAGTGTTCATACTTGATCGGTTAGAGGTCTGTTTACATATCCGGACTCAATTAAATACAATTTGATGTTAGACCACTACAATTGTTATGTACGTATTTTTACTAAGTTCTAACTATTGTGTTATGTTCTTTAACTTGTAATCAAGCATAATAATTAGTGCTTTCAGTGTCGTGGTTAAATAATTTTTTCTTGTTCCATGTTAAATACAGGTCTTGGATCACATTACTTCTTAAGTGGATAGTATCGCTTTTCATGATATTCAGTTTTTGAGAGATTTTAAACTTTTATTTCCCCTTCTCTTCAGGCTTTAAGTATTAAAATTATGGACTGATTGGTTACCTCGAATTTGTAAGGTGAACCTTGAATCTGGTGTTGGTTTTACTTGGTGTTAGGAGCCTTGTCGGTAATATGTCCTGTGAACACTCACATGATCATGTGTTGAGTACATGTATAGGAATTACTCACTAATCTTTTGTTGTTAAATTTCAGTGTATACAGAACAAATTGCAACAGAAAGTAGATGTTAGTGATCTGAATATTCAATTTGTTCCCAGGAGAGTTCTTATTCTGACAATGTGTCTCTTCTCTGTCAAAATTAGGTTGGTATTAATTTTAAGCCACTTCCTTTCCTCAAGTTCTCTCACATTAGGTTTTTGTCTTATTCAAGGCTTGTTTTGTGGGTGTCAACAGCTATAGTATGCCACAATAGGGAACATCATATATATTGTAAACTACCAGGGTACTTTATCTTAATTTCTATTATGTTTGGATATTTTGTTCATATCGCTAGTATGGATTTACCACTTTGCTAATTTTGATATGTAGAACTTACAGTTTCTCCCTCAATGTATACACTTCTGTATGCTACTTTTTGTGGTCACAGGTAATTTGGTGGAAGTTTTTCTTATATATTATGAAATACTGGTTGAATTGTAATTTTCTTATGCTTGTTACTTTTCTAGCCCTGAGGAAGTCATTTATTACTATCCAGAGACGAAACATCTGTGGCAAAAGCAATTGCAAGAGCTTTCACATCAAGTTGGGTGCCTGGGGAAACTTATGTCGTTTAAAGTAACCATGAAAAATGTCTCTCTTGGAATTAATATGGGGTTCAGTATATTTGGGACCCTATTCCCTCTAGAACATTTCCTGAGTGACAGAACTTCTCAAAATTCTCCATGATCGAGTCAAAGCGGACAAATGAAATATTAGCAAAACTCTGTGCAGCTAGATTCCCTAATCCACATTCTTAAGGGGAGAGCTGCATAATACAAGACTTCACCATGCTTAGAGGAAACTGCTGATCATGGCACGAGCAGGAAAAAGAGTACTTTAGTATTCTTGACTGATTAAAACATTTAAGAGATCCTTGCGTGTGAATTCCAGACTTACTGAACGCCAAATATTCTCACGTCATTTGGTCATAAATGAATTGTAAGGTAACGCATACTTTCAGCTAATTTCAAAACCTTCAACCCATATTACACTAGCAGGTGGAATCTAATTGACAACAACTAGTAGACAAGTATGCAGAAAAATACGTGCTCTGAATTTATAGCACACAAAGCGCTGAGGAACTACATTCAGTCAGTAGATCATATAGCTCCACATAAATATAAAAAGATGACCTGAATAGCAAAAGTTAATTACAGACCTTGAGCACAAACTAAAGCAGTTACCCACTAACTTATCTACCTGCCGTTTGTTTGCCCCTGCAGAAGCTTTAAGTGTGCAATCTCACCACAGTTTTGAGTTTCAGATGTTTGACTATGATGTTAAATGTAAACTTCATCCTTCTAATCCCCAGTCGTCAGGCTGTTTATCAGTTGCCAACATCTGTGTGATATTTTAAGTATTCAAATAACTCAAGAATTGCAAATATACTAGATTCAATAGCAATCACTTTTACCACCACTAAAGTTGATTATCGGGGGAAAGAAATCCCATAAACAGTTATGAAAAATTAAACTAAAAATACCACATTACTTCAAATAAAATTGGCTTACAAGATTAACAAAAAATGCCTTGCATCATAAACAGTAGGTTACTTAATTTATAAATTTAGAACTAAAACACACTCCCTATCCTTTACACCAAAGGAGTAAAATGGTATTTTACCAATTTTTTCTTTATACCTCATTTGCCTGCCTGCACCTAGCTACAATGAGAATAAAATATTTGCACATAACACATTACTCAATTTTCAAAATATGCCTCAAAGTACATAAAGTACTACAGCAATAATATAGGTAGCCAAATTAAATATGTCCCTTAAGACTGCATATTTGTTCACTTTCAAAGGGTGACAAACAGCTGCAGCAATGAAATGTATTAAAATATAATACACTTAATTCGTAACATAGGAACGCCACATTTAATTTGAAAATTTGCCTGACCACTTTACACAGTGACAATACCATGATGATGTACAAGTGGGCGAGCTTCATAACCATTAATTGGAATTTCCGCTTGACACCATTCATTTTCTTTATGAGTAACGATTCATTTGAGGGAAAGACATTTGCAATGGAGGACAATCATTTATCATCTATGATTTATAATCAAGCACACTGACATCTTTAAGTGTTATGTAGCTTGACATTGTTGATGTAAATTTCGGCTATTTAGATGGTTTCATAGCCCAATGAAGGGGTATGAATGTAAACTGCAGGTTAACAGCTCTGAACACAGTCACAGAAGAAACTGCCTTTCAAATTGAGTATGGTGGTAACATTTTTACAGGGCTGTGAAAAGGAAAAACACTGCGTAAGCATTTGCTACACAAAAACGAAAGGAATCTAAAATCACTATGCATCTTACCCCTTTTGCATTAGGAGAAAATTCAGTGTAATGTGAAGGTTGTGCGCGGGAACAGAATAATAAAAAAAAAAAAAAAAAAAAAAAACAGTTGAATCAAAAACAAAAAAAAAAAAAAAATAACCAAATTGCTGGACCAAGCGTCCGAGTATGGAAACAACCAATATATTAAAAAACTAGTCTAAAGTCAAACATCCAAATATCAGAGATCCTCCATGGACAGCTTAAAAATGAAAATGCTGGCAAATCCAAGTTGTCTTACCTTTAATAACCAAGCACAATGTTATCAGCTTTGGCAATGCTTGTTTGCTTTGAAATCGCCCCAAAACATCCTTAAATGCTGCCGGTTTGCCAACCACCCCGTAATGGCTTTCCTTCTTAATTCACACGCATGGGAAGCCAGTTTGGATTGATTTTTACTTGGAAGGACAAACCATTAAAAAATTGTAGTAACACATGTATGCTGACACATCTGGGGCCTGTAGGAGGCTGGCCTGGTTTGTAGTGGTACCAAGGGGTACTTACACTCTGCACCAGGTCCAGTTATCCCTTATTAGTGTAGAAGAGGTGTCTAGTAGCTTAGGCTGATAGAAAAGGTAGCTTAGCAGAGCAGCTTAGGCTGAACTAGGAGACATGTGAAGCTCCTACTATACCACTGGTGTCATATGCACAATATCATAAGAAAACACAATACACAGATATACTAAACATAAAGGTACTTTATTTTTATGACAATATGCCAAAAGTATCTCAGTGAGTACCCTCAGTATGAGGATAGCAAATATACACAAGATATATGTACACAATACCAAAATTATGCAGTAATAGCAACAGAAAGCAATGCAAGCAATGTACAGTCACAATAGATTGCAATGAGAGCACATAGGTATAGGGGCAACACAAACCATATACTCCAAAAGTGGAATGCGAATAATGTATGGACCCCAAACCTATGTGACCTTGTAGAGGGTCGCTGGGACTGTAAGAAAACAGTGAGGGTTATAAAAATAGCCCACCCCAAGACCCTGAAAAGTGGGTGCAAAGTGCACCTTAGTTCCCCACAGAGCACAGAAGTCATGATAGGGGAATTCTGCAAGGAAGACCAACACCAGCAATGTAACAACGATGGATTTCCAGACGAGAGAACCTGTGGAACAAGGGGACCAAGTCCAAGAGTCACACTAAAGTCGTGAGTGGGCAGATGCCCAAGAAATGCCAGCTGAGGGTGCAAAGAAGCTGCCACCGGATGGTAGAAGCTGTGGATTCTGCAAGAACAAAGAGGACTAGGAACTTCCTCTTTGGAGGATGGATGTCCCACGTCGTGAAGAAGCTTGCAGAGGTGTTTCCGTGCAGAAAGACCGCAAATAAGCCTTGCTAGCTGCAAGGGTCGCGGTTAGGATTTTTGGATGCTGCTGTAGCCCAGGAGGGACCAGGATGTCGCCAACTGCGTGAGGAGACAGAGGGGGCACCCAGCAAGACAAGGAGCCCACTCAGAAGCAAGCAGCACCTGCAGAAGTGCCGGAACAGGCACTACGAAGAAGAGTGAACCAGAGCTCACCCGAAGTCACAAAAGAAGGTCCCACGACGCCGGAGGACAACTCAGGAGGTCGTGCACTGCAGGTTAGAGTGTCGGGGACCCAGGCTTGGCTGTGCACAAAGGAAATCCTGGAAGAGTGCACAGGAGTCGGAGCAGCTGCAAATCATGTGGTACCCAGCAATGCAGTCTAGCTTGGTGAGGCAAGGACTTACCTCCACCAAACTTGGACTGAAGAGTAACTGGACTGTGGGAGTCACTTGGACAGAGTTGCTGAGTTCCAGGGACCACGCTTGTCGTGCTAAGAGGGGACCCAGAGGACCGGTGATACAGTCTTTTGGTGCCTGTGGTTGCAGGGGGAAGGATCCATCGACCCACGGGAGATTTCTTCGGAGCTTCTAGTGCAGAGAGGAGGCAGACTACCCCCACAGCATGCACCACCAGGAAAACAGTCAAGAAGGCCGCAGGATCAGCGATACAAGGTTGCAGTAGTCTTTGCTACTTTGTTACTGTTATGCAGGCGTCCAGAGCAGTCAGCGGTCGATTCCTTAGCAGAAGGTGAAGAGAGAGATGCAGAGGAACTCTGATAAGCTCTTGCATTCGTTATCTAAAGAATTCCCCAAAGCAGAGACCCTAATTAGCCAGAAAAGGAGGTTTGGCTACTTAGGAAGGAGGATAGGCTAGCAACACAGGTAAGAGCCTATCAGAAGGAGTCTCTGACGTCACCCGCTGGCCCTGGCCACTCAGAGCAGTCCAGTGTGCCAGCAGCACCTCTGTTCCCAAGATGGCAGAGGTCTGGAGCACACTGGAGGAGCTCTGGGCACCTCCCAGGGGAGGTGCAGGTCAGGGGAGTGGTCACTCCCCTTTCCTTTGTCCAGTTTCGCGCCAGAGCAGGGCTGGGGGATCCCTGAACCGGTGTAGACTGGCTTATGCAGAGATGGGCACCATCTGTGCCCATCAAAGCACTTCCAGAGGCTGGGGGAGGCTACTCCTCCCCAGCCCTGACACTTTTTTCCAAAGGGAGAGGGTGTAACACCCTCTCTCTGAGGAAGTCCTTTGTTCTGCCTTCCTGGGCCAAGCCTAGCTGGACCCCAGGAGGGCAGAAACCTGTCTGAGGGGTTGGCAGCAGCAGCAGCTGCAGTGAAACCCCGGGAAAGGTAGTTTGGCAGTACCCGGGTCTGTGCTAGAGACTCGGGGGATCATGGAATTGTCTCCCCAATGCCAGAATGGCATTGGGGTGACAATTCCATGATCTTAGACATGTTACATGGGCGGAGTTACCATTGTGACACTATACATAGGTAGTGACCTATGTATAGTGTACGCGTGTAATGGTGTCCCCGCACTCACAAAGTCCGGGGAATTTGCCCTGAACGATGTGGGGCACCTTGGCTAGTGCCAGGGTGCCCACACACTAAGTAACTTAGCACCCAACCTTTACCAGGTAAAGGTTAGACATATAGGTGACTTATAAGTTACTTAAGTGCAGTGGTAAATGGCTGTGAAATAACGTGGACGTTTATTTCACTCAGGCTGCAGTGGCAGGCCTGTGTAAGAATTGTCAGAGCTCCCTATGGGTGGCAAAAGAAATGCTGCAGCCCATAGGGATCTCCTGGAACCCCAATACCCTGGGTACCTCAGTACCATATACTAGGGAATTATAAGGATGTTCCAGTATGCCAATGTGAATTGGTGAAATTGGTCACTAGCCTGTTAGTGACAATTTGTAAAGAGAGAGCATAACCACTGAGGTTCTGGTTAGCAGAGCATAACCACTGAGGTTCTGGTTAGCAGAGCCTCAGTGAGACATCACACAGGGAACACATACATATAGGCCACAAACTTATGAGCACTGGGGTCCTGGCCAGCAGGGTCCCAGTGACACATAACAAACATACTGAAAACATAGGGTCTTCACTATGAGCACTGGGCCCTGGTTAGCAGGATCCCAGTGAGACAGTGAAAACCCCCTGACATACACTCACAAACAGGCCAAAAGTGGGGGTAACAAGAGTAGAAAGAGGCTACTTTCTCACAGGGCCATTTATGAAAAAAAAATCCATGAGCGCTCTGATCTCATTTGTACATGCAATCAGGTCTGTCTCCATGCTGTGGTTAGCTCAAAATACAGATTGAAAGGGGTCCAGGAGGTTGTGGTCTTCTAGGTGTTGGGTGAGTTTCTTGTTCATTGCTTTCTTGAGGACTTTTGCTGGGGAGGAGAGAGACTGGCCAGTAGTTCTTCAATTTGGCTCGGTCAGCAGATGGGTTTTTCAGGAGTGGCCTCAATTCAGTGTGTTTCCAGATCTCTGGGAAGGAGGCTGTGGTGATGGAGCTATTCAGGACCTTCCTGAGCTCGTTGCTGATTGGTTTGCTTACGAGGTTGAAGACATAGTGGAGGCAAGGGTCCGTGGGTGCTCCCGAGTGTACGGAGTTCATGATGGATATAGTGTCTTGCATGGTGAGGAGTTCCCAGTGGGTGAGCAGGTATTCACTGTTCATGTTTGGGTGTGTGAGCTGGTTGATGCTTCTGTTGCGAAGGCCTGTCGTTCAAAGCTTTCGTAGATAGTTAATATTTTGTCATTGAAGAAGTCTGCAGGGCTGTTGCATAGTTCCTGGGAGGGAGTGATTTCATTCTTGGTGGCTGCAGGACTGGTGAACTCCTTCACGATGGCTAAAAGGTTATTGCTGTAGTTTGTGTTGGCTTTGATAAAGTCTGCTAGTGCATTCTCCTTGGTTTCTTTCAGGAGGCAGTGGCATTGGTTGAGGGCTGTACCGAAGGAGGTGCTGCGGTCTTCTGTGTTTTTTGCTGGTGCGCCGCTTCATTTCAAATTGTTGGCAGTTGCATTTGGAGTACAGTTCCTCTGTGAACCAGCTTGCTCTTTTGCTTTCTTTGACCTTGGGGGTCTTGGCAGATGCGATAGTGGCAGCGCATTTTGTGATTCACAGGGAGAAGATCTTTGCTGCTTGTTCAGGGTTGTGTTTAAAGTTTGTGAGGTTTGAGCGGAAAGTGTTGTTTCTCTGGTCTTTTGATACCTTTTTCCAGTTTCTTTGTTTGGATCTGGAGGGCACTGTGCCAAGGTATGAGGGTCCTGGGATGGTGGTCCAGGGATGGCGAAGTGTTCACTGTTGTAGTTGGACAAGGTGCAGGAAAATGGCTCCCTCTTGCAGTTACCCCCCACTTTTTGCCTGATATTGATGCTGACTTGACTGAGAAGTGTGCTGGGACGCTGTTAACCAGGCCCCAGCACCAGTGTTCTTTCACTAAGAATGTACCATTGTTTCCACAATTGGCACATTCCTGGCACACAGATAAGTCCCTTGTAAAAGGTACCAGTGGTACCAAGGGCCCTGTGACCAGGGAAGGCCCCTAAAGGGCTGCAGCATGTGTTGTGCCACCCTAAGGGATCCTCACCTAACACATGCACACTGCCATTGCAGATTGTGTGCGTTGGTGGGGAGAAAAAGGCAAAGTCGACATGGCAGCCCCCTCAGGATGCCATGCTCACCAAATACTGCCTGTGGCATAGGTAAGTCACCCCTCTAGCAGGCCTTACAGTTCTAAGGCAGGGTGCACTATACCACAGGTAAGCCCATAGCTGCAGGAGCAGTATGCCCCTACAGCGTCTAAGTCTATTCTTAGACATTGTAAGTACAGGGTGGCCATATTAAGTATATGGTCTGGGAGTTTGTCAAAACGAACTCCACAGTTCCATAATGGCTACACTGAATACTGGGAAGTATGGTATCAAACTTCTCAGAATAATAAACCCACACTGATACCAGTGTTGGATTTATTACCAAAATGCACACAGAGGGCATCTTAGAAGATGCACCCTGTAATTTGCCCAATTCTTCAGTGCAGGACTGACTGGTCATTGCCAGCCTGCCACTGAGACGAGTTTCTGCCCCCCTGGGGTGAGAGCCTTTGTGCTCTCCGAGGACAGAAACAAAGCCTGCACTGGGTGGAAGTGCTTAACACCTCCGCCCTGCAGGAACTGTAACACCTAGCAGTGAGCCTCAAAGACTCAGGCTTCATGTTACAATGCCCCAGGGCACTCCAGCTAGTGGCGATGTCCGCCCCCTGGACACAGCCCCAAATTGTGGTGACAAGTCCAGTGGAGATAATGAGAAAACAAGGAGTCACCTACCAGTCAGAACAGCCCCTAAGGTGCCCTGAGCTGAGGTGACCCCCTGCCTTTAGAAATCCTCAATCTTGGTTTTGGAGGATTCCCCCAATAAGAATAGGGATGTGCCCCCCTCCCCTCAGGGAGGAGGCACAAAGAGGGTGCAGCCACTCTCAAGGACAGTAGCCATTGGCTACTGCCCCCCAAGACCTAAACATACCCCTAAATTGAGTATTTAGGGGCGACCCTGAACCCAGGAAATCAGATTCCTGCAACCTTAACAAAGAAGAAGGACTGCTGACCTACAAGCCCTAAAGAGAAGACAGAAGACGACAACTGCTTTGGCCCCAGCCCTACCAGCCTGTCTCTTGACTCGAAAACCTGCAACCAGCGACGCATCTGACAGGGACCAGCGACCTCTAAAGTCTCAGAGGACTGCCCTGAACTTAAGGACCAAGAAATTCCCATGAGCAGTGGCTCTGCTCAACTTCAACAACAACTTTAAGGAACTTCACTCTTCCCACCGGAAGCGTAAGACTCTACACTCTGCACCCAATGCCCACAGCTCGAGATCCAGAGAACCAACACCACAGGGAGGACTCCCCGGCGACTACGACCCAGTGAGTAGCCTGAGACGACCCCCCTGGATCCCCACAGCGACGCCTGCAGAGAGAATCCAGAGGCTTCCCCTGACCTCGACTGCCTGTAACAAGGGACAGACGCCTCGACCAAGCACTGCACCCACAGCCCCCAGGACCTGAAGGAACCGAACCTTAGTGCAGGAGTGACCCCCAGGCGACCCTCTGCCTATGCCCAGGAACTGAGACTTGTAAGTGTTTTACTTACCTCACAATCTAACCATTACTTACCTCCCCCCAGGAACTATTGATTTTTGCACTGTGTCCACTTTTAAAATAGCTTATTGCCATTTTAACAAAAACTGTATGTGTTATTGCTCTAATTCAAAGTTTCTAACTTACCTGTGTGGGGTACCTTGCATTTTATGTATTTACTTCAAACCTTGAACTTGTGGTTCTAAAAATAAATTAAGAAAATATATTTTCTATACAAAAACTACTGGCCTGGAGTAAGTCTGAGTGTGCGTTCCTCCTTTATTGCCTGAGTGTGTACAACAAATGCTTAACACTACCCTCTGATAAGCCACCTGCTCGACCACACTACCACAAAATAGAGCATTAGAATTATCTAATTTTGCCACTATCTTACCTCTAAGGAGAACCCTTGGACTCTGTGCATACTATTTCTTACTTTGAAATAGTATGTACAGAGCCAACTTCCTACACCAGATGATTAGTGTGGTGTGGATGTACCGGACATAAGTCACTAGAGGTGAAGATGGGATTGAGCCTACGATGTAGGTAGGGTCGGTGACAAGCTGCTTCAGGCAGATGTTGTTCAAGCTTTCCAGGAGGTCGGTGTAGTTGGTCCCACTGGGGTCATGGAGGTGGAAGTTGAGGTCCTCTAGGAATATGTAGTGCTCGGGGGGTCTACTGCTTGCGAGCGATAAGTTCTGGGATGGCACTGCAGAAACTGGGGTTTAGTCCTGGTGGTCTGCAGGCAAGGATGCCTCTAATGGTGCTTTTTCCGCCTGTGTGGCGTGGGAAATTGAGGTGTTCCATTGCCGGTGTTGAGTTGTCAGAGGATGTCAGGTAGTGGATGGTTTCCCTGTAGATGATGGCGATTACACCTCCGTGCTTGTTGGTTCTGTTGGGGTGTGTTATCTTGTAACCTTTGGGGATAGCGGCAGCGATGTCTGGGGCGGAGGAGGGGTTGAGCCAGGTTTCTGTAAGGAACATGATGTACCATCCTCAGTGGCATGTTTAACTAGTGAATGTGCACCGAGGAGGATGCACTGGAGTTGTGTTATGGTGGTCTCGGTCGATGCGTTGGGTGCAATGGTTACTTCGGTGCTGAAGGTGAGGCGGCACTTTCAGCAGGAGAACAGTCCTCTGGTGGTATGCTGGAATGAGCGGCACTAGTGCTTGCTGGTGCATCTGGGGTCCAGGCCTCGGAGGTCAGCAGTGATGTATATTTGTGTGGTGGAACAGCACGGGGTCCTGGCGCCGGGTGTGGTCCAGGCACGGACGGGCGCAGGTGGGCTTGCCTTCAGTGCACCAGCAGCATGGCCGCACTGCTGCTTCCATCAAGTAGCTTCTGTGGAAAGGGAGGGGAGCTGGGAGGTGGTGGGCAGTGCTGGGCGGGAGCGGGAATGGGGAAAAGGAATAAACAGAGAAAGAAAGGAGGCAAAAGAATGAGAAAGCACTCAGAAAAACGGGGGGAGAGGAGGAAAGTAGCAAAAAAAAAAAAGAAGGCAATAGAAGAAGAAAGCGCTGAAAGTCGGGGGGAAGGAGGAAGAAAGCAGTGAAAACGAGGCAGAAAGCACGCAGAACAAGCATTTGCAATGCAATGTGTCTCACGTTTGCTTGAGTTAGAGCTATTAGCGTTGTAAATTCATAAATAGACATTTCTTGCCACATAAATTGAACATGAAAAATAAAACAGTTGACATAAGCAAGCCCATTCAAAGCCCCACGGCTGTCATGAGCATGAGCGCAAGAGAGACACAAAAGGTAAAAAATGTGCTTGCACTCAAATGTATCAACAAAAGTGCAATCATCCATGCTGCAGGGTCGATGGCCAATTCGGTAACAAAACTGCCCAGAGGAGACAAACATAAAGCATTTACCAATGACAAAGGATTTTTGAAAGGCATGTCCACGAACGAGTGATAATGATGGGCGTGGTGAAAAGCCCACAGATAGATTACAACATGTCAGGGCGCTTGCACGTCCAACCTAAAAATTGAGGGAAAGGAGTGAGAAAGCAGCAAAAAGGAGTGAGAAAGCAGCGAAAAAGAGGCAGAAAGCAGGAGAAAGCATTCAGAAAGACACAGGGGAGGGAGAAAACAGTGAAAACAAATCAGGAAGCAAAAGAAAGCACTCAAACAGGGAGGGGGAGAAGGAGAAGGTAGTGAGAACGAGGCAGCAAACAGGAGAGAGCGATGCAACAGCAGGAGAGAGCTGGCCTGGGACATTAGGAAATATAAAGTGTGGGGATATCATGGAGTAGCCTAAAAGGGATACAGATGCAAAAACAATTAAAGTACAAGTTATCTTCGGTAACAAAATATCTGGTAGCAGATTCCTTACCTTAGACTTTTCCCCCAGGCGTCAGACTGGATCTGGAGATTCTTTTCTTCGGGCAATACCCTTGCACGTCGGCAGATGGCATCAGTGAACTCCGCAGGCGCCGTTTGCGTCATAGTTGCAGTAAGGATGTTGGGAGTAGTACATAGACGATGCCTTAGCACAATGACGTCAGTTTCTTTTTACGACTTTCCACGCCAAAGCGCAGAGCCGCTAAGAACACTGAGATTGGTGCGCCAGAGCCAAGGACCTGAATGGGGAATTCCCATGGGTGGGTGGGCTGGTAAGGAATCTGCAACTAGAATGTCTCTACCAGATATTTCGTTACCGAAGGTAAGTAACTTGTACATCTAATAGAGACTTCTAGTTGCAAATTCCTTACCACAGAATAGATACCCAAGCAATGCCATCCTCGGAGGTGAGCTGCGAACCAAGATCATGCTTGAAAGTCCTGCAGGACCGAATGACCAAAGTAGCCGTCCTGACTGTCCAGGCAGTAATGTTTAGCATATATGTGCAGGGATGCACAAGTAGCTGCCTGCCCGATATCTAGGACAGGAACTCCATGTGCTAACGCAGTGGAAGCAGCAGTTGCTCTGGTGGAATGAGCATGCAAGCCCTCAGGGGTTGCTTCTTGGCCCAAGTGTAGCACATCTTGATGCAAAGAAGTACCCATCAAGAGATGGTACGTTTTTGCACCTCCTTCCCTTTTTTCGCACCCACATATCCAACAAAGAGTTGACCTTCCACCCGGAAATATTTGGTACAAGTGAGATAGAACGCCAACGCTCTTTTTGGGTCCAGACGGTGGAGTCTCTCTTCCTCATGAGAAGGATGAGAGGTGCATAAAAAATAGGCAATGTGATGGACTGGCCTACATGAAAAGGTGTAACAACCTTGGGAAGGAAGAAAGCACTAGCGCGCAACACCACTTTGTCAGGGTGCGCAGACAAGTATGGGGGCTTTGAAGAAAGAGTTCGAAGCTCGCTCACTCTGCGAGCAGAAGTGATGGGAACAAGAAAGACAGTCTTGAAAGTGAGGAGCCGTAAAGGGTAATTGTGCATCGGCTCAAAGGGAGTACACATTAAGTAAGTAAGTAAGGACAAGACTGAGGTCCCACTGAGGCATGATAAATGGAGTTGGAGCAAATAAATGGGTGACACCTTCAAGGAATCGATTGACAATAGGAGACTTAAAGAGGATGGGCTGATAAGGTAACCTAAGAAAGGCCAAAATAACCAATAAATACCCCTGAAGGGTGCACAAAGCAGAGCCCTGCTTGGCTAAAGAAAGAATTAACAAAAGAAACCCAGAAAGAGGAGCGCGGGGGAGGAAATCTACAGGTTTGTTGGTACACCATGCCACAAATTTATGCCAATGACAAGCGTATACCGTTTTGGTGGAGGGACGCCTGGCTGCCAAGACTTCGGGTGAAAGGTCAAAAGCAGTCAACTGCCACTGCTCAATCTCATCTCCACCCATGATGGTGGAGATTAGAGAGGTTTGGGTGAAGAACTGTCCCCTGCTGCTGCGACAGAAGATCCTCCGGAGAGGCAGTCTGAGTGGAGGATCAGTGGCCATGCTCCATAGGTCTCGATGCCATTCTCTCCTTGCCCAGTCCAGAGCCACCAACATAACATGGGCCCGGTCGTTCCTGATCTTCTTCAGAACCCTAGGCAGAAGTGGTATAGGTGGAAAGGCGTAAAGGAGGCCGGAGTTCCACTCGAGATGAAAAGTGTCTCCGAGAGAGTGCTGCCTTGAAAACTCCAATGCGCAAAACAGCTGACATTGCGTGTTCTCTGCGGAGGCGAACAGATCTAACCAAGGCTCTCCACTCAGAGAGCCTGCCAGATGGTGACCACCAGGGTAATACAGGATGTTCAGTCCATGGCCAGAGGCGCAGTGCCTCCTGACAGAGTCCAGGACCCTACTCCGCCCTGCTTGTTGCAGTACTGTATGAAGCTGGCTCTGTATATACTATATCAAAGTGAGATATAGTATGCAAAGAGTCCAGGGGTTCCCCAGAGGCAATAATAGATAATACTAATGCTCTATTTGTGGTAGTGTGGTCGAGAAGTTAGCCTTATCAGAGGGTAGTGTTTATCATTTGTTGTGCGCACACAAGCAATAGAAGAAACACACACTCAATGACTTAACACCAGACCAATAGGTTTTTATATAGAAAAATATTCTTTTGTTACTTTATTACTAGAAACACAAGATTCGGTTCAGAAATAATTACTGTTGCAGGTAAGTAGTCAACACAGATATCAATGTAACTGTTTCACTTTAGCAAAGAAAACTGTTTTTAAGTAATATAGGAAGTTGGCTCTGTATATACTATTTCAAAGTAAGAAATGGTGTGCACAGAGTCCAAGGGTTCCCCTTAGAGGTAAGATAGTGGCAAAATTAGATAATTCTAATACTCTATTTTGTGGTCGAGCAGTACGCTTATCAGAGGGTAGTGTTAAGCATTTGTTGTACACACACAGGCAATAAATGAGGAACACACACTCAAAGACTTAACTCCAGGCCAATAGTTTTAATATAGAAAAATATGTTTTCTTAGTTTATTTTAAGAACCACAGGTTCAAGATTTGAAGTAAACACATAAAATGCAAGGTACTTCACACAGGTAAGTTAGGAACTTTGAATAAAAGCAATATCATATACAGTCTTTGTTAAAATGGCAATAAGCTATTTTCAAAGTGGACACAGTTAAAAAAATCAACAGTTCCTGGGGCAGGTAAGTAAAGGTTAGGTTGGGAGGTAAGTAAGACACTTACAAGTCTCAGTTCCTGGGCATAAGCAACCCACCATTGGGGGTTCAAGGCAACCCCAAAGTTACCACACCAGCAGCTCAGGGCCGGTCAGGTGCAGACGTCAAAGAGGTGCCCAAAGCACATAGGCTTCAATGGAGAACAGGGGTGCCCTGGTTCCAGTCTGCCAGCAGGTAAGTACCCACGTCCTCGGGGGTCATACCAGGGGGGCTTTGTAGGGCACTGGGGGGGGGACACAAGCAGGCACAGAAAGTACACCCTCAGCGGCATTGGGTGGTCGGGTGCAGAGTGCACGCAGGCGTCGGGTTTCAGATAGGAAGTAATGGGGAGACCCAGGGGTCTCTTCAACGATGCAGGCAGGCACGGGGGGGCTCCTCGGGGTAGCCACCACCTGGGCTAGGCAGAGGATCGCCTGGGGGTCGCTCCTGCACTGGAGTTCGGTTCCTTCAGGTCCTGGGGGCTGCGGGTGCAGTGTTGGTTCCAGGAGTCGGGTCCCTTGTTACAGGCAGTCGCGGTCAGGGGGAGCCTCTGGATTTCCTCTGCAGGCGTCGCTGTAGGGGCTCGGGGGGAGGGGGGGGTGGGGGGTCGTCTTTGGCTACTCACAAGGCTTGCAGTCGCTAGAGGGGCCTCCCTGAGGTGTTGGTTTTCCGCAGGTCGAGCTGGGGGCGTCGGGTGCAGAGTGGAAAGTCTCACGCTTCCGGCAGGAAACGTGAAGTCTTTAAAGTTGTTTCTTTGTTGCAAGAAAGTTGCAGGTTGTTGAACAGGGCCGCTGTTCACAGGAGTTTCTTGGTCCTTGGTTGCAGGGCAGTCCTCTGAGGCTTCAGAGGTTGCTGGTCCCTGTTGGATGTGTCGCTGTTGCAGTTTTCTTCGAAGTTAGGAGGCAGGCCGTTAGGGCTGGGGCCAAGCAGTTGTCATCTCCATCTTCACTGCAGGGCTTCAGGTCAGCAGTCCTCCTTCTTGTTAAGGTTGCAGGAATCTAGTTTCCTAGGTTCTGGGGAGCCCCTAAATACTGTATTTAGGGGTGTGTTTAGGTCTGGGAGGGCAGTAGCCAGTGT
Source organism: Pleurodeles waltl (assembly GCF_031143425.1). NCBI lineage: Eukaryota > Metazoa > Chordata > Amphibia > Caudata > Salamandridae > Pleurodeles > Pleurodeles waltl. Next base: position 423,465,767 of record NC_090450.1, read on the forward strand.
CTACTGTCCTTGAGGGTGGCTACACCCTCTTTGTGCCTCCTCCCTGTAGGGAGGGGGCACATCCCTAATCCTATTGGGGGAATCCTCCATCCACAAGATGGAGGATTTCTAAAAGTAAGAGTCACCTCAGCTCAGGACACCTTACGGGCTGTCCTGACTGGTGGGTGACTCCTCCTTGTTTTCCTAATGATCTCCTCCAGCCTTGCCGCCAAAAGTGGGGGCAGTGGCCGGACGGGCATCTCCACTAGCTGGGATGCCCTGTGGCGCTGTAACAAAGGGGGTGAGCCTTTGAGGCTCACCGCCAGGTGTTATAGTTCCTGCAGGGGGAGGTGAGCAGCACCTCCACCCAGTACAGGCTGTGTTCCTGGCCACTGAGTGACAAAGGCACTCTCCCCATGTGGCCAGCAACATGTCTGGTGTGTGGCAGGCTGGCAGAAACTAGTCAGCCTACACTGGAAGTAAGGTATGTTTTCAGGGGGCATCTCTAAGATGCCCTCTGGGTGTATGTTACAATAAATTGCACACTGGCATCAGTGTGCATTTATTGTGCTGAGACGTTTGATACCAAATTTCCGTGTTTCCAGTGTAGCCATTATGGTGCTGTGGAGTTCGTGCATGACAGACTCCCAGACCATATACTCTTATGGCTACCCTGCACTTACAATGTCTAAGGTTTTGCTTAGACACTGTAGGGGCACAGTGCTCATGCACATATGCCCTCACCTGTGGTATAGTGGACCCTGCCTTAGGGCTGCAAGGGCTGCTAGAGGGGTGGCTTACCCATGCCACAGGCAGTGTGAGGTTGGCATGGCACTCTGAGGAGAGTGCCATGTCGACTTAGTCATTTTCTCCCAACCAGCACACACAAGCTGTGAAGCAGTGTGCATGTGCCAAGTGAGGGGTCCCTAGGGTGTCATAAGACATGCTGCAGCCCTTAGAAACCTTCCCTGGCATCAGGGGCACCAGTTACAAAGGACTTACCTGACTGCCAGGGTTGTGCCAATTGTGGGAACAAAGGTACAGTTTAGGGAAAGAACACTGGTGCTGGGGCCTGTTTATCAGGGTCCCAGCACACTTTCAAATCATAACAGCATCAGCAAAGGCAAAAAGTCAGGGGGTAACCATGCCAAGGAGGCATTTCCTTGCAACTGGTCACTACAAGTTACCCAGCTACATAACGGCTTCACTGAAGATAGAGATGTTTGGTATCAAACATCTTGTATTGATGAACCCACACTGATGCCAGTGATAGATTTATTAATACATGCACCCAGAGGGCACCTTAGAGGTGCCCCCTGAAAACCTACCAATTACTAGTGTGTTAACTAATTGGTTCTGACCAGTTCAGTCACCTTAGCCACGTTTCTGACCCCTAAGATGAGAGCCAGCACTTTCAGGGTCCAGAGACAAAAGTCTTAACTGGGTAGGGGTGCTCACACTTCCTCAAGGCAGGATGGACATTCCAGGACAGAAAGCTTCTAAGGACTAGTCACCTTTGTAACGCGACCCAGATCTCTCCAAATGGCAGACATGACCAATCCCAATATGTAGGAAGCTGGCTCTGCATATACTATATCAAAATGAGATATAGTGTGCACAGAGTCCAGGGGTTCCCCAAGAGGCTTAACAGAGGCATAAATAGATAATACTATTGTTCTATTTGTGGTAGTGTGGTCGAGCAGTTAGGCTTATCAGAGGATAGTGTGAAGAAATAAGTGAAAACACACACTCAATGACTTAACTCCAAGCCAATAGGTTTTTATATAAAAATATATTCTTTTGTTAATTTATTTCTAGAACCACAAGATTCATTTAGCAGGTAAGTACATTAAATGAAAGGTAGTTTACCCAGTAATACATCGAACTTTGAATGGAATCAACAATGTACACAGTTTTCTTTAAAATGGCAAAAATATATTTTAAAAGTGGACAGTGCAATTTGACAGTTCCTGGGGGAGGTAGGTAAATTATATTTTTTGAGGTAAGTAACAAACCTACAGGTTCAATCTCCTGGGCATAGGTTAGCCCACCATTGGGGGATCAAGATAACCCCAAACACCTAGCACCAGCAACACAGGGCTGGTGAGGTGCAGAGGTCAAACAGGAGCCAAAATAATGTGGGCTCCTATGGAGACAGGGGGTACTCCGGATCCGGTCTGTTTGCAGGTAAGTACCTGCGCTGTCGGAGGGCAGACCAGGGGAGTTTGGAGGAGTACTGGAGTGGCCCCAACTAAGCACAAAAACCACAGCAGCAGCCAGGTGCAGTGTGCCAACAGGGTGTCGGGTTCTCAATAGAACTCTATGGAGGGACCCGGGGGTCAATTAGACATTGCAGACAGGGCACAGAGGGGCCTCTCGGGCAAGCCACCGACTAGGCAAGGGTGAGGGCCACCTGCTGGTCATTGCTGCACCAGTGGTCAGTTTCTCTCAGGCTTGGGGCTGCGGGTGCAGTGCTTCTCCAGGCTTTGGATATCTTCATCCAGGGCAGTCGCGGTCAGGGGGGTCCTTGGGATTCCCCCTGCAGGCTTTGTTGTGGGGGTGCAGAGAGGTCAGCCCAGGGTGGACATGCCATCAAAGTCACCTGGGAATCCTCTCTGGATACATGGTTTCTCTTGACACAGGCCGGGGGCGTCTGGTGCAGAGTAGTTGGACGCACGCTTCTTGAGTGAGGTGAGAGTACCTTTAAAGATGGTTTCTTTGTCTTCTTTTTGGACAGGTCTGCTGTCCACTGGAGTTTCCTGATCCTCGGTGATGCAGGCAGTCCCCTGGAGGCTTTTCAGGGGTCGCTGGTCGTGTAGAATGGGTTGCTTCTTTTCTTGGAGCTTTTCGAAGCAGGAGACGGGCCAGTAGGGCTGGGGCTGAGTCAGTTTTGGTATCCTACTCTTCTCTGCAGGGTTTTCAGCTCAGCAGTCCTCCTTTCTTGAGGTCGTCAGGAATCTGAAGAGATGGGTTCAGGGTTGCCCTTAAATACTAAATTTAGGGGTGTATTAGAGTTAGAGGGCAGTAGCCAATGGCTACTGTCCCTGAAGGTGGCTACACCCTCCTTGTGTCCACTCCCTCTGGAAAGGGGGGCACATCCCAATCCCTACTGGTCCTAATCCTCCAAAGCACGATTGAGGATTTCTCAAGGAGGGGTCACTTCAGCTCTGGACACCTTAGGGGTGGTCCTGGCTGAAGGGGTGACACTTTTTTTTTTCTCATTATCCCTCTGGACTTGCTGCCAAAAGTGGGGGCTCATCCGGGGGGCGGGCATCTCCAGAAGCTGGAGTGCCCTGGGGCACTGTAACACCAGGCTTGAGCCTTGTAGGCTCACCATCATGTGTTACAGTTCCTGCAGGCAGAGGTGTGAAGCACCTCCAGCCAGGATAGGATTTGTATCTGACCACAGAGCGCACAAAGGCACTCACCCCATGTGGTCAAAAACTCGTCTGGAAGTGGCATGCTGGCACAGATCGGTCAGCCTTGCACTAGCAGTTGGGCTAACACACAGGGGGCAGCTATAAGATGCCCTCTGTGTGCATTCTTAAATAAATCCAACAATGGTATCAGTGTGGGTTTATTGTGCGGCGATGTTGGATACTAAACTTCCCAGTATTCAGTGTAGCAATTGTGGCGCTGTGGAGATCGTAATGACAAACTCCCAGATCATAAACTTAGTATGGCTACCCTGCACTTACAATGACTAAGAATATACTTAGACGCTGTAGGGGCATACTGCTCCTGCAGCTATGGGCTTACCTGCGGTATAGTGCACCCTGCCTTAGGGCTGTAAGGCCGGCTAGAGGGGTGACTTACCTATGCCACAGGCAGTGGTTTGTTGGCATTGCATTCTGAAGGGAGTGCCACTAGCAAACAAGCTGCAAAGCAGTGTGCATGTACTGAGTGAGGGGTCCCTGAGGGTGGCACAATACATGCTGCAGCCCCTTAGGGAACTTCCCTGGCCACAGGGTCCTTGGTACCAGTGGCACCTTTTACAAGGGACTTATATGTGTGCCAGGGCTGTGCCAATTGTGGAAACAAATGTACAGTTTTAGGGAAAGAACACTGGTCCTGGGGCCTGGTTAGCAGAGTCCCAGCACACTTCCGATCCAAGGTAACATCAACACTATGCAAAAAGTGGGGTGTGACCATGCCAACAGTGGCATTTTCCTACACCTCTGTCCTAACCCCACTTTTGGCGGCAAGGCAGGCATGAAAATTAGGTAGATTAGGAGGTGTGCCCACACCATGCCAATCCCACCCCTAAGGTAAACAAGTTTAAGTGGACACCACTTTTTTAAATTCGTCCATCTTGGTTTGGAAGAAATTAGGACAGTAGGGTCAGAGTTATGCCCACTTCCCAACAGAAGTGGTCATAGAAAGTGTGGGCGACTCATTGGCTGCCACATGGCACTCCCTGTAATACTCCTAAATTGACTATTAGGTGGCACCCCTGAACTCCGATCCTGACAACCTAACGAGACAAAGGACAACAAAGACACGGATCAGCAAAAGAGAAGCAGCAGCTGACCTGGCACCAACCCTGCCGGCCTGTTTGCATTCCTAGAAGGCCTCAGCACCAGAACACAGCTCGTCCTGCAGCTGAGCCTCCAGAAACCCTCGGAAGACTGGCTATCTTCGAAAAAGACTCAAGTCTCCCGTGAGCAGTGGACCTGCTCCACAACCAACTCCAAAAAAGGACTCTGCAGCCCACCGGGATCGCAAAGACCAGACACAAAGTCACCACAGCACCCGCCGTCCACTAGCCAACATAAAGTGGGTCACCAGTGCCAACAAGGTTCCTCCAGCTCTACAGAGTCTGAGTCAATTGTGGTTTCGCTTCTTCTGGACTTTTGAAGTCAACTACCGCCTCTGCACACAGGCATCCCCCCCCTCCCGCCACCTTTCAAGTGAGATAAATCACGACATCCCTCAACCACCGCACCCGCCATCGCGAGTTGAAGTGGACCTCTGATGTCAACGTCCTACAGGTCTCCTAAGCTCGAGTCCACTGTGGTTTCACCCCTTCTGTACTCCAAAGCGACACCTGCAGCTGCAGCCCCAAATAGCTAGTTCTTCTGGACAAGGAAACCCAAAGTTTGCGACTTACCCGTTGGTCGTCCCCGAGCCAACAACTGTAGTCTAAATACACAGAGACCAATCCCAATTGAAATACATTGGGCACCCAACGTCGCACTACACCTCTGAGTTTGATATCAAACTTCCCAGTATTCAGTGAAGCCATTATGGAACTGTGGAGTTCGTAATACAAACATACTTAATAAGGCCACACCGCGCTTATAGTGTCTAAGAATGGACTTGGACACTGTAGGGGCATATTGCTCCTGCAGCTATGCCCTCACCTGTGGTATAGTGCACCTTAGGGCTGTAAGGCCTGCTAGAGGGGTGACTTACCTATGCCACAGGCAGTAGTTTGTGGGCATGGCACCCTGAGAGGGATGCTGTAGGAAGTTGGCTCTGAATGTACTATTTCAAAGTAAGAAATAGCATGCACAGAGTCCAAGGGTTCCCCTTAGAGGTAAGATAGTGGCAAAAAGTGATCATTCTAATGCTCTATTGTGTGGTAGTGTGGTCGAGCAGTAGGCTTATCAGAGGGTAGTGTTAAGCATTTGTTGTACACACACAGGTAATAAATGAGGAACACACAGTCAAAGACTTACTCCAGGCCAATAGGTTTTTATATAGAAAAATATATTTTCTTAGTTTATTTTAAGAACCACAGGTTCAAGATTTACAAACAATACTTTAAATGAAAGGTATTTCACTCAGGTATATTAGGAACTTTGATCATCATCACAATAGCATGTACAGTATTGGCAAAAATGGCAATAAGCTATTTTAAAATTGGACAGTGCAAAATTCCACAGTTTCTGGGGGAGGTAAGTATTGGTTAGTTTTGCAGGTAAGTAAAGCACGTCAACACAGGTTCAAAGTTGGGTCCAAAAGTAGCCCGCTGTTGGGGGGTTCAGGGCAACCCAAAGTTACCACACCAGCAGCTCAGGGCCGGTCAGGTGCAGAGGTCAAAGTGGTGCCCAAAACGCATAGGCTCCAATGGAGATAGGGGTGCCCCGGTTCCAGTCTGCCAGCAGGTAGGTACCCGCGACTTCGGAGGGGGCAGACCAGGGGGGTTTTGAAGGTACACCCTCAGCGGCACAGGGGCGGCCAGGTGCAGAGTGCAAACAGGCGTCGGGTTTGCAATAGGTTTCAATGGGAGACCCGGGGGTCTCTTCAGCGATGCAGGCAGGCAAAGGGGGGGCTCCTCGGGGTAGCCACCACCTGGGCTAGGAAGAGCGCCGCCTGGGGGTCGCTCCTGCACTGGAGGTTGGATCCTTCAGGTCCTGGGGGCTGCGGGTGCAGTGGGTTTACCAGGCGTCGGGTTCTTTGAAGCAGGCTGTCGCGGTCATGGGGAGCCTCTGGATTCCCTCTGCAGGCGTCGCTGTGGGGGCTCAGAGGGGTCAACTCTGGCTACTCATGGGCTTCCCAGTCGCCGGGGAGTCCTCCCTGTAGTGTTGGTTTTCCGCAGGTCAAGCTGGGCGCGTCGGGTGCAGAGTGGAAAGTCTCACGCTTCCGGCGGGAAACGTGTGGTTTTTAAAAGTTGTTTCTTTGTTGCAAGTTTCAGTCTTTGTGGAACAGGGCCGCTGTCCTCCGGAGTTTCTTGGTCCTTTTAGATGCAGAGTAGTCCTCTGAGGCTTCAGAGGTCGCTGGACCCTGGGGGACGCGTCGCTGTTGCAGTTTTTCTTGAAGTGGGGAGACAGGCCTGTAGGGCTGGGGCCAAAGCAGTTGTTGTCTCAGTCTTCTCTGCAGGGCTTCAGGTCAGCAGTCCTTCTTCGTCTTCAGGAATATATCTTCCTTGGTTCTGGGGGGCCCTAAATACTCAATTTAGGGGTGTGTTTAGGTCTGGGAGGTTAGTAGCCAATGGCTACTAGCCCTGAGGGTGGCTACACCCTCTTTGTGCCTCCTCCCGGTGGGGAGTCACATCCCTAATCCTATTGGGGGATTCCTCCATCTGCAAGATGGAGGATTTCTAAAAGTCAGAGTCACCCCAGCTCAGGACACCTTAGGGGTTGTCCTGACTGGCCAGTGATGGCTCCTTGTTTTTCTCATTATCTCCTCCGGCCTTGCCGCAATAAGTGGGGCCGTGGCTGGAGGGGGCGGGCATCTCCACAAGCTGGGATGCCCTGTGGCGATGTAACAAAGGGGGTGTGCCTTTGAGGCTCACCGCCAGGTGTTACAGTTCCTGCAGGGGGAAGTGAGAAGCACCTCCACCCAGTACAGGCTTTGTTCCTGGCCACAGAGTGACAAAGGCACTCTCCCCATGTGGCCAGCAACATGTCTGGTGTGTGGCAGGCTGGTAAAACTAGTCAGCCCACACTGGAAGTCGGGTATGTTTTCAGGGGGCATCTCTAAGATGCCCTCTGGGTGTGTTGCACAATAAAACGTACACTGGCATCAGTGTGCGTTTATTGTGCTGAGAAGTTTGATACCAAACTTCCCAGTTTTCAGTGTAGCCATTATGGTGCTGTGGAGTTTGTGTTTGACAGACTCCCAGACCATATACTCTTATGGCTACCCTGCACTTACAATGTCTAAGGTTTTGCTTAGATACTGTAGGGGCATAGTGCTCATGCACCTATGCCCTCACCTATGGTATAGGGCACCCTGCCTTAGGGCTGTAAGGCCTGCTAGAGGGGTGACTTATCTATGCCATAGGCAGTGTGAGGTTGCCATGGCACCCTGAGGGGAGTGCCATGTCGACTTAGTCATTTTCTCCCCACCAGCACACACAAGCTGGCAAGCAGTGTGTCTGTGCTGAGTGAGGAGTCCCCAGGGTGGCATAAGACATGCTGCAGCCCTTAGAGACCTTCCCTGGCATCAGGGCCCTTGGTACCAGGGGTACCAGTTACAAGGGACTTACCTGGATGCCAGGGTGTGCCAATTGTGTAAACAAAGGTACAGGTTAGGGAAAGAACACTGGTGCTGGGGCCTGGTTAGCAGGCCTCAGCACACTTTCAAATCATAACTTGGCATCAGCAAAGGCAAAAAGTCAGGGGGTAACCATGCCAAGGGGCATTTCCTTACAGATGCCATGTTGACTGCCTTTTTCTCCCCACCAGCACACACAAGCTGCATAGGCAGTGTACATGTGCTTGAGGGTGGGGTCCCATATGGTGGCATAATACATGCTGCAGCCCTTGGGGACCTTTCCTGGCCACAAGGCCCTTGGTACCATGGGTACCTTTAACAAGGGACTTAACTGTGTGCTAGAGGTGTGCCAATTGTGGAAACAATGGCACAGATTTTGGGAAAGAAAAATGGTGCTGGGGCCTTGTTAGCAGGATCCCAGCACACTTTTAATCAAAGTTGGCATCAACACTAGGCAAAAAGTGGGGGGGTTATCATGCCAACTGTGGCACTTTCCTACACAATGGATCCCAGCATTTGCCAAGACTTGTTGGTGGTCCAGCTGAGCACTGACCCCTCTGCAATTTGATGACCAGCATGGGACAGCTTGTGAACGACTCCTGGGATCTTTCTGCATCGCCTGGACTCCACAGCTGCATTTCTTCGATCACAGTTCCAAAAGGAAAGCAACTCCAAGAAGGGTGGCCATTGCCCTCCTGCACAGCCTAGGCACCTCCGGGTGGGTCTGGATTCTGTCTGCTCTTTGCTTAGGTCTGCTTCTTCAGAAATCCACACCTGGGTTCCACCGACCTGGTTCACTGGTCACAACAGCAGCTAGACAACCAAGGTCCCCACTGACATCAACAGGAAGTTCCGACACAACTTCACCCTTATGCACCTGAGCTCCCTTGTGTAGTTACCCCAATGTTCTCGGTATCCATGGGTGGGGGCACTATCCAATCTCTCTTGTCCCAACAGGTTACCTCTGGGTCCTCTGGGAAGGATCCTAAATCCACAGAAATTTTAACCACAACTTCCCCATGTTATCCTATGGTCACTTACCCGGGGTGCCTGGGTAATCTTATCTACTTACCGTGGGTGTTCCTATTCTTCCCCAGTCCTAAGGGTCCTGGGGTGGTAGTTTGTGTTGCATTCCATTTACTTTGACCTCCCCCTACTCCCCCAAAAAAGGCACATTATTATATGCTTGTACATACCCTTTTCTAAGTATCTTTTTCTATGATTATACCTTCATTTAGGAAACATACCAAAGTTAGTTCTACTGTTTGTTACAATAAATATAGAATTATTCTAACTCTATTGTGGTTCTTTCCTGTGTGTACATCACTGAGTGACCTCTATGTTATTTGCAACTGCTTTACACCCTCCTGGAAAAGCCTAAGCTACTCTCCACAGCTACCCCTCCGAGAGCTCTGGTTATCTAGAACCTCCTACACCATCACTAAGGGTTACCTGGACTCAGTACAGGGTGCCTCACCTGTAGGTATACACTATATACTGAGCCAGCCTTCTACATTGAAGAACTCTGAAACCACAGTGTTGATGTTTGCAAGTTGAAAGTATTTATGCTTGAAAACGTACTTACCTTCCAACGTAGTTGAATTCAAAGTATATTTAAAATTAAGTGTTATTTTCTTAAATTGGTCTCTAATTTATTCTTTGAGTGTGTGTCTCAACAAATGCTTTGCACTACCCTCTGATAAGCGTAACTGGTCACCCACACTACCACAAAATAGAGCATTAGTTCTATCTACTTTTGCCTCTGCAAACAAACTGGGGATCCACAGGACTATCTGCCCCGTGTACTTCATTGTATTGCACCATTTAGAGAGCCAGCTTCCTACAGTCGTTCTTCCTGCAGCTGGTTTTCTAAAGTGTCCAGTGACCCTTCTTATTCTTCACCATAACCTAGCCAGAGTAAAGGGGCACAGGATCCGACATAGGAGGCAAAGCTACTGCTGGAGTAGGCGTTAACGCCCATCTGGCTCCTTGTCAGAGTCGGCAATAACAATGGGGATGGCGCTGCTTGGGAGCATGGGTAGCACTGGGAGCATCGGCGAAGGTCGAAGTGGTACAACAGCACCGCTCCAGATTCAGACATGGATCCATGGGTGCGCATTGGAGCCGAGGCAGAAGTCACTGGCAGGGAACCCGAAGGGGCCGTTCTAACTCTGAAGGGCCTAAAGGCGCGCCAGTGGTGTTGGGCTGCCCACAAATGAGGCGCATGGCCTCATAGAACTCTTTCAATTGGGCAGGGGTCGCTTTGGCTCCTGAAAACTCAGAAAGGTGCTGAATCTGCCCTGGGCAAGTTCCACAGGCAGAGGTCTAGAACGAAGATGCCCCCCTCATCTCATCAGCCGACAGACAGAGAGAAGTCTTAAAGTGTTTTGTTGACTTCTTATGCCTTGACTTACCTGATCGTCCAGAGGACTAGGAGTGGGACGACGATGGAGGACTCTGTGACCGCTCCCAGGACCTTCCACCTGACCGGGAACTCGACTTGCACAGGTTCCAGCATCGGGCCGCCATCAGCTTCAAGGACCACTCCCTCAAAGCCTTCGAATGCATGCCACAACACTAGGTGCACAACTTCGGACCGTGTTCGCACTCCAGGCACTAAAGACACATGTGGTGCGGATCCGTCACCAAATCGCAAAATGACAACCTGCAGGGCTTAAACCCAGCCTTCCTCAATGACATCTTGTAGGAAGTTGGCTCTAAATATACTATCTCAAAGTAAGATATAGCGTGCACAGAGTCCAAGGGTTCCCCATAGAGGTAAGATAGCGGCAAAATTAGATAATTCTAATGCTCTATTTTGTGGTAGTGTGGTCGAGCAGTAGGCTTATCAGAGGATAGTGTTAGGTATTTGTTGTACACACAGGCAATAAATGAGCAACACACACTAAAAGACTTAACTCCGGCCCAATAGTTTTTATACAGAAAAATATATTTTCTTAATTTATTTTAGAACCACAAGATTCAAGATTTGAAGTAAATACATAAAATGCAAGGTGCTCCACACAGGTAAGTAAAGAACTTTGAATGAGAGCAATAACATACACAGTTTTAGTTAAAATGGCAATAAGCTATTTTAAAAGTGGACACTGTGCAAAAATCAACAGTTCCTGGGGGAGGTAAGTATTGGTTAGTTTTTCAGGTAAGTAAAGCACAAGTTCAGTTTCCTGGGCATAGGCAGCCCACCGTTGGGGGTTCAAGGCAACACCAAAGTCACTGCACCAGCAACACAGGGCTGGTCAGGTGCAGAGGCCAAAGGAGGGCCCAAAACACTATGGAGAACAGGGGTGCTCCAGTTCCAGTCTGACAACAGATAAGTACCTCCGTCTTCGGAGGGCAGACCAGGTGGGTATTGTAGAGCACAGGAGGGTGGGGAGGAACACAAGTAGGCACACAAAACACACCCTCAGCGGCACAGGGGCGGCCGGGTGCAGTGTGCTTAGCAGGTGTGGGTTTACAATAGGAATCAATGGAGGGATCCGGGGGGTCACTCTAGCGGTGCAGGCAGGGCACAGGGGGGCTTCTCGGGCCAGCCACCGACTGGGCTAGACAGAGGGTTGCCTGATGGTCACTCCTGCACTGTTCCTTCTGGTCCTGGGGGCTGCGGGTGCAGTGCTTGGTCCAGGCATCGGGTTCTTTGTTCCTGGCAGTCGGGGTCAGGGGGAGCCTCTGGATCTCCTCTGCATGCGTCGCTGTGAGGGTGCAGGGGGGTCGTCTCAGGTTACTCATGAGGTCGCAGTCGCCTGGGAGACCTCTCTGCAGTGATGGTTCTCTGGAGATCGAGCCTGGGGCGTCGGGGGCAGAGGGTGAAGTCTCACGCTTCCGGCAGGAAGAGTGAGGTCTTTGACAGTTGCTAAAAAGTTTCAAAAATGTTGCTGTAGGTGAACAGTGCTGGTGTTCTTAGGAGTTTCTTGGTCCTTTGGTTCAAGGCAGTCCTCTGAGGCTTCAGAGGTCGCTGATCCCTGTCGGATGCATCGCTGTGTAGGTTCTTTGAGTCTGAAGACAGGACGGTAGGGCTGGGCCCAAGTCAGTTGTAGTCTCCGTCGTCTCTGCAAGGCTTTCATGTCAGCAGTCCTTTAAGGTTGCAGCAATCTGATTTCCTGGGTTCAGGGTCACCCCTAAATACTGAATTATGGGGTGTGTTTAGGTCAGGGAGGCAGTAGCCAATGGCTACTGTCCTGGAGGGTGGCTATACCCTCTTGGTGCCTCCTCCCTGGGGGGAGGGGGGCACATCCCTATTCCTATTGGGGGAATCCTCCAAACTCAAGATGGAGGATTTCTAAAGGCAGGGGACACCTCAGCTCAGGACACCTTAGGGTCTGTCCTGACTGGTGGGTGATTCCTCCTTGTTTTTCTCATTAACATCTCCGGCCTTGCCGCCAAAAGTGGGGGCAGTGGCCGGAGGCGCAGGCATCTCCACTAGCTGAGATGCCCTAGGGTGCTGTAACAAAAGGCATGAGCCTTTGAGGCTCACCGCCAGGTGTTACAGTTCCTGCAGGGGGAGGTGAGAAGGACCTCCACCCAGTGCAGGCTTCGTTTCTGTCCTCAGAGAGCACAAAGGCTCTCACCCCAGGGGGGGGGCAGAAACTCGTCTCAATGGCAGGCTGGCACAGACCAGTCAATCCTGCACTGAAGGGTATAGTAAAATACAGGCGGTATCTTCTAAGATGCCCTCTGTGTGCATTTTGTAATAAATCCAACACTGGCATCAGTGTGGGTTTATTATTCTGAGAAGTTTGATACCAAACTTCCCACTTTTTAGTGTAGCCATTATGGAGCTGTGGAGTTCGTTTTTGACAAACTCCCAGACCATATACTTAATATGGCCACACTGTACTTACAATGTCTAAGAATAGACTTAGACACTGTAGGGGCATATTGCTCATGCAGCTATGACCTCACCTGTGGTATAGTGCACCCTGCCTTAGAACTGTAAGACCTGCTAGAGGGGTGATTTACCTATGCCGCAGGCAGCATTTTGTGTGCATGGCATCCTGAGGGGGATGTCATGTCGACTTTGCCTTTTTCTCCCCACCAACACACAATCTGCAATGGCAGTGTGCATGTGTTAGGTGAGGGGTCCCTTAGGTTGGCACAACACATGCTGCAGCCCCTAGGACCTTCCCTGGTCACAGGGCCCTTGGTGCCACTGGTACCTTTTACAAGGGACTTATCTGTATGCCAGGGATGTGCCAATGGTGGAACAATGGTACATTTTTAAGTGAAAGAACACTGGTGCTGGTGCCTGGTTAGCAGGGTCCCAGCACACTTCTCAGTCACGTCAGCATCAATATCAGGCAAAAAGTGGGGGTAACTGCAACAGGGAGCCATTTTCGTACACATCCTCAATGCACCTGGAGTAGAAAACTCAATAACATTTTTTAAAAAAAAACAACTCTTCAACAAACGTCCAAAAGAGGCCAGTCAAAAAGTGACTAAGGGGGAGCTCTCTTCGGATCGGCACTAGCTGACTCAGAAAGAAAAGAAGTGATGTCAGCGCACCGGGGTGGTGCCTATATAGTACCTGCAATGTCATATCCGGTGCAGATGACGACGCATGCAAAACCGATAGATGCCACCAAACCGCATGTGGGGGTATTGCTCAGAAAATTCTCCTGATCAAGCAGACACCCGGGGAAGATTCTAAGGTAAGGAATCTGCAACTAGCGGTCTCTATCAGATCTTTATTTTACAAGTAAATTGTGCAATTTCAGAAGGACTAGTGTGCTATGGTATAGTTTTGGCATAATGTCCCAGATACCGATTTATGCAAAGAACTTCAGAATAAAGATGCTGCCCAAGAACAATTTTGCATGTGCATAAGCAAACAGTCCCATCTGATCACTGTACCCACTAATGTAACACTTGCTCAGATCCTCATCTCCTAAATAAAGTATTCTGGGATATTCTAGCACTCTTTCAAGAAAAAAGCATAGGTAGTTGCTTTCTGTTTGTTACTTACCTCATCTTTAGAGTCTGGAACTGTTGCATAAGAACAGCTAACTGTTGCTGCTGCTGTGAAGAAAGGGCTGTCTTCTGCTGCTCTGCCAACAGCTGGGCGTAACGCTGCCTACAGGGAGAGAAATCCTGTCAATTAAGTCAACAATCAGATCTAACTTCACACAGACTAAATATCAGCTTTTAATTATGTTTCAACCAAGCCAGACGGAGGAAAACTGCACAGACCAAAAAAGTCTCTCTGTTACGTCATCTAATACATTTCCACATTCATGCTAAAATAGCAGGCTTCTCCAGCCATCAACCTACTAAGCTTACTTCTAATTTTTAAATATCCAGTAACTGTTCATATAATCAGTCACTATAGTTTGTCTACATAGTGGCATGCTGCCACTATGACCAATTCTAGACCCTAAATATTGGTTTATCACCTCACAACTAAAACTGAACCCCTTGTTCATTCAAAAACTCACAATCACATAAAACGTAAGTATAGAAATAACTTTCTATTTAAAATAAAGTTCCTATCCATAAAATACCTGTAGGAAGTTGGCTCTGTATGTGCTATTTCAAAGTAAGGAATAGCATGCACAGAGTCCAAGGGTTCCCCTTAGAGGTAAAATAGTGGTAAAAATAGATAATACTAATGCTCTATTTTGTGGTAGTGTGGTCGAGCAGTAGGCTTATCCAAGGAGTAGTGTTAAGCATTTGTTGTACATACACATAGACAATAAATGAGGTACACACACTCAGAGACAAATCCAGCCAATAGGTTTTGTATAGAAAAATATCTTTTCTTAGTTTATTTTAAGAACCACAGGTTCAAATTTAACATGTAATATCGTGTTTGAAAGGTATTGCAGGTAAGTACATTAGGAACTTTGAATCATTTCAATTGCATGTATACTTTTCAAGTTATTCACAAATAGCTATTTCAAAAGTGGACACTTAGTGCAATTTTCACAGTTCCTGGGGGAGGTAAGTTTTTGTTAGTTTTACCAGGTAAGTAAGACACTTACAGGGTTCAGTTCTTGGTCCAAGGTAGCCCACCGTTGGAGGTTCAGAGCAACCCCAAAGTTACCACACCAGCAGCTCAGGGCCGGTCAGGTGCAGAGTTCAAAGTGGTGCCCAAAACGCATAGGCTTCAATGGAGAGAAGGGGGTGCCCCGGTTCCAGTCTGCCAGCAGGTAAGTACCTGCGTCTTCGGAGGGCAGACCAGGGGGGTTTTGTAGGGCACCGGGGGTGACACAAGCCCACACAGAAATTTTACCCTCAGCGGCGCGGGGGCGGCCGGGTGCAGTGTTAGAACAAGCGTCGGGTTCGCAATGGAAGTCAATGAGAGATCACGGGATCTCTTCAGCGCTGCAGGCAGGCAAGGGGGGGCTTCCTCGGGGAAACCTCCACTTGGGCAAGGGAGAGGGACTCCTGGGGGTCACTTCTGCAGTGAAAGTCCGGTCCTTCAGGTCCTGGGGGCTGCGGGTGCAGGGTCTTTTCCAGGCGTCGGGACTTAGGTTTCAGAGAGTCGCGGTCAGGGGAAGCCTCGGGATTCCCTCTGCAGGCGGCGCTGTGGGGGCTCAGGGGGGGACAGGTTTTGGTACTCACAGTCGTCGAGTAGTCCGGGGGTCCTCCCTGAGGTGTTGGTTCTCCACCAGCCGAGTCGGGGTCGCCGGGTGCAGTGTTGCAAGTCTCACGCTTCTTGCGGGGAGATTGCAGGGGTCTTTAAAGCTGCTCCTTTGGATAAAGTTGCAGTCTTTTTGGAGCAGGTCCGCTGTCCTCGGGAGTTTCTTGTCGTCGAAGCAGGGCAGTCCTCAGAGGATTCAGAGGTCGCTGGTCCCTTTGGAAGGCGTCGCTGGAGCAGAGTTCTTTGGAAGGCAGGAGACAGGCCGGTGAGTTTCTGGAGCCAAGGCAGTTGTTGTCTTCTGGTCTTCCTCTGCAGGGGTTTTCAGCTAGGCAGTCCTTCTTCTTCTTGTTGCAGGAATCTAATTTCTAGGTTCAGGGAGAGCCCTTAAATACTAAATTTAAGGGTGTGTTTAGGTCTGGGGGGTTAGTAGCCAATGGCTACTAGCCCTGAGGGTGAGTACACCCTCTTTGTGCCTCCTCCCAAGGGGAGGGGGTCACATCCCTAATCCTATTGGGGGAATCCTCCATCTGCAAGATGGAGGATTTCTAAAAGTTAGAGTCACCTCAGCTCAGGACACCTTAGGGGCTGTCCTGACTGGTCAGTGGCTCCTCCTTGTTATTCTCATGATTTTCTCCGGCCTTGCCGCCAAAAGTGGGGGCCGGGGGCGGGCAACTCCACTAGCTGGAGTGTCCTGCGGTGCTGTGACAAAGGGGTGAGCCTTTGAGGCTCACCGCCAGGTGTTACAGCTCCTGCCTGGGGGAGGTGTTAGCATCTCCACCCAGTGCAGGCTTTGTTACTGGCCTCAGAGTGACAAAGGCACTCTCCCCATGAGGCCAGCCACATGTCTCTAGTGTGGCAGGCTTCTGGAACCAGTCAGCCTACACAGATAGTCGGTTAAGTTTCAGGGGGCACCTCTAAGGTGCCCTCTGGGGTGTATTTTGCAATAAAATGTACACTGGCATCAGTGTGCATTTATTGTGCTGAGAAGTTTGATACCAAACTTCCCAGTTTTCAGTGTAGCCATTATGGTGCTGTGGAGTTCGTGTAAAACAGACTCCCAGACCATATACTCTTATGGCTACCCTGCACTTACAATGTCTAAGGTTTTGCTTAGACACTGTAGGGGTACAGTGCTCATGCACTGGTACCCTCACCTATGGTATAGTGCACCCTGCCTTGGGGCTGTAAGGCCTGCTAGAGGGGTGTCTTACCTATACTGCATAGGCAGTGAGAGGCTGGCATGGCACCCTGAGGGGAGTGCCATGTCGACTTACTCATTTTGTTCTCACTAGCACACACAGGCTTGTAAGCAGTGTGTCTGTGCTGAGTGAGGGGTCTCTAGGGTGGCATAATACATGCTGCAGCCCTTAGAGACCTTCCCTGGCATCAGGGCCCTTGGTACCAGAGGTACCAGTTACAAGGGACTTATCTGGATGCCAGGGTGTGCCAATTGTGGAATCAAAAGTACAGGTTAGGGAAAGAACACTGGTGCTGGGGCCTGGTTAGCAGGCCTCAGCACACTTTCAATTCAAAACATAGCATCAGCAAAGGCAAAAAGTCAGGGGGTAACCATGCCAAGGAGGCATTTCCTTACACAACCCCCCCCCCCCCCCCCCCAAACGAAAGAGGATGAGACTAACCTTTCCCAAGAGAGTCTTCATTTTCTAAGTGGAAGAACCTGGAAAGGCCATCTGCATTGGCATGGGCAGTCCCAGGTCTGTGTTCCACTATAAAGTCCATTCCCTGTAGGGAGATGGACCACCTCAACAGTTTTGGATTTTCACCTTTCATTTGCATCAGCCATTTGAGAGGTCTGTGGTCAGTTTGAACTAGGAAGTGAGTCCCAAAGAGGTATGGTCTCAGCTTCTTCAGGGACCAAACCACAGCAAAGGCCTCCCTCTCAATGGCACTCCAACGCTGCTCCCTGGGGAGTAACCTCCTGCTAATGAAAGCAACAGGCTGGTCAAGGCCATCATCATTTGTTTGGGACAAAACTGCCCCTATCCCATGTTCAGAGGCATCTGTCTGCACAATGAACTGCTTAGAATAATCTGGAGCTTTTAGAACTGGTGCTGAGCACATTGCTTGTTTCAGGGTGTCAAAGGCCTGTTGGCATTCCACAGTCCAGTTCACTTTCTTGGGCATTTTCTTGGAGGTGAGTTCAGTGAGGGCTGTCACAATGGATCCATATCCCTTCACAAACCTCCTGTAATACCCAGTCAAGCCAAGGAATGCCCTGACTTGAGTCTGGGTTTTTGGAGCTACCCAGTCCAGAATAGTCTGGATCTTGGGTTGGAGTGGCTGAACTTGGCCTCCACCTACAAGGTGGCCCAAGTAAACCACAGTTCCCTGCCCTATCTGGCATTTGGATGCCTTGATAGAGAGGCCTGCAGATTGCAGAGCCTTCAAAACCTTCTTCAGGTGGACCAGGTGATCCTGCCAGGTGGAGCTAAAGACAGCAATATCATCAAGAAAGCTGTGATAAAGGACTCCAAACCAGCAAGGACTTGATTCACCAACCTTTGGAAGGTGGCAGGGGCATTTTTTAAACCAAAGGGCATAACAGTAAACTGATAATGCCCATCAGGTGTGTAGAATGCTGTTTTCTCTTTTGCTCCAGGTGCCATTTTTATTTGCCAGTACCCTGCTGTCAAGTCAAAAGGTACTTAAGAATTTGGCAGCACCTAATTTGTCTATGAGCTCATCAGCTCTAGGAATTGGATGGGCGTCTGTCTTGGTGACAGAGTTGAGCCCCCTGTAGTCCACACAAAACCTCATCTCTTTCTTTCCATCTTTGGTGTGAGGTTTGGGGACTAAGACCACTGGGCTAGCCCAGGGGCTGTCAGAGCGCTCAATTACTCCCAATTCCAGCATCTTGTGGACTTCCACCTTGATGCTTTCCTTAACATGGTCAGACTGTCTAAAAAATTTGTTTTTGACAGGCATGCTGTCTCCTGTGTCCACATCATGGGTACACAGGTGTGTCTGACCAGGGGTTAAGGAGAAGAGTTCAGGAAACTGTTGTAGGACTCTCCTACAATCAGCTTGCTGTTGGCCAGAGAGGGTGTCTGAGTAGATCACTCCATCTACTGTGCCATCTTTTGGGTCTGATGACAGAAGATCAGGGAGAGGTTCACTCTCTGCCTCCTGATCCTCATCTGTTACCATCAACAGATTTACATCAGCCCTGTCATGGAAGAGCTTAATGCGGTTCACATGGATCACCCTCTTGGGGCTCCTGCTTGTGCCCAGGTCCACCAGGTAGGTGACCTGACTCTTCCTTTCTAGCACTGGGTAAGGGCCACTCCATTTGTCCTGAAGTGCCCTGGGAGCCACAGGCTCCAGAACCCAGACTTTCTGCCCTGGTTGGAACTCAACCATTGCAGCCTTTTGGTCATACCAAAACTTCTGGAGCTGTTGGCTGGCCTCAAGGTTTTTGCTTGCCTTTTCCATGTACTCTGCCATTCTAGAGCGAAGGCCAAGTACATAGTCCACTATGTCCTGTTTAGGCTCATGAAGAGGTCTCTCCCAGCCTTCTTTAACAAGAGCAAGTGGTCCCCTTACAGGGTGGCCAAACAGAAGTTCAAAGGGTGAGAATCCTACTCCCTTCTGTGGCACCTCTCTGTAAGCGAAAAGCAGACATGGCAAGAGGACATCCCATCTCCTTTTGAGCTTTTCTGGGAGCCCCATGATCATGCCTTTTAATGTCTTGTTGAATCTCTCAACTAAGCCATTAGTTTGTGGATGGTATGGTGTAGTGAATTTGTAAGTCACCCCACACTAATTCCACATGTGTTTTAGGTATGCTGACATGAAGTTGGTACCTCTGTCAGACACCACCTCCTTAGGGAAACCCACTCTGGTAAAGATACCAATGAGGGCCTTGGCTACTGCAGGGGCAGTAGTCGACCTAAGGGGAATAGCTTCAGGATACCTAGTAGCATGATCCACTACTACTAGGATATACATATTTCCTGAGGCTGTGGGAGGTTCTAGTGGACCAACTATGTCCACACCCACTCTTTCAAAGGGGACCCCCACCACTGGAAGTGGAATGAGGGGGCCTTTGGATGCCCACCTGTCTTACCACTGGCTTGACAGGTGGGGCAGGAGAGGCAAAACTCCTTAACCTTGTGGGACATATTGGGCCAGTAGAAGTGGTTGACTAACCTCTCCCACGTCTTGGTTTGTCCCAAATGCCCAGCAAGGGGAATATCATGGGCTAAGGTCAGAATAAACTCTCTGAACGACTGAGGCACTACCACTCTCCTAGTGGCACCAGGTTTGGGGTCTCTGGCCTCAGTGTACAGGAGTCCATCTTCCCAATAGACCCTATGGGTTCCATTTTTCTTGCCCTTGGACTCTTCAGCAGCTTGCTGTCTAAGGCCTTCAAGAGAGGGACAGGTTTCTTGTCCCTTACACAGCTCCTCCCTTGAGGGTCCCCCTGGGCCTAAGAGCTCAACCTGATAAGGTTCAAGCTCCAAAGGCTCAGTTCCCTCAGAGGGCAGAACTTCTTCCTGAGAAGAGAGGTTCTCTTTTTCTGACTGTGTTGCAGTTGGTTTCCCAACTGACTTTCCTTTTCTCTTGGTAGGCTGGGCCTTTCTTCCAGACTCCAGCTCTACTTTTTCACCCTGTGCCTTGCACTGTGCTCTTGTTTTTACACACACCAGTTCAGGGATACCCAGCATGGCTGCATGGGTTTTTAGTTCTACCTCAGCCCATGCTGAGGACTCCAGGTCATTTCCAAGCAGACAGTCTACTGGGATGTTTGAGGAGACCACCACCTGTTTCAGGCCATTGACCCCTCCCCATTCTAAAGTTACCATTGCCATGGGATGTGCTTTAGTCTGATTGTCAGCGTTGGTGACTGTATAGGTTTTTCCAGTCAGGTATTGGCCAGGGGAAACCAGTTTCTCTGTCACCATGGTGACACTGGCACCTGTATCCCTCAGGCCCTCTACACTTGTCCCATTAATAAAGAGCTGCTGCCTGTATTTTTGCATGTTAGGCAGCCAGGCAGCTAGTGTGGCTAAATCCACCCCACCCTCAGAGACTAGAGTAGCTTCAGTGTGGACCCTGATTTGCTCTGGGCACACTGTTGATCCCACTTGGAGATTAGCCATTCCAGTGTTACCTGGATTGGAGTTTGGAGTGGAACTTTTCTTGGGACAGGCCTTGTCTCCAGTTTGGTGTCCAGACTGACTACAGTTTCGACACCAGGCCTTTTTGGGATCAAAGTTTTTACCCTTGTACCCAGGATTGTTTTGTGAAGAGGCTCTGGGCCCACCCTCCTGTGCAGGTTTGTGGGGGCCTGTAGAAGACTCTTTACTATTTTTATTTTTGGTTGTCTCACCACCCTTCCCCTGGGGAGGTTTTGTGACCCCTTTCTTTTGGTCACCCCCTGTGGAGGTTTTGGACACCCTAGTCTTGACCCAATGGTCCGCCTTCTTTCCCAATTCTTGGGGAGAAATTGGTCCTAGGTCCACCAGATGCTGATGTAGTTTGTCATTGAAACAATTACTTAACAGGTGTTCTTTCACAAATAAATTGTACAGCCCATCATAATTACTTACACCACTGCCTTGAATCCAACCATCTAGTGTTTTTACTGAGTAGTCTACAAAGTCAACCCAGGTCTGGCTCGAGGATTTTTGAGCCCCCCTGAATCTAATCCTATACTCCTCAGTGGAGAATCCAAAGCCCTCAATCAGGGTACCCTTCATAAGGTCATAAGATTCTGCATCTTTTCCAGAGAGTGTGAGGAGTCCATCCCTACACTTTCCTGTGAACATTTCCCAAAGGAGAGCACCCCAGTGAGATTTGTTCACTTTTCTGGTTACACAAGCCCTCTCAAAAGCTGTGAACCATTTGGTGATGTCATCACCATCTTCATATTTAGTTACAATCCCTTTGGGGATTTTCAACATGTCAGGAGAATCTCTGACCCTAGTTATGTTGCTGCCACCATTGATGGGTCCTAGGCCCATCTCTTGTCTTTCCCTTTCTATGGCTAGGATCTGTCTTTCCAAAGCCAATCTTTTGGCCATCCTGGCTAACTGGATGTCCTCTTCACTGGAGTTATCCTCAGTGATTTCAGAGTTGTTGGTCCCTCCTGTGAGGGAACCAGCATCTCTGACTATTATTTGTGGAGTCAGGGCTTGAGAAGCCCTGTTCTCCCTAAGTAGGACTGGAGGGGGGGAATTTCCCTCCAAGTCACTATCTTCATCCTCTGTGTTGCCATCCTCAGAGGGGTTGGCTTTTTCAAACTCTGCCAAAAGCTCCTGGAGCTGTACTTTGGTAGGTTTGGAGCCCATTGCTATTTTCTTTAGTTTACAGAGTGACCTTAGCTCTCTCATCTGTAGATGGAGGTAAGGTGTGGTGTCGAGTTCCACCACATTCACATCTGTGCTAGACATTATGCTTCTAAAAGTTGGAATACTTTTTAAGAAACTAAACTGGTTCTAGAATCTAATTCAAACTTTTAACAAACTTTTAAACTCTAAAAGAAATGCTAAACAGGATCTAACACAAGGCCCTAGCAGGTCTTTTAAGAATTTAGAAAACTTTTCAAATTGCAAAAATCAATTTCTAATGACAATTTTGGAATTTGTCGTGTGATCAGGTATTGGCTGAGTAGTCCAGCAAATGCAAAGTCTTGTATCCCACCGCTGCCACCAATGTAGGAAGTTGGCTCTGTATGTGCTATTTCAAAGTAAGGAATAGCATGCACAGAGTCCAAGGGTTCCCCTTAGAGGTAAAATAGTGGTAAAAATAGATAATACTAATGCTCTATTTTGTGGTAGTGTGGTCGAGCAGTAGGCTTATCCAAGGAGTAGTATTAAGCATTTGTTGTACATACACATAGACAATAAATGAGGTACACACACTCAGAGACAAATCCAGCCAATAGGTTTTGTATAGAAAAATATCTTTTCTTAGTTTATTTTAAGAACCACAGGTTCAAATTTAACATGTAATATCTTGTTTGAAAGGTATTGCAGGTACGTACATTAGGAACTTTGAATCATTTCAATTGCATGTATACTTTTCAAGTTATTCACAAATAGCTATTTCAAAAGTGGACACTTAGTGCAATTTTCACAGTTCCTGGGGGAGGTAAGTTTTTGTTAGTTTTACCAGGTAAGTAAGACACTTACAGGGTTCAGTTCTTGGTCCAAGGTAGCCCACCGTTGGAGGTTCAGAGCAACCCCAAAGTTACCACACCAGCAGCTCAGGGCCGGTCAGGTGCCGAGTTCAAAGTGGTGCCCAAAACGCATAGGCTTCAATGGAGAGAAGGGGGTGCCCCGGTTCCAGTCTGCCAGCAGGTAAGTACCCGCGTCTTCGGAGGGCAGACCAGGGGGGTTTTGTAGGGCACCGGGGGTGACACAAGCCCACACAGAAATTTTACCCTCAGCGGCGCGGGGGCGGCCGGGTGCAGTGTTAGAACAAGCGTCGGGTTCGCAATGGAAGTCAATGAGAGATCACGGGATCTCTTCAGCGCTGCAGGCAGGCAAGGGGGGGCTTCCTCGGGGAAACCTCCACTTGGGCAAGGGAGAGGGACTCCTGGGGGTCACTTCTGCAGTGAAAGTCCGGTCCTTCAGGTCCTGGGGGCTGCGGGTGCAGGGTCTTTTCCAGGCATCGGGACTTAGGTTTCAGAGAGTCGCGGTCAGGGGAAGCCTCGGGATTCCCTCTGCAGGCGGCGCTGTGGGGGCTCAGGGGGGACAGGTTTTGGTACTCACAGTCGTCGAGTAGTCCGGGGGTCCTCCCTGAGGTGTTGGTTCTCCACCAGCCGAGTCGGGGTCGCCGGGTGCAGTGTTGCAAGTCTCACGCTTCTTGCGGGGAGATTGCAGAGGTCTTTAAAGCTGCTCCTTTGGATAAAGTTGCAGTCTTTTTGGAGCAGGTCCGCTGTCCTCGGGAGTTTCTTGTCGTCGTCGAAGCAGGGCAGTCCTCAGAGGATTCAGAGGTCGCTGGTCCCTTTGGAAGGCGTCGCTGGAGCAGAGTTCTTTGGAAGGCAGGAGACAGGCCGGTGAGTTTCTGGAGCCAAGGCAGTTGTTGTCTTCTGGTCTTCCTCTGCAGGGGTTTTCAGCTAGGCAGTCCTTCTTTTTGTTGCAGGAATCTAATTTCTAGGTTCAGGGAGAGCCCTTAAATACTAAATTTAAGGGCGTGTTTAGGTCTGGGGGGTTAGTAGCCAATGGCTACTAGCCCTGAGGGTGAGTACACCCTCTTTGTGCCTCCTCCCAAGGGGAGGGGGTCACATTCCTATCCCTATTGGGGGAATCCTCCATCTGCAAGATGGAGGATTTCTAAAAGTTAGAGTCACCTCAGCTCAGGACACCTTAGGGGCTGTCCTGACTGGTCAGTGGCTCCTCCTTGTTATTCTCATTATTTTCTCCGGCCTTGCCGCCAAAAGTGGGGGCCGGGGCCGGAGGGGGTGGGCAACTCCACTAGCTGGAGTGTCCTGCGGTGTAGTGACAAAGGGTTTGAGCCTTTGAGGCTCACCGCCAGGTGTTACAGCTCCTGCCTGGGGGAGGTGTTAGCATCTCCACCCAGTGCAGGCTTTGTTACTGGCCTCAGAGTGACAAAGGCACTCTCCCCATGAGGCCAGCCACATGTCTCTAGTGTGGCAGGCTGCTGGAACCAGTCAGCCTACACAGATAGTCGGTTAAGTTTCAGGGGGCACCTCTAAGGTGCCCTCTGGGGTGTATTTTGCAATAAAATGTACACTGGCATCAGTGTGCATTTATTGTGCTGAGAAGTTTGATACCAAACTTCCCAGTTTTCAGTGTAGCCATTATGGTGCTGTGGAGTTCGTGTAAAACAGACTCCCAGACCATATACTCTTATGGCTACCCTGCACTTACAATGTCTAAGGTTTTGCTTAGACACCTTAGGGGTACAGTGCTCATGCACTGGTACCCTCACCTATGGTATAGTGCACCCTGCCTTGGGGCTGTAAGGCCTGCTAGAGGGGTGTCTTACCTATACTGCATAGGCAGTGAGAGGCTGGCATGGCACCCTGAGGGGAGTGCCATGTCGACTTACTCATTTTGTTCTCACTAGCACACACAGGCTTGTAAGCAGTGTGTCTGTGCTGAGTGAGTGGTCTCTAGGGTGGCATAATACATGCTGCAGCCCTTAGAGACCTTCCCTGGCATCAGGGCCCTTGGTACCAGAGGTACCAGTTACAAGGGACTTATCTGGATGCCAGGGTGTGCCAATTGTGGAATCAAAAGTACAGGTTAGGGAAAGAACACTGGTGCTGGGGCCTGGTTAGCAGGCCTCAGCACACTTTCAATTCAAAACATAGCATCAGCAAAGGCAAAAAGTCAGGGGGTAACCATGCCAAGGAGGCATTTCCTTACAATACCCAACACAACCAACATCTTTGAAACTATCATCTCATTCAACAAACCAGTTGATCAAACTTAACTGTAATACCACAAGAACTCAAATCCACTAACCTACATCTAATTTACCAATCTCAAAACTATCACCTTGCTACTCAAACCCACAGCAGCAATGGACTTGCCCCGATATTCTGAATGTTAATGTTGTGACATCTTTCACACCTACTCAGTTCTATTTATGGAATGTCTGTACTCTTAGGCAATGTGCTGAAATTATGTTAATTTCTGCTTACATTTACATGCAAGTCTGGGATGAACTTTGGTTGCTACTCTAGGTGCAGCTTAACATAGTCTTCCTTCTATGAATTGGTCCATCAGAAGGTCGCTGGCACTGCATGCTGAAGTGTGGGAGATATCAGCTGCCACACTAAGACATGCAGTCACTGAATGTGGCACTTGCATTAAACAGTTAGATCTGTCCATGCAATAGCCAGTTATCAAGAAAGTTCTTGTGACAGTGATGGCAAAGTGTTAAACCCACTGATAAAGGTTCGAGCTGCAATAACACTATGGGAACTGTTATGACAGGCCCTTAGGGCTACAATACAAGCACCTTTGCAATGGATGAATCCAAACACTAATAGGGCAAACGTCAAACATATGTCACATATTTCACATGACATACATGCTTTGGGAACAGAGTCCGACTTTCTTGATATGACATATCATCCAGTGAGTTCACAAGCCAAAAATGGATATTAGCTACCAGTCCAGAGGGCTTTTAAGCTAAAACTTTTACTATGCCTCATTTCTTTGGTTAAAAATCAGGAAGATTCAGCCAAATTCACAAATGTTCTCATTCCGGCTGATGGGGCATCTTAAAAACGTTACCCAACCGTATTAACATGTGGGTACTGTGCCTCCTTACTGCAGTACAGAAACTGCTTCCATAGCCGTTAAAAAAATGTTGCTCAGTAACAAGAATTCTTGATCACATTATATGCAGCAACTCCCAATCCCTAAACCTTGTGCACCTCCGTGACCATGCCAAACCATGTGTGTTTTGGCTGAGGGTGTTAGGGGGGGGAAAGAGCATACAGACTAGAAGTAAATCACCAAATAAGTACGTTTAACCACTTTAACCACTTTACTGCAGGTGTCAGGAGATCTTCCGTGTCACCCCCTGACCGCCCCTTTGTGACGTCAGCATGCCGCACTTTCGTCAATATCCGTTTTCCCCACCGGAGCAGGAAGCAGCCTTGTGGCTGCTTCCTGCTCCGAATGGGGAAAACAGCCCCAAACGGCCTTCACGACATTCAGGAAGGCCTCGTTTGAAAGGGGAGACTCTCCCCTTTTAAACAAGGCCTTCCTGAACCATATTTTCTGGCCATCGAGGGCCAGGAAACCCCACTAGACACCAGGGATTTCACTTGAGGGGGTCGGCCCCCTTGGCAAACGGGACACCCCCTCCCACTATGGCCCCCAGGGAAACCATACAGCTATTACAAATATATATCTATGTATAGATCTATATATAGATCTATATATATATATATGGAAAATGTCACTTACCCAGTGTACATCTGTTCGTGGCATGAGACCATGAGACGCTGCAGATTCACATGCTGTGCACATACCGCCATCTAGTGTTGGGCTCGGAGTGTTACAAGTTGTTTTTCTTCGAAGAAGTCTTTTCGAGTCACGAGATCGAGGGACTCCTCCCCTTTCGGCTCCATTGCGCATGGGCGTCGACTCCATCTTAGATTGTTTTCCCCGCAGAGGGTGAGGTAGGAGTTGTGTATATAGTAATAGTGCCCATGCCATGGAGTAAGTATGTATGTACATAATGTGACTAAAAGTGATATATTTATAGATTTACAAATGTACAAGTTCAATTTTTTGTCAACTTCTAACGGCTACAGGCTCCCGGGGAGGTGGGAGGGCGCATGTGAATCTGCAGCGTCTCATGCCACGAACAGATGTACACTGGGTAAGTGACATTTTCCGTTCGATGGCATGTGTAGCTGCAGATACACATGCTGTGCATAGACTAGTAAGCAGTTATCTCCCCAAAAGCGGTGGATTAGCCTGTAGGGGTTGAAGTTGTTTGAAATAATGTTCTTAATACTGCTTGTCCTACTGTGGCTTGTGTTGTTAACTCATCCACGCAGTAATGCTTGGTAAATGTATGAGGTGTAGACCATGTGGCTGCCTTACAGATTTCAGTCATTGGTATGTTTCCTAGAAAAGCCATGGTGGCACCTTTCTTTCTAGTGGAGTGTGCCTTTGGTGTAATAGGCAGTTCTCTTTTTGCTTTTATATAACAGGTTTGAATACATTTAACTAGCCATCTGGCAATGCCTTGTTTGGATACTGGATTCCCTGTATGAGGTTTTTGGAAAGCAACAAACAATTGTTTTGTTTTGCAAATTTGTTTGGTTCTATCAATGTAGTACATTAGTGCCCTTTTGATGTCTAATGTATGTAATGCTCTTTCAGCTACAGAATCTGGATCTGGAAAGAACACTGGGAGTTCCACTGCTTGATTTAAGTGGAACGGCGAAAAGACTTTAGGTACGAATTTTGGATTTGTGCGTAGAACAACTTTATGTTTGTGTATTTGTATAAAGGGTTCTTGTATGGTAAATGCCTGTATTTCACTTACTCTTCTGAGAGATGTGATAGCTATTAGAAAGGCTACTTTCCATGTTAAGTACTGTATTTCACATGAGTGCATGGGTTCAAATGGTGGACCCATGAGTTGTGTTAATACGATGTTGAGGTTCCACGAAGGAACTGGTGGTGTTCTTGGTGGGATAATCCTTTTCAGACCTTCCATAAATGCTTTTATGACTGGGCTTCTGAATAATGAAGTTGAGTGCGTAATTTGGAGATAAGTCAAAATTGCAGTCAGATGTATTTTAATGGATGAAAAAGCTAACTTGGACTTTTGTAAGTGTAGTAGGTAGCTTACGATGTTTTTAGCAGATGCGTGTAATGGTTGAATTTGATTATTATGGCAGTAATAAACAAATCTTTTCCACTTATTTGCGTAGCAATGTCTTGTGGTTGGTTTCCTAGCTAGTTTTATGACCTCGATGCATTCCTGTGTAAGATCTAGGTGTCCGAATTCTAAGATTTCAGGAGCCAAATTGCTTGATTGAGCGATGCTGGATTCGGGTGTCTGATCTGCTGTTTGTGTTGAGTTAACAGATCTGGTCTGTTTGGCAGTTTGATATGAGGCACTACTGACAGGTCTAGTAGTGTTGTGTACCAAGGTTGTCGTGCCCAAGTTGGTGCTATTAGTATGAGTTTGAGTTTGTTTTGACTCAACTTGTTTACTAGATATGGAAGAAGTGGGAGAGGGGGGAAAAGCGTACGCAAATATCCCTGACCAGTTCATCCATAGTGCATTGCCCTGAGACTGATGTTGTGGGTACCTGGGTGCAAAGTTTTGGCATTTTGAGTTTTCTTTTGTTGCAAATAGATCTATTTGTGGCGTTCCCCATATTCTGAAGTAAGTGTTCAGTATTTGGGGGTGAATTTCCCATTCGTGGATCTGTTGGTGATCCCGAGAGAGATTGTCTGCTAACTGATTCTGAATCCCTGGAATAAATTGTGCTATTAGGCGAATGTGGTTGTGAATCGCCCAATGCCATATTTTTTGTGTTAGGAGACACAACTGTGTCGAGTGTGTTCCTCCCTGTTTGTTTAGGTAATACATTGTTGTCATGTTGTCTGTTTTGACAAGAGTGTATTTGTGGGTTATTATGGGTTGAAATGCTTTCAGAGCTAGAAATACCGCTAACAGTTCTAAGTGGTTTATATGAAACTGTTTTTGCTGAATGTTCCATTGTCCTTGGATGCTGTGCTGATTGAGGTGTGCTCCCCACCCTGTCATGGATGCATCTGTCGTTATTACGTATTGTGGCACTGGGTCTTGAAAAGGCCGCCCTTAGTTTAAATTTATACTGTTCCACCATTGAAGCGAGATGTATGTTTGGCGGTCTATCAACACCAGATCTAGAAGTTTACCCTGTGCCTGTGACCACTGTGATGCTAGTCACTGTTGTAAGGGCAGCATGTGCAACCTTGCGTTTGGGACAATGGCTATGCATGAGGACATCATGCCTAGGAGTTTCATTACTAATTTGACCTGTATCTTTTGGTTTGGATACATGGCTTGTATGACATTTTGGAATGTTTGGACTCTTTGTGGACTTGGAGTGGCAATTCCTTTTACTGTGTTGATTGTTGCTCCTAGGTATTGCTGTGTTTGACAAGGCAGAAGGTGTGACTTTGAGTAATTGATTGAGAAACCTAGTTTGTGTAGGGTTTCTATGACGTAATTTGTGTGTTGTGAACACTGTTTTTGCGTGTTGGTTTTGATAAACCAATCGTCTAGGTACGGGAACACATGTATTTGCTGCCTTCTGATATGTGCAGCTACTACTGCTAGACATTTTGTAAAAAGTCTTGGCGCAGTTGTTATTCCGAATGGCAACACTTTGAATTGGTAATGTATCCCTTGGAATACAAACCTTAGGTACTTCCTGTGTGAAGGATGTATTGGTATATGGAAATATGCATCCTTTAGATCCAGTGTTGTCATGTAGTCTTCTTGTTTGAGCAGTGGGATTACTTCTTGTAATGTAACCATGTGAAAATGGTCTGATTTGATGTATGTATTTAATATTCTGAGATCTAGTATAGG
Source organism: Pleurodeles waltl (assembly GCF_031143425.1). Classification (NCBI taxonomy): domain Eukaryota; kingdom Metazoa; phylum Chordata; class Amphibia; order Caudata; family Salamandridae; genus Pleurodeles; species Pleurodeles waltl. Next base: position 423,495,348 of record NC_090450.1, read on the forward strand.
TCTTAGAGTTTTGTCTTTTTTGGGTATCAGAAAGTACAGTGAGTAAACTCCTGTATTTAGTTCTTGTTTTGGTACTAATTCTATTACTTCTTTTTGGAGTAATGCTTGAACTTCTAATCCTAGAAGATTTATATGTTGTTTCGACATACTGTGTGTTTTCGGTGGGACTGTTGGAGGGAATTCGCGAAATTCTATGCAATAACCATGCTGGATAATTGCTAGTACCCAAGTATCTGTTGTTATCTCCTCCCAATGTTTGTAAAATTGGCTTAATCTTCCCCCCACAGGTGTTATGTGATGGGGATGTGTGACTTGTGAGTCACTGCTTATTTTGAGGACTTTTGGGGCTTTGGAATTTTCCTCTACTTCTTTGGAATTGTCCCCCTCTATATTGTCCCCGAAAACTTCCCCGCTGATATTGGCTTTGGTAAGTGGGCCTTGTTTGTGATGTTGTGGTTTCTGTAGGTTGTCCTCGAAACTCTCCCCTAAAAGGTGTTTTGCGAAAGGTGCCTCTGCTCTGCGGGGAGTAGAGTGCGCCCATGGCTTTTGCCGTATCAGTGTCTTTCTTGAGTTTTTCAATAGCAGTGTTGACTTCCGGCCCAAACAACTGCTGTTCATTAAATGGCATATTTAGCACGACTTGTTGAATTTCCGGCTTGAAACCGGACGTGCAGAGCCATGCGTGCCTTCTTATTGTTATTGCAGTATTTACTGTCCTTGCAGCTGTATATGCTGCATCCATTGAAGACCGTATCTGATTATTAGAGATACTTTGTCCTTCTTCCACCACTTGTTGTGCTCTTTTTTGGAACTCTTTGGGTAAGTGTTCTATCAAATGTTGCATCTCATCCCAGTGAGCTCTGTCATATCTTGCCAAAAGCGCTTGTGAATTAGCAATGCGCCATTGGTTTGCTGCTTGTGCTGCAACCCTTTTGCCCGCAGCATCAAATTTGCGACTCTCTTTGTCTGGAGGTGGTGCGTCTCCCGAGGTATGAGAGTTTGCTCTCTTACGAGCTGCCCAGACAACTACTGAGTCTGGAGTTAACTGCGTTGTAATATAAACAGGATCTGTTGGCGGTGGCTTGTACTTTTTCTCCACCCTTGGAGTTATGGCTCGGCCTTTAACAGGATCCTGAAAGATTTGTTTTGAATGTTTTAGCATTCCTGGGAGCATAGGTAGTCTTTGGTACTGGCTATGAGTGGAGGTTAGCGTGTTAAACAAGAAGTCATCCTCAATTGGTTCTGAATGCAAGGTGACGTTATGGAAAGCAGCTGCCCTTGCGATCACCTGTGTGTAAGATGTACTGTCCTCAGGAGGGGACGGCCTGTTAGGGTACGAGTCTGGGCTGTTGTCCGATACTGGAGCATCGTAAAGGTCCCATGCATCGGGATCATCTTGACTCATGGCAGTATGAGTCGGGGAGTGCATCAGTGGAGGAGTTGCTACAGGTGATGTGTGCACTGATGGTGGTGGAGAAGGTGGTGGAGTTGTTTTCTTTGCCACCTTTGCCTGTGGCTCCTTGTCCTTTTCGTGAAAGGCAAATTTTCTTTTTGTTTTAATTGGAGGAAGAGTGGTTATCTTCCCTGTGTCTTGATGAATGTGGAGCCTCCTTTGAGTATAGTCTGGCTCTACAGCTTGAAGTTTCTCTCCAAATCTATGTTTTTTCATTTGTGAGGTTAATCCTTGTTCCTCTGTATAGGAACCTGTTTTCGGCTCCGAGGCTGGATGTTTCGGAACCAAAACTTTTTCGGAGGTCTTTTTAGGCTCCGAAGAAACCTTTGTAATTTTCGGTGTGGTGGTGTCTCGGTGCTGAATATGTTCGGTGCCGCTGTCACGGTGCCGAAATTTCTCAGAGCCGATGTCTCGGTCCGAGATTGCTGTGTGGCGGTATCTCGACCGGAGTCGGATGACTTCGACACCAGCGTGCCCTTTTTCGGTACCTTGGCTCGGTCACCGCTTTTTTGGGTTAAGCCATGGCCTGTTGGCGGTGGCGTCCCCTGGGCTCTTGTTGACTTCTCGTGAGTCTTATGTTTCGACGTCTTACTCACGTTTTTCGGCGTTTCTTCGGCCTCGAGCTCTTCCGAGTCCGATTCGGGGATAGAGAAAGCTTCCTCTTCTTCCTCGAAACGCTCTTGTTCTGTCGGCGTCATCTGCAGTCTTCTGGCTCTTCGGTCTCTTAACGTCTTTCTGGACCGAAACGCTCGACAGGCTTCACAAGTATCTTCCTTGTGCTCTGGGGACAAGCACAAGTTACAGACCAGATGCTGATCCGTGTACGGATACTTGTTATGGCATTTTGGATAGAAGCGGAATGGGGTCCGTTCCATCAGCCTTGAATTCACACGTGGCCGGGCTGACCAGGCCCCGACGGGGGATCGAAAAAACCCCAAAGGGCCACCGGAACTCTTCTAAATTCGGTGTCAATCTGTTGTAACTAACCCGATACCTAACGCAAACAATACCGACGATTTTTCCGAGATTCTAACTAACTTTCCGACCCGAAACACGGAGCGAAAAGGAACACGTCCGAACCCGATGGCGGAAAAAAAACAATCTAAGATAGAGTCGACGCCCATGCGCAATGGAGTCGAAATGGGAGGAGTCCCTCGGTCTCGTGACTCGAAAAGACTTCTTCGAAGAAAAACAACTTGTAACACTCCGAGCCCAACACCAGATGGCGGGATGTGCACAGCATGTGTATCTGCAGCTACACATGCCATCGAACATATATATATATATATGGAAAATGTCTCTTACCCAGTGTACATCTGTTCGTGGCATTAGTCGCTTGATTTGGGTGTTTGATCTGTTGTTTGTGTTGCGTTAACCGATCTGGTCTGTTTGGTAGTTTGACATGAGGCACTACTGAGAGGTCTAGTAGTGTTGTGTACCTAGGTTGTCTTGCCCATGTTGGCGCTATTAGTATGAGTTGGAGTTTGTTTTGACTCAACTTGTTTACCAGATATGGAAGGAGTGGGAGAGGGGAAAAAGCGTAAGCAAATATCCCTGACCAACTCATCCATAACGCATTGCCCTGAGACTGATGTTGTGGGTACCTGGATGCGAAGTTTCGGCATTTTGCGTTTTCCTTTGTTGCAAATAGATCTATTTGTGGTGTTCCCCAACTCTGGAAGTAAGTGTTAAGTATTTGGGGGGTGAATCTCCCATTCGTGGATCTGTTGGTGATCCCGAGAGAGTGTCTTGTAACTGATTCTGAATTCCTGGAATAAATTGTGCTATTAGGCGAATGTGGTTGTGAATCGCCCAATGTCATATTCTCTGTGCCAGGAGACACAACTGTGTTGAGTGTGTCCCTCCCTGTTTGTTTAGGTAATACATCGTTGTCATGTTGTCTGTTTTGACACGAATGTGTTTGTGGCTTATTATGGGTTGAAATGCTTTCAGCTCTAGAAATACTGCCAATAGTTCTAAGTGATTTATGTGAAACTGTTTTTGCTGACTGTCCCATTGTCCTTGGATGCTGTGTTGATTGAGGTGTGCTCCCCACCCTATCATGGAGGAATCTGTCTTTATTACATATCGTGGCACTGGGTCTTGGAAAGGCCGCCCTTGGTTTAAATTTATACTGTTCCACCATTGAAGCGAGGTGTATGTTTGGCGGTCTACCAACACCAGATCTAGAAGTTGACCCTGTGCCTGTGACCATTGGGATGCTAGGCACTGTTGTAAGGGCTGCATGTGGAACCTTGCGTTTGGGACAATGGCTATGCATGAGGACATCATGCCTAGGAGTTTCATCACCATTTTGACTTGTATTTTTTGTTTTGGATATATGGCCTGTATTACATTGTGAAATGCCTGAACCCTTTGTGGACTTGGAGTGGCAATCCCTTTTGCTGTGTTGATTGTCGCCCCTAAGTATTGCTGTGTTTGACACGGCAGAAGGTGTGACTTTGTGTAGTTGATTGAGAAACATAGTTTGTGGAGGGTTTCTATGACATACTTTGTGTGTTGTGAACACCGTTCCAGCGTGTTGGTTTTGATTAACCAATCGTCTAGGTACGAGAACACATGTATTTGCTGCCTTCTGATATGTGCAGCTACGACTGCCAGGCACTTTGTAAAAACTCTTGGCGCAGTTGTTATTCCGAATGGCAACACCTTGAATTGGTAATGTACCCCTTGGAATACAAACCTTAAGTACTTTCTGTGTGAAGGATGTATCAGTATATGGAAATATGCATCCTTTAGGTCTAGTGTTGTCATGTAGTCTTGTTGTTTGAGCAGTGGGATTACGTCCTGTAATGTCACCATGTGAAAGTGATCTGATTTGATGTAGGTATTTAATGTTCTGAGATCCAATATAGGTCTCAGACTCTTGTCTTTTTTGGGTATGAGAAAGTACAGAGAGTAAACTCCTGTTCCTTTCTGTTGGTTTGGTACTAATTCTATTGCTTCTTTCTGTAGCAATGCCTGAACTTCTAGTCCTAGAAGATCTATATGTTTTGACATATTGTGTGTTTTTGGTGGGACTTTTGGAGGGAATTTGAGAAATTCTATGCAATAACCAAGCTGGATAATTGCCAGTACCCAAATGTCTTGTTATCCCTCCCAATGTTTGCAAAATTTGCTTAGTCTCCCCCCCAACAGGTGTTATGTGTTGGGGATGTGTGACTTGGAAGTTACTGCTTGTTTTGAGGAGTTTTGGGGCTTTGGAACTTCCCTCTACTTTTTGGGAACTGTCCCCTCTATATTGTCCCCGAAAATTTCCCTGCAGATATTGGCTCTGATAAGTGGGCCTGTTTGTGAGGTCGTGGGTTCTGTGCTTTGCCCTCGAAACCCCCCTCGAAACTGTGTTTTTCGAAATGTGCCTCTGCTCTGTGGGGAGTAGAGTGCGCCCATGGCTTTGGCCGTATCAGCGTGCGTCTTAAGTTTTTCGATAGCAGTGTCCACCTCCGGCCCAAACAACTTCTGTCCGTTAAATGGCATATTCAGCACAGCTTGCTGTATTTCCGGTTTAAATCCTGATGTACGCAGCCATGCATGTCTCCTTATTGTCACTGCTGTGTTGACAGTTCTAGCAGCTGTGTCTGCTGCATCCATTGCTGACCGTATCTGATTGTTGGAGATACTCTGTCCTTCTTCTACTACTTGCTGTGCTCTTTTTTGGAACTCCTTGGGCAAATGTTCTATAAAGTGTTGCATTTCGTCCCAATGAGCTCTATCGTATCTGGCCAACAAAGCCTGTGAGTTTGCAATACGCCACTGGTTTGCTGCCTGTGCCGCCACTCTTTTGCCTGCTGCGTCGAATTTTCGACTTTCTTTATCTGGAGGTGGTGCATCTCCTGAAGTGTGTGAGTTCGCTCTCTTGCGAGCTGCCCCTACTACAACTGAGTCCGTTGTTAGCTGTTGTGTGATGTACACGGTGTCTGTTGGTGGCGGTTTATATTTTTTCTCCACTCGGATTAATGGCCCTTCCTTTTACAGGCTCCTCAAACACTTGTTTGGAGTGTTTTAGCATTCCGGGTAGCATGGGAAGACTCTGGTACTGGCTGTGTGTGGACGAAAATGTATTAAATAGAAAGTCGTCTTCAATGGGCTCTGCATGCAGGCTGACATTATGAAATGCCGCTGCCCTCGACACCACCTGTGTGTAGGCTGTACTATCTTCTGGTGGCGACGGTCTAGCTGGATAACAGTCAGGACTATTATCTGACACTGGCGCATCATAAAGGTCCCACGCGTCAGGGTCATCTTGACTCATCCCTGTATGAGTCGGGGATTGCATCATAGGTGGAGTGGCTACTGGTTATGTTTGCGGCGATCGTTGTGGAGACGGTGGCGGGCTTACTTGTTTAGCCACCTTTGCCTGTGGCTGCTTGTCTTTCTCCTGGAAGCCAAGTTTGCGTTTCATTCTAATATGAGGGAGAGTGCTGATCTTCCCTGTTTCTTTTTGGATGTGGAGCCTTCTTTGGGTGTAGTCTGGCTCCATTGTCTCCAATTCCTGTCCAAATCTATGTATTTTCATTTGTGAGGACAGTCCTTATTCCTCCGTGTAGGAACTTGATGTCGGTTCCGAGGCCGGATGTTTCGGTATCGAAACCTTTTCGGCTACTTTTTTAGGTTCAGACGAAACCTTTTTTATTTTCGGCGTCGTCGTCTCTCAGTGCCGATTCATTTCGGTGCCGAACTTGCTCGGACCCGCTATCTCGGGCCCGAGATTGCTGTGTGGCGGTATCTCGACCGGAGTCGGATGACTTCGACACAAGCGTGCCCTTTTTCGGTGCCGATGATCGGTCACCTATTTTTCGGGTTAAGCCATGGCCTGTTGGCGGTGGCGTCCCCTGGGCTTTTGTGGTCTTCTCGTGAGTTTTATGTTTCGATGTCTTACTCACGTTTTTTGGCGTTTCTTCGGGATCGATCTCATCCGAGTCCGATTCCTGGATGGAGAAGGTTTCTTCTTCCTCCTCGAAACGCCCTTGTCCTGTCGGCGCCGACGCCATTTGCAGTCTTCTTGCTCTTCGGTCTCTTAGTGTCTTCCTGGACCGAAACGCTCGACAGGCTTCACAAGTATCTTGCTTGTGTTCTGGCGACAAACACAAGTTACAGACCAGATGCTGATCTGTATATGGATACTTGTTATGGCATTTTGGGCAGAAGCGGAATGGGGTCCGTTCCATTAGCCTTGAAGAGACACGTGGCCGGGCCGACCAGGCCCCGACGGGGGGATCGAAAAAACCCCGAAGGGCCACCGGAGCTCTTCAAAAGTCGGTGTTGATCTGTTATAACTAACCCGATACCGAACGCAAACAATACCGACAATTTTTCCGAGATTCTAACTAACTTTCCGAACCGAAACCCGGAGCGAAAAGGAACACGTCCGAACCCGATGGCGGAAAAAAAACCAATCTAAGATGGAGTCGACGCCCATGCGCAATGGAGCCGAAATGGGAGGAGTCCCTCGATCTCGTGACTTGAAAAGACTTCTTCGAAGAAAAACAACTTGTAACACTCCGAGCCCAACACCAGATGGCGGGATGTGCACAGCATGTGTATCTGCAGCTACACATGCCATCGAAAATATATATATATATAAATATATATATATAGCGATCACTTTTGTCAACGCGTGTGTCGTTTCCCTGGGGATGCGATCGGCCCCCAGGAAAACCATACCCACGTATTAAAGTGATATATATGGAAAATTTCACCTACCCAGTGTACATCTGTTCTTGGCAATGTTCTGCTGCAGGTTCACATGCTGTGCATTAGTCCACCATCTAGTGTTGGGCTTGGAGTGTTGCAAGTTGTTTTTCTTCAAAGAAGTCTTTTTCGAGTCACGGGATCCAGTGACTCCTCCTCTTCAGTTCCATTGCACATCAACTCCATTGTTCGATTGTTTTCCCGCAGAGGGTAAAGGAAGGAGTGATAGAGTATATAGGTATAAAGTAAGAGATGTCCATGCAAATGTAAATGTATATACAAATGTTGTTGACTTAAACTACAGGCTTCCGGGGAGGAGGGAAGGTGCATGTGAACCTGCAGCAGAACATACCACAAACAGATGTACACTGGGTAAGTGACATTTTCCATTCAATGGCATGTATAAACATGCTGTGCATAGACTACAAAGCAGTTTGCCCTCCAGAAAATAGCAGTGACTAGCCTGTAGGAGTTGAAGTTGTTTGAAATAATGTTCTTAGAACAGCTAGACCTACTGTGGCTTGTTGTTGTGATAATATGTCTACACAGTAGTATTAAGTGAATGTATGTGGTGTTGACCATGTAGCTGCTTTACATATTTCAGCCATAGGTACATTCCCTGAAAATGCCATTGTTGCATCTTCCTTTAATATAGAATGTGCTTTGGGAGTAACTAAAAGCTGTCTTTTTCATTTGATATAGCATGTTTGGATGCACCTTACAATCCATCGTGCTAAACCTTGTTTTGATATAGGATTGCCTGTATGTGGTTTTTGGGAAGCTACAAACAGTTGTTTAGTCTTTCTAAATTGTTTAGTCTGTCTATATATAGTACATTGAAGCTCTTTTGATGTCTAATGTATGTAGAGCTCTTTCTGCCACATAATCTGGCTGTGGAAAGAAGACTGGCAGTTTCACTGTTTAATATGAAAAGGTGATACAACTTTTGGTAGAAATTTTGGATTTGTTCTTATAACAACTTTATGTTTGTGTACTTGGAAGAAAGGTTCCTCAAGATTAAAGGCTTGGATTTCACTTACTCTTCTTAAAGAAGTAACTGCTACAAGGAAGGCAACTTTCCATGTTAGAAATTGAATTTGACACAAGTGCATTGGCTCAAATGGTAGTCCCATAAGCCTTGTAAGCACTATACTTAGATTCCAAGATGGAACTAGTGGTGTACTAGTTGGCATGATGCGTTTTAAGCCTTCCATTAAAGCTTAAATGACAGGAACTCTAAAAAAAGAGCTATGTTGTATATTTTGTAAATATTCAGAAACTGCTGTAAGATGTATTTTTATTGAAGAAAATGCTCAATTTGATTTTTTGTAAATAACATACAATATCTTGTATTGATACAGTAAGAGGGTCTATATTTTCAGATTGACAGTAATATACAAATATTTTCCATTTGTTTGCATAGCACTGTCTAGTAGTAGGTTTTCTTGCTTGTTTAATAACTTCCATACATTCTGAAGGGAGTTGTAAATATCCAAACTCTGACCTCAGGAGCCAAATTGCTAGATTGGGTGCTTTGGGATTTGGATGTCTGATTTGACCTCTGTTTTGTGTCATTAGATCTGGTCTGCATGGGAGTTTGGAGTGTGGTACTACCGATAGATCCAGTAATGTTGTGTACCACGGTTGACGTGCCCATGTTGGTCCTATGAGTATCATGTTGAGTGACGTTTGACGCAACATATTGACTAGAAATGGAAGGAGTGGGAGAGGGGGGAAAAGTGTATGCAAATATCCCTGACCAATCGATCCTTAGAGCATTGCCCTTGGATAGGGGATATGGGTGTCTGGATGCGAAGTTTTGGCATTTTGTGTTTTCGCTTGTTGCAAAAAGGTCTATGTTTGGTGTCCCCCACTTTTGAAAGTACTTTGGAAGTACTTGAGGATGGATCTCCCATTGGTGAGTTTGTTGGTGATTTCTTCTGAGGATATCTGCCAACTGATTGACTATCCCTGGGATGTACTGTGCTAATAGATGAATTTGGATGTGGATTGCCCATTTCCAAATATTTGGGGCTAGAAGGGACAGTTGGGATGAATGTGTCCTCCTTGTTTGTAGAGATAATACATGGTTGTCATTTTGATAAAAACAATCTTCTGTGTGAGAAGAGGCTGAAAAGCTTTGAGTGATAGAAAGACAGATAATAACTCCAAGTGGTTTATGTGTAGCTGTTTCTGTTTGACATTCCCTTTTCCTTGAATGTTGTGATTGTTTAGGTGAGCTCCCCAACCAATTATTGATGCATCTGTTGTAATTATGGTCTGAGGCACAGGGCCTTGAAATTACTGCCGCTTGATTAGATTGGTAGAATTCCACCACTGAAGGGACATATATGTTTGGCGGTCTATCAACACTGGATCTTGAAGTTGACCGTGTGCCTGTGACCATTGTTGTGCAAGGCACTGTTGTAAGGGCCACATGTTTAATCTTGCGTGTGGAACAATTGCAATACAGGATGCCATAATTCCTAGAATTTTCATGACAAATCTTACAGTGTATTGTTGATTTGGTTGTATTTGTGGAATTAAGTTTTGGAAAGCTTGTATCCTTTGTGTATTTTGATATGCTAGAGCTTGTTGAGTATTTACTATTGCACCTACATACGGTTGTATTTGTGCTGGTTGAAGGTGTGATTTATGGTAGTTTATTGAGAAACCTAGTGTGTGTAAGGTTTGTATTACATAACACGTATGATTTTGGCATTGTGTACGACTGCTTGATTTTATTAGCCAATCGTTTAGATATGGAAAGACATGTATATGTTGTCTTCTTAGGTAGGCTGCCACTACTGCCAAGCACTTTGTGAATACCCTTGGCGCTGTTATTCAAAAGGGTAACACTTTGAATTGGTAGTGTTTTTCCTGAATGACAAACCTGAGATATTTTCTGTGGGTAGGATGGATGAGTATGTAAAAATACGCATCCTTAAGGTCTAAGGCTGTCATGAAATCTTGTTTTTGTAGAAGTGGGATGACATCCTGTAAAGTTACCATGTGTAAATGTTCTGTCAGGATGTAAAGATTGAGGGCCCTGAGGTCTAATTTTGGCCTGAGGGTGCCATCTTTTTGGGGAATTAGAAAGTATAGTGAATAAACTCCTGTTCCGATTTGAGACTGTGTAACTAACTCTAATGCTTGTTTGAGTGGTAGAGATTGGACCTCTTCTTGTAACAGAATTGTGTGTTCTGTGATTAGTTTGTGAAACCTTGGTGGAATAGTTGGAGGATTGTGTATCAATTCTAGGCAATAACCATTGCGGATAATTGATAGCACCTAGTTGTCTGTGGTAATATTTTGCCAATGTATGTGGAACTGATGTAGTCTTCCCCCCCACAGGAGAGGTGTGGAGTGTAAGGGAGTAAGGGAAGTCACTGTTTTGGGTGTGTTGCAGGCTGCTTAGAGGTCTGGTATTTTACCCTATTTCTGGAATATTGTCCTATATATGTGCCTCTAAAACCACCTCGTTGGTATTGTGTTTGGAAGGCTGGTTCTGTTTAGGAGGTTGATGCCTCAGAGCTGTGGTCTGAAAACACCTCGAAATTGAGGTTTACAAAATTACCCTCTATATGGTGTAGAATAGAGTGCACTCATTGCTTTAGCTGGGCGGAGTCTTTTCGTAGCTTTTCTATTGCTGTGTCTACCTCTGGCCCAAAAAGATGTGTTTTATCGAAGGGCATGTTTAACACAGCCTGTTGTATTTCTGGCTTGAATCCAGAAGATCGGAGCAATGCATGTCTACAGATAGTGACTGCTGTGTTGACACTCCTTGCAGCAGTATCTGCTGCATCTAGGGCAGATCTCATCTGGTTATTTGTGATATCTTGCCCTTCCTCCACTACCTGGTGAGCTCTCTTCTGGTGTTCTTTAGGGAGATGTTGTATTATATCTCGCACCTCGTCCCAGTGGGCTCTATCATAGCAAGCTAGTAGCGCCTGTGAGTTTGCTATCCTCCATTGGTTTGCTGCTTGGGATGCAACGCTTTTCCCCGCAGCATCAAATTTCCTGCTTTCCTTATCACCTGAGGACTGACTATTTGCTCTCTTCCTGGCAGCACTAACCACAATAGAATCAGGTGGTACCTGATGGGTGATATAATCAGGGTCAGAAGGTGCAGGTTTGTAGTTCTTTTCTATTCTAAGTGTTATAATGCATGCTTTTACCGGCTCATTAAAAATTGGATCTGCATGTTTTACCATGCCTGGGAGCATAGGGAGGCACTGGTACCTAGAATGAGTTGAGGATAATGTGTTAAATAAAAAATCCTCTTCAAGTGGTTCTGTATGCATTGTAGTCCCATGATAGGCTGCAGTCCTAGCTATGACCTGGTTATATACAGTACTATGCTCAGGTGGTGATGGTTTAGAGGGATAGCTGCCTGGATCATTGCTTGGGGTGGGATCAGGGTCATAAAGATATCATGGATCAACAGTGTCCTATTGTGAATCATAATAATGAGTTGGCGAATGCGCTGGTGTAGGGCTGGTGTGAGGAGAGGAAGGCAGGTACAGAGGATGAGGAGAATGAGGAGGAGAAGGAGGAGAAGACTGAGGAGGTGCTGGCTTCTTTTTCTGCTTTGGCACTTTAGCTGGGGGCTGCATAGTGTTGAATTCCTCCTGAAATGCTAGCTTCCTCTGTTTTTAAAGGAGGTGCTGGGACAATTCTTCCTGTTTCTTTATGGATGTGCATCCTGGATTGCCTCTCATCCATAATTTGAAGTATTGGTTCTATTTCTGACTCCACCACAGAGGTTTTGTGGCTTTAAGTCTCTTAGAAAGTCCGTGTTCCTCTGTAGTGTCTCTTTTCAGGACCGAAAAGGTTGAGGAAGGTCTCTGCTCCGAAACAGTTTTTCTTATTTTCAACTCCAAAATTTGGTATTTACTTGAGTCTGAAACTGAGCTTTTTGTGGAGGGTCGGTCACCGACAGTCTTTTTTTAGGCCGAGACATGGCCTTCTGGCAGTGGCGTACCCAAGGCCTTTGTTTTTTCTTTTATGAGTGTGCAGGGGCAGACGTACTCACATGCTGGCCGGCTGTGACGGGTCTGTCTTCTTCAGATTCGTGCTCCGACTCTGAATCTCAGACTGAGACCGCTGTCTGCAGTAGTTCTTCTTCCTCTATGTTGAAATGTTCCCCACTCTTCAACGCCATTTCGAGCCTTCTTGCTCTTCTGTTCTTGAAAGTCTTTTTCGATCCGAAGGATCTACAGTCCTCGCAGTTTTCCTCTCAATGGTCAAGAGAAAGACAGAGGGTGCAAACCAGATGTTGGTCTGTATATGGGTACTTCGCGTGGCACCCAGGGCAGAATCGGAATGGAGTCCGATCCATGAGGCTCTCCACGTGGTCGCCCGAATAGACCAGTGTTGGGTGCGCGCACCCCAAAGGGCGAACAAAGTTGTTTCCCAACGGTACAACTGGGTCGATCGAAGAATATTAAAAGGATCGATACAATACCAACGAAAATAAAGTTTTACAAAGTTTTCCAAATCAAAATCTCGGAGCGAGAGGAAACACGTCCGAACCAGACGGTGGAAAGAAAACAATCCAACAATGGAGTTCATGCCCATGCGCAGTGGAACCGAAGAGGGGGAGTCACTCGATTCCGTGACTCGAAAAAGACTTCTTTGAAGAAAAACACCTTGTAACACTCCGAGGCCAACACTGGATGGCGTACTAATGCACAGCACGTGTATCTGCAGCTATATATATTGGGGGAACTAGGCTCTGTATATACTATCACAAAGTGAGAGATAGTGTGCACAGAGTCCAAGGGCTCCCCTTAGAGGTTGCTAGTGGCAAAATTACATAATTCTAATGCTCTATTTTGTGGTAGTGTGGTCAAGCAGTAGACTTATCAGAGGGTAGTGTTAAGCATTACTTGAACACACAGGCAATAAATGAGGAACACACAGGCAATAAATGAGGAACACACACTAAAAGACTTAACTCTAGGCCAATAGTTTTTATATAGAATAATATATTTTATTAATTTATTTTAGAACCACAAGATTCAAGATATTAGGTCAATACATAAAATGCAAGGTACTTCACACAGGTAAATAAGGAACTTTGAATTAAAGGAGTAGTACACACAGTATAGGTTAAAATGGCAATAAGCTATTTTAAAAGTGGACACAGTGCAAAAATCAACAGTTCCCGGGGAGGTAAGTTTGGTTAGTTTTTGCAGGTAAGTAAAGCACTTACACAGTCAGTCTCCTGGGCAGAGGCAGCCCACCGCTGGGGGTTCAAGGCAACCCCAATGTCACTGCACCAGCAACACAGGGCCGGTCAGGTGCAGAGGTCAAAGGAGGGCCCAAAACACATAGGTGCCTATGGAGAACAGGAGTGCTCCAGTTCTGGTCTGCTGGCAGGTAAGTACCTGCGTCCTCGGGGAGCAGACCAGGGGGTTTTGTAGAGCTCTGAGGGGGACACAAACAGACAGAGCACATACCCTCAGGGGCGGCCGGGTGCAGTGTGCAAAGTTGGTGTCGGGTTTGCTATTGAAAGCAATGGAGGGACCCGGGGTCACTTAGGCGATGCAGGGCACAGGGGGGCTTCTCAGTCCAGCCACTGACTGGGCTAGGAAGAGGGCCGCCTGCTGGTCACTCCTGCACTGGAAGTTGGTTCCTTTCGGTCCTGGGGGCTGCAGGTGCAGTTCTTGGTCCAAGCATCGGGTTCTTTGTTACCAGGCAGTCGCAGTCGGGGGGAGCCTCTGGATCCTCTCTACAGGCGTTGTTGTGTAGGTGCAGAGGGGTCATCTCAGGTTACTCACGAAGTCGCAATTGCCTGGGAGTCCTCTCTGCGGTGTTAGTTCTCTGGAGCTCGAGCCGGGGGAGTCAGGTCCAGAGTGTGAAGTCTCACGCTTCTGGCGGGAAGAGTGAGTTCTTTAAATGTTGCTTCTTTGTTGCAAAAATGTTGCTGTTGGTGAACAGTGCCGCTGTTTTCGGGAGTTTCTTGGTCCTTCGGTTCAGGGCAGTCCTCAGAGGTCGCTGGTCCCTGTCAGATGCGTCGCTGTGCAGGTTCTTTGAGTCTGGAGACAGGCCGGTAGGGCTGGGGCCAAGTCAGTTGTCGTCTCCGTCATCTCTGCAGGGCTTTCAGGTCAGCAGTCCTTCTTTGTGTAGATTGCAGGAATCTGATTTCCTGGGTTTAGGGTCACCCCTAAATACTAAATATAGGGGGGTGTTTAGGTCAGGGGGCTACTGTCCTTGAGGGTGGCTACACCCTCTTTGTGCCTCCTCCCTGAGGGGAGGGGGGCACATCCCCTATCCCTATTGGGGGAATCCTCCAAAACTAAGATGGAGGATTTCTAAAGGCACGGGACACCTCAGCTCAGGGCACCTTAGGGGCTGTCCTGACTGGTAGGTGACTCCTCCTTGTTTTTCTCATTATCTCCTCCGGACTTGCCGCCAAAAGTGGGGGCTGTGTCCAGGGGGCGGGTATCTCCACTAGCTAGAGTGCTCTGGGGCATTGTAACAAAGCCTGAGCCTTTGAGGCTCACTGCTAGGTGTTACAGTTCCTGCAGGGGGGAGGTGTTAAGCACCTCCACCCAGTGCAGGCTTTGTTTCTGGCCTCAGAAAGCGCAAAGGCTGTCACCCCAGGGGGTCAGAAACTCATCTCAGTGGCAGGCTGGCACTGACCAGTCAGTCCTGCACTGAAGGATTAGGTAAAATACAGGGGGCATCTTAACTAAGATGCCCTCTGTGTGCATTTTGTAATAAATCAAACACTGGCATCAGTGTGGGTTTATTATTCTGAGAAGTTTGATAGCAAACTTCCCACTATTCAGTGTAGTCATTATGGAACTGTGGAGTTTGTTTTTGACAAACTCCAAGACCATATACTGGCCACACTGTACTTACAATGTCTAAGAATAGACTTAGACACTGTAGGGGCATATTCCTCATGCAGCTATGCCCTCACCTGTGGTATAGTGCACCCTGCCTTAGGGCTGGAAGGCCTGCTAGAGGGGTGACTTATCTATGCCACAGGCAGTATTTTGTGTGCATGGCATCCTGGGGGGGATGCCATGTCGACTTAGCCTTTTTCTCCCCGCCAACACACACAATCTGCAATGGCAGTGTGCATGTGTTAGGCGAGGGGTCCCTTAGGGTGACAACACATGCTGCAGCCCTTAGAAACCTTCCTTGGTCACAGGGCCCTTGGTACCACTGGTACCTTTAACAAGGGACTCATCTGTGTGCCAGGAGTGGGCGAATTGTGGAATAAATTGCCCATTTTTAGTGGAAGAACACTGGTGCTGGGGCCTGGTTAGCAGGGTCCCAGCATACTTCTCAGTCAAGTCAGCATCAATATCAGGCAAAAAGTGGGGGGGGGGGGGGAACTGCAACAGGGAGCCATTTTCCTACATCCAAATTCTATGACTTCCGCAACCAAATCACTAAATTGAGGGCACTGGGGTTAGGATGCCTGATTTGACCTTTGTTTTGTGTTAACAAATCCGGTCTGTTTAGGAGTTTGGAATGTGGGGGCTATGAGTACCATGGTGAGAAAATGTTGACACAGTTTGTTGACCAGAAATACCCATCATAATTACTTACACCACTGCCAGTTTCCCACCATCTAGTGTTTTGTCTGAGAAGTCAACAAAATCAAACCAGGTCTGGCTCGAGGATTTGTGAGCCCCCCGATTGAGGGCTTTGGATTCTCAACTGAGGAGTACAGGATTAGGTTCTGACTTGGTCAGACTGTCTGAATATTTTATTCTTGACAGGCATACTGTCTCCTGTGTCCATATCATGGGTACACGTGTCTGACCAGGGGGTCAAGGAAAAGAGCTCAGCAAACTGCTGGAGGACCTTCCTGCAGTCAGCTTGCTCTTGGTCAGAGAGGGTGTCGGAATAGATCACTCCATCTACTAAGCCATACTTAGGGTCAGTGGAGAGGAGATCAGGGAGAGGTTCACTCTCTGCTTCCTGGTTCTCATCTGTAACCATTAACATGTTTACATCTGCCCTGTCATGAAAGAGTTTGAGGCGGTTAACATGGATCACCCTCTTGGGGTTCCTGCTAGTGCCCAGGTCCACCAGGTAGGTGACCTGACTCTTTCTCTAGCCATGGGTAAGGGCCACTCCATTTTTCCTGAAGTGCTCTTGGAGCCATAGGCTCCAGAACCCAGACTGTCTTGGCTGGAACTCCACCATAGCAGCCTTCTGGTCATACCACAACTTTTGGAGTTGTTGGCTGGCTCAAGATTTTTGCTTGCCTTTTCCATGTACTCTGCCATCCTTGAACGTAGGCCTAGTGCATAGTCCACCACATCTTGATTAGGCTCATGGCGAGGTCTCTACAAGCCTTCTTTTACAACTGCCAGTGATCCCCTTAAAGGACTGCCAAACAGAAGCTCAAAGAGGGAAATCTCTGTAGGCAAAAAGAAGGCATGGCAAGAGGACATCCCATCTCCTTTTGAGTTTTGAGGGAGCCCCATGATCATGCCCTTCAATTTCTTGTTAAATCTTTCTACCAAGACCATTGGTTTGTGGATGGTAGGGTGTGGTGAATTTGTAAGTCGCCCCACACTCATTCCACGTGTTTTAGGTAAACTGACATGAAGTTGGTACCTCTGTCAGAAACCACCTCCTTCGAAAATCCCACTCTGGTAAAAAAAAAATACCTATGAGTGCTTTAGCTACTGCAGGAGCAGTAGTGGACCTAAGGGGCATTGCCTCAGGGTACCCGGTAGCATGACCCACTACTACCAAGATATATTGGTTCCCTGGTGCTGTGGGAGGTTCAAGTGGACCCACTATGTCCACTCCCACTATCACGCTCTCAAAGGGAACCCACACCACTGGAAGTGGAAAGAGGGGGGCCTTTAGATGGCCACCTGTCTTACCACTGGCTTGACAGGTGACACAGGAGGTGCAAAACTCCTTAACCTTCTGGGACATATTGGGCCAATAGAAATGGCTGACTAATCCCTCCAAAGTCTTGGTTTGTCCCAAATGTCCAGCAAGGGGAATGTCATTTGCTAAGGTTAGAATGAACTCCCTGAACTCCTGAGGCACTACCACTCTCCAAGTGGCACCATGTTTGGGATCTCTTGCCTCCGTGTAAAGGAGTCCATCTTCCCAGTAGACCCTGTGGGTTCCACTGACAGTTCCTTTTTCTTACTACGCTGCTTGCTGTCTTAGGCCTTCAAGTGAGGGGCAAGTTTCTTGCCCTTTACCCAGCTGTTCCCTTGAGGGTCCCCCTGGGCCCAAGAGCTCAGCTTGATAAGGCTCCAGCTCCATGGACTCAGTTCCCTCAGCAGATAGAACATCTTCTTGAGAAGAGACGTTCTGTTTCTGTGGCTGTGGAGAAGCTGGTTCCCCAGTCTTCTTTCGTTTTCTCTTGGAAGGTTGGGCCATTATTCCAGACGCCAACACTTCTTTTTCACCCTGAGCCCCGCTGTGTGCCCTTATCTCGACACACACCAGTTCAGGGATACCCAGCATGGCTGCATGGATCTTGAGCTCTACCTCAGACCATGCTGAGGACTCTAGATCATTCCCTAGCAGACATTCTACTGGAATTGCAGTGGAGACTTCCACCTTTTTCAGTCCAGTGACCCCTCTCAATTCTAAAGTTACCATTGCCGTGGGATGGACTTTAGTTTGATTGTCAGCATTAGTGACTGGATATGACTGTCCAGTCAGGTACTGTCCTGGCGAAACCAGTTTTTCTATTACCATTGTGATACTGGCACCTGTGTCCCTTAGGGCTTCTACTCTAGTCCCATTGATAAATAGCTGCTGCCTGAATTTTTGCATGTTAAGCGGCCGGGCAGCAAGTGTGGCTATATCCACCCCACCCTCAGAGACTATTGTAGCTTCAGTGTGAACCCTGATTTGTTCTGGGCACACTGTTGATCCCACTTGAAGACTGGCTATTCCAGTACTAACTGGAGTAGTGGTTGTTGTGGGACATTTCTTTGGACAGGCCTAGTCTCCAGTTTGGTGTCAATGCTGTCTACAGTTTTGACACCAGGCCTGCTTGGGATCAAATTTTTTACCCTTATTCCCATTTGTGGACTGTGAAGATGCTCGGGCCCACCCTCCTGAGCAAGTTTTTGGGGCCCTGAGGAAGACTCTTTACTTTTGTCCTTGGATGTCTCACCACCCTTTCCCTGGGGAGGCTTTGTGACCCCCTTTCTTTTGGTAACCCCCTGTGGAAGTCTTGGTCACCCTAGTCTTGACCCAGTGGTCTGCCTTCTTTCCTGATTCTTGGGGAGAAATTGGACCTAGGTCTTCCAGATGTTGATGCAGTTTGTCATTGATGCAGTTACTTAACAGAAGTTCTTTCATAAATTAAACAGCCCATCATAATCACTTACACCACTGCCAGTTATCCTAAGCTTCAAAGTGAAAGTCCACAAGATGCTGGAGTTGGGAGTGATTAAGCACTCTGGCAGTCCCTGGGCTAGTCCAGTGGTCTTGGTCCCCAAACCTCACACCAAAAATGGAAAGAAAGAGATGAGGTTTTGTGTGGACTACAGAGGGCTCAACTCTGTCACCAAGACAGATGCTCACCCCATTCCAAGGGCAGATGAGCTCATTGACAAATTAGGTGCAGCCAAATTCTTAAGTACCTTGGACTTGACAGCAGGTACTGGCAAATCCAAATGGCACCTGGAGCAAAAGAAAAGACAGCATTCTCTACAACTGATGAGCATTATCAGTTTACTGTTATGCCTTTGGCTTAAAGAATGCCCCTGCCGCCTTCCAAAGGTTGGTGAATCAAGTCCTAGCTGGCTTGGAGTCCTACAGTGCAGCATATCTAGATGATATTGCTGCCTTTAGCTCCACCTGGCATAATCATCTGAGGAAGGTTTTGCAGGCCCTGCAAGCAGCTTGCCTCGATAGAGAGGCATCTAAATATTTACTTGGGACACCTTGTAGGTGGAGGCCAAGTTCAGCCACTCCAACCCAAGATCCAGACTATTCTGGACTGGGAAGCACCAAAAACCCAGGGCATTCCTTGGCTTGACAGGGTACTACAGGAGGTTTGTGAAGGGATATGGATCCATAGTGACAGCCCTCACAGAACTGACCTCTAAGAAAATGCCCAAGAAAGTTAACTGGAACTTGCACTGTCAAAAGGCCATTGACACCCTGAAGCAAGCTATGTGTACAGCACCAGTTTTGAAAGCTCCAGATTATTCAAAGCAGTTCATTGCGCAGACTGATACCTCTGAGCATGGGATAGGAGCAGTCCTGTCCCAAACAAATGATGATGGCCCTGACCAGCCTGTTGATTTTATAAGCACGAGGTTACTCCCCAGGGAGCAGCGCTTGAGCGCCATTGAGAGGGAGGCCTTTACTGTGGTTTGGTCCCTGAAGAAATTGAGACCATACCTGTTTGGTACTCACTTTATAGTTCAAACTGACCACAGACCTCTCAGATGGCGGATGCAAATGAAAGGAGAAAACCCTAAACTGTTGGGGTGGTCCACAGCCCTACAGGGAAGGTACTTTGTAGTGGAACACAGACCTGGGACTGCCCATACCAATGCTGATGGCCTCTCCAGGTTCTTCCACTTAGCAAATGAAGACTCTCCTGGGAAAGGTTAGTCTCATCCTCTTTCGTTTGGGGAGGGGTTGTGTAGGGAAATGCCTCCCTTGGCATGGTTATCCCCAAACCTTTTGCCTTTTGTTGATGCCAGTTATTACTGAAAGTGTGCTGGGACTCTGCTAACCAGGCCCCATCACCAGTGTTCTTTCCATAAACTGTACCTTTGTTCCCACAATTGGCACAGCCCTAGCACACAGATAAGTCCCTTGTAAATGGTACCCCTGGTACCAAAGGCCTGTGGCCAGGGAAGGTCTCTAATGGCTGCAGCATGTATCATGCCACCCTGGGGACGCTTAACCCAGCACATGCACACTGTCTCACAGTTTGTGTGTACTGGTGGGGAGAAAATGACTAAGTCGACATGGCACCCCCCTCAGGGTGCAATGCCCACATCCCACTGACTGTGGCATATGTAGGTCACCCCTGTAGCAGGCCTTACAGTCATAAGGCAGGATGAACTATACCACAGGTGAGGGCACAGTTGCATGAGCAATATGCCCCTACAGTGTCTAGGCCAAACCTTAGAGTAAGTGCAGGGTAGCCATAAAGGGTATATGGTCTGGGAGTTTGTCAAACACGAACGCCACAGTTCCATAATGGCTGCACTGAAATCTGGGAAGTTTGGTATCAAACTTCTCAGAACAATAAATCCACACTGATGCCTGTGTGGGATTTATTGAAAAATACACTCAGAGGGCATCTTAGAGATGCCCCCTGAATACCAGTCCGCCTCCTTGTGCTAGGCTGACCAGTTTCTGCCAACCTGCCACAACCAGACAAGTTTATGGCCACCTGGGGTGAGTGTCTTTGTCACTATGTGGCCAGGAACAAAGCCTGCACTGAATGGAGGTGCTTCTCACATCCCCCTGCAGAAACTGTAACACCTGGCAGTGAGCCTCAAAGGCTCCTGCTTGTTACAGCACCCCAGGACATCCCAACTAGTGGAGATGCCCACCCCTCCGGTCACAACCCCCACTTTTGGTGGCAAGTCCGGAGGAGATAATGAGAAAAACAAGGAGTCACCCACCAGTCAGGACAGTCCCTAAGGTGCCCTGAGCTGAGGTGACCCATGCTTTCAGAAATCCTCCATCTTGGTTTTAGAGGATTCCCCCAATAGGATTAGGGATGTTCCCCACTCCCCTCAGGGAGGAGGCACACGGAGGGTGTGGCCACCTTCAAGGACAGTAGCCATTGATTCCTGCCCCCCCTGACCTAAACACACCTTTAAGTTCAGTATTTATGGGCGACCCTGAACCAAGGAAATCAGATTCCTGCAACCTACAACAAGAAGGAGGACTGCTGACCTGAAAGCCCTATAGAGACGACGGAGACGACAACTGACTTGGCCCCACCTACCGGCCTGTCTCCAGGCGCAAAGAACCTGCACAGTGACGCATCCAGTGGGACCAGCAACCTCTGAGGACTGCTCTGCACCTAAAGGACCAAGAACCTCCCGAGAACAGCGGCACTGTTCAGAAACTGCAACAACTTTGCAACTTTGAAACAACTTTAAAAAGTCTCTCACTTCCTGCCAGAAGCGGGAGTCTTCACACACTGCACCCGACGCCCCCGGCTTGAGTCCAGGACAACCAACACCGCAGAGAGGACTTCCAGGTGACTCCAACGACGTGAACACCCTGAGTCGACCTCCCTGCATCCCCACAGCGACGGCTGCAGAGAGGATCCAGAGGCTCCCCCTGACCGTGACTGCCTGGTGGTAAAGGAACCCGACGCCTGGAACAAGCATTGCACACACAGCCCCCAGGAACGAGAGGAACCACCTAAAAGGTGCAGGAGTGACCAGCAAGCGGCCCTCATCCTAGCCCAGACGGTGGCTGGCCCGAGCAGCCCCCCGTGCCCTGCCTGCATCTCGTAAGTGACCCCCAGGTCCCTCCATTGCCTTCAATAGCAAACCCAACGCCTACTTTGCCTACAGCATCCGGCCGCCCCTGAGGGTGTTTTGTAGCCTTATAGAGGCTCCTGTAAGGAAATGCCTCTTTGGCATGGTTACCCCCTGACTTTTTGCCTTTGCTGATGCCAAGTTATGATTTGAAAGTGTGCTGGGACCCTGCTAACCAGGCCCCAGCACCAGTGTTCCTTCCCTAAACTGTACCTTTGTCTCCAAAGTTGGCACAACGCGGGCACCCAGGTAAGTCCCTTGTAACTGGTTCCCCTGGTACCAAGGGCCCTAATGCCAGGGAAGCTTTCTAAAGTCTGCAGCATGTTTTATGCCACCCTGGGGACCCCTCACTTAGCACATACACAATGCTTGCCAGCTTGTGTGTGCTGGTGGGGAGAAAATGACTAAGTCGACATGGTACTCCCCTCAGAGTGCCATCCCAACCTCACACTGCCTGTGGCATAGGTAAGTTACCCCTCTAGCAGGCCTTACAGCCCTAAGGCAGGGTGCACTATACCACAGGTGAGGGCATATGTGCATGAGCACTATGCCCCTACATTGTCTAAGCAAAACCTTAGACATTGTAAGTGCAGGGTAGCAATAAGAGTATATGGTCTGGGAGTCTGTCAAACACCAACTCCACAGCACCATAATGGCTACACTGAAAACTGGGAAGTTTGGTATCAAACTTCTCAGCATGATAAATGCACACTGATGCCAGTGTGCACTTTATTGTAAAAATACACCCAGAGGGCATCTTAGAGATGCCCCCCTGAAAACATACCCGACATCCAGTGTGGGCTGACTAGTTTTTGCCAGCCTGCCACACACCAGACATGTTGCTGGCCAATTGGGGGACTGCCTTTGTCACTCTGTGGCCAGGAAAAAAAGCCTGTACTGGGTGGAGGTGCTTCTCACCTCCCCCTGCAGGAACTGTAACACCTGGCGGTGAGCCTCAAAGGCTCACCCCCTTTGTTACAGCGCCACAGGGCATCCCAGCTAGTGGAGATGCCCGCCCCTCCGGCCACTGCCCCCACTTTTGGCAGCAAGGCTGGAGGAGATAATGAGGAAAACAAGGAGGAGTCACTCCCCAGTCAGGACAGCCCCTAAGGTGGCCTGAACTGAGGTGACTCTTACTTTTAGAAATCCTCCATCTTGTAGGAGGAGGATTCCCCCAATAGGATTAGGGATGCCCCCAACTCCCCACAGGGAGGTGGCGCAAAGAGGGTGTAGCCACCCTCAGGGGAAGTAGCCATTGGCTACTGCCCTCCCAGACCTAAACACACCCCTAAATTGAGTATTTAGGGGCTCCCAGAACCGAGGAAGATAGATTCCTGCAACCTAAAAGAAGAATAAGGACTGCTGACCTGAAGCCCTAAAGTGAAGACGGAGACAACAACTGATTTGGCTCCAGCCCCACCGGCCTGCCTCCCACCTTCGAAGAAAACTGCAACAGCGACGCATCCAACAGGGTCCAGCGACCTCTGAAGCCTCAGAGGACTACCCTGCATCTAAAGGACCAAGAATCTCCCGACAACAGCGGCCCTGTTCAAGAAACTGCAACTCTTTGCAAACAAAGAAGCAACTTTTAAAGACCACACATTTCCAGCAGGAAGGGTGAGACTTTCCACTCTGCACCCGACACCCCCGGCTCGACCTGCGGAAAACTAACACTACAGGGAGGACTCCCCGGCGACTGCGAGCCCGTTAGTAGCCAGAGTTGACCCCCCTGAGTCCCCACAGCGACGCCTGCAGAGGAAATCCAGAGGCTCCCCCTGACCGCGACTGCCTGCTTCAAGGAACCCGACGCCTGGAATCCACACTGCACCCGCAGCCCCCAGGACCTGAAGGAACCGAACTCCAGTGTAGGAGCGACCCCCAGGCGACCCTCTGCCTAGCCCAGGTGGTGGCTACCCCGAGGAGCCCCCCTCCTGTGCCTGCCTGCATCGTTGAAGAGACCCCCGGGTCTCCCCATTGATTCCTATTAGAAACCTGACGCCTGTTTGCACACTGCACCCGGCCGCCCCTGTGCCGCTGAGGGTGTACTTTCTGTGCTGAGTTGTGTCTCCCCCCCCCCCCCCCCCCCAGTGCCCTACAAAACCCCCCTGGTCTGCCCTCCGAAGTCGCGGGTACTTACCTACTGGCAGACCGGAATCGGGGCACCCCCTTCTCCATTGAAGCCTATACGTTTTGGGCACCACTTTGACCTCTGCACCTGACCGGCCCTGAGCTGCTGGTGTGGTAACTATGGGGTTGCCCTGAACCCCCAACAGTGGGCTACCTTGGGTCCAACTTTAAACCCTGTAGGTGTTTTACTTACCTGCAAAACTAACCAAGACTTACCTCCCCCAGGAACTGTTCAAAATTGCACTAAGTGTCTAGTTTTAAAATAGCTTTATTGCCTGTGTGTGTAACAAATGCTTAACACTACCCTCTGATAAGCCTACTGCTGGACCTCACTACCACAAAATAGAGCATTAGAATTACCTCTTTTTGCCACTATCTTACCTCGAAGGGGAACACTTGGACTCTGTGCATGCTATTTCTTACTTCGAAATAGTACATACAGAGCCAACTTCCTACACTAGACATCCGGGGGAGTCCACAGAGGTGTGACTTGGCTGGGTTCCCTAAAGTCTTCTTACCCAGAATACCCTGCAAAGCTGAAATGTTGAATAAAAACTATTTTTTCTTGCATTCCTGTCACACAAACTACAGAAATATGGCTGGGATCCACAACGTTCCTACCACCCAGTGTTTTCCCACCTGTCCTGATAAAAACACAACTCCACTTGAGTGCCTGTACCTAGTGCCTGCGTCAGGAATGGTTCAGCCCAGGGTCAACATTGACCGTTGTGTGATATATTCCTGTTGCGGGCACCAGGCCTACCCACACCAGTGAGGTACCATTTTTATCGGGAGACTTTTCAGAACTCTAGGTGGAAGGACATTTGTGGCTCCTCTCAGATTCCAGAACTTTCTGTCACTGAAATGTGAGGAAAAAGTGTTTTTTTGCCAAATATTGAGGATTTTGGGTAACAGAACTTGTTGAAAGCCCCACAACTCACCCTATCTGGGATTCCCCTAGATGTCTAGTTTTAAAAAATGCACAGGTTTGGTAGGGTTCCCTAGGTATCGGCTGAGCCAGAGGCCGAAATCCACAGCTAGGCACTTTCCAAAAAACACACCAGATTTCAATGTAAAAATGTGATGTGTCCATGTTGCGTTTCCTGTCGCGGGCATAAGGCCTACCCGGTACCATTTTTATCGGGAGGCTTGGAGGAACACAGAATAGTAAAACAAGTGTTATTGCCCCTTGTCTTTCTCTACATTTTATCCTTCCAAATTTAAACCAGCGAGTAAAAAAAGACGTCTATTTGAGAAATGCCCTGTAATTCACATGCTAGTATGGGCAGCCCGGAATTCAGAGATGTGCAAATAACCACTGCTTCTCAACACCTTATCTTGTGCCATTTTGGAAATACAAAGGTTTTCTTGATACCTATTTTTCACTCAAGGTGCAGCTCATTTATTGGCTCTGGGTACCTAGGGATCTTGAGGAACCTACAAGCCCTATATATCCCCGCAACCAAAAGAGTCTAGCAGACGTAACAGTGTATTGCTTTCAAAAATCTGACATCGAAGGAAAAAGTTAGAGAGTAAAATGTGGAGAAAAATGGCTGGGTTTTTTTCAGCTCAATTTCAATATTTGCGTTTTTCAGCTATGTATGAAAACCTTGTAGAATCTACACAAATGCCCCCTTGCTGAATTCAGAACGTTGTCTACTTGTTAGAAATGTTTAGCTTTCCGGAAGCCAGCATTGGTTTCACACCCATTCCTGTCACTAACTGGAAGAAGGCTGAAAGCACAAAAAAAAAAAAAGTTAAAATGGGGTACGTCCCAGTAAAACGCCAACATTGTGTTGAAAAATGTGGTTTTCCGATTCAAGTCTGCCTGTTCCTGAAAGCTGGGAAGATGGTGATTTTAGCATCGCAAACCCTTTGTTGATGCCATTTTCAGGGGAAAAAAACACAAGCCTTCTTCTGCAGCCCTTTAAAAAAATAAAAATAAAAAAAAAGACATTTTCACTGTATTTTGGCTACATTCTTGGTCTCCTCTAGGGGAACCCACAAACTCTGGGTACCTTAAAGAATCACTAGGATGTTGGAAAAAAGGATGCAAATTTGGCATGGATAGCTCATGTAGACAAAAAGCTACGAAGGTCTAAGTGCGAACTACCCCAAAGACCCAAAAAATGGGCTCAGCACTTTGGGGGGTTGGAGTGAAGAAGCCCAGCAGTTAAGGTGTTAAACATGTGGGTAGATTCCGGAGCATTGAGAATATAGAAGGACATAGATGGCAACACTGGGGGAAAGTATTTTTGGGGCAAAGCATGCACGGTGCTAGGAGGAAGCCTCTAGAGTGATGGTGCTTGTAGAATGAGCACAGAGGCCCCAGTACATTCCTTGGGTAGCTTTCGGATCTGTAAGTCCGATGTAAGTGCCAGCAAAGCTTATTTAGTTCTCCTGTTAAGAACCCAAGTGGAGGATCAGCCTCATATATATATCATAGCAATTGGTGCTACAAAAATTCATCCATCTGCCAATGGTGCCCACATCAGCTTCTCAGCCAGTGTCATTTCCCACCTTAACATGGATAAGGAGTCTGTAGGAAGCTGGCTCTGTATATACTATATCAAAATGAGATATAGTGGTAACAGATTCCTGGGGTTCGCCAGAGGCTTAAAAGAGGCTAAAGTAGATAATACTAATGCAATCTTTTGTGGTAGTGTGGTCAAGCAGTTAGGCTTATCAGACGGCAGTACAAAGCATTTGTTGCACAGTTTACAAGTAAGTACCAATTTTCTATTTCAAAAGTTGAAACTTTTAGGAGGGGGGAGGCACTATTAGCAGGTAAGCACAAGATTAACGATTCCTGTCTTCAGAGTTTAGGATGATCAAAGTTTAGGCTGACCCCAAAGGTGCACAACCAGCAACACGGGGCCAGCTGGCTGCAGAGGTGAATGTTGGTGCTGGGTTTAGAATTGGATCCTATAGAGAGAGGACTCGGAAACAGAGCTGCAGGCAAGGCAGGTAATTACCCGTCACTTCGGACGGCAGACCTGTGGGGGGTTTAGGTGAGCTCTGCGGGGAGAGGGGGGGGGGGAGAGATGGGTGGGGGGCGGAAGAAGAGACAGGTTGGCACAAAACACACCCTCAGTGGCTCAAGGGAGGCCAGATGCAGGGTCCAAACACAGCGAGGCTCCCAGTGCTTTTCAATAGAGGGACCCCGGGGGTCACAAAGATGCTGCAGCCTGGGTCCAGGGGGTAGTTTCTGGGAAACAACAGGCTGGACAAGAAGGTGCTCCGCCTGCTGAACACTGCTGGACCGGAGGTCGGATTCCCCAAGGCCAAGGTGGTACAGGGGTAATTTGGGGTTTCGGCTATTCTTGTCCGGCTCTCTCTCAGTCAGGGGGGTCCCTCTGGAATTAGGCTGCAGCCGTTGACCAGGAGGGGTCAACCCAGGGTGAACACAAGGTCGGAATCACCTGGGGACCTGCTCTGGACTGGTGTTTCACCTGGACACAGGCCGTGGGCTTCTGCTGCATAGTGGGCAGGACTCGCAGATCCTGGATAGTTCTGGAGTTCTTCTTGAAGTTTCTTGTGGACAGGGCTGCTGCCTTGGGAGTTGTTGGTCCACCGGTGGCCAGGCAGTCCTCTGGGGGGTTTGTAAAGATTGCTGGTCCTGCAGGATGCGTAATTTATGTGTGGCAGGGTTCTGAAGCTGCAGACAGGCAGGTAGGGCTGAGGCCAAGTCAGATGGTGTCTGGTGGCTTCTCTGCTGGGGTCGGCTTAACAGTCTTTTCTTCTTGAGCTCGTCGGGAATCTGGTGAGCTAGGTTCAGGGGAGCCCTTAAGTCCTACATTTAGGGATGTTACAGGGGTCAGAGGGCAGAAGCCAATGGCTACCGTCCCTTAGGGTGGCTACACCCTACCTGTGCCCACTCCCTTTGTGGAGGGGGGCACATTCCTAACCTATTGGTACCTGTCCTCCAAACCAAGATGGAGGATTCTGCAAGGAGGGGGGTCACTTCAGCTCTGGACACCTTAGAGGTAGTCGTAGCTGGACGGGTCACTTCTCCCCATTTTAACTAATTTTCCAACCAGACATGCTGCCAAAAGTGGGGCTTTTTCCGGGGGGGGGGGGGGCATCTCCACTAGCTGGAGTGCCCTGTGGAACATTAATAGGAGGCCTGAGCCTTTGAGGCTCTCCGCCAAGTGTTACAGTTCCTGGAGGTGGGGGTGATGCCCACCCCTCCACCCAGAGCAAGCTTTGTTTCGATGGTAAGTAACTTTTTCTTAGCAACTTTGTTGGAAAGTGCCCCATTTTGGCATGGTTACCACCCCCCACCCCCCATATTGTGCCTGATATCTGATGCTAACTTGACTGTGTGCGTGCTGGGGTCCTGCTAACAACACCCCAGCACCTGTGTTCTTTCCCTAAACTGTACCATTGCTTCCACAATTGGCACACCCCTGGTATGCAGCCAAGTCCCTTGTAAAAGGTACCAGTGGTACCAAGGACCCTGTGGCCTGAGAGGGTCCCTAACGGATGCAGCATGTATTATTCCACCCTAAGGGACTCGTCATCAAACACATGCACACTGCCACTGCAGTTTGTGTGTGTGCTGGTGGGGAGAAAAAAAGTCGACATGGCATCCCTCTCTGGGTGCCATGCCCACCAACCACTGCCTGTGGCATAGGTAAGTCACCCCTGAGGCAATACTTACAGCCCTAAGGCAGGGTGCACTATACCACAGATGAGGGAATAGCTGCATGAGCAATATGCCCCTACAGTGTCTATATCCATTCTTAGACCTTGTAAGTGCAGTGTAGCCATACTGAATACATGGGCTGGGAGCTTGGCATTACGATCTCCAAAGCTCCATGATGGCTTCAGTGAGACTGGGAAGTTTGGTATGAAACTTCTCAGGTCAATAATCCCACTTTAATGCCAGTGTTGTGTTTATTGAAAAATGCACCCAGAGATCTTAAGGATGCCCCGTGTATTTCATCCAACCCCTTAGAGTAAGGCAGACTGGTCTGTGCCAGCCTGCCACTAACAGACAAGTTTCTGACCCCATGGGGTGAGAGCCTTTGTGTTCTCCAGGTTCACGAACACAGCCTGCTCTGGGTGGAGGTGCTGAACACTTGGCCTCAAAGGCTCCTGCCTTGTGTTACACTGCTCCGGGGCACTCCAGTTAGTGGAAAATGCCCGTATCCCGGACCAAGCCCTACTTTTGGCAGCAGGTCCGAAGGGAAAATGATAACACACCAGGAGGTGTGCCCACTCCAGCTAGGACCACCCCTAGGGTGCCCAGAGTGGAGATGAATCCCTCTTGAAAGAATCTTCCATCTTGCTTTTGGAGGATATTAGCCAATAGGGTTAGAAATATGCCCCCATCCTGAAAAGCGAGTGGGCACAGGAAGGGTGTAGCCACCCTCAGGGACAGTAGCAATTGGCTACTGCCCTCTGACCCCTGTAACACCCGTAAATCTAGTATTTAGGGGCACCCCTAAGCCTCACTCTTCAAATTTCTGGTGACCTGACAAGAAGGAGGACTGAAGAGCTGCACCAGCAGAGAAGACTCCAGAGGACAACTGACTTGGTCCCAAGCCCTACCGGCCTGTCTGCAGCTTCAGGACTCCTGCTACAAGACGAATCCTCATCCCGCAGGACCAGCAATCTCTACAAACCCCCAGAGGACAGCCTGCCCACCCAAGGACCACAATCTCACGAGGACAGTGGCCCTGCCCACAAAGAAACCCCAAGAAGGACTCAAGAACTGCCCTGGATCCGCAAGTCTAGCCCACTCTGCACCCGATACCCACGGCCCATGTCCAGGTGGTCCACCAGTCCAGAGAAGGTCCCCAGGCATTTCCAACCTCAAACCCACCCTGGGTTGACCCCTCCTGACCAACACAACACCTGCAGCATAAACCCAGAGGACCTCCTCCCAACAGCAACCAGCTCCTGTATATACTTTCTGATGCCTAAAGGTACTCCTGCAACCGCAGCCCCCTGGCCATGGGGAGCCCAAACCGACAGTCCAGCAACATCCAGTGGGCTCTCTACTTACCTGTCCAGCAGTTGGTTTTCTTCAGTCGACTCCCTGGACCACACCTGCAGCATCTTTGTGACCCTGGAGGTCCATCATTGAAAAACACTAGGCACCTGGTGCTGTGTTTGCACCCGGCCGCCCCTTGTGCAGCTGAGGGTGTGTGTTTGGTGCTAACCTGCGTCCCACATCCTCCACCTCTGGTTATGATCTAAACACCCCTGAGTTCTGTGCCCTGAAGTCACGGGTACTTACCTGCAAGCTGTTTCGTTTTAAGTGTCCCCGTCTCCATAGGATTCCATTGGGTGACTGACACCAACTTTGACCTCTTCACCCGACCGGCCCGTGTTGCTAGTGATGCACCTTGGTGTCTTCCTATAATTTGTCCTATGGACACCTTAATCTCTGAAGACTGGGATCGTAAGTCGAGTACTTACCTGCAAATTGTGTTGTTACTTTTCCTCCCATAGGATCGCATTGCTTTCTTTTAGGAATTGCACTGTGTCCACTTTTGAAACTGAAAAGTATTACTTACCTGTAAACAGTTTTACCCGTGAATTCTAAACAAAGTGCATATGAAACTTGAAAGTGATACATTCTTGAAACTGTACTTATCTGCAACAAAGAGCCTTTTGGTTCTAGATGGTATATTTTTGGTATATAAAACATTGGCCAAGAGTTAGTCATTGAGTGTGTGCCTCATTTCTTCACTGTGTGTGTACAACAAACACTTAGCACTACCCTCTGATAAGCCTAACTACTCAATCACACTACCACAAAAGAGAGCATTAGTATTATCTACTTTAGCCTCTGTAAAGCTTCTGGGGATCCACTAGACTGTGCATACTATACCTTACTTTGGTATAGTATCTAAAGAGCCAGCTTCCTATAGGACCTCCCAGCGAAAGCCCGATAGGAGGCCCCTGAATATTCCTTCGCCCCCAAAGGTGCTCCAGAGGTAACCGGTAAGGTGCAGAAAATGAGCAGCAAGACCTCACCTCAGACTTTCAGGTGCATCGGAACTAGCTTATGAATCAGCTCCGATGAGAGCAGAAGCAGGACCAGCAGACCCCTTTCTTATTCCTTTTCTGGAGTTCAAAAGTGGGTGGAAGGGGTAGGTTTCTGCGACAATTTCTTATGCTGTTTTTTTAAATTTATTTGAATACTTCAACTGCTGGGAGAATGGGACGTTCCTTTCGGCTTTGGCTGTCAAAAAATGGAGTATTCCAATATTTGGTGACAAACAACTTTGTCTCCTAGTCATTAACGGCCTTCGGATTCATTTGAGAGCAATTGTCGCAGCTCCTGTGTAGAAAGCTGGCTCTGTATATACTATCTCAAAGTGAGAGATAGTGTGCACAGAGTCCTGGGGTTCCCCAAGAGGCTTGACAGAGGTAATAATAGATAATACTAATGCTTTATTTGTGGTAGTGTGGTCGAGCAGTTAGGCTTATCAGAGCGAAGTGTTAAGCATTTGCTGTACACACAGGCAATAAATGAGAACACACACTCAGACTTAAATCCAGGCCAATAGGTTTTTATATAGAAAAATATTATTTTCTTAATTTATTTTAGAATCACAAGATTCTAACTGCAGGTAAGTACATTAAATGTAAGGTATTTTGCATAGGACTTTGAATTAAAACAGTAAAGTACAGTTTGGCATAAAATGGCAATAAGCTATTTTAAAAGTGGACACTGCAAAATTAAACAGTTCCTAAGGGAGATAGGTACAGGTTAGTTTTTGAGGTAAGTAAAGCACTTACAAGTTCTGTCTCCAGGGCATAGGCAGTCCACCGTTGGGGGTTCAAGTCAACCCTAAACACCCAGCACCAGCAACATAGGACCAGTCAGGTGCAGAGGTCAAAGAGGGGCCCAAATAACATAGATGCCTATGGATACAAGGGGTGCTTCGGTTCCAGTCTGCTAGCAGGTAAGTACCTGCGTCCTCGGGGGTTTTTGTAGAGCACTGGGGTAAGGGGGGGGGGGGGGCAGTAGGCACACAAAATACACCCTCTGCGGCACAGGAGTGGGCAAACAAGGCGTCAGGTTTGTGATAGGAATCAATGGAGGGACCCGGGGTTCACTCAGACAATGCAGGCAGGGCACAGGGGGGCTTCTTGGGTCAGTCGGTGACTGGGCAAGGGTGAGGGCCGCCTGCTGGTCACTGCTGCACTGGTGGTTGGTTCTTCATGCTTCCAGGCACTGGGTTTCTTTTCACCAGGGAGTCACGGTCAGGGGGGTTCTGCGGATTCCCTCTGCAGGTGTTGTCATGGGGGTGCAGAGAGGCTGGCTCAGGGTGGACGCATCAGAGTCACTTGGGGGTCCTCTCTGCGGCGTTGGTTTCTCCGGACACGGGCCAGAGGCGTCAGGTGCAGAGTGGCGGGGACTTATGCTTCCGGAGTGAGGTGAGAGTCCCTTTAAAGATGGTTTCTTCTTGTTGCTTTAGACAGGGCCACTGTCCACAGGAGTTACTTGGTCCTTTGGAGTTGTGGGCAGTCCTCTGAGTCGGCAGAGGTCACTGGGCCCGCAGGATGATTAGCTGGTGCAGGTTCTTTGAATCAGTAAACAGGCCGGTAGTGCTGGGGCCAAAGCAGTTGTCGTCTTCCTTCTTCTCTGCGGGGTTTTCAGGTTAGCAGTCCTCCTTCGTAGGTTGTAAGGAATCTGATATCCTGGGTCCAGGGTCTCCCCTAAATACTAGATTTAGGGGTGTGTTTAGGGCTGGAGGGCAGTAGACAGTGGCTACTGTCCCTGAGGGTGGCTACACCCTCCTTGGGCCTCCTCCCTCTGGCACATCCCTAATCCTATTGGGCTAAATCCTCCAAAGCAAGATGGAGGATTTTCTAAGGAGAGGGTTGTAAGGAAATGCCTCCTTGGCATGGTTACCCCCTAACCTTTTGCCTTTGCTGATGCTCAGTTATGATCTGAAAGTGTGCTGGGACCCTGCTAACCAGCCCCCAGCACTAGTGTTCTTTCCCTAAACTGTACCTTTGTCTCCACAATTGGCACAACCCTGGCACTCAGGTAAGTCCCTTGTAACTGGTACCCCTGGTACCAAGGGCCCTGATGCCAGAGAAGGTCTCTAAGGGCTGGCTGCAGCATGTCTTATGCCACTCTGGGGACCCCTCACTCAGTACATGCACACTGCCTCACAGCTTATGTGTGCTGGTGGGGAGAAAATGACTACGTGCCATGTCAACCTCACACTGCCTGTGGTATAGGTAGGTCACCCCTCTAGCAGGCCTTACAGCCCTAAGGCAGGGTGCACTATACCACAGGTGAGGGCATATGTGCATGAGCACTATGCCCCTACAGTGTCTAAGCAAAACCTTAGACATTGTAAGTGCAGGGTAGCCATAAGAGTATATGGTCTGGGAGTTGGTCAAACTCAAACTCCACTGTTCCATAATGGCTACACTGAAAACTGGGAAGTTTGGTATCAAACTTCTCAGCACAATAAATGCCCACTGATGCCAGTGTGCAATTTATTATAACATACACCCAGAGGGCATCTTAGAGATGCCCCCTAAATACCTACCCGACTTCTAGTGTAGGCTGACCAGTTTCTGCCAGCCTGCCACACACCAGACATGTTGCTGGCCACATGGGGAGAGTGCCTTTGTCACTCTGTGGCCAGGAACAAAGTCTGTACTGGGTGGAGGTGCTTCTCGCCTCCCCCTGCAGGAACTGTAACACCTGGCGGTGAATCTCAAAGGCTCACCCCTTTTGTTACAGCGCCCCAGGGCATCCCAGCTAGTGGAGATGCCCGCCCCTCCGGCCACTGACCCCACTTTTGGCGGCAAGGCTGGAGGAGATAATGAGAAAAACAAGGAGGAGTCACTCACCAGTCAGGACAGCCCCTTGACCCCTGCCTTGACAAATCCTCCATCTTGTGTTTGAAGGATTCCCCAAATAGGATTAGCGATGTGCCCCCCTCCCCACAGGGAGGCGGTACAAAGAGGGTGTAGCCACCCTCAAGGACAGTAGCCACTGGCCACTGCCCTCCCAGACCTAAACACACCCCTAAATTAAATATTTAGGGGCTCCCCAGATCCCAGGAAATCAGATTCCTGCAACCTGAAGAAACAAGGAGGACTGCTGACCTACAAGCCTGCAGAGAAGGAGGAAGAGAACTGCTTTGGCCTCAGCCCTACCGGCCTGTCTCCAAATTTGAAAACCTGCACCAGCGACGCATCCGACAGAGACCAGCGATCTTTGAAGCATCAGAGGACTGCCCTGGACTAAAGGACCAAGAAACTCCAGTGAACAGCGGCCCTGTTCAAAACCAGCTACTTCTTTGCAACAAAGAAGCAACTTTCAAAGACTGCACATTTCCCGCCAGAAGCGTGAGACTTCACACACTGCACCGGACGCCCCCGGCATGAGATCCAGAGAACAAACACCACAGGGAGGACTACCCGGTGACTGCGAGCCCGCAAGTAACCAGAGGCGACCCCCCTGAGCCCCCACAGCGATGCCTGCAGAGAGAATCCAGAGGCTCCCCCTGACTGCATGTAACAAGGGACCCGACGCCTGGAACCAATACTGCAGCTGCAGCCCCCAGGAGCTGAAGGAACTGAACCTCAGCGCAGGAGTGACCCCCAGGCGACTCTCTGCCTTGCCCAGGTGGTGGCTGTCCCGAGAAGCCCCCCCCTGTGCCTGCCTGCACTGCTAGAGTGACCCCGGGGTCCCTCCATTGTTTTCTATCCAATACCGGACGCCTGCTTTGCACACTGCACCCGGCCGCCCATGTGCCGATGAGGGTGTGTTTTGTGTGCCTACTTGTGTTCCCCCCCCCCAGTGCTCTACAAAACCCCCCTGGTCTGCCCCCAAGGACGCAGGTACTTACCTGCTGGCAGACTGGAACCGGAGCACCCCCTGTTCTCCATAGGCACCTATGTGTTTTGGGCACCTCTTTGACCTCTGCACCTGACCGGCCCGAGCTGCTGGTGTGGTAACTTTGGGGTTGCCTTTAACACCCAACGGTGGGCTGCCTATGCCCCAGAACTGAGACTTGTGTTTTACTTACCTCCTAATCTAACCTTTACTTATCTCCCACAGGAACTGTTGATTTTTGCAGTTTCCACTTTGAAAATAGCTTATTGCCATTTTTACAAAGACTGTATATGATATTGCTTTTATTCAACATTCCTAAAGTATCTAAGTGAAGTACCTTACATTTACAGTGTTTGATGTAAATCTTGAACCTGCGGTTCTTAACAAACTAAGAAAATATATTTTTCAATATAAAAACCTATTGGCCTGGAGTAAGACTTGTGTGTGTGTTCCTCATTTATTACCTGGGTGTGTACAACAAATGCTTAACACTACTGTAGGAAGTTGGTTCTGTATGTACTATTTCAAAGTAAGAAATAGCATGCACAGAGTCCAAGGGTTCCCCTTAGAGGTAAGACAGTGGCAAAAAGAGATAATTCTAATGCTCTATTTTGTGGTAGTGTGGTCGAGCAGTAGGCTTTTCAGAGGGTAGTTGTAAGGAAATGCCTCCTTGGCATGGTTACCCCTTGACTTTTTGCCTTTGCTGATGCCAAGTTATGATCCTGTGAGGAGCTACTGGCAGTACCATCATTGTAGGAAGTTGGCTCTGTATGCACTATTTCAAAGTAAGGAATAGTATGCACAGAGTCCAAGGGTTCCCCTTAGAGGTAAGATAGTGGCAAAAAGAGATAATACTAATGCTCTATTTTGTGGTAGTGTGGTCGAGCAGTAGGCTTATCAAAGGAGTAGTGTTAAGCACTTGTTGTACATACACACAGGCAATAAATGAGTAACACACACTCCAGACAAATCCAGCCAATAGGTTTTGTTATAGAAAAATATATTTTCTTAGTTTATTGTAAGAACCACAGGTTCAAATTCTACATGTAATATCCCATTTGAAAGGTATTGCAGGTAAGTACTTTAGGAACTTTGAATAATTACAGTAGCATATATACTTTTTACATAAAACACAATAAGCTGTTTTAAAAGTGGACACAGTGCAATTTTCACAGTTCCTGGGGGAGGTAAAGTATTGTTAGGTTTCACAGGTAAGTAAGTCACTTACAGGTTTCAGTTTTTGGTCCAAGGTAGCCCACCGTTGGGGGTTCAGAGCAACCCCAAAGTTACCACACCAGCAGCTCAGGGCCGGTCAGGTGCAGAGGTCAAAGAGGTGCCCAAAACACACAGGCTTCAATGGAGAGAAGGGGGTGCCCCGGTTCCAGTCTGCCAGCAGGTAAGTACCCGCGTCTTCGGAGGGCAGACCAGGGGGGTTTTGTAGGGCACCGGGGGGGACACAAGTCAGCACAAAAAGTACACCCTCAGCAGCGCGGGGGCGGCCGGGTGCAGTGTGCAAACACGCGTCGGGTTTACAATGGTTTTCAATGAGAGATCAAGGGATCTCTTCAGCGTTGCAGGCAGGCAAGGGGGGGGCTCCTCGGGGTAGCCACCACCTGGGCAAGGGAGAGGGCCTCCTGGGGGTCACTCCTGCACAGGAGTTCCGTTCCTTTAGGTGCTGGGGGCTGCGGGTGCAGGGTCTTTTCCAGCCGTCGGGAAATGGAGTTCAGGCAGTCGCGGTCAGCCTCGGGATTCCCTCTGCAGGCGTCGCTGTGGGGGCTCAGGGGGGACAACTTTGGTTACTCACGGTCTCGGAGTCGCCGGAGGGTCCTTCCTGAGGTGTTGGTTCTCCACCAGTCGAGTCGGGGTCGCCAGGTGCAGTGTTGCAAGTCTCACGCTTCTTGCGGGGAGTTGCAGGGGTCTTTAAATCTGCTCCTTGAAACAAAGTTATAGTTCTTTTGGAGCAGTGCCGCTGTCCTCGGGAGTTTCTTGTCTTTCTTGAAGCAGGGCAGTCCTCAGAGGATTCAGAGGTCGCTGGTCCCTTGGAAAGCGTAGCTGGAGCAGGTTTCTTTGGAAGGCAGGAGACAGGCCGGTAAGTCTGGGGCCAAAGCAGTTGGTGTCTTCTGTTCTTCCTCTGCAGGGGTTCTTCAGCTCAGCAGTCCTCTTCTTCTTGTAGTTTCAGGAATCTAAAGTTTTAGGTTCAGGGAAGCCCTTAAATACTAAATTTAAGGGCGTGTTTAGGTCTGGGGGGTTAGTAGCCAATGGCTACTAGCCCTGAGGGTGGGTACACCCTCTTTGTGCCTCCTCCCAAGGGGAGGGGGTCACATCCCTAATCCTATTGGGGAATCCTCCATCTGCAAGATGGAGGATTTCTAAAAGTTAGAGTCACTTCAGCTCAGGACACCTTAGGGGCTGTCCTGACTGGCCAGTGACTCCTCCTTGTTATTCTCATTATTTTCTCCGGCCTTGCTGCCAAAAGTGGGGGCCGTGGCCGGAGGGGGCGGGCAACTCCACTAGCTGGAGTGTCCTGCGGTGCTGGCACAAAGGGGTGAGCCTTTGAGGCTCACCGCCAGGTGTGACAGCTCCTGCCTGGGGGAGGTGTTAGCATCTCCACCCAGTGCAGGCTTTGTTGCTGGCCTCAGAGTGACAAAGGCACTCTCCCCATGGGGCCAGCAACATGTCTCGGTTGTGGCAGGCTGCTGGAACCAGTCAGCCTACACAGATAGTCGGTTAAGGTTTCAGGGGGCACCTCTAAGGTGCCCTCTGGGGTGTATTTTACAATAAAATGTACACTGGCATCAGTGTGCATTTATTGTGCTGAGAAGTTTGATACCAAACTTCTCAGTTTTCAGTGTAGCCATTATGGTACTGTGGAGTTCGTGTAAAACAGACTCCCAGACCATATACTTTTATGGCTACCCTGCACTTACAATGTCTAAGGTATTGCTTAGACACTGTAGGGGCACAGTGCTCATGCACTGGTGCCCTCACCTATGGTATAGTGCACCCTGCCTTAGGGCTGTAGGGCCTGCTAGAGGGGTGACTTATCTATACCTGCATAGGCAGTGAGAGGCTGGCATGGCACCCTGAGGGGAGTGCCATGTCGACTTACTCGTTTTGTTCTCACCAGCACACACAAGCTGGCAAGCAGTGTGTCTGTGCTGAGTGAGGGGTCTCCAGGGTGGCATAAGACATGCTGCAGCCCTTAGAGACCTTCCTTGGCATCAGGGCCCTTGGTACCAGGGGTACCATTTACAAGGGACTTATCTGGATGCCAGGGTGTGCCAATTGTGGATACAAAAGTACAGGTTAGGGAAAGAACACTGGTGCTGGGGCCTGGTTAGCAGGCCTCAGCACACTTTCAATTCAAAACATAGCATCAGCAAAGGCAAAAAGTCAGGGGGTAACCATTCCAAGGAGGCATTTCCTTACACAACCCCCCCCCTCCCCCCCCCCCCCCCCCAAACGAAAGAGGATGAGACTAACCTTTCCCAAGGGAGTCTTCATTTTCTAAGTGGAAGAACCTGGAAAGGCCATCTGCATTGGCATGGGCAGTCCCAGGTCTGTGTTCCACTATAAAGTCCATTCCCTGTAGGGAGATGGACCACCTCAACAGTTTTGGATTTTCACCTTTCATTTGCATCAGCCATCTGAGAGGTCTGTGGTCAGTTTGAACTAGGAAGTGAGTACCAAAGAGGTATGGTCTCAACTTCTTCAGGGACCAAACCACAGCAAAGGCCTCCCTCTCAATGGCACTCCAACGCTGCTCCCTGGGGAGTAACCTCCTGCTAATGAAAGCAACAGGCTGGTCAAGGCCATCATCATTTGTTTGGGACAAAACTGCCCCTATCCCATGTTCAGAGGCATCTGTTTGCACAATGAATTGCTTGGAGTAATCTGGAGCTTTTAGAACTGGTGCTGTGCACATAGCTTGCTTCAGGGTGTCAAAGGCCTGTTGGCATTCTACAGTCCAGTTTACTTTCTTGGGCATTTTCTTGGAGGTGAGTTCTGTGAGGGCTGTCACTATTGATCCATATCCCTTCACAAACCTCCTATAGTACCCAGTCAAGCCAAGGAATGCCCTGACTTGAGTCTGGGTTTTTGGAGCTGCCCAGTCCAGAATAGTCTGGATCTTAGCCTGGAGTGGCTGAACTTGGCCTCCACCTACAAGGTGTCCCAAGTAAACCACAGTTCCCTGCCCTATCTGGCATTTGGATGCCTTGATAGAGAGGCCTGCTGATTGCAGAGCCTTCAAAACCTTCTTCAGGTGGACCAGGTGATCCTGCCAGTTGGAGCTAAAGACAGCAATACCATCAAGATAAGCTGCACTAAAGGACTCCAACCCAGCAAGGACTTGATTCACCAACGGTTGGAAGGTGGCAGGGGCATTCTTTAAACCAAAGGGCATAACAGTAAACTGATAATGCCCATCAGGTGTGGAGAATGCTGTTTTCTCTTTTGCTCCAGGTGCCATTTTGATTTGCCAGTACCCTGCTGTTAAGTCAAAGGTACTTAAGAATTTGGCAGCACCTAATTTGTCAATCAGCTCGTTAGCTCTAGGAATGGGATGGGCATCTGTCTTGGTGACAGAATTAAGACCTCTGTAGTCCACACAAAACCTCATCTCTCTCTTTCCTTCTTTGGTGTGAGGTTTGGGGACTAAGACCACTGGGCTAGCCCAGGGGCTGTTAGAGTGCTCTTTTAGTCCCAATTCCAGCATCTTGTGGACTTCCACCTTGATGCTTTCCTTAACTTGGTCAGACTGTCTGAAGATTTTGTTTTTGACAGGCATGCTGTCTCCTGTGTCCACATCATGGGTACACAGGTGTGTCTGACCAGGGGTTAGGGAAAAGAGCTCAGCAAACTGTTGTAGGACCTTCCTACAGTAAGCTCGCTGTTGGCCAGAGAGGGTGTCTGAATAGATCACTCCATCCACTGAGCTATCTTTAGGGTCTGATGAGAGGAGATCAGGGAGAGGCTCACTCTCAGCTTCCTGGTCCTCATCTGTTACCATCAACAGATTCACATCAGCCCTATCATGGAAGAGTTTTAGGCGGTTTACATGGATCACCCTCTTGGAGCTCCTGCTTGTGCCTAGGTCCACCAGGTAGGTGACCTGACTCTTCTTTTCCAGGATTGGGTAAGGGCCACTCCATCTGTCCTGAAGTGCCCTGGGAGCCACAGGCTCCAAAACCCAGACTTTCTGCCCTGGTTGAAATTCAACCATTGCAGCTTTTTGGTCATACCAAAACTTCTGGAGCTGTTGGCTGGCCTCAAGGTTTTTACTTGCCTTTTCCATGTACTCTGCCATTCTTGAGCGAAGGCCAAGTACATAGTCCACTATGTCTTGTGTAGGCTCATGAAGAGGTCTCTCCCAGCCTTCTTTAACAAGAGCAAGTGGTCCCCTTACAGGGTGGCCAAACAGAAGTTCAAAGGGTGAGAACCCTACTCCCTTCTGAGGCACCTCTCTGTAAGCAAAAAGCAGACATGGCAGGAGGACATCCCATCTCCTTTTGAGTTTTTCTGGGAGCCCCATGATCATGCCCTTTAATGTCTTGTTGAATCTCTCAACAAGGCCATTAGTTTGTGGATGATATGGTGTAGTGAATTTATAAGTCACTCCACACTCATTCCACATGTGTTTCAGGTATGCTGACATGAAGTTGGTACCTCTGTCAGACACCACCTCCTTAGGGAAGCCCACTCTGGTACAGATACCAATGAGGGCCTTGGCTACTGCAGGGGCAGTAGTCGACCTAAGGGGAATAGCTTCAGGATACCTAGTAGCATGATCCACTACTTCTAGGATGTACATATTTCCTGAGGCTGTGGGAGGTTCAAGTGGACCCACTATGTCCACACCCACTCTTTCAAAGGGGACCCCCACCACTGGAAGTGGAATGAGGGGGGCCTTTGGATGTCCACCTGTCTTACCACTGGCTTGACAGGTGGGACAGGAGATGCAAAACTCCTTAACCTTCTGGGACATGTTGGGCCAGTAGAAGTGGTTGACTAACCTCTCCCATGTCTTGGTTTGTCCCAAATGCCCAGCAAGGGGAATATCATGGGCTAAGGTCAGAATAAGTTCTCTGAACGCCTGAGGCACTACCACTCTCCTAGTGGCACCAGGTTTGGGATCTCTTGCCTCAGTGTACAGGAGTCCATCTTCCCAATAGACCCTGTGTGTTCCATTTTTCTTGCCTTTGGACTCTTCAGCAGCTTGCTGCCTAAGGCCTTCAAGAGAGGGACAGGTTTCTTGTCCCTTACACAACTCTTCCCTTGAGGGTCCCCCTGGGCCCAAGAGCTCAACCTGATAAGGTTCCAGCTCCATAGGCTCAGTTCCCTCAGAGGGCAGAACTTCTTCCTGAGAAGAGAGGTTCTCTTTTTCTTGTTGTGTTGCAGCTGGTTTCCCAGCTGACTTTCCTTTTCTCTTGGTAGGCTGGGCCTTTCTTCCAGACTCCAGCTCTACTTTTTCACCCTGTGCCTTGCACTGTGCCCTTGTCTTGACACACACCAGTTCAGGGATACCCAGCATGGCTGCATGGGTGTTCAGTTCTACCTCAGCCCATGCTGAGGACTCCAGGTAATTTCCAAGCAAACAGTCTACTGGGATATTTGAGGAGACCACCACCTGTTTCAGGCCATTGACCCCTCCCCACTCTAAAGTTACCATAGCCATGGGATGTACTTTAGTCTGATTGTCAGCGTTGGTGACTGGATAAGTTTGTCCAGCCAGGTATTGGCCAGGGGA
Source organism: Pleurodeles waltl (assembly GCF_031143425.1). NCBI lineage: Eukaryota > Metazoa > Chordata > Amphibia > Caudata > Salamandridae > Pleurodeles > Pleurodeles waltl. Next base: position 423,536,699 of record NC_090450.1, read on the forward strand.
AACCAGTTTCTCTGTCACCATAGTGACACTTGCACCTGTATCCCTCAGGCCCTCTACACTTGTCCCATTAATTAAGAGCTGCTGCCTGTATTTTTGCATGTTAGGGGGCCAGGCAGCCAGTGTGGCTAAATCCACCCCACCCTCAGAGACTAATGTAGCTTCAGTGTGACACCTGATTTGCTCTGGGCACACTGTTGATCCCACTTGGAGACTAGCCATTCCAGTGTTAGCTGGAGTGGAGATTGAAGTGGTATTTTTCTTGGGACAGGCCTTGTCTCCAGTTTGGTGTCCAGACTGACTACAGCTACGACACCAGGACTTTTTGGGATCAAAGTTTTTACCCTTGTACCCAGAATTGTTTTGTGAAGAGGCTCTGGGCCCACCCTCCTGTGCAGGTTTTTGGGGGAATGTAGAAGACTCTTAACTATTTTTGTTTTTGGCTGTCTCACCACCTTTCCCCTGGGGAGGGTTTGTGACCCCTTTCTTTTGGTCACCCCCTGTGGAAATTTTGGACACCCTAGTCTTGACCCAATGGTCCGCCTTCTTTCCCAATTCTTGGGGAGAAATTGGTCCTAGGTCTACCAGATGCTGATGCAGTTTATCATTGAAACAATTACTTAATAGGTGTTCTTTCACAAATAAATTGTACAGCCCATCATAATTACTTACACCACTGCCTTGAATCCAACCATCTAGTGTTTTTACTGAGTAGTCTACAAAGTCAACCCAGGTCTGGCTCGAGGATTTTTGAGCCCCCCTGAATCTAATCCTATACTCCTCAGTGGAGAATCCAAAGCCCTCAATCAGGGTACCCTTCATGAGGTCATAAGATTCTGCATCCCTTCCAGAGAGTGTGAGGAGTCTATCCCTACACTTTCCTGTGAACATTTCCCAAAGGAGAGCACCCCAGTGAGAGTTGTTCACTTTTCTGGTTACACAAGCCCTCTCAAAAGCTGTGAACCATTTGGTGATGTCATCACCATCTTCATATTTAGTTACAATCCCTTTTGGGATATTCAACATGTCAGGAGAATCTCTGACCCTATTTAAGTTGCTGCCACCATTGATGGGTCCTAGGCCCATCTCTTGTCTTTCCCTTTCTATGGCTAGGATCTCTTTCCAAAGCCAATCTTTTGGCCATCCTGGCTAATTGGATGTCCTCTTCACTGGAGTTAATCTCAGTGATTTCAGAGAGGTTGGTCCCTCCTGTGAGGGAGCCAGCATCTCTGACTATTATGCTTGGAGTCAGGGCTTGAGAGGCCCTGTCCTCCCTAGATAGGACTGGTAGGGGGGAATCATCCTCCAATTCACTATCCTCATCCTCTGTGTTGCCATCCTCAGAGGGGTTGGCCTTTTCAAACTCTGCCAACAGCTCCTGGAGCTGTAGTTTGGAAGGTCTGGGGCCCATTGCTATTTTCTTTATTTTACAGAGTGACCTTAGCTCCCTCATCTTAAGATGGAGGTAAGGTGTGGTGTCGAGTTCCACCACATTCACATCTGTACTAGACATTATGCTTCTAAAAGTTGGAATACTTTTTAAGAATCTAAAAACTAGTTCTAGAATCTAATTCAAACTTTTCACAAACTTTTAAACACTAAAGGAAATGCTAAACAGGGACTAACACAAGGCCCTAGCAGGACTTTTAAGAATTTAGAAAAATTTCAAATTGCAAAAATCAATTTCTAATGACAATTTTTTGAATTTGTCGTGTGATCAGGTATTGGCTGAGTAGTCCAGCAAATGCAAAGTCTTGTACCCCACCGCTGATCCACCAATGTAGGAAGTTGGCTCTGTATGTGCTATTTCAAAGTAAGGAATAGCATGCACAGAGTCCAAGGGTTCTCCTTAGAGGTAAAATAGTGGTAAAAAGAGATCATACTAATGCTCTATTTTGTGGTAGTGTGGTCGAGCAGTAGGCTTATCCAAGGAGTAGTGTTAAGCATTTGTTGTACATACACAGACAATAAATGAGGTACACACACTCAGAGACAAATCCAGCCAATAGGTTTTGTATAGAAAAATATATTTTCTTAGTTTATTTTAAGAACCACAGGTTCAAATTTAACATGTAATATCTTGTTTGAAAGGTATTGCAGGTAAGTACATTAGGAACTTTGAATCATTTCAATTGCATGTATACTTTTCAAGTTATTCACAAATAGCTATTTCAAAAGTGGACACAGTGCAATTTTCACAGTTCCTGGGGGAGGTAAGTTTTTGTTAGTTTTACCAGGTAAGTACGACACTTACAGGGTTCAGTTCTTGGTCCAAGGTAGCCCACCGTTGGGGGTTCAGAGCAACCCCAAAGTTACCACACCAGCAGCTCAGGGCCGGTCAGGTGCAGAGTTCAAAGTGGTGCCCAAAACGCATAGGCTTCAATGGAGAGAAGGGGGTGCCCCGGTTCCGGTCTGCTTGCAGGTAAGTACCCGCGTCTTCGGAGGGCAGACCAGGGGGGGTTTTGTAGGGCACCGGGGGGGACACAAGCCCACACAGAAATTTCACCCTCAGCGGCGCGGGAGCAGCCGGGTGCAGTGTTAGAACAAGCGTCGGGTTCGCAATGTAAGTCAATGAGAGATCAAGGGATCTCTTCAGCGCTGCAGGCAGGCAAGGGGGGGCTTCCTCGGGGAAACCTCCACTTGGGCAAGGGAGAGGGACTCCTGGGGGTCACTTCTGCAGTGAACGTCCGGTCCTTCAGGTCCTGGGGGCTGCGGGTGCAGGGTCTTTTCCAGGCGTCGGGACTTAGGTTTCAGAGAGTCGCGGTCAGGGGAAGCCTTGGGATTCCCTCTGCAGGCGGCGCTGTGGGGGCTCAGGGGGGACAGGTTTTGGTACTCACAGTCGTAGAGTAGTCCGGGGGTCCTCCCTGAGGTGTTGGTTCTCCACCAGCCGAGTCGGGGTCGCCGGGTGCAGTGTTGCAAGTCTCACGCTTCTTGCGGGGAGTTGCAGGGTTCTTTAAAGCTGCTTCTGGAAACAAAGTTGCAGTCTTTTTGGAGCAGGTCCGCTGTCCTCTGGAGTTTGTCGGCGTCGAAGCAGGGCAGTCCTCAGAGGATTCAGAGGTCGCTGGTCCCTTTGGAAGGCGTCGCTGGAGCAGAGTTCTTTGGAAGGCAGGAGACAGGCCGGGGAGTTTCTGGAGCCAAGGCAGTTGTTGTCTTCTGGTCTTCCTCTGCAGGGGTTTTCAGCTAGGCAGTCCTTCTTCTTGTTGTTGCAGGAATCTAATTTTCTAGGGTTCAGGGTAGCCCTTAAATACTACATTTAAGGGCGTGTTTAGGTCTGGGGGGTTAGTAGCCAATGGCTACTAGCCCTGAGGGTGGGTACACCCTCTTTGTGCCTCCTCCCAAGGGGAGGGGGTCACAATCCTAACCCTATTGGGGGAATCCTCCATCTGCAAGATGGAGGATTTCTAAAAGTTAGAGTCACCTCAGCTCAGGACACCTTAGGGGGTGTCCTGACTGGCCAGTGACTCCTCCTTGTTGCTTTCTTTGTTCCCTCCAGCCTTGCCGCCAAAAGTGGGGGCCGTGGCCGGAGGGGGCGGGCAACTCCACTAAGCTGGAGTGCCCTGCTGGGCTGTGACAAAGGGGTGAGCCTTTGAGGGTCACCGCCAGGTGTTACAGCTCCTGCCTGGGGGAGGTGTTAGCATCTCCACCCAGTGCAGGCTTTGTTACTGGCCTCAGAGTGACAAAGGCACTCTCCCCATGGGGCCAGCAACATGTCTCTAGTGTGGCAGGCTGCTGGAACTAGTCAGCCTACACAGACAGTCGGTTAAGTTTCAGGGGGCACCTCTAAGGTGCCCTCTGGGGTGTATTTTGCAATAAAATGTACACTGGCATCAGTGTGCATTTATTGTGCTGAGAAGTTTGATACCAAGATACCAGGAAGTTGGCTCTGTATGCACTATTTCAAAGTAAGGAATAGTATGCACAGAGTCCAAGGGTTCCCCTTAGAGGTAAGATAGTGGCAAAAAGAGATAATACTAATGCTCTATTTTGTGGTAGTGTGGTCGAGCAGTAGGCTTATCAAAGGAGTAGTGTTAAGCATTTGCTGTACACACACAGGCAATAAATGAGAACACACACTCAAAGACAAATCCAGCCAATAGGTTTTGTTATAGAAAATGAAAATGTCACTTACCCAGTGTACATCTGTTCGTGGCATCAGTCGCTGGAGATTCACATGTTCTGCATAGCTCGCCATCTGGTGTTGGGTCGGAGTGTTACAAGTTGTTTTTCTTCGAAGAAGTCTTTCGAGTCACAGGACCGAGTGACTCCTCCTTCTGTCTCCATTGCGCATGGGCGTCGACTCCATCTTCGGTTGTTTTCCCCGCAGAGGGTGAGGTAGGAGTTGTGTTGTAGTAATAGTGCCCATGCAATGGAGTGACTAAGTATGTACCTATTTAAGGTTAAAATAATATATATACAAATGTACAAAGTTGAAGCTAACTTCCAAACTGCTACAGGCTCCCGGGGAGGTGGGTGGGCACATGTGAATCTCCAGCGACTGATGCCACGAACAGATGTACACTGGGTAAGTGACATTTTCAGTTCGATGGCATCATAGACTAGTAAGCAGTTATCTCCCCAAAAGCGGTGGCTCAGCCTGTAGGAATGGAAGTGGTTTGAAATAATGTTCTTAACACGGCTTGACCTACTGTGGCTTGCTGTGCGGATAACACGTCTACATAGTAGTGCTTGGTGAACGTGTGTGGCGTAGACCATGTGGCTGCCTTACATATTTCTTGCATTGGGATGTTTCCTAGAAAGGCCATGGTAGCACCTTTTTTTCTGGTTGAGTGTGCCCTTGGTGTAATGGGCAGTTGTCGTTTTGCTTTAAGGTAGCAGATTTGGCTGCATTTAACTATCCATCTGGCTATACCTTGTTTTGATATTGGGTTTCCTGCATGAGGTTTTTGGAATACAATAAATAGTTGTTTAGTCTTTCTGATGTTTTTCGTTCTGTCAATGTAGTACATTAATGCTCTTTTGACATCTAACGTATGTAGTGCCCTCTCAGCTACGGAATCTGGCTGTGGGAAGAACACTGGTAGTTCCACTGTTTGATTTAGGTGGAACGGTGAAATAACCTTTGGTAAAAATTTAGGATTAGTCCTTAGGACGACTTTATTTTTGTGTAGTTGTATAAAAGGTTCTTGTATTGTAAACGCCTGAATTTCGCTTACTCTTCTTAGAGATGTAATGGCGATGAGAAATGCAACCTTCCAGGTTAGGAACTGTATTTCGCAAGAGTGCATGGGTTCAAAAGGTGGACCCATGAGTCTTGTTAAGACAACATTTAAGTTCCATGAAGGAACAGGTGGTGTTCTTGGTGGTATAATTCTTTTAAGGCCTTCCATGAATGCTTTAATGACTGGTATCCTATATAAGGAAGTTGAATAGGTAGTCTGCAGGTATGCAGATATTGCCGCAAGGTGTATTTTAATGGAAGAGAAGGCTAGGTTAGATTTTTGTAAGTATAGCAAGTAACCCACTACGTCCTTTGGAGTTGCGTGTAAAGGTTGGATCTGATTATGATGGCAGTAGCAGACAAACCTCTTCCATTTACTTGCATAGCAGTGCCTAGTGGACAGCCTTCTGGCTTGCTTTATGACATCCATACATTCTTGGGTAAGTTGTAAGTGTCCGAATTCTAGGATTTCAGGAGCCAGATTGCTAGATTCAGCGATGCTGGATCTGGATGTCTGATCTGTTGGTTGTGTTGTGTTAACAGATCCGGCCTGTTGGGCAATTTGATGTGGGGTACTACTGATAGGTCTAGCAGTGTTGTGTACCAGGGTTGCCTTGCCCAAGTTGGTGCTATTAAAATGAGTTTGAGTTTGTTTTGACTCAATTTGTTTACCAGATAAGGAAGGAGAGGGAGAGGAGGAAAAGCGTAGGCAAATATCCCTGACCAGTTCATCCATAGGGCATTGCCTTGGGACTGCCTGTGTGGGTATCTGGATGCGAAGTTTTGGCATTTTGCGTTCTCTCTTGTTGCAAACAAGTCTATTTGAGGTGTTCCCCAGAGTCTGAAGTAAGTGTTTAGAATTTGGGGGTGAATTTCCCATTCGTGGACCTGTTGGTGATCTCGAGAGAGATTGTCTGCAAGTTGATTCTGGATCCCTGGAATAAACTGCGCTATTAGGCGAATGTGGTTGTGAATTGCCCATCGCCATATCTTCTGTGCTAGAAGGCTCAACTGCGTTGAGTGTCCCCCCCCGTTTGTTTAGATAATACATTGTTGTCATGTTGTCTGTTTTGACAAGAATGTATTTGTGAGTTATAATTGGTTGGAAAGCCCTTAATGCTTGAAAAACTGCTAGCATTTCTAGGTGATTTATATGCAGTTTTGTTTGATGTACGTTCCATTGTCCTTGTATGCTGTGTTGATCGAGGTGTGCTCCCCACCCTGTCATGGAAGCATCTGTTGTTATTACGCATTGTGGCACTGGGTCTTGGAATGGCCGCCCTTTGTTTAAATTTATACTGTTCCACCATAGAAGCGAGAGGTAAGTTTGGCGGTCTATTAACACCAGATCTAGAAGGTGACCCTGTGCTTGTGACCATTGTGATGCTAGGCACTGTTGTAAGGGCCTCATGTGTAGTCTTGCGTTCGGGACAATGGCTATGCATGAAGACATCATGCCTAGGAGTTGTAATATCATCTTTGCTTGTATTGTTTGTGTTGGATACATGCGTTGTATGATCTTGTTGAAATTTTGAATTCTTTGTGGACTTGGAGTGGCTACTCCTTTTGTTGTGTCTATTATGGCTCCCAGGTATTGTTGTACTTTGCACGGCAAAAAGTTGGATTTTGCAAAGTTGACAGTGAAACCTAGTTTGTAGAGGGTTTGTATGATTTGATTTGTGTGTTGTAAGCACTTTGTTAGTGAATTGGTTTTGATTAGCCAGTCTTCTAGATACGGGAATACATGTATTTGCTGCCTTCTGATGTGTGCAGCCACTACTGCTAGACATTTTGTAAAGACTCTTGGTGCGGTTGTTAAACCAAAAGGCAATACTTTGAATTGGTAATGTATTCCTTTGAATACGAACCGTAGGTATTTCCTGTGCGACGGATGTATTGGTATATGGAAATACGCGTCTTTGAGGTCTAAGGTTGTCATGTAGTCCTGTAGTTTTAGCAATGGTAACACTTCTTGTAGCGTGACCATGTGAAAGTGGTCTGATTTGATGTAGGTGTTTAGTATTCTGAGGTCTAGGATTGGTCTCAGTGTTTTGTCCTTTTTTGGTATTAAGAAGTACAGTGAATAGACTCCTGTGTTTGTTTGTGTGTTTGGTACTAATTCGATTGCATTCTTTTGCAATAGTGCTTGAACTTCTATTTCCAGAAGTTCTGAATGTTGTTTTGATAAATTCTGTGCTTTTGGTGGTATGTTTGGAGGGAATTGTAGGAATTCTATGCAATAACCATGTTGGATAATTGCTAAGACCCAAGTGTCTGTAGTTATTTCCTCCCATGCTTTGTAATAATGACCTATTCTTCCCCCCACTGGTGTTGTGTGGAGGGGGTGAGTGACATCTGAGTCACTGCTTGTTTGTAGGGGTTTTGGGGCTTTGAAATTTTCCTCTATTCCTAGGGAATTGCCCTCCTCTGTATTGGCCCCGAAAGCCTCCCCTGTACTGTCCCTGGTAGCTGGACGGTGTTGCCTGCGAGGTGCTGGCTTGTGTGGCCTGACCCCGAAACCCCCCTCTAAAGGGTGTCTTGCGGAAGGTGCTGTAGGTTCCTCTGCTCTGCGGGGAGTAGAGTGCGCCCATGGCTTTAGCAGAGTCAGTGTCTTTTTTAAGTTTTTCGATTGCCGTGTCCACTTCTGGTCCAAACAGTTGTTTTTCGTTGAATGGCATATTGAGCACTGCCTGCTGTATCTCTGGTTTGAACCCAGACGTTCTTAGCCATGCGTGCCTTCTAATGGTCACAGATGTATTAATTGTTCTTGCAGCTGTGTCTGCTGCGTCCATAGAAGATCGTATCCGGTTATTTGATATGTTCTGTCCTTCCTCAACCACCTGCTTTGCCCTCTTTTGTAGTTCCTTGGGAAGATGCTCGATGAGGTGTTGCATCTCATCCCAATGGGCTCTGTCATAGCGCGCAAGTAGTGCTTGAGAGTTAGCGATGCGCCACTGGTTTGCAGCTCGTACTGCGACTCTTTTCCCAGCTGCATCAAACTTGCGGCTCTCTTTATCTGGGGGTGGTGCATCCCCAGATGTGTGGGAGTTGGCTCTTTTCCGAGCTGCTCCTACTATGACGGAATCTGGTGGCAGCTGTGTGGTGATGAAAACAGGGTCTGTAGGAGGTGCCTTATACTTCTTTTCCACCCTTGGCGTTATTGCCCTACTTTTGACCGGCTCCTTGAATATTTCCTTTGCGTGCCGAAGCATACCTGGCAGCATAGGCAGGCTTTGGTAGGAGCTGTGGGTGGAGGGGAGGGTGTTGAATAAAAAGTCATCCTCGACTTGTTCTGAGTGGAGGTTTACGTTGTGGAATTGTGCTGCTCTAGCCACCACTTGAGAGTATGCTGAGCTGTCTTCTGGTGGTGAGGGCTTTGTTGGATATGCCTCCGGACTGTTGTCCGACACTGGGGCGTCATATAAGTCCCAAGCGTCTTGATCCTGGTCACCTTGGCTCATGGTGGTGTGAACCGGGGAATGTGACGGAGTTTGCGCTGGTGAGACGTTAATTACAGGTGGAGGAGAGGGTGGCGGAGTCACCTTTTTCACCATTTTTGTTTGTGGCGCCTGGTCTGTTTGAAACTCCAGTCTCCTTTTTCTCCTAATAGGGGGAAGGGTGATTATTCTTCCCGTTCCCTGCTGTATGAAAATACGTTTTTGCGTATGGTCCACTTCGGTGGATTGCAGCTCTTCCTCAAACCTATGCTTTCGCATCTGAGAGGACAGTGATTGTTCCTCTGTATAAGAGCCTGGACCTGGGTCGGTTACGGGTTGTTTCGGCACCGAAACCCTGCCTGTATCTCTTTTCGGCTCCGAGGTGGCTTTTTTCTTTTTTGGCCTCGAAACCTCTCGGCGTCGATCTTCGTTGGTGCCGCTGTCTCGGCGTCGAGCCGCTTCTACACCGCTATCTCGGTGTCGTTGCTTTTCTCCAGCACTTTCTCGATCCCGAGAAGGCTGCGTGCCGGTGTCTCGACCGGAGTCGGACGATCTCGGCACTGTTTTGGCCTTTTTCGGTGCCGATGATCGGTCACCGATTTTATGGGTGGAGCCATGGCCTGGTGGCAGTGGCGTCCCCTGGGCCTTGTCACTTTTCTTCTGTGTTGTTTTCGACGTCTTACTCACGGTTCTTTGATCGTCGAATTCCTCGGAGTCCGATTCGTGGATCGAAAAGGTTTCTTCTTCCTCTTGTTCCTCGAACTCTCGGTGCGCTGTCGGCGTGGACGCCATCTGAAGTCTCCTGGCTCGACGGTCACGGAGTGTCTTTCGGGACCGGAACGCACAACAGGCCTCGCAAGTCTCTTCACTGTGCTCAGGCGACAGGCACAGGTTACAGACCAAATGTTGGTCTGTATACGGGTATGTGTTGTGGCATTTGGGACAAAAACGGAACGGGGTCCGTTCCATCGACGTTGTTCGACACTCGGTCGGGCCGACCAGGCCCCGACGAGGGATCGAAAACTACCCCGAAGGGCACCGGAGCGCGTCGATCTTCGATGCGGTGTTGACTCTAACTACGCCGATCCCGAACGCAACAATACCGACGAAAATCTTCCGATATTAACTAACTTTCCGTTCCGAAACTCGGAGCGACAGGAACACGTCCGAACCCGATGGCGGAAAGAAAACAATCGAAGATGGAGTCGACGCCCATGCGCAATGGAGACAGAAGGAGGAGTCACTCGGTCCCGTGACTCGAAAGACTTCTTCGAAGAAAAACAACTTGTAAAACTCCGACCCAACACCAGATGGCGAGCTATGCAGAACATGTGTATCTACAGCGACCGATGCCATCGAACATATATTTTCTTAGTTTATTTTAAGAACCACAGGTTCAAATTCTACATGTAATATCTCATTTGAAAGGTATTGCAGGTAAGTACTTTAGGAACTTTGAATAATTACAGTAGCATATATACTTTTTACATAAAACACAATAAGCTGTTTTAAAAGTGGACACAGTGCAATTTTCACAGTTCCTGGGGGAGGTAAAGTATTGTTAGGTTTCACAGGTAAGTAAGTCACTTACAGGTTTCAGTTTTTGGTCCAAGGTAGCCCACCGTTGGGGGTTCAGAGCAACCCCAAAGTTACCACACCAGCAGCTCAGGGCCGGTCAGGTGCAGAGGTCAAAGAGGTGCCCAAAACACATAGGCTTCAATGGAGAGAAGGGGGTGCCTCGGTTCCAGTCTGCCAGCAGGTAAGTACCCTCGTCTTCGGAGGGCAGACCAGGGGGGTTTTGTAGGGCACGGGGGGGGGGGGGGATTCACAAGTCAGCACAAAAAGTACACCCTCAGCAGCGCGGGGGCGGCCGGGTGCAGTGTGCAAACACGCGTCGGGTTTACAATGGTTTTCAATGAGAGATCAAGGGATCTCTTCAGCGTTGCAGGCAGGCAAGGGGGGGGCTCCTCGGGGTAGCCACCACCTGGGCAAGGGAGAGGGCCTCCTGGGGGTCACTCCTGCACAGGAGTTCTGTTCCTTTAGGTGCTGGGGGCTGCGGGTGCAGGGTCTTTTCCAGCCGTCGGGAAATGGAGTTCAGGCAGTCGCGGTCAGGGGGAGCCTCGGGATTCCCTCTGCAGGCGTCGCTGTGGGGGCTCAGGGGGGACAACTTTGGTTACTCACGGTCTCGGAGTCGCCGGAGGGTCCTCCCTGAGGTGTTGGTTCTCCACCAGTCGAGTCGGGGTCGCCGGGTGCAGTGTTGCAAGTGTCACGCTTCTTGCGGGGAGTTGCAGGGTTCTTTAAAGCTGCTCCTTGAAACAAAGTTGCAGTTCTTTTGGAGCAGTGCCGCTGACCTCGGGAGTTTCTTGTCTTTCTTGAAGCAGGGCAGTCCTCAGAGGATTCAGAGGTCGCTGGTCCCTTGGAAAGCGTCGCTGGAGCAGGTTTCTTTGGAAGGCAGGAGACAGGCCGGTAAGTCTGGGGCCAAAGCAGTTGGTGTCTTCTGTTCTTCCTCTGCAGGGGTTCTTCAGCTCAGCAGTCCTCTTCTTCTTGTAGTTTCAGGAATCTAAAGTTTTAGGTTCAGGGAAGCCCTTAAATACTAAATTTAAGGGCGTGTTTAGGTCTTGGGGGGTTAGTAGCCAATGGCTACTAGCCCTGAGGGTGGGTACACCCTCTTTGTGCCTCCTCCCAAGGGGAGGGGGTCACATCCCTAATCCTATTGGGGAATCCTCCATCTGAAAGATGGAGGATTTCTAAAAGTTAGAGTCACTTCAGCTCAGGACACCTTAGGGGCTGTCCTGACTGGCCAATGACTCCTCCTTGTTATTCTCATTATTTTCTCCGGCCTTGCCCCCAAAAGTGGGGGCCGTGGCCGGAGATGGCGGGCAACTCCACTATCTGGAGTGTCCTGCGGTGCTGGCACAAATAGGTGAGCCTTTGAGGCTCACCGCCAGGTGTGACAGCTCCTGCCTGGGGGAGGTGTTAGCATCTCCACCCAGTGCAGGCTTTGTTACTGGCCTCAGAGTGACAAAGGCACTCTCCCCATGGGGCCAGCAACATGTCTCTAGTGTGGCAGGCTGCTGGAACCAGTCAGCCTACACAGATAGTCGGTTAAGGTTTCAGGGGGCACCTCTAAGGTGCCCTCTGGGGTGTATTTTACAATAAAATGTACACTGGCATCAGTGTGCATTTACTGTGCTGAGAAGTTTGATACCAAACTTCTCAGTTTTCAGTGTAGCCATTATGGTGCTGTGGAGTTCGTGTAAAACAGACTCCCAGACCATATACTCTTATGGCTACCCTGCACTTACAATGTCTAAGGTTTTGCTTAGACACTGTAGGGGCACAGTGCTCATGCACTGGTACCCTCACCTATGGTATAGTGCACCCTGCCTTAGGGCTGTAGGGCCTGCTAGAGGGGTGACTTATCTATACCTGCATAGGCAGTGAGAGGCTGGCATGGCACCCTGAGGGGAGTGCCATGTCGACTTACTCGTTTTGTTCTCACCAGCACACACAAGCTGGCAAGCAGTGTGTCTGTGCTGAGTGAGGGGTCTCCAGGGTGGCATAAGACATGCTGCAGCCCTTAGAGACCTTCCTTGGCATCTGGGCCCTTGGTACCAGGGGTACCATTTACAAGGGACTTATCTGGATGCCAGGGTGTGCCAATTGTGGATACAAAAGTACAGGTTAGGGAAAGAACACTGGTGCTGGGGCCTGGTTAGCAGGCCTCAGCACACTTTCAATTCAAAACATAGCATCAGCAAAGGCAAAAAGTCAGGGGGTAACCATGCCAAGGAGGCATTTCCTTACAATCATCTAGAAGTTTGTCTTTACATAAATGTTTAGAATACACGTCTACAAATGGGCTAAATGATCCGACCAATGTAGAGGAAGCTCTGCATAACTTTTGAGGATAATAGTGCTTTCTCCTCTAAACCATTATTTGTTTTGTACTTGAGTGGAGAAATGTGGGGGAAGGTCAATTTGATAAAGTATCTGCCCGCCATGCAGAATAGTACCCATTTGACCCAAGTAATGTTCCTCCAACACTGGGGTACCTCCCTGAATCTTCTCCCTACAGCTTTTATGTAATCATAAGGAAAGAAAACAGTCATTGTTTAGAGATGGCCAAACCTGTACTTCCTGATGCACAGAATCTGTATTCCTTCATGAAAATCACATCTTTAAACCAGTAAACCTTGTAAGTATTTTTACAGTATTTCTATAGCTATCTCTAGATGTCCGAGGAGAGGCTAGAACACAGAGGGGCTGGGACCTTGCAGCGAAGGTGGCTGCTCTGTCCAGGGGATTTTATGTTCGTCTTATGCCAAGGGCCGCATTCATAGAGGGCAGAATAAGCTTTAGGACTGCTGATGTTGCAGTGGCCCAGACCATAGCAACCACAGCTTTGCTTGTATCTTGGTTGCTCCTTACAGAGATAAGAAGCATCCCATTAAACATCAGTGGGGAGGGGAGGTAGTTTCTAAGGGATGCCTACTGCATGCAAAGAGCTTGCACAGACGAAAGAGGTAGGTCTCCTAACTTCATGTTGGCTGTAGAAAAGGTGCAGTGGGAGAAGAGGTACTCTCTTCTGACCCAGGGCAGAACAGAGCAAGTAATAAGGGTTAAACAAGGAGGGACCTTCATACATTCTGAGGCTTCCTCAGCCCCATGTGGGGGTTAGCTAGTTACAAGTACATCTTAAGGCCTGTGCCAAAGATCGTTCCAACTCATATTCCTCAGTGAACACACAAGCATTGCCCGCCCTCCCCCTCCCCTTCCTCCCCACCCTTCGAGTCAGAGGGGGTTTAAGAAGGTGAGGAGCCAGAATTTGAAAATTAAACAAACCCCTTCCCTTTATCCTTTTTTTAGAGTTATGGATCAAAAAAATCACAGCTCCCCCATCCCCAGGTATTATGCGTATAATGTCTACTGAACATCTGCGTGAGCAAGACCCCCCCAATCTGCAAAAAGATAACAAGCACACTTTGGGCTCAAAGTCAGTCGATATATGTGGGGCACCAGCAGTATTCAACATGGCTGACCAAGAAGACCAGTATGCCATCCATGAAGTTCAAATACCAAACATATTTGAGGCCTTGCCTAATCTGGTAGACATGGTGAAAAGAGACATAGGAGCAGATGGAGGGGTCAGGAAAGTGAAGGTGAATGGTATACCAGGTCCTGAAGCATCCGCGGATGTGAGGGAGAATGAGAATAGGAACAACAGAGACCCTAATAGGGTTGCGAAGGGATCCAAAAAAGGTTTGAAATCTCTAAAAACAATCAAAGAGATTCAAAGTATGTGCTGCACACCAGAAGTGAAGTTTGAGGAGGTAATGCAGCTGACAACTGCTTTGGAGGTGAAGGTGAGTGAGATGAGTAAATAACGTACTGCAACTTTCTCTGAAATACAGGCATTAAAAAAGAAAAATCAGAGCCTGTTAGAGGACTTCAAGAGATTGGCGAACCACCCACACCAAAATAATCTGAGAATACTGAAACACATTCTAGACTAGATTTGTTACTGGTGGATAACACTCTTAGAAGTTAGCTCAAGGATATAGCCCACATTTCAGTTCACTGCTCAAACCATTCTGCCATTTAGCTAACCATGCAACTCTCAGGGGCCACATTGGAGGGGAGATGGATAGTGGACAGAACACTTAACAGATCCAGGGCTTGCACAAGAACTTAGACAGTACACTAGGTTCTTTGTAAGGAGAACAATGGTACTGTCATGCCAGTTATGGTGTGGGGTGCTTTCAAGGAACACATGCAAGGGATCTTGTGTAAGAGAGGGTCTGTTGACTCCAGGATGCTGCGAGAAGTAAAGAGGACGGACAATTCATGCAGATGTAGGATATCTGCCTTGTTTTATTGGGGCACCCAGATTATTTAAAAAAGTGCAGTTTAAAGTGCTTCAGTCAACACTAGAATTATTAAAGTATAATGTGAGGGAAATTCTGGGGAGTAACTATTTTGTCCATTTGCTCCGAAGTCTCCCTCTAAGAGAGGCCAGACTGATGTGCTGGGGGGCCAGTTATTAAAACAGTCTGAGAATGGATCGCAATTACTAAAGAGGGAGACAATGGCAGATGTCACCAGTGGTGCTGTGTCCAGGTCTAAATATCAGCTTAGATCTTGGTGGCAAACAATAATAGGTCCGCCACATGGTGAGTGGGTGTTTGAGGCAAGAATGCAAGATTCAACACTGTTGATTAAAAAAAAAAAAAGTGGTCCGAGTGTGGTATTGGGAGCTTTTGAAAGCGGACGACAAAAGAACTAAGAGCCTTCACTGAACGTGGGAAAGACAGCTGCCAGTGCTCGAGCAACCTAGCCTGTGGCAAGTATCCTTGAAACTTTTTTATTCTTTGGTTACATCAGCTATGTTGAAGAATTATTTTCATACCATTCACAGAAGCTACATGATATCGGGCAAGATCAGCAAGTTTGCGAGAAACAGAATCCCAAGCTGTAGGAAGTGTGGTGACCCAAAAGCGGATGATATTGGCAGGTTTATGAATTGCCCAATGACTACCAAATTTTGCAAAGAAGTGATACCATTTCAGAGATACTGGGGTGAACTGTGAAAGTAAACCTGTACTTGGTCTTCTTTGGTAAAGACTATGAGATAGTAATGCCCCAGCAAAATGCAGAGGTAATTTTTTTTAAATTTTTTTATTATGATCCTGCTGGACAGGAGAGAAATATATTGGAGGTGGATACATCCCTTTCTCCCAGGCTGCAACAACTGGCTTAAGGCTGTTGGAAAAATAAACAGATTGGAATTAGTCCTCAGCTCTACAAAGGAAGCACACGATGTATGGTCCAAATATCAAGGCTGGCAAGTTAAACACAAACATGGATTGATCCGAAGATTAGACCAAGATTGACAAGGGAGACCTGGACCCCCAAGTCATGTGGGTCTGGCTAGCTCAGTCTTAAGGAGACTGTCTGACTCGTTTCCGGTAGTACGATGCAAGTCCACCCAAAAAAAAAAGGGGTAGGGGGGTCTTTTGTGACAGAGGTGCCCATGTGAAGAAACTGAAGCCGGTTGAAAAGGTAGAAGGAAAACAAGTGCAGTACATTGCAGGGGAACCCAATTGGAGGCTCCAGGATATGTGTGAGGGTGAGATGGTTGACTGTGTTCAAGGCAGCTGAGAGGTCGAGCAATATCAAGAGGCAGGGGTCATCATTGGCTGTGGTCAAGAAGACACCGCCTACGATGTGCAAGTAAGCTGTCTGTGCTGCAGTGTGAGCTGAAGCCTTGCTGGTAGCTGTGCAGGAGATGGCTAACATTGACGTGCACTTGGAGTTGAACACCACAGACTGCTTTTTCAATCATTTAACCAATGAATGGTAGATGAGCAATGAGCCAACAGTTGGAAAGTCATCAGGCTCTAATTTAAGTGTCTTTAGTAGTGGAAGGATCTGACCAGCCTTGAGAGCTTCTATGAAGCTGCCTTGAGGGAGAGAGGAATTGGCAATGGTAAGTAAGGCTAAGAGAGCTTTCCTAGAGAGAGCTTTGATGAATGAAGGGAAGACATCTTCATTGTGAAGTTGGTTAATGTTGTGTAGAAGCAGTTTGTTCAAAAGTCTGGTGTTTGCTGCACATCTGCACAACCACTGGCTGTTTTGCTTGCTGCCTTCTATAAAAGGGTCTTTGTTGGTGCAATGAATCCATGGATTTCACAGTATCAGTATATATTTTTTATCTTTAACAGTTTGTTCTTTGGTGGACTTAAACAAAAAAAAACTACAGGCATTTATTGAGTAAATGTTGTTGGATTTCAGGTCTAAATATTCTCAGCCATGTATGCCTTCTTAGGAGAACAGTAGAGTTGATCTGTCCTCAGGAAGCTCCTGTCACATCTAAGGCGTGGGATATATCACTTAAAGAAACTGCCTTGCATTGTGCAACTATATTCTCACTTTTTTGTGTGTCAGGTGAAAGATCTTCCCCCTCTCTCCATTTGAATTGGAAACATCAGCTTAGATGTTCATGAGAGATGCCAATTCTCCAATTCATAGCTGCTCCCATTGCTACTCCCTCCCCCACAATAAAGTAATGGAAAGAATGCATGACAATCACTTGGGTCACATTAAAGTCCATCGATATTCACCCAAAGCAACACTGCAACAGAACCTGCCATATGCAAGCCTGCCTTGACCAAACTTCAACAGGCACAGGGAAGCTGAAACTGGCAGGCCAGATCTCCTCTGTACACAAACACAACAAACCCAAAAACATTTCAGTTAACTTAGATTCACTAAGCCACAGGATGCTGGTACAGGGCACCGAGAAGTCCTGTTAGAAGGGGAACAGTCCTAGCAGATTGCGCTATAATGTTCATATTTGACCAAGATTACGGCTGACTTGCATATGAAAGGCCACAGTCTGAAGTGGTAAAGTCAGTGAAAAAAGCAGACAGTAATGCAGCACGGGTGACTGTCAGTGGCTTTTAAAAGCTTTCTACCAGCCACTCAGTGTGACCTCATCAATGCAAAAGGTATGCTAAGTCTAAGACATGGACTTTGTGCTCATTGACACTTAAGAGGCCTGCGAAGACACTAGGGTCTTACAAGGGATTACTAGCATCAATTGCGTAGAGCCATAAAGATGGTCTCAATTGGAACAAGCATTGGCAAAGCCAACAGGTGTCACCTATGCAAAATCTATTTTCTCTGTCAGTGTTTTTATATGTTGCACAACAGTACAAGCTGCTGTGTCACATTGCTTAAACAAATAAAATAAACCAATATTATGCGGTCAACAATTACAGTGTCATAGCACTTTTCAATTTTTTAAAATTTGCATTTGAATCATGTTGCACAATAGCTCGCGCTGCTGTGCAGCAGATAATCACAGCAAAGGGCGGTCATAGGGCTAGTCAAGCAACCCTGAGGGAGGAGGATGAGAAACAACAGAAAATGGGAGAGAGGGGTGGGTAGGAACAATGGAAAGCAGGGGGGATTTAGAAACAAGAAAAGGGGGTAGGTGGGTTAAAAAAAAGGAGAGCAGGAGGATGGTACGGAGTGGGTTTAAAACAGCAGAGGGTGGGGAAGAAGGAGAGGGACTGCCATCTCTAAGAGTGCACATGGAAAATTTAACACCAAAAAAAAATAACATGGTGGCAGCTGATGGACACTGGCCACAGAAAGCAGTACTTTGTCCATGCTCCACAGCATGGATGAAGACTCCAAAGGCCAAAAGGACGTTGGAGGTCCGTAGATGCTGCTGACCAACAGGAAGCAAGGAAACAAGAGTGAAATGCGAGCCAACCAATGGTAAGTAAAGGTAAGTAATGGGTGGGCTGTTAGTCCCTTTTTTTGTTTACATTTTTTTTATTCATTACAAGAGATTTCGCAAGCAAAGTGCAAGCACTGTGTAGGTTAAACCTAAAAAGGAATGCAAGGTTCTGTCAAATAGTGGGGTAAAACGGGAATGCCCCACTAACTCACTGGCATAGAGAGTACCTACTTTGCTCACTTCTTCATGGTGATGAAACAAATTATACATGTTGGTTAGAAATTATTAACTTTTACTCTGTATGCAAGCTAGGTGGGTAGAAAACACAGCATTGTCATGTGACTAATCCCCAATAACTTGATGCATAGATTGTGTAGGTCAGCTTCTACAAATGACTGATGGCATGAAAAGCATTGGCTGAATGTATTCGTAGAGCACCTTGGCTTAAGCTACCTGATCTGATTGAAAGAATAGATAAAGGGAAACATAAAAAAAAAAAAATAAGGATATGGGAATAGCTCTGCTACAGGAATTTGCTAAGAACCAGAAAGTTAGGCTCTATTAACATCAATGGGCAGAAAAAAGGGTATGGTGTGGCCATTCATAAACATTGGCCTGAGGCATGCCATTCGACTTGTGCAAAGTTATATTGGTAAAGAATAACAATGAACTTTGCCACCCCATAAAGGAAGCTTGAGATTATAACCATGCCTATCTACAGTCACATCCACAGCCACTTACTGTAATATGAACTGCTGGTATTGGAGGTGGTGCAGATGGTAGAGTGTGGAGATTTCCTGCTGTCGGCTCCGCCGCTCTAGATCCATTTCTCCCTGTTGATGTATTTAAAATAGATTTAACATACTAAACAAAAGTTCAACTTCTGCCAAAAATATTCAAAAGTACTCAATACAATTTTGAACAGACTATGTAGATATAACACTTTTCATTTTGCTCATAGACAGCTCTAATTTATTGATGCCAAATTAATATCTTCCCTCTTTCCCCCAGAGAGAGACTGCCACTAATAATCCAAACAGACCACAACCAATCAAATGCTGCACCAAGGGTTATCTATAAAATACAATTACACCAAATTACTAATAATCCCCCTTCTCAACTAGGTTAAGCAGGAGTTAGTCTTAAATATCTACCAAACAGACTCTGCCATGATCAATGCTCAGTAAATTCTCCACCAGACTCTGAAATGAACCACCCTTTCTAGAGGCCTATTAAGCTAGACACAAACAATAAATATGTTGAATGATTAATTAGGCATTGACATTAAAAACAAACAATGGATTTTCTGTCCATACACTGTCATGACCAACAATCCACAACATTTCGACTCCCACAAATCTATTAAAGATTAACTAGAAATACAGTTGAAATGTGACAGTCTGAAAAGGGTCATTTGTCCGAGGTGCTTAAATACTATAGGAACTTGTACTTAAGGCAAAATCAACACCAAATAATAAACAAATGGCAAGCCCACCTATGGGCCATCTAGAACTGTAATTAGAATGATCTACTAAACCAATCACACATCTGCTGCCATGTGGTAAATAAGAGTCTTGCCCAGTGCTAGTGAAACGCAGCCTTAGGTAAACAATGAATTCTGCTCTACATTAAACTGTGGATAATTCTTGGCACTAGTGTCTAAGGGTCGACAGCACTGGTGAACTCCAGGTGGATTACTAAATTAATTCTTTAGGACAACTGATTCCTCATGCACAAAAAAGGTGAGAAACTAAGAGCTGAAAATGTATTAGAGAGCTGAGCATAGCATCGCAAAAATAACACAAACTCAATATCCAGCCAGATCTATTACGTCTTTGAAGTAAGCTACTTTTAAAATAAAATATGCACAGTAGGAAACGAGAGAGAACAACTTACTTAAGTTTGGTAATGCTCTTTCTGGTGGGCACTCTAACTGCAGATTTCTCACCTTTAGAATATTCCCAGGAGCAAGAATGCATCCAGAAGACTTAAACAGCATGGTTTACATGCACCAGTAGGTGGTGCCATGTGGCTCTACATTAACTTCATTCCGCCCCAGATTTGACAACAGTGCCACAAGCAAGAGCCACCCCTGCATGTCGATGTCCGTTCCCTTGTGAACTCTGTCTACACCCTCAGCAGCAAGTCCAACAATAACCAAAAGGACCAGTGAGCAGATGACGATACTAGAACCTTTTGGTGACAGGAAAAGCATTGACTCTACAGAATGGGGAGTAGGGAGGGCATCTACCAGAAAGTCGTACATAAGGTAAATAAATTGTTCTTCTGATGGATAGTTTTAACTGCAGATTCCTTACTTGTAGAATAGATACCAAAGAAGCACTCCCATAGTGGTGGTTCTGTGGAACGGCTAAAGCAAAAAAGTACTGCAAGACTGAATGGGTGGAATGCTCATCCCTTCAGACCTGGCAGTCAAGGCAGCAGTGCTTCGTGAACATTTGCACTAATGCCCATGTCCCAGCCTGACAGTTCTAGAAAGGGTACTCTTCATGTGAACACAATGGTTGTAGCCTTGGCAGAATGAGCCTTCAGGCTTTCTGGAAGTTGCTTCTTAGGCAATGCGCAGCAGTCCACAATACAGAGGTCTATCCATCCTGAGATGGTTTGTTTCTGCACCTCCCCATCCTTCTTTGCACCACGGAACATCACAAACAGCTGATGAACCACCCAATGTTCCTTGGTACAAATCATGAAAAAGCTCAGGGCTCTCCGGAGGTCCAAGCAATGGAGATGAAGTGGACCAAAGAAGGTTGCAAGAGTGATGGCTTGTCAGATTTGAAAAGGCTTCACCACCTCAAGTGGGAATGGGGCTTGAGTTCTTAACACCAGTTTGTACAGGAATAAAGTGGCTGAACCACAGGGCATGAAGCTCACTCACCCAGCATGCGGATGTTATCGCAATCAGAAAAACAGTTTTAAGTGGAGGCGGCATCTGTGCAATGGCTCAAAAGGGGTACACATTGTAGAAAAGTCCCCTATTTTGGGCATGACTATCCCCACTTTTTGCCTGATGTCAGTGTGCTTAGACTGTTTTCACTGGGATCCTGCTAACCAGGACCCCAGTAATTCTGTTCTCTCCTCCAAATTTAGTTGCTTTGGTACTTATTACACCCCCACAATTGGCATCCTGGTGTACCTCTAAGTTCCTCGTATATGGTACTTAGGTATCCAAGGCATTGGTACACCAGGCCTGTATTATGCCTCCCATGGGAGCCCACGCAAACTGTGACTGCAGGCCCGTCATTTGCAGCCTGTGTGAAAAGGTGCATGCACCCTTTCACTGCTGGTCACTGCACCAGGTCACTGTAAGTCACCCCTATGGTAGGCCCTTCCAGCCCAAAGAGCAGGGTGCATGTCTCTGTATGTGTGGCCACCCCTGCATAAGCATAAGTGCCCCTACGAACTCCAGTTCCAATTCCCTGGAAGTGAGGGGAAGCCATTTTAGCTAGGTACTGGCTATTGGTCACTACATGTGTTCCAGCAACATTATTGTAAAGAACTCCGAACCTAGGTACCCCAGTACTGCTCCTACCAGTCTTTTAGGGTCTGCGAGCAGCCCACGCTACTGCAGCCCCTCAGACAGGATTCTGCCCTCCTGCTGCTTGACCAGTTCAAGCAGGGGAAGGCAGAACAAAGGATTTCCTAAGGGAGATGGGATGGAACCTCCACCCCTTTGAAATAAGTGTTACTTAGCTGGGGAGGGGTAGCCTCCCCACGCCACCGGTTTGCTTTGAAGGATACATTTGGTGCTCTCCTTGCATAATCTGGTTTCCACCAGTAAGGAAACCCCTGGTCCCCGCTCTAGGGTGAAAGTGCACAAAGGAAAAGGGAGTAACCACTACCCTGTTCATCACCACCCCAGGGGTAGTGCCCAGAGCTCCTCCAGGTGGCCACTTGATTCTGCCATCTTGGAAACAAGATGTGCAGAGGCCCCTGGGAGCATCTGATTGGTCAGCCTAGGTAGGTGTCATCCATGACCCCCCCACTGATTGGTGGTCACCTCAGAGTGACCAAGCCCTTTTTTTGGACTATTTAGGGGCTCAATTATGGGTGGGTCCCCAGATCTGTCCTGCAAGACTCCACCAGGACCTCTGCAAAGGCATCCTCTGCTCCAGGCCACCGAAACCACTGCTGGAATCCGCAAGACTGCAACACCGAGACAACCTCACCTTGCAACATTGTTTCTGCGGCTCCTGCCAGGAACTACCAACATTTCCACAGCTGTGCATCCTCTGTGGTCGGCAAGACTCCAGTTGCAACAAAGAAACAAGAAGTAATCTCCCTTGGAGTGAAGGAGTCACTCCCATGCATCTGCAGGCACCTAGGGCAACGACGTCCGGCTGCTGGGATCTGCTGTCCTTTGGACCTGCGAAGATTCTACAACACAGGCCTATGTTTGGTGTTCCCCACATGTGAAAGTACTGTTGAATTATTTGTGGGTTAATCTCCCATTCACGTATTTGTTGCTGCGTCCTGTTTAAGCGGTCCGCTAGTTGGTTGTGTATCGGAGATATACTCTGCTAATAGGTGAATATGATTGTGAATTGCCCACTTCCAAGCTGTCTGTGCTAGAAGGGACAAATTAGATAAGTGCCCCCTCTGTTTCTGCAGATAATACATTGTTGTCATGTTGTCTGTCCTTATTAACACTGTTTTGTGTGTGATCTGTGTCTAGAGAATGCTTTGAGTGCTTAGAACACTGCCAGCAATTCCAAGCGGTTTATTTGGTGAGTCTGCTGGATTGAGTCCCATTCTCCCTGTATCCTAAGATTGTTGAGATGGGCTCCCCAACCTGTCATTGATGCATCTGTGGTGATTAAGGTCTGTGGCACAGGGTCCAGAAATGGCTGCCCTTTTGATAAATTGGTGTGATTCAACCATTGCAGAGAGTTGTAAGTCTGGCGGTCCAACACCACTAGATCGTGAAGTTGACCCTGTGCCTGAGACCATTGTTATGACAGACTGTTGCAGGGGTCTCATGTTTCGATGGGCATTATTGTAGGATGCCATCATTCACAACAGTTTCATACTAAACCTCACTTTGTAAGTTTGATAGCTGAGATATGAGACTGTGGAACGCTCAAATTCTTTGTGTGTTTGGGTAAGCTAATGCTGACTGATTGTTCAGAATTGCTCCCAGATATGGCTGTATTTGCACTGGCTGAAGGAGTGACTTCTGGTAATTGATAGTGAACCCTATACTGTGTAGGGTATAGAGTGTGTATTGTTGACCGGTTTGAATGGTGCTGGCTTTTATGAGCCAGTCGTCCAGATAGGGAAAGGCATGTATATACTGTCTTCTGAGGTATGCTGCAACCACTGCTAGGCATTTGGTAAATACCCTTGGTGCTGTTGTTACTCCAAAGGGTAGCACTTTGAATTGGTAGTGCTTGCCTTTTATCACAAACCTCAAGTATTTGCTGTGTGCTGGATGCATGGGAATATGGAAGTAAGCATCTTTTAGATCTAATGTTGTCATATAGTCTTTTTTTTCTTTAACAAGGGGATGACATCCGGAAGAGTGACCAAGTGGAAATGCTCTGAGAGAATGTACTGATTGAGAAGTCTGAGATCGAGGATTGGTCTAAGAGTGCCATCCTTTCTTGGTATGAGGAAGTATAGAGAATATACTCCTGTTCCTTGTTGAGTTATAAGAACTACCTCTATTGCACCTTTGAGTAGAAGCGATTCTACCTCTTGTTTTAGCAGAACAATGTGTTCTGGAGAAATCCTGTGTGAGCGAGGGGGAATATTTGGTGGAGTGGAGATGAGTTCTAGGCAATAACCATTGTGGATAATTGACAGTACCCAATAATCTGATGTAATCTTGTGCCATTGATGGTAGAAATGCTGCAGTCCTCCTCCCACAGGAGATGTGTGCAGTGTGGGGATGCAGAGAAAGTCACTGCTTTAATGAGGTGGATGCACCTGTTGTGGCAAAGGAATTGCCCCTACTTCTGACGTTGTGCCCTGTATAGTATCCTCTGAAAGATCCCCCAGATTAATACTGTTGCCCTTGTTTTTGTTGGGACGTAGAGGACTCTCATGTTTGGGGTTTGAAACCCCCTATGAATTGGGGCTTGTGAAAAGTACAGTGAAAAGGTGTTGTGAAAAGGGCACCCATGGCCTTGTATCTGAGTCCTTTTTTAATTTTTCGATAGTGGTATCCACCTCTAGTCCAAATAGCTGCTGTTTGTTAAACGGCATATTAAGGACCACTTGCTCTATCTCAGGTTTGAATCCTGAGGACCATAACCAATCATGCCCTCTGAAGCGTATTTATACCCCTAGCTGCGGTGTCCGTTGCATCTACGGCAGATCTAATTTGATTGTTGGCAATAGCTTGTCCTTCTGAGACTACCTGCTGTACCCTTTTTTGGTTTTCAGCAGGGAGATATTGGAGGAACTCCTGTATCTCGCCACAATGGGCCCTGTCGTACCTGGCTAAAAGAGCTTGGGAGTTGGCAATAATCCACTGATTTGCACCTTGAGTTGCCACTCTTGCCTGCTGCATCGAATTTGCGGCTTTATTAGGGGAAGGTGCCTCCCATGTGGACTGACTGACTGACCTTTTTCTAACTGCACTGACAACAATGGAATCAGGTAGTAATTGTTGTAATATGAAGAGTGGATGTGATGGTGAGGCTTTATATATTTTTTTCCACCCTTGGTGTGAGAACTCTAGCCTTTGCTGGTTCTTTAAAAATATCCTCAGCATGTTTTAGCATGCCTGGTAGCACTGGCAAACATTGGTACTTTTTGTGTAGAGGAAAGGGTGCTGAATAGAAAGTCATCCTCTGTGGGTACAGAGTGCAGCTACAGATTATGGTAAACAGCTGCTCTAGCAATAACCTGATTATAGGCTGTTGTGTCTCCTGGTGGAGATGGCCTAGTGGGATATAGATCAGGTTCATTAGATGGGATAGGGTCGGAATCATATACATCCCATGGGTCTACATTGTACGTAGTCGCCCATATAATCCCCATGTGAAAAGACAGGAGACTGCATAGAATACTATGTAGGTGAAGGTGGTGAAGTCTGAGGTGGTTGTGAAGTGGGAAGCAAAGGAGAGTGCAGTGGAGAAGACTGTTGTACTGTCTTTGGTTTCTCCTTGTGGTTAAATATTTTTGCAGGAGAAGGCCCAGGTTTCAAACTTTCCTGAAAATACAACTTCCTCTGTGTAATTGAAGGAGGAGAGGAAATAATCTTCCCAGTGTCTTTTTGAATCTGTATTTTTCGTTGTTTATCGTCCATGTCTTCAAGAATGGGCCTAATGTCTGCTGATTGCTCTGTAGATGGAACATATCTGCTTCCTATAGTTGTGTACTGCAAAAGTGAGGTGACTGACTGCTTTAATCAGGCCAAAAATGTGGACTCTGAAGCAGATAGGAGTTTTTTCGGCTCTGAAGAGGAACTTGGCTGCTTCGGATCCGAGGTGGTATGCAGACGTTTTGGTTCTGAAGCGGAAGCCTCCATCTTGCGACTCGATCCTGAAACAGGCGTGGCAGTCTGCTCGGTCCAACGCATTTTGGTCTTTGTAGGAAAGTACCATCTTTCTTGGCATTTTTTTTTTTTTTAAAATATTTATTTATAGATTTATATAAACAACATACAACAAAAATAGAAAGTTACCTCTTTTGCCCTTACAGCACTAAATCACAGCAGTTACTTTTATAATGTATCTTCGGCTCTCCAAGCGTTAGCCATGTCCCAAGTCTCAGGAATTCTCAGACTTCAAGCAGAGGGAGACCGAGAACGGTGCCAAATGTCTGTATACCAGCAGTCCCCTGCCGAAAGGACTCCACAGGTCGTCAAGTCCAAGGGCAGGACCAAACACATGTGGCAAAGAGGAAGAAACAGAAACCCCCAAAAAAGTAGGAGAGAAAAAGCCGGGAGGAGCAAGCAACACTCTCAGCAACCGTTCCATACAACCGCAGCCTATAGAAGCGGGAACAGCACTCAATATATCAAGATACACAACTGCAATAGACTCTTCAGACAGACGCAGATTCAAAGTAGGATCGAAGAGGCGCCCAAATGTCCCGTGGCCTAGAGCCAACCGGTGCCAACTCCCAGTAATTTGTTAATTGCTCCTGGCAGAACGTGGCATCTCGCAGCCAATCTGAGGAGACCGAGCCCGGCCACAACAGATTGCCACCCTGTGCTTAGCCAGTAGTAACATCATGCCAACCAGACGTCGTACTGTAGTCTGCACTCCATTCACCCCTCCCAGCAGCGCCATCAAAGGAGAGGGAGGAATCTCCAGCCCAATCATTTCAGAAAGTGCACAGAAAACCTTCCTCCAGTAGGCATACACTTCCAGACAGGTCCACGCCAAGTGCAGAAAATCAGAAGCAGGGGCCCGGCATCTTGCAGACATCATCCACTCGCAGCCCCATAGCACATAAACTTTGAGGGGTATAATACAGACAGTGCAAAAACTTAAAGTGTATAAGGCGCAACCTATAGTTAGGTGACAACTCCTTCATATGCGCACAACACGCCCTCCAGACATCCTCTGCAATGTTCTCCCCCACATCCTCCGCCCATTTCATCCTTACAGACAGCCCTATCCCCTCCCCCTGCTCCTGTACACAACCATACAGCTTTGTGATAAGCCTCTTAGGCGACCGCGCACTCGACAACACTTCCAATGCGCAGCAAGACGTCAGGGTCGCAGGCAAGCCAGGGTAGCGAGCACGCAGCATAGCGCATATCCGCAATACGTAAAAACGGTGGAGCGCAGAGGCAGGTCTATCCCCCAGGATCTCTTCCGGGGACACCAACCTGCCATCAACAAACCAATCATCGAGGGTTATCAAATCGAAGGCCCGAAGGAAATTCCGGAGCTGCGAGTCCTGAAACATCACCTCATCCCCAGCAGCCGCCACATGCATAGATGGTGCAAACGGCACATTCGTCCCAGAACGCTTCAGTAAAATTGACCAAGCCCGGACCGTAGAGGCCACCGTATCTATGCCTCGAGGGCGGGCTCTGTCCAAATTGCCCAACAATCGCTCAAGTCCGTCCGGCCACAACGCATCACTTTCGGGAGCCAGGTGCGGCAAATAGCGGACAGGCCTGATCCAATAATACGCAAACAGGGCCTGCGCGCAGTGATAATAGAGCTCTAAATCAGGGGCCGCAAGTCCACCCAACTCAAATGGCAACATTAGTGTTTTCCAGGCTATGCGAGGCTGACCCCCCGCCCATACCAGTCGGATTAGCGCAGAACGAAGGCGCTGCAAAAAACTAGCCGTAAGCACCAGCGGGAGGTTGATGAACAGATACAAAAATGTTGGCAGTACAAGCATCTTAGCCACCGCGATCCGTCCAGTCATGGACAATGGCAATGAGCGTAATTCTGTCGTTCAGCCAGGCTATGGCATAATTGGCAAGCCAGAGAATCTCAACATCACAGCTCAGCAAAATGCCTAGATATTTTACAGGCCCATCCGCCCACATAATAGGATAGCGTGACCGACATACTGCTGTTCCAGACGACAGAGGCAACACGACAGACTTAGCCCAATTTATCAGCACTCCAGAGAGAGATACCTCCAAACCTGACAATCTCATCCAATAACACGTCTAGGTTGCGCGCAGGATCACGTACATACAGCGCCACGTCATCAGCATACATGGAGATCAGAATCGCTCTCAGGGCGAAACAGCAGCCCCCGCACACTCTGGTGCTGTCGCAAAAAGGCCACCAGCGGCTCCATCGCGATCGCAAAGAGCAATGGCAACAGCGGGCATCCTTGCCTAGTTCCACGTGCCACCGCAAAGGGCTCCGACACGCATCCGTTCACCCGTAGGCGAGCCACTGGCTGCGAATATAGCAAACGTATCCAGTTCACAAAACGCCTGCTCATTCCCACTCTCTCAAGAAGCGCAAACAAATATTGCCACAGCAATGAGTTGAACGCCTTAGTAGCATCTAGGAACACCGCCACAGCATCGACCGAAACTGAGCCAGCAACAGCAAAAAACGTATGCAAATTATGTGCCGTGGACTGTCCCGGAATGAACCCCGACTGATCCGGCAGCACCAGTCTCGTCATAAGAGGCTGCAGCCTTGCCGCGATCATTTTGGCTAATATCTTGTTATCAATGTTGATCATCGATAGGGGCCGCTACGAATCACAGCTAACTGCAGCCTTACCAGGCTTGAGAACCGTAACAATAAGTGCCTCGCGCAGAGAGGCCGGGAGAACTCCATTCTGTAGGGCCTCATCGTAAACCTCTAATAGATAGGGTGCCAAAATGGGGACAGCAAAATATTCCCTATGCTCCCCATCAAACCAGAGGAGGCTAATGTCAGAGAAATATCCCTGAATCACCTACACAGGCACCGCAGAGGGAGCAGAATAAAGATCCTGAAAAAATGTAGTGAAGGCCTTCAAAACCTCAGACGTACCAGTCACTCGCTCCCCACTCGGATCATCCATTTCGGTCACAACTACTAGCCCACGTCCTGCGGAGTAAATTCGCCAAGGTGTGCCCAGCTCTATCACCCTCTCCGTAGCGCCTTGCCCGTGCAAATTTCCCCCAAAAATGTAATTCTCTCAGAGAAGCCTCTTCATACGCGGAGACTGCAGCCCTCAAGGCCGCCAATGTGTCTCCGGACCAGTCCAACACTAGCCGAGCCTCCAGGTCCGCAATCTGGCCCTCCAACTCAGCCAGCTCACGACGCAGCGCACGCAGCACGCCGTGTTGCTTTGAAATGCATATCCCGCGTACAACCACCTTAAAGGCTTCTCACAGCGTACCAGCAGACTCTACCGTGCCCACATTCTGTTCAAAGTAAAGATTAATGTGTCAACGCAATTCCTCACGGAACAACCCGTCTCTAAGTGCCCCAGGCGGCAGCCTCCACATATAAGTCTCAGCAGGCCCGCCAGGTATCTCTAGCTCTACTCGCACCGGGGAGTGATCGGACAGTGTGCGTGCCATATGATCAACCGAGCGGGTCCATAAAGCCACATCGCATGAGCCTATCCAGCGGTCAAGGCACGACCAGCTATTATGCACATAATTAACACAAGTACCTTCCCGAACCACAGGGTGTCTCATCCGTCACAAGTCCACCAACGACGCATCTTCCATAATCACAGACAGAACGCGAGCAGCAGAAGTACGCTGCGCCCGAGCCGCGCTTTCTCTATCTAAAATGGGATCAAGGGTCACATTGAAGTCTCCTCCCCACAGCACAGTTCCTCCCCCAAGAGACTCAATCAATCGCCAGACCTCACTAAAGAACTCAGGATCATCCGAATTAGGCCCATACACCGACGCGGGCGCTACTGCTTATCCATCAACACTCCGCTAAGCAGAACATACAGCCCCAATGGGTCAACAATCACCTTACGAGTACGCCACTGCAACCCCTTACGTATCAAAATCGCTACGCCTCTAGCATAACGCAAATACACAGATCCGTGGCATTCCCCAATCCATCCCGCCTTTAAGTAATGCAAGGTATTCTCCATTAGGTGTGTCTCCTGTAACATGCATATATCTATATTCTGCCTCTTAACATAAGCGGACATAAGACGCACCTTCCGTCTGTCATTCAAGCCACGCACATTCCATGTTAAGCAACGAATCAGAGACGCTCTCATTGGTGTCATCCCCGCTCCCCAGCGGACACACAGCACAATTCTATCACTCCTCCATCCCGGCTAATCCCCCGAAGCCACAAAACACAGAGAGAAAAACAGAAAAGCACGCAGTGCAACAACCCCAGGATCCCCCCAACCCCCCACCCACACAGACCCCCCCAAACGGGTCAAATGCATAGCCCTCCGCAAAAACCACAATTACCCAAATATGTAAGTAGTGGGGACTCATCCAGAGGGCGGAAGCTAACCGCCCAACCCGCCTAGTATCGGGCAGGGAGGGCAGGCAGGGGGCCCAGCACAAAAGGAGTGTCTTCAGGACGAGCGGCACAAAAAATCTCACATCCAAATGCAGCTGCACATTTTCTGCTGAAAGATGTCAGTGACGATCAGTCATTATCGCTCAGCGACTCTCGCTCTGCAGCACGATCATCCGCAGACACCGCCTCAGACTTCCGAGGAAGAGACTTGGCGTATCTCGCCGCCAGCTTCGGATCCATAAAGAATTGAAGAGACCCGCCATGTTGCACCTTTAGCTTTGCTGGGTATATAAGAGAGAACCTAGCGGCCGTTTGGGCCAGCGAGCGCTTCACCGGCAAGAATGCCCTGCTCGCCGCCTGCACGCCAGGGGTATAGTCTGGAAAGAAATTCAATTCAGTGTTTTTATAAATCACTGGGCGGCGCTCCCTGGCCAGTCGCAGAATCGTGTCACGGTCCCGATAATTTAGGAGCCGAATAATGACAGGGCGCGGGGGAGTTCCAGACGGGGGCCGCGGCCCCAGCGATCTATGCGCCCTCTCCACTACCAGCAAGCGGGACAGCTGGCCGGGGAAAAGATCGGACAGCATCTCCTCCACAAAATCCTCCATTCTGCCCTTGTCTGTGGACTCGGGAAGTCCTATCAGCCTAAGGTTGTTCCGGTGCGACCGGGCTTCCAAATCATCATTCTTAGCCCGGATGACCTCCAGCACCCTCTCCATGCGCAGCAATTGTTCACTCTCACCTCGCTGCGTGTTCTCCAGCCCGGAAGTACGCGCCTCCAACTGGTCAAGGCGGGAGTCATGCTCGTCCACCCGAGTCTTGATGCGATCGAGTTGCTCCGTAATGTGATCTAGCTTCCCATCTATGCCAGCCAGACTGGTTTTTAAGTCCAGAAACCTAGCCTTTACCGATCCATCTGAAGGCCCCTCATCTGTCGCAGGCCCCTCCGACTGAGCCGCAGGTGCAACCCCCTTCCGTCGACCCCCCCTCAAAGGAGAGCTTAGCCTGTCTCTGCTCCGCCTTCCCCATCACTCAGCCAGTAGGTCGTCGCTGAATACACCCCGCTAACCTCCTTAGGAGTCCAGGAAAGGAGGCCAGATATTCAGTCCACTTTCACAAAGTCCACCAGGCTCCTGCTAATCAGCTCTATCCGGTACCAGAGGCACTATTAATCTCACAAATGTCCAACACCAGGCAGGCCGCTGCACCAACTGCACCTGGTCAGAGCACTACAACGCCAGTTCTCGCTCCGGTCCTCTCCTCTACCACCACCATACCTCCAGGCCCCGGCCACAATCCTGTCCCCTCCGCTGCCCAGCAGTCTTTGAGTGCGTCCTCCAGGCCGCACAACCCACTCCGCCACACCAGCAGCCCACACAGAAATGCAGCAGGGAGGCACAGCAGCCCCACTGACCTCTAGAGTCTGGGACCAAAAACGTAGGGGCCAGATCACGCCAATCCGCTGCTCCTCTTACCTCTCTACACTGATCCCGATAAATCCAGGCCAGTCAGCGGCAGTAAGGATCCTCCTCGAAGGCGGCCACCAAGATCACTGGGCGTTTCCCAGCAGAAGGGGTTCTCAGGCCACCCAGCGCCCGAAGCTGTCCGCGCGGTCCCAGGCTCCCAAGGCACAGCCGCGATCCCCAGGCACGACGAGGAAAAGCCACGAAGCGCGAAAGGGTGGGGGAGGGGGGACTGCGGCTCGATATTCCCACCGGGAAGGCCCCCCCAGCGCACACCTCAGTGAGCGCGACCCTGGGAGCCCTCCAGGTCCAGACGGGGACGGCGCGAGTCAGCCCCGTGCAAGCGCGGCAGCCAGGAGCACGCCGCGCCACAAGGGAGCCGATCCCACTGCCTGTGCCACAGATCAGTCTCCACCGCTGCAGCGAGGGGACGACGCCGACTTCAGGCGCCTCCCCCGCTTCCTCACTGCTCGCCCAGCTCCGTCCTAGCTGGAGAAATGGGCGAAATGGGCCCCCGCCGAAGCAGAGCCTCAGGAATGCCGGCCATCTTGCAGCTGGCTAGCTCCGCCCCCATCTTTCTTGGCATGTTACCCTCAATTTCTGGCTGATTGTCAGTGTGGTTTGACTGTGTCACTGGGACCCTGCTAATCAGGACCCCAGTGCTTATGGTTTGTGGCCTGATTGCCAGTGTACTTGCACTGTTTTCTAAATTGTCACTGGAGTCCTGCTAATCAGAACTCCAGTGCTCATGCTCTCTCTGTTTCTAACTTTGTCACTACAGTCTTGTGACTCTATATTTTACTCCAAATTGGCATACTGGACCCCCTTTATAAGTCCCTAGTATATAGTACCTAGGTACCAAGGGCATTGGGGTTCCAGGAGATCCTTATGGGCTGCAGTATTTTTTTGCTACCCATAAGGAGCTCATATAATCACTTCTTCAGAACTGCCATTGCAGCCTGAGTGAAATACTATCAGCACTATTTCACAGTCATTTTCACTGCACCAGATCACTTATAAGTCACCTATATGTCTAACCTTCAGACCCTGAAGGTTAGGTGCATAGTACCTGTGTGAGGGCACCCCTGCACTAGCAGAGGTGCCCCGACGTCATCCAGGCCCATTTTCCTGGACTTTTTGAGTGCTGGGACGTCCAGATAAGTGTGCACTACATATAGGTCAATACATATCTGTAGCTTCACAATGGTAACTCTGAGTATGGCCATGTAAGGTGTCTAAGAACTGGGAATTGTACCCAAATACTGATTCTGGTATTGGTGGTCCAATTCCTTGCACCCTGGGGGCTCCACCCTGCCCCCCCCCCCCCCCCCAGTACTGCCATACCAGCCTTCTGAGGTTTTCACTGCATCCCCAGCTGCTGCCACCTCACAAACAGGCTTCTGCCCTCCTGGGCTTGAGCAGCTCAATCCCAGAAAGGCAGAACAATGCATTTCCTTTAGGAGAGGAGTCTTACACCCTCTCCCTTTGGAAATACGTGGTACAGGCATGGGAGTGGTATCCTCCCAGAGCCTCTGGAAATGCTTTGAAGGGCACAGATGGTGCCCTCCTTGCATAATCCAGTCTACACCGGTTCAGGGACCCCCAGTTCCTGCTGTGGCGTGAAACTGGATAAAGGAAAGCGGAGTGACCACTCCCCTGTCCATCACCACCCCCCTGTCCATCACCACCCCAGGGGTGGTGTCCAGAGCTCCTCCTGAGTGTCCCTGGGTTCTGCCATCTTCTTTTCAGGATGGTCAGGGAACTCTGGGAGCATCTGAGTGGCAAGTGCCAGCAGGTGACGTCAGAGACCCCTCCTGATAGGTGCTTACCTGGTTAGGTGACCAATCCCCCTCTCAGGGCTATTTAGGGTCTCTCCTTTGGGTGTTTCCTCACATTCGGATTACAAGACTCCCGCAGGATTTTTCTGCATCCTTTGCTCCACCTTCTACCATCGGATCAACCGCAGAACTGCTCCAGGAACTCTACAACTTGCAACAAAGTATTCAAGAAGGCTACCGCAACTCTGTAACTTCAGCTCCTGCCAGCAACTCCAACAGTTTCCAGGCCGTGCACGCTCCGAGGACTGTCATGTCTTCATCCTGCACCAGAAGGAAAAAAAGAATCTCCCATGGAGTGACACGAGTCACTTCCCTGCTTCAGTAGGCGAGTGGCACGAGTCACTTCCCTGCTTCAGCAGGCACCTCTCTGCAGCAAGGACTGGCACTCTGGGTCCCCTCTCCTGACGACGAGCGTGGATCTTAGAACACAGGTGGTGGACTGAAGCGACCCTTGCTGTCCAACAGTCCAACTGTCCAAATTTGTTGGAGGTAAGTTCATGACTCCGCGTGCCAGACCGTGCCCTGTGCACCGCGTGCTTTGCAGCTCCTAGGCCTTTTGCGCGCTTCTCCAAGGAATCCTTTGTGCACAGCTAGGCCCAGGACCCCAGCACTCTATCCTGCGACGCTCCGCTCCCAGAGTTTTTCTCTAGTGGCGTGGGATTCCTTTATGTAGTACTTCGATGACCAAGATATACAACTCCTTTGTCCCCATGCCCTGAGACTACTGTGAATGTTGCCTGGTTTTCTGAGGACTCTCTGAAGTCCTGAGAGCCCTCTGTCTCCTCAGTCCGAGCTGAGACCCCCCAGGCCCGGGCTGCGCCTTTTCCCACCAAACTCGTCTTTTGCGTGAGCCAAGGCTTGTTGGTGGAATTCAACTATGAAAACCAGCCTGCATCCATCTACTCGATGTGGGACATCTCTTGCACCAAGCAGGAACACGCAGCTGTATTTTTTGGTGCATCTCTGCCTTTTTCTTCCAACCGGAGATTCCACTTTTGCACCTTCATCCTGGTTAGCAGGTGCTCCTGTTCTTCCTGGATTCTTCAGCTGTTCTTGTTCTTGGATTTGGTCTCCTTTCTCCGCAGGTCTTCAGGTCCAGGAATCCATCGTTGGTGTTTTGCAGTCTTGCTTGCTTTTTGCATTATCCTTTATCACGACTTCTAGTGTGTTCTGAGGAAACTTGCTGTACTTTACTTGTGCTTTCCTGGGGTCTGGATTGGGGTACTTTACTTACCTTTGGTGTTTTCCTACACTCCCAGCGCCCCTCTACACACTACTATTGCCTAGGTGGGAAACTGACATTCGCATTCCACTCTTTTAGTATATGGCTTGTGTCCCCCATAGGCCCATAGTATCTATGGTGATTTTCACTATCTGCACTATTTCATAACTGTTTACTACCCTGATTTTGGTTAATAGCGTATATTTTGTGTATAATATTTACCTCCTAAAGGAGAATAGCCTCTAAGATATTTTTAGCCTTGTGTCACTAAAATAAAGTACCTTTATTTTCGGTAACACAGAGTTTGGTCTTTCATGTGTGAGTACTGTGTGACTACAGAGGTATTGCAAGAGCTTTGCATGTCTCCTAGTTCAGCCTTAGCTGCTCTGCCTACAGCTACCTATAGACAGCCTGGCTTCTAGACACTGACTACATTTCACTAATAAAGGATAACTGGATCTGGTATAAGGTGCAAGTACCTTAGGTACCCACTACAAACCAAGTCAGCCTCCTACAGTCTTCTCTGACATCAAACCCAAGGGCCGGTCTTTAAGATGTATCTTTTGGGCACGACCATGGCAGGTAAGCAGTGGTGGACCCAAGACCATTTGTGTTGATGTTTTGTGATATTTTTGGTAATGGGAAGGGGCTGGCGTACTCGTATACTGAACTGCAGGAATAACTTGGCTGTCCCTATCTGAGGCATGGTCAGAATCAGAGTCTGCCATGGAAACAGCAATCTGTGCCTGTTCCTCAACGAAAACTTTGGGCGTCTGTTCGGTCGACTTTGATCCCATCTCCAGCCGCCGCGCTCTCCGATCCCACAGAGTCCTCTTGGAGCAGAAGGATCGGCACGCTTCGCAGGTTTCTTCCTTGTGGTGTGGACACAGGCAGAGGTTACACACAGAGTGCTGGTCGGTGTAGGGGAACTTAGCGGGGGCACAGAGGGCAGAATCAACAAGGAGGGAGACCCACGAGCCTGTGACGCAGTAGGCCAGAGA
Organism: Pleurodeles waltl; assembly: GCF_031143425.1. Lineage (NCBI taxonomy): Eukaryota > Metazoa > Chordata > Amphibia > Caudata > Salamandridae > Pleurodeles > Pleurodeles waltl. Next base: position 423,571,990 of record NC_090450.1, read on the forward strand.
AAGCTAAAGGACGACTCGGGAGCCCAAAAGGGTGTTTAATCAATCCAGACTCTAAAATCGGATCGAGCGTAGTATGGAAAATGCGTTAGAAAAATATACCAATGTTTAAATGAAAGATAGAGAAGTTCAGATAGTAACAAACCAAGATCTACTGGAGTGAACGGGAACACGTCCGAACCAGACGGCGGAAACAAAACAATCTAACAAAGGACTCAATGCCCATGCACACTATCACCGAGAGGAGGAGTCACTGGATCTTGTGACTCGAAAAAGCTTCTTTGAAGAAAAACAACTTGTAACACTTTGAGCCCAGCACTAGATGGCGAACTTATGCAAATCATGTGTATCTAGAGCTACACATGCCATTGAAGAAAAAAATAAATACATATATATATATACATATATATATATATATATATATATATATATATATATATATATATATATATATATATAAGTTGGCTCTGTATAAACTATTTCAAAGTAAGAAATAGTGTGCACAGAGTCCAAGGGTTCCCCTTAGAGGTAAGATAGTGGCAAAATTAGATAATTCTAATGCTCTATTTTGTGGTAGTTTGGTCGAGCAGTAGGCTTATCAGAGGGTAGTGTTAAGCATTTGTTGTACACTCAGGCAATAAATGAGGAACACACACTCAAAGACTTACTCCAGGCCAATAGGTTTTTATAGTGAAAAATATATTTCCTTAGTTTATTTAAAGAACCACAGGTTCAAGATTTGAATTAAACACATAAAATGCAAGGTACTTCACACAGGTAAGTTAGGAACTCTTAATAAAAGCAATATCATACACAGTCTGTTAAAATGGCAAAAGCTATTTTAAAAGTAGACAGTGCAAAAATCAACAGTCCTAGGGGAGGTAAGTAAAGGTTAGATTGTGAGGTAAGTAAGACACTTACAATTCTCAGTCCCTGGGCATAGGCAGCCCACAGTTGGGGGTTCAAGGAAACCCCAAAGTTACCACACCAGCAGCTCAGGGCCGGTCAGGTGCTGAGGTCAAAGAGGTGCCCAAAACACATAGGCGCCTATTGAGAACAGGGGTGCTCCGGTTCCAGTCTGCCAGCAGGTAAGTACCCGTGTCCTCAGGGGGCAGACCAGGGGGGGTTTTGTAGAGCACTGGCTGGGGGGTAGGGGGGGGGGGGGGGACACAAGTAGGCACACAAAACACACCCTCAGCGGCGGCCAGGTGCAGTTTGCAAAGCAGGCGTCAGGTTTTAGATAGGATTCAATGGAGGGACCCGGGGGTCACTCTAGCGGTGCAGGCACATGGGGGGCTTCGTGGGACAGCCACCACCTGGGCTAGGCAGAGGGTCGCATGGGGGTCACTTCTGCACTGAGGTTCGGTTCCTTCAGGTCCTGGGGGCTGCGGGTGTAGTGCTTGTTCCAGGCGTAGGTTCCCTTGTTACAGGCCCTCACGTTCAGGGGGAGCCTCTTGATTATCTCTGCAGGCGTCGCTGTGGGGGCTCAGGGGGGTCGTCTCGGGCTACTCACGGGGTCGCAGTCGCCGGGGAGACCTCCCTGTGGTGTTGGTTCTCTGGATCTGGAGCCGGGGGCGTCGAGTGTAGAGTGTGAAGTCTCACACTTCCTGTGGGAAGAGTGAGGTCTTTAAAGTTCTAGAAAAGTTGCAGGTTTGTTGCAGGTTGTTGAGCAGAGCCACTGCTCATAGGAGTTTCTTGGTCCTGGGATTCAGGGCAGTCCTCTGAGGCATCAGAGGTCGCTGGTCCCTATTGGATGCGTCACAGGCTGCAGGTTTTCGAGTCAGTAGACAGGCTGGTAGGGCTGGGGCCAAAGCAGTTGTCGTCGTCCGTTGTCTCTGCAGGCTTGTAGGTCAGCAGTCCTTTTTAGTTCAGGTTGCAGGAATCTGATTTCCTGGGGTCAGGGTCGCCTCTAAATACTCAATTTAGGGGTGTGTTTAGGTCTGGAGGGCAGTCGCTGGTGCAGGTTTTCGAAGGTGGAGACAGGCCGGTAGGGCTGGGGCCAAAGCAGTTGTCGTCTTCCTCCTCCTCTGCAGGCTTGTAGGTCAGCAGTCCTCCTTGTTTCTTCAGGATGCAGGAATCTGATTTCCTGGGATCTGGGGAGCCCCTAAATATTTAATTTAGAGGGGTGTTTAGGTCTGGGAGGGCAGTAGCCAATGGCTACTGTCCTTGAGGGTGGCTACACCCTCCTTGTGCCTCCTCCCTGAGGGGAGGGGGGCACATCCCTATTAATATTGGGGGAATCCTCCAAAATCAAGATGGAGGATTTCTAAAAGCAGAGGTCATCTCAGCTCACGACACCTTAGGGGCTGTCCAGACTGGTAGGTGATTCCTCCTTGTTTTTCTCATTATCTCCCCTGGACTTGCCGCCAAAAGTGGGGGCTGTGTCCAGGGGGCAGGCATCTCCACTAGCTGGAGTGCCCTGGGGCATTGTAACACGAAGCCTGAGCCTTTGAGGCTCACTGCTAGGTGTTAAAGCCTGCTTTGGGTGGAGGTGCTTCACACCTCCCCCCTGCAGGAACTGTGTTTCTGGCCTCATAGGGCACACAAAGGCCCTCACCCCATGGGGTCAGAAACTCGTCTCAGTGGCAGGATGGCACAGACCAGTTAGTCCTGAACTGAAAGATTGGGTAAAATACAAGGGTGATGCCCTCTGTGTGCATTTGTTAATACATCCAACACTGGCATCAGTGTGGGTTTATTATTCTGAGAAGTTTGATACCAAACTTCCCAGTATTCAGTGTAGACATTATGGAGCTGTGGAGATCGTTTTTGACAAACTCCCAGACCATATACTTAATATGGCCACAATGTACTTACAATGTCTAAGAATAGACTTAGACAATGTAGGGGCATTTTGCTCATGCAGCTATGCCCTCACCTGTGGTATAGTGGACCCTGCCTTAGGGTTGTAAGGCCTGCTAGAGGGGTGACTTACCTATGCCACAGGCAGCATTTTGTGTGCATGGCATCCTGAGAGGGATGCCATGTCGACTTTGCCTTTTTCTCCCCACCAACACACAATCTACAATGGCAGTGTGCTTGTGTTAGGTGAGGGGTCCCTTAGGGTGGCACAACATGTGCTGTAGCCCTTAGGGACCTTCCTTGGTCACAGGGCCCTTGGTACCACTGGTACCCTTTACAAGGGACTTATCTGTATGCCAGGGATGTGCCAATTGTGGAACAATGGTACCTTTTTCCTTTTTAAGTGAAAGAACATCGGTGCTGGGGCCTGGTTAGCAGGGTCCCAGCACACTTCTCAGTCAAGTCAGCATCAATACCAGGCAAAAAGTTGGGGGTAACTGCAACAGGGAGCCCTTTTCCTACATATATATATATATATATATAGATAGATATACACACACACACACACACACACATATATATATATATATATATATATATATATATATATATATATATATATATATATATATATATATGGAAAATGTCACTTACCCAGTGTACATCTGTTCGTGGCATGTTCCGCTGCAGATTCACATGCTATGCATACCGTCTGCCATCTAGTGTTGGGCTCGGAGTGTTACAAGTTGTTTTTGTTCGAAGAAGTGTTTTCGAGTCACGGGATCGAGTGACTCCTCTTCAGCTCCATTACGCGTGGGCATCGACTTCATGTTAGATTGTTTTCCCGCAGAGGATACGGTAGGAGTGATAGAGTATATTAAAAAAAAAAAAAAATGCCAATGAAAATGGAATATATATATATATATATGGAAAATGTCACTTACCCAGTGTACATCTGTTCGTGGCATTAGTCGCTGCAGATTCACATGCTGTGCACAGTCCGCCATCTGGTGTTGGGCTCGGAGTGTTACAAGTTGTTTTTCTTCGAAGAAGTCTTTTCGAGTCACGAGACCGAGGGACTCCTCCCATTTCGATTCCATTGCGCATGGGCGTCGACTCCATCTTAGATTGTTTTCCCCGCAGAGGGTGAGGTAGGAGTTGTGTATGTTAGTAATAGTGCCCATGCAATGGAATGAATACGTATGTACATAATAAAGGTTAAAGTAATATATTTACAAATGTACAAATGTTCAAGATCTACTTCTAAACGGCTACAGGCTCCCGGGGAGGCGGGTGGGCGCATGTGAATCTGCAGCGACTAATGCCACGAACAGATGTACACTGGGTAAGTGACATTTTCCGTTTGATGGCATGTGTAGCTGCAGATACACATGCTGTGCCTAGACTAGTAAGCAGTTATCTCCCCAAAAGCAGTGGTTTAGCCTGTAGGAGTTGAAGTAGTTTGAAATAATGTTCTTAGTACAGCTTGACCTACTGTGGCTTGTTGTGCAGTTAACACATCTACACAGTAGTGCTTGGTAAATGTATGAGGCGTAGACCATGTTGCTGCCTTACATATTTCGTTCATTGGAATATTTCCTAGAAAGGCCATGGTAGCACCTTTCTTTGTGGATTAGTGTGCCTTTGGTGTAATAGGCAACTCTCTCTTTGCTTTAAGATAGCAGGTTTGAATGCACTTAACTATCCACCTAGCAATGCCTTGTTTTGAAATTGAATTTCCTGTATGAGGTTTTTGAAAGGCAATAAATAGTGGTTTTGTTTTTCTAATTAGTTTTGTTCTGTCAATGTAGTACATTAGTGCTCTTTGGATGTCTAATGTATGTAGTGCTCTTTCAGCTACAGAATCTGGCTGTGGGAAGAACACTGGTAATTCTACTGTTTGATTTAAGTGGAACGGTGAGATAACCTTTGGTAAAAATTTTGGATTTGTCCTTAGAACTACTTTATTTTTATGTATTTGAATAAATGGTTCTTGTATGGTAAATGCTTGAATCTCACTCACTCTTCTTAGAGATGTGATGGCAATCAAAAATACAACTTTCCACGTTAAGTATTGCATTTCACAAGAATGCATGGGCTCGAAAGGTGGACCCATGAGTCTTGTTAAGACAATGTTGAGGTTCCATGAAGGAACAGGTGGTGTTCTTGGTGGTATAATTCTCTTTAGGCCTTCCATAAACGCTTTAATGACTGGTATTCTAAATAGTGAAGTTGAATGAGTAATTTGCAGGTAAGCTGATATTGCGGTGAGATGTATCTTTATGGAAGAGAAAGCTAGATTTGATTTTTGCAAATGTAGTAAATATCCTACTATATCTTTTGGAGATGCGTGTAATGGCTGAATTTGATTATTCTGGCAGTAAAACACAAATCTTTTCCACTTATTTGCATAGCAGTGTCTAGTGGTAGGTTTCCTAGCTTGTCTTATGACCTCCATACATTCTTGTGTGAGGTCTAAGTGTCAGAATTCTAGGATTTCAGGAGCCAAATTGCTAGATTCAAAGATGCTGTAATTGGATGTCTGATCTGTTGTTTGTGTTGTGTTAACAGATCTGGTCTGTTGGGTAGTTTGACATGAGGTACTACTGAAAGGTCTAGTAGTGTTGTGTACCAAGGTTGCCTTGCCCATGTTGGTGCTATTAGTATGAGTTTGAGTTTGTTTTGACTCAACCTGTTTACTAGATATGGAAGGAGAGGGAGAGGGGGGAAAGCGTACGCAAATATCCCTGACCAGTTCATCCATAGAGCATTGCCTTGGGATTGATCTTGTGGGTACCTGGATGCGAAGTTTTGGCATTTTGAGTTTTCCTTTGTTTCAAATAGATCTATTTGAGGTGTCCCCCAAATTTGAAAGTAATTGTTTAGTATTTGAGGGTGAATTTCCCATTCGTGGGTTTGTTGGTGATCTCGAGAGAGATTGTCTGCCAACTGGTTCTGAATCCCTGGAATAAATTGTGCTATTAGGCGAATGTGGTTGTGAATCGCCCAATGCCATATTTTTTGTGTTAGGAGGCACAACTGCGTCGAGTGTGTCCCTCCTTGTTTGTTTAGATAATACATTGTTGTCATGTTGTCTGTTTTGACAAGAATGTATTTTTGGGTTATTATGGGTTGAAATGCTTTCAGCGCCAGAAATACTGCTAACAGTTCTAAGTGATTTATGAGAAACTGCCTCTGATGTATGTCCCATTGTCCTTGGATGCTGTGTTGATTGAGGTGTGCTCCCCACACTGTCATGGAAGCATCCGTCGTTATGACGTATTGTGGCACTGGGTCTTGGAAAGGCCGCCCTTGGTTTAAATTTGTACTGTTCCACCACAGAAGCGAGATGTATGTTTGGCGGTCTATCAACACCAGATCTAGAAGTTGACCCTGTGCTTGTGACCATTGTGATGCTAGGCACTGTTGTAAGGGCCGCATGTGCAATCTTGCGTTTGGGACAATGGCTATGCATGAAGACATCATGCCTAGGAGTTTCATTACCGTTTTGACTTGTATCTTTTGTGTTGGATACATGGCCTATATTACCTTGTGAAATGTTTGAACCCTTTGTGGACTTGGAGTGGCAATCCCTTTTGCTGTGTTGATTGTCGCTCCTAAGTATTGCTGTGTTTGACACGGCAAAAGGTGTGACTTCGCGTAGTTGATGGAGAAACCTAGCCTGTGAAGGGTCTGTATGACATATTTTGTGTGCTGTGAACACTGTCTTAGCGTGTTGGTTTTGATTAACCAGTCGTCTAAGTACGGGAACACATGTATTTGCTGCCTTCTGATATGTGCAGCTACTATTGCCAGGCATTTTGTAAAAACTCTTGGCGCAGTTGTTATTCCGAATGGCAACACTTTGAATTGGTAATGTATTCCTTGGAATACAAACCTTAGGTATTTCCTGTGTGAAGGATGTATTGGTATATGGAAATACGCATCTTTTAGGTCTAATGTTGTCATGTAGTCTTGCTGTTTGAGCAGTGGGATTACGTCTTGTAATGTGACCATGTGAAAGTGGTCTGATTTGATGTAGGTATTTAGTGTTCTGAGATCTAGTATTGGTCTCAGAGTTTTGTCCTTTTTGGGTATTAGAAAGTACAGTGAGTAAACTTGTGTGTTTTTTTGTAGATTTGGTACTAATTCTATTGCGTCCTTTTGTAGCAATGCTTGAACTTCTAGTCCTAGAAGATCTATATGTTGTTTTGACATATTGTGTGTTTTCGGTGGGACGTTTAGAGGGAATTGGAGAAATTCTATGCAATAACCATGCTGGATAATTGCTAAGACCCAAGTGTCTGTTGTTATTTCCTCCCAAAGTTTGTAAAATTGGCTTAGTCTTCCCCCCACAGGTGTTATGTGATGGGGTTGTGTGACTTGTGAGTCACTGTTTATTTTGAGGAGTTTTGGGGCCTTGGAATTTTCCTCGATTTCTTGGAAATTGGCCCCCTCTATATTGCCCCCGAAAACCTCCCCTCTGATATTGACCCTGGTAAGTAGGCCTTGTTTGCGAGGTTGTGGCTCCTGTGGGTTGACCTCGAAACCCTCCCCTAAAAGGTGTTTTTCGAAATGTGCCTCTGCTCTGCGGGGAGTAGAGTGCGCCCATGGCTTTGGCTGTATCGGTGTCTTTTTTGAGTTTGTCAATGGCAGTGTCCACCTCCGGCCCAAACAATTGCTGTTCATTAAATGGCATATTGAGCACAGCTTGTTGGATTTCCGGCTTGAACCCTGAAGTGCGCAGCCATGCGTGCCTTCGTATCGTGATAGCAGTGTTTATTGTCCTTGCAGCTGTAACTGCTGCATCCATGGAAGACGTATCTGATTATTTGAGATACTTTGTCCCTCTTCCACCACCTGTTGCGCTCTTTTTTGGAACTCCTTGGGTAAGTGTTCGATGAAATGTTGCATTTCATCCCAATGAGCTCTGTCGTAATCTTGCCAAAAGTGCTTGTGAATTGGCAATACGCCATTGATTTGCTGCTTCTGCTGCAACCCTTTTTCCCGCAGCATCAAATTTGCGGCTCTCTTTGTCTGGAGGTGGTGCGTCTCCTGAGGTATGAGAGTTGGCTCTCTTACGAGCTGCCCCGACAACTACTAAGTCTGGTGTTAGTTGTGTTGTAATATAGATTGGATCTGTTGGCGGTGGCTTGTACTTTTTCTCCACCCTTGGAGTTATGGCTCTGCCTTTAACTGGATCCTGAAATATTGGTTTTGAATGTCTTAGCATTCCTGGGAGCATGGGAAGGCTTTGGTACTGGCTATGGGTGGAGGATAGGGTGTTAAAGAGAAAGTCATCCTCAATTGGTTCAGAATGTAAGGTGACGTTGTGAAATTCGGCTGCCCTTGCGACCACCTGTGTGTAGGATGTACTGTCCTCAGGTGGTGACGGTTTTGTAGGATAGGAGTCTGGGCTGTTGTCAGACACTGGAGCATCGTAAAGGTCCCATGCATCGGGATCATCCTGACTCATTGTAGTATGAGCTGGTGAGTGCATCAGTGGTGGAGTTGTTGCTGGTGATGCATGTATTGATGGTGGTGGAGACGATGGTGGGGTTGTTTTCCTTGCCACCTTTGCCTGTGGTTGCTTGTCCTTTTGTTGAAAGGCAAGTTTCCTTTTTATTTTGATTGGGGGAAGAGTGGTTATCTTCCCTGTGTCCTCATGAATATGAAGCCTTCTTTGCGTGTAGTCAGGCTCTACAGCTTGAAGCTCCTCTCCAAATCTATGTAATTGGGAGGTTAATCCTTATTCCTCTGTATAGGAACTAGTTTTTGGCTCCGAGGCTGGCTGTTTCGGAACCGAAACCTTTTCGGAAGTCTTTTTAGGCTCCGAAGAAACCTTCTTTGTTTTCGGCGTGGTGTCTCGGTGCCGAAATTTTTCGGTGCCGCTGTCTCTGTGCCGAAGTTTCTCGGAGCCGCTGTCTCGGCTCCGAGGTTGCTGTGTGGCGGTATCTCAACCGGAGTCGGATGACTTCAACACCAGCATGCCCTTTTTCGGTACCTTGGATGGGTCACCTAGTTTTCGGGTTAAGCCATGGCCTGTTGGCGGTGGCGTCCCCTGGGCTTTTTTTGGACTTCTCGTGAGTCTTGATTTTCGACGTCTTACTCACGGTTTTGGGTGTTTCTTCAGCGTCGAGTTCTTCAGAATCCGACTCGTGGACGGAGAAAGCTTCTTCTTCCTCCTCGAAACGATCTTGACCCGTCGGCGTGGACGCCATTTGTAGTCTCCTGGCTCTTCGGTCTCTCAGCGTCTTCCTCGACCGAAACGCTCGACAGGCTTCACAAGTATCCTCCTTGTGCTCGGGGGACAAGCACAAGTTACAGACCAGATGGTGATCCGTATACGGATACTTGTGATGGCATTTTGGGCAGAAGCGGAATGGGGTCCGTTCCATCAGCCTTGAAGTCGCACGTAGCCGGGCCGACCAGGCCACAACGGGGGATCGAAAAAACCCCGAAGGGCCACCGGAGCTCTTCAAAATTTGGTGTCGATTTGTTCTAACTAACCCGATACCGAACGCAAACAATACCGACGTTTTTTTCCGAGATTCTAACTAACTTTCCGACCCGAAACACGGAGCGAAAAGGAACACGTCCGAACCCGATGGCGGAAAAAAAACAATCTAAGATGGCCCATGCGCAATGGAATCGAAATGGGAGGAGGCCCTCGGTCTCGTGACTCGAAAAGACTTCTTCGAAGAAAAACAACTTGTAACACTCCGAGCCAAACACCAGATGACGGACTGTGCACAGCATTGCGCATGGGCGTCGACTCCATCTTAGATTGTTTTCCCCCGCAGAGGGTGAGGTAGGAGTTGTATATGCTAGAAATAGTGCCCATGCAATGGAGTGAATACGTATGTACATAATGTAGTTTAAAGTAATATGGAAAATGTCACTTACCCAGTGTACATCTGTTCGTGGCATGAGTCGCTGCAGATTCACATGCTGTGCACAGTCCGCCGCCTGGTGTTGGGCTCGGAGTGTTACAAGTTGTTTTTCTTCAAAGAAGTCTTTTCGAGTCACGAGACCGAGGGACTCCTCCCCTTTCGGTTCCATTGCGCATGGGCGTCGACTCCATCTTAGATTGTTTTCCCCGCAGAGGGTGAGGTAGGAGTTGTGTATGTTAGTCATAGTGCCCATGCAATGGAATGAATACGTATGTACATAATAAAGGTTAAAGTATGAAAATGTCACTTACCCAGTGTACATCTGTTCGTGGCATCAGTCGCTGAAGATTCACATGTTGTGCATAGCCCGCCATCTGGTGTTGGGTCGGAGTGTTACAAGTTGTTTTTCTTCGAAGAAGTCTTTCAAGTCACGGGACCGAGGGACTCCTCCTCCTTGTCTCCATTGCGCATGGGCGTCGACTCCATCTTCGATTGTTTTTCCCCGCAGAGGGTGAGGTAGGAGTTGTGTTGTAGTAATAGTGCCCATGCAATGGAGTGAATAAGTATGTACCTATTTAAGGTTTAAATAATATATTTACAAATGTACAAAGCTTAAGCTAACTTCCGAACGGCTACAGGCTCCCGGGGAGGCGGGTGGGCACATGTGAATCTTCAGCGACTGATGCCACGAACAGATGTACACTGGGTAAGTGACATTTTCAGTTCGATGGCATCTGTCGCTGTAGATACACATGTTGTGCATAGACTAGTAAGCAGTTATCTCCCCAAAAGCGGTGGCTCAGCCTGTAGGAGTGGAAGTAGTTTGAAATAAGGTTCTTAACACGGCTTGACCTACTGTGGCTTGTTGTGCGGATAGCACGTCTACACAGTAGTGCTTGGTTAACGTGTGAGGCGTAGACCATGTGGCTGCCTTACATATTTCGTGCATTGGAATATTTCCTAGAAAGGCCATGGTAGCTGTAAGGAAATGCCTCCTTGGCATGGTTGCCCCCTGACTTTTTGCCTTTGCTGATGCTATGTTTACAATTGAAAGTGTGCTGAGGCCTGCTAACCAGGCCCCAGCACCAGTGTTCTTTCCCTAACCTGTACTTTTGTATCCACAATTGGCAGACCCTGGCATCCAGATAAGTCCCTTGTAACTGGTACTTCTAGTACCAAGGGCCCTGATGCCAAGGAAGGTCTCTAAGGGCTGCAGCATGTCTTATGCCACCCTGGAGACCTCTCACTCAGCACAGACACACTGCTTGCCAGCTTGTGTGTGCTAGTGAGGACAAAACGAGTAAGTCGACATGGCACTCCCCTCAGGGTGCCATGCCAGCCTCTCACTGCCTATGCAGTATAGGTAAGACACCCCTCTAGCAGGCCTTACAGCCCTAAGGCAGGGTGCACTATACCATAGGTGAGGGTACCAGTGCATGAGCATGGTACCCCTACAGTGTCTAAATAAAACCTTAGACATTGTAAGTGCAGGGTAGCCATAAGAGTATATGGTCTGGGAGTCTGTCAAACACGAACTCCACAGCACCATAATGGCTACACTGAAAACTGGGAAGTTTGGTATCAAACTTCTCAGCACAATAAATGCACACTGATGCCAGTGTACATTTTATTGTAAAAAACACCACAGAGGGCACCTTAGAGGTGCCCCCTGAAACTTAACCGACTATCTGTGTAGGCTGACTAGTTTTAGCAGCCTGCCACAAACCGAGACATGTTGCTGGCCCCATGGGGAGAGTGCCTTTGTCACTCTGAGGCCAGTAACAAAGCCTGCACTGGGTGGAGATGCTAACACCTCTCCCAGGCAGGAATTGTCACACCTGGCGGTGAGCCTCAAAGGCTCACCTCCTTTGTGCCAACCCAGCAGGACACTCCAGCTAGTGGAGTTGCCCGCCCCCTCCGGCCAGGCCCCACTTTTGGCGGCAAGGCCGGAGAAAATAATGAGAATAACAAGGAGGAGTCACTGGCCAGTCAGGACAGCCCCTAAGGTGTCCTGAGCTGAGGTGACTCTAACTTTTAGAAATCCTCCATCTTGCAGATGGAGGATTCCCCCAATAGGGTTAGGATTGTGACCCCCTCCCCTTGGGAGGAGGCACAAAGAGGGTGTACCCACCCTCAGGGCTAGTAGCCATTGGCTACTAACCCCCCAGACCTAAACACGCCCTTAAATTTAGTATTTAAGGGCTACCCTGAACCCTAGAAAATTAGATTCCTGCAACTACAAGAAGAAGGACTGCCTAGCTGAAAACCCCTGCAGAGGAAGACCAGAAGACGACAACTGCCTTGGCTCCAGAAACTCACCGGCCTGTCTCCTGCCTTCCAAAGATCCTGCTCCAGCGACGCCTTCCGAAGGGACCAGCGACCTCGACATCCTCTGAGGACTGCCCCTACTTCGAAAAGACAAGAAACTCCCGAGGACAGCGGACCTGCTCCAAGAAAAGCTGCAACTTTGTTTCCAGCAGCTTTAAAGAACCCTGCAAGCTCCCCGCAAGAAGCGTGAGACTTGCAACACTGCACCCGGCGATCCCGACTCGACTGGTGGAGATCCGACGCCTCAGGAGGGACCCCAGGACTACTCTGATACTGTGAGTACCAAAACCTGTCCCCCCTGAGCCCCCACAGCGCCGCCTGCAGAGGGAATCCCGAGGCTTCCCCTGACCGCGACCCTTTGAACCTAAAGTCCCGACGCCTGGGAGAGACCCTGCACCCGCAGCCCCCAGGACCTGAAGGACCGGACTTTCACTGGAGAAGTGACCCCCAGGAGTCCCTCTCCCTTGCCCAAGTGGAGGTTTCCCCGAGGAATTCCCCCCTTGCCTGCCTGCAGCGCTGAAGAGATCCCGAGATCTCCCATTGACTTCCATTACAAACCCGACGCTTGTTTCTACACTGCACCCGGCCGCCCCCGCGCTGCTGAGGGTGAAATTTCTGTGTGGACTTGTGTCCCCCCCGGTGCCCTACAAAACCCCCCTGGTCTGCCCTCCGAAGACGCGGGTACTTACCTGCAAGCAGACCGGAACCGGGGCACCCCCTTCTCTCCATTCTAGCCTATGTGTTTTGGGCACCACTTTGAACTCTGCACCTGACCGGCCCTGAACTGCTGGTGTGGTGACTTTGGGGTTGCTCTGAACCCCCAACGGTGGGCTACCTTGGACCAAGAACTGAACCCTGTAAGTGTCCTACTTACCTGGTAAAACTAACAAAAACTTACCTCCCCCAGGAACTGTGAAAATTGCACTAAGTGTCCACTTTTAAAACAGCTATTTGTCAATAACTTGAAAAGTATACATGCAATTTTGATGATTTGAAGTTCCTAAAGTACTTACCTGCAATACCTTTCGAATGAGATATTACATGTAGAATTTGAACCTGTGGTTCTTAAAATAAACTAAGAAAAGATATTTTTCTATATAAAAACCTATTGGCTGGATTTGTCTCTGAGTGTGTGTACCTCATTTATTGTCTTGTGTATGTACAACAAATGCTTAACACTACTCCTTGGATAAGCCTACTGCTCGACCACACTACCACAAAATAGAGCATTAGTATTATCTATTTTTACCACTATTTTACCTCTAAGGGGAACCCTTGGACTCTGTGCATGCTATTCCTTACTTTGAAATAGCACATACAGAGCCAACTTCCTACATTGGTGGATCAGCGGTGGGGTACAAGACTTTGCATTTGCTGGACTACTCAGCCAATACCTGATCACACGACAAATTCCAAAATTGTCATTAGAAATTGATTTTTGCAATTTGAAAAGTTTTCTAAATTCTTAAAAGACCTGCTAGGGCCTTGTGTTAGATCCTGTTTAGCATCTCTTTTAGAGTTTAAAAGTTTGTAAAAGTTTGAATTAGATTCTAGAACCAGTTTTAGTTTCTTAAAAAGTATTCCAACTTTTAGAAGCATAATGTCTAGCACAGATGTGAATGTGGTGGAACTCGACACCACACCTTACCTCCATCTACAGATGAGAGAGCTAAGGTCACTCTGTAAACTAAAGAAAATAGCAATGGGCCCCAAACCTACCAAAGTACAGCTCCAGGAGCTTTTGGCAGAGTTTGAAAAGGCCAACCCCTCTGAGGATGGCAACTCAGAGGAGGAAGATAGTGACTTGGAGGGAAATTCCCCCCCTCCAGTCCTACTTAGGGAGAGCAGGGCTTCTCAAGCCCTGACTCCACAAATAATAGTCAGAGATGCTGGTTCCCTCACAGGAGGGACCAACAACTCTGAAATCACTGAGGATAACTCCAGTGAAGAGGACATCCAGTTAGCCAGGATGGCCAAAAGATTGGCTTTGGAAAGACAGATCCTAGCCATAGAGAGGGAAAGACAAGAGATGGGCCTAGGACCCATCAATGGTGGCAGCAACATAAATAGGGTCAGAGATTCTCCTGACATGTTGAAAATCCCCAAAGGGATTGTAACTAAATATGAAGATGGTGATGACATCACCAAATGGTTCACAGCTTTTGAGAGGGCTTGTGTAACCAGAAAAGTGAACAGATCTCACTGGGGTGCTCTCCTTTGGGAAATGTTCACAGGAAAGTGTAGGGATAGACTCCTCACACTCTCTGGACAAGATGCAGAATCTTATGACCTCATGAAGGGTACCCTGATTGAGGGCTTTGGATTCTCCACTGAGGAGTACAGGATTAGGTTCAGGGGGGCTCAAAAATCCTCGAGCCAGACCTGGGTTGACTTTGTTGACTACTCAGTGAAAACACTAGATGGTTGGATTCAAGGCAGTGGTGTAAATAATTATGATGGGCTGTACAATTTATTTGTGAAAGAACACCTGTTAAGTAATTGTTTCAATGATAAACTGCATCAGCATCTGGTAGACCTAGGACCAATTTCTCCCCAAGAATTGGGAAAGAAGGCGGACCATTGGGTCAAGACAAGGGTGTCCAAGACTTCAACAGGGGGTGACCAAAAGAAAGGGGTCACAAAGACTCCCCAGGGGAAGGGTGATGAGACAACCAAAACTAAAAATAGTAAAGAGTCTTCTACAGGCCCCCAAAAACCTGCACAGGAGGGTGGGCCCAGAGCCTCTTCACAAAACAATGGGTACAAGGGTAAAAACTTTGATCCCAAAAAGGCCTGGTGTCATAGCTGTAAACAGCATGGACACCAAACTGGAGACAAGGCCTGTCCCAAGAAGGGTTCCACTCCAAACTCCCATCCAGGTAACACTGGTATGGCTAGTCTCCAAGTGGGATCAACAGTGTGCCCAGAGCAAATCAGGGTTCACACTGAAGCTACTCTAGTTTCTGAGGGTGGGGTGGATTTAGCCACACTAGCTGTCTGGCCGCCTAACATGCAAAAATACAGACAGCAACTCTTAATTAATGGGACTAGAATAGAGGGCCTGAGGGATACAGGTGCCAGTGTCACCATGGTGACAGAGAAACTGGTTTCCCCTGGCCAATACCTGACTGGAAAAACTTACACAGTCACCAACGCTGACAATCAGAGAAAAGTACATCCCATGGCAATGGTTACTTTAGAATGGGGAGGGGTCAATGGCCTGAAGCAGGTGGTGGTCTCCTCAAATATCCCAGTGGACTGTCTGCTTGGAAATGACCTGGAGTCCTCAGCATGGGCTGAGGTAGAGCTAAAAACCCATGCAGCAATGCTGGGTATCCCTGAACTGGTGTGTGTGAAAACAAGAGCACAGTGCAAGGCACAGGGTGAAAAAGTAGAGCTGGAGTCTGGAAAAATGGCCCAGCCTACCAAGAGAACAGGAAAGTCAGTTGGGAAACCAACTGCAACACAGCAAAAGAAAGGGAACCTCTCTTCTCAGGAAGAAGTTCTGCCCTCTGAGGGAACTGAGCCTTTGGAGCTTGAACCTTATCAGGTTGAGCTCTTAGGCCCAGGGGGACCCTCAAGGGAGGAGCTGTGTAAGGGACAAGAAACCTGTCCCTCTCTTGAAGGCCTTAGGCAGCAAGCTGCTGAAGAGTCCAAAGGCAAGAAAAATGGAACACATAGGGTCTATTGGGAAGATGGGCTCCTGTACACTGAGGCCAGAGACCCCAAACCTGGTGCCACTAGGAGAGTGGTAGTGCCTCAGCTGTTCAGAGAGTTCATCCTAACATTGGCCCATGACATTCCCCTTGCTGGACATTTGGGACAAACCAAGACGTGGGAGAGGTTAGTCAACCACTTCTACTGGCCCAATATGTCCAACATGGTTAAGGAGTTTTGCCTCTCCTGCCCCACCTGTCAAGCCAGTGGTAAGACAGGTGGGCATCCAAAGGCCCCCCTCATTCCACTTCCTGTGGTGGGGGTGCCCTTTGAAAGAGTGGGTGTGGACATAGTTGGTCCACTGGAACCTCCCACGGCCTCAGGAAATATGTATATCCTGGTAGTAGTGGATCATGCTACCAGGTATCCTGAAGCTATTCCCCTTAGGTCGACTACTGCCCCTGCAGTAGCCAAGGCCCTCATTGGTATCTTTACCAGAGTGGGTTTCCCTAAGGAGGTGGTGTCTGACAGAGGTACCAACTTCATGTCAGCATACCTAAAGCACATGTGGAATGAGTGTGGAGTGACTTATAAATTCACTACACCTTACCATCCACAAACTAATGGCTTAGTTGAGAGATTCAACAAGACATTAAAGGGCATGATCATGGGGCTCCCAGAAAAACTCAAAAGGAGATGGGATGTCCTCCTGCCATGTCTGCTTTTCGCTTACAGGGAGGTACCACAGAAGGGAGTAGGGTTCTCACCCTTTGAACTTCTGTTTGGTCATCCTGTAAGGGGACCACTTGCCCTTGTTAAAGAAGGCTGGGAGAGACCTCTCCATGAGCCTAAACAGGACATAGTGGACTATGTACTTGGCCTTCGCTCTAGAATGGCAGAGTACATGGAAAAGGCAACCAAAAACCTTGAGGCCAGCCAACAGCTCCAGAAGTTTTGGTATGACCAAAAGGCTGCACTGGTTGAGTTCCAACCAGGGCAGAAAGTCTGGGTTCTGGAGCCTGTGGCTCCCAGGGCACTCCAGGACAAATGGAGTGGCCCTTACCCAGTACTAGAGAGGAAGAGTCAGGTCACCTACTTGGTGGACCTGGGCACAAGCAGGAGCCCCAAAAGGGTGATCCATGTAAACCGCCTTAAGCTCTTCCACGACAGGGCTGATGTCAATCTGTTGATGGTAACAGATGAGGATCAGGAGGCAGAGAGTGAACCTCTCCCTGATCTTCTGTCATCAGACCCAAAAGATGGTACAGTAGATGGAGTGATCTACTCAGACACCCTCTCTGGCCAACAGCAAGCTGATTGTAGGAGAGTCCTACAACAGTTTCCTGAACTCTTCTCCTTAACCCCTGGTCAGACACACCTGTGTACCCATGATGTGGACACAGGAGACAGCATGCCTGTCAAGAACAAAATCTTTAGACAGTCTGACCATGTTAAGGAAAGCATCAAGGTGGAAGTCCACAAGATGCTGGAATTGGGAGTCATTGAGCGCTCTGACAGCCCCTGGGCTAGCCCAGTGGTCTTGGTCCCCAAACCTCACACCACAGATGGAAAGAAAGAGATGAGGTTTTGTGTGGACTACAGAGGGCTCAATTCTGTCACCAAGACAGATGCTCATCCAATTCCAAGAGCTGATGAGCTCATTGATAAATTAGGTGCTGCCAAATTTCTAAGTACCTTTGACTTGACAGCAGGGTACTGGCAAATAAAAATGGCACCTGGAGCAAAAGAAAAGACAGCATTCTCCACACCTGATGGGCATTATCAGTTTACTGTTATGCCCTTTGGTTTAAAGAATGCCCCTGCCACCTTCCAAAGGTTGGTGAATCAAGTCCTTGCTGGCTTGGAGTCCTTTAGCACAGCTTATCTTGATGATATTGCTGTCTTTAGCTCCACCTGGCAGGATCACCTGGTCCACCTGAGGAAGGTTTTGAAGGCTCTGCAATCTGCAGGCCTCTCTATCAAGGCATCCAAATGCCAGATAGGGCAGGGAACTGTGGTTTACTTGGGACACCTTGTAGGTGGAGGCCAAGTTCAGCCACTCCAACCCAAGATCCAGACTATTCTGGACTGGGTAGCTCCAAAAACCCAGACTCAAGTCAGGGCATTCCTTGGCTTGACTGGGTACTACAGGAGGTTTGTGAAGGGGTATGGATCCATTGTGACAGCCCTCACTGAGCTCACCTCCAAGAAAATGCCCAAGAAAGTGAACTGGACTGTGGACTGCCAACAGGCCTTTGACACCCTGAAACAGGCAATGTGCTCAGCACCAGTTCTCAAAGCTCCAGATTATTCTAAGCAGTTCATTGTGCAGACTGATGCCTCTGAACATGGGATAGGGGCAGTTTTGTCCCAAACAAATGATGATGGCCTTGACCAGCCTGTTGCTTTCATTAGCAGGAGGTTACTCCCCAGGGAGCAGCGTTGGAGTGCCATTGAGAGGGAGGCCTTTGCTGTGGTCTGGTCCCTGAAGAAGCTGAGACCATACCTCTTTGGGACTCACTTCCTAGTTCAAACTGACCACAGACCTCTCAAATGGCTGATGCAAATGAAAGGTGAAAATCCTAAACTGTTGAGGTGGTCCATCTCCCTACAGGGAATGGACTTTATAGTGGAACACAGACCTGGGACTGCCCATGCCAATGCAGATGGCCTTTCCAGGTTCTTCCACTTAGAAAATGAAGACTCTCTTGGGAAAGGTTAGTCTCATCCTCTTTCGTTTGGGGGGGGGTTGTGTAAGGAAATGCCTCCTTGGCATGGTTGCCCCCTGACTTTTTGCCTTTGCTGATGCTATGTTTACAATTGAAAGTGTGCTGAGGCCTGCTAACCAGGCCCCAGCACCAGTGTTCTTTCCCTAACCTGTACTTTTGTATCCACAATTGGCAGACCCTGGCATCCAGATAAGTCCCTTGTAACTGGTACTTCTAGTACCAAGGGCCCTGATGCCAAGGAAGGTCTCTAAGGGCTGCAGCATGTCTTATGCCACCCTGGAGACCTCTCACTCAGCACAGACACACTGCTTGCCAGCTTGTGTGTGCTAGTGAGGACAAAACGAGTAAGTCGACATGGCACTCCCCTCAGGGTGCCATGCCAGCCTCTCACTGCCTATGCAGTATAGGTAAGACACCCCTCTAGCAGGCCTTACAGCCCTAAGGCAGGGTGCACTATACCATAGGTGAGGGTACCAGTGCATGAGCATGGTACCCCTACAGTGTCTAAATAAAACCTTAGACATTGTAAGTGCAGGGTAGCCATAAGAGTATATGGTCTGGGAGTCTGTCAAACACGAACTCCACAGCACCATAATGGCTACACTGAAAACTGGGAAGTTTGGTATCAAACTTCTCAGCACAATAAATGCACACTGATGCCAGTGTACATTTTATTGTAAAAAACACCACAGAGGGCACCTTAGAGGTGCCCCCTGAAACTTAACCGACTATCTGTGTAGGCTGACTAGTTTTAGCAGCCTGCCACAAACCGAGACATGTTGCTGGCCCCATGGGGAGAGTGCCTTTGTCACTCTGAGGCCAGTAACAAAGCCTGCACTGGGTGGAGATGCTAACACCTCTCCCAGGCAGGAATTGTCACACCTGGCGGTGAGCCTCAAAGGCTCACCTCCTTTGTGCCAACCCAGCAGGACACTCCAGCTAGTGGAGTTGCCCGCCCCCTCCGGCCAGGCCCCACTTTTGGCGGCAAGGCCGGAGAAAATAATGAGAATAACAAGGAGGAGTCACTGGCCAGTCAGGACAGCCCCTAAGGTGTCCTGAGCTGAGGTGACTCTAACTTTTAGAAATCCTCCATCTTGCAGATGGAGGATTCCCCCAATAGGGTTAGGATTGTGACCCCCTCCCCTTGGGAGGAGGCACAAAGAGGGTGTACCCACCCTCAGGGCTAGTAGCCATTGGCTACTAACCCCCCAGACCTAAACACGCCCTTAAATTTAGTATTTAAGGGCTACCCTGAACCCTAGAAAATTAGATTCCTGCAACTACAAGAAGAAGGACTGCCTAGCTGAAAACCCCTGCAGAGGAAGACCAGAAGACGACAACTGCCTTGGCTCCAGAAACTCACCGGCCTGTCTCCTGCCTTCCAAAGATCCTGCTCCAGCGACGCCTTCCGAAGGGACCAGCGACCTCGACATCCTCTGAGGACTGCCCCTACTTCGAAAAGACAAGAAACTCCCGAGGACAGCGGACCTGCTCCAAGAAAAGCTGCAACTTTGTTTCCAGCAGCTTTAAAGAACCCTGCAAGCTCCCCGCAAGAAGCGTGAGACTTGCAACACTGCACCCGGCGATCCCGACTCGACTGGTGGAGATCCGACGCCTCAGGAGGGACCCCAGGACTACTCTGATACTGTGAGTACCAAAACCTGTCCCCCCTGAGCCCCCACAGCGCCGCCTGCAGAGGGAATCCCGAGGCTTCCCCTGACCGCGACCCTTTGAACCTAAAGTCCCGACGCCTGGGAGAGACCCTGCACCCGCAGCCCCCAGGACCTGAAGGACCGGACTTTCACTGGAGAAGTGACCCCCAGGAGTCCCTCTCCCTTGCCCAAGTGGAGGTTTCCCCGAGGAATTCCCCCCTTGCCTGCCTGCAGCGCTGAAGAGATCCCGAGATCTCCCATTGACTTCCATTACAAACCCGACGCTTGTTTCTACACTGCACCCGGCCGCCCCCGCGCTGCTGAGGGTGAAATTTCTGTGTGGACTTGTGTCCCCCCCGGTGCCCTACAAAACCCCCCTGGTCTGCCCTCCGAAGACGCGGGTACTTACCTGCAAGCAGACCGGAACCGGGGCACCCCCTTCTCTCCATTCTAGCCTATGTGTTTTGGGCACCACTTTGAACTCTGCACCTGACCGGCCCTGAACTGCTGGTGTGGTGACTTTGGGGTTGCTCTGAACCCCCAACGGTGGGCTACCTTGGACCAAGAACTGAACCCTGTAAGTGTCCTACTTACCTGGTAAAACTAACAAAAACTTACCTCCCCCAGGAACTGTGAAAATTGCACTAAGTGTCCACTTTTAAAACAGCTATTTGTCAATAACTTGAAAAGTATACATGCAATTTTGATGATTTGAAGTTCCTAAAGTACTTACCTGCAATACCTTTCGAATGAGATATTACATGTAGAATTTGAACCTGTGGTTCTTAAAATAAACTAAGAAAAGATATTTTTCTATATAAAAACCTATTGGCTGGATTTGTCTCTGAGTGTGTGTACCTCATTTATTGTCTTGTGTATGTACAACAAATGCTTAACACTACTCCTTGGATAAGCCTACTGCTCGACCACACTACCACAAAATAGAGCATTAGTATTATCTATTTTTACCACTATTTTACCTCTAAGGGGAACCCTTGGACTCTGTGCATGCTATTCCTTACTTTGAAATAGCACATACAGAGCCAACTTCCTACAGTAGCGCTTTTCTTTCTGGTTTAGTGTGCCCTTGGTGTAATGGGCAGCTGTCTTTTTGCTTTAAGGTAGCAGATTTGGATGCACTTACCTATCCATCTGGCTATACCTTGTTTTGATATTGGGTTTCCTGCATGAGGTTTTTGGAATGCAATAAATAGTTTTTTAGTCTTTCTGATGTCTTTTGTTCTGTCAATGTAGTACATTAGTGCTCTTTTGACATCTAATGTATGTAGTGCCCTCTCAGCTACGGAGTCTGGCTGTGGGAAGAACACTGGTAGTTCTACAGTTTGATTTAGGTGGAACGGTGAAATAACCTTTGGTAAAAATTTAGGATTGGTCCTTAGGACTACCTTATTTTTGTGTATTTGGATAAAAGGTTCTTGTATTGTAAACGCTTGAATTTCGCTTACTCTCCGTAGAGATGTGATGGCGATGAGAAATGCAACTTTCCAGGTTAGGAACTGTATTGCGCAAGAGTGCATGGGTTCAAAAGGTGGACCCATGAGTCTTGTTAAGACAACATTGAGGTTCCATGAAGGAACGGGTGGTGTCCTTGGTGGTATAATTCTTTTAAGGCCTTCCATAAATGCTTTAATGACCGGTATCCTAAATAGTGAAGTTGAATAGGTAATCTGCAGGTATGCAGATATTGCTGCAAGGTGTATTTTAATGGAAGAGAAAGCTAGGTTTGATTTTTGTAAGTGTAGCAAGTAACCCACTACATCCTTTGGAGATGCGTGTAATGGTTGGATTTGATTATGATGGCAGTAGCAAACAAACCTTTTCCATTTGCTTGCATAGCAGTGTCTACTAGATGGTCTTCTAGCTTGCTTTATGACTTCCATACATTCTTGTGTAAGGTCTAAGTGTCCGAATTCTAGGATTTCAGGAGCCAGATTGCTAGATTGAGCGATGCTGGATCTGGATGCCTGATCTGTTGTTTGTGTTGTGTTAACAGATCTGGCCAGTTGGGCAATTTGATGTGGGGTACTACTGATAGGTCTAGCAGTGTTGTGTACCAGGGTTGCCTTGCCCATGTTGGTGCTATCAGTATGAGTTTGAGTTTGTTTTGACTCAATTTGTTTACTAGATATGGAAGGAGAGGGAGAGGGGGAAAAGCGTATGCAAATATCCCTGACCAGTTTATCCATAGGGCATTGCCTTGGGACTGCCTGTGTGGGTATCTGGATGCGAAGTTTTTGGCATTTTGCGTTCTCTTTTGCTGCAAATAGGTCTATTTGAGGTGTTCCCCAGAGTTTGAAGTAAGTGTTTAGAATTTGGGGGTGAATTTCCCATTCGTGGACTTGTTGGTGAACTCGAGAGAGATTGTCTGCAAGTTGATTCTGGATCCCTGGAATAAACTGTGCTATTAGGCGAACGTGGTTGTGAATTGCCCATCGCCATATCTTTTGTGCTAGAAGGCTCAGCTGCGTTGAGTGTGTCCCCCCCTGTTTGTTTAGATAATACATTGTTGTCATGTTGTCTGTTTTGACAAGAATGTATTTGTGAGTTATGATTGGTTGGAATACTTTTAGTGCTTGAAAAACTGCTAGCAGTTCCAGGTGATTTATGTGCAGTTTTGTTTGATGTACGTCCCATTGTCCTTGTATGCTGTGTTGATCGAGGTGTGTTCCCCACCCAGTCATGGAAGCATCTGTTGTTATTACGTATTGTGGCACTGGGTCTTGGAAAGGCCGCCCTTTGTTTAAATTTATACTGTTCCACCATTGAAGCGAGAGGTATGTTGGGCGGTCTATGAACACCAGATCTAGAAGGTGACCCTGTGCTTGTGACCATTGTGATGCTAGGCACTGTTGTAAGGGCCTCATGTGCAGTCTTGCGTTCAGGACAATGGCTATGCATGAGGACATCATGCCTAGGAGTTGTAATATCATCTTTGCTTGTATTCTCTGTGTTGGATACATGCGTTGTATGATCTTGTTGAAATTTTGAATTCTCTGTGGACTTGGAGTGGCTAATCCTTCTGTTGTGTCTATTATGGCTCCTAGGTATTGTTGTACTTTGCACGGCAGAATGTGTGATTTTGCATAGTTGATGGTGAAACCTAGTTTGTAGAGGTTTTGTATGACCTGATTTGTGTGGTGTGAGCACCTTGTCAGTGAGTTGGTCTTGATTAGCCAGTCGTCTAGATACGGGAATACGTGTATTTGCTGCCTTCTGATGTGTGCAGCCACTACTGCTAGACATTTTGTAAAGACTCTTGGTGCGGTTGTTAAACCAAACGGCAATACTTTGAATTGGTAATGTATTCCTTTGAATACAAACCTGAGGTATTTCCTGTGCGACTGATGTATTGGTATGTGGAAATACGCGTCTTTGAGATCTAAGGTTGTCATGTAGTCCTGTTGCTTTAGCAATGGTAACACTTCTTGTAGCGTGACCATGTGAAAGTGTTCTGATTTGATATAGGTGTTTAGTGTTCTGAGGTCTAGGATTGGTCTCAGTGTTTTGTCCTTTTTTGGTATTAGGAAGTACAGTGAATAAACTCCTGTGTTTATTTGTGTTTCTGGTACTAGTTCTATTGCGTTCTTTTGCAATAATGCTTGAACTTCTGTTTCCAGAAGGTCTGAATGTTGTTTTGATAAATTCTGTGCTTTTGGTGGTATGTTTGGAGGGATTTGTAGAAATTCTATGCAATAACCATGTTGGATAATTGCTAAGACCCAAGTGTCTGTAGTTATTTCCTCCCATGCTTGGTAATACTGACCTATTCTTCCCCCCACTGGTGTTGTGTGGAGGGGATGAGTGACATGTGAGTCACTGCTTGGTTGTAGGGGTTTTGGGGCTTTGAAATTTTCCCCTATTCCTAGGGAATTGTCCTCTGTATTGGCCCCGAAAGCCTCCCCTCTGGTACTGTCCCTGGTAGCTGGACGGTGTTGCCTGTGAGGTGCTGGCTTGTGTGGCCTGACCCCGAAACCCCCCTCTAAAGGTTGTTTTGCGGAAGGTGCTGTAAGTGCCTCTGCTCTGCGGGGAGTAGAGTGCGCCCATGGCTTTAGCAGTGTCAGTGTCCTTTTTGAGTTTCTCAATTGCCGTGTCCACTTCTGGTCCGAACAGTTGTTTCTCATTGAATGGCATATTGAGCACTGCCTGCTGTATCTCTGGTTTAAAACCAGACGTTCGTAGCCATGCGTGCCTTCTTATAGTCACAGATGTGTTAATTGTTCTTGCAGCTGTGTCCGCTGCATCCATAGAGGAGCGTATCTGATTATTAGATATGTTCTGTCCTTCCTCAACCACCTGTTTCGCCCTTTTTTGTAGCTCTTTAGGTAGATGCTCAATGAGGTGTTGCATCTCGTCCCAATGGGCTCTGTCATAGCGCGCAAGTAGTGCTTGAGAGTTAGCGATGCGCCACTGGTTTGCAGCTTGTACTGCGACTCTCTTTCCGGCTGCATCGAACTTGCGGCTCTCTTTATCTGGGGGTGGTGCATCCCCAGATGTGTGGGAGTTGGCTCTCTTGCGAGCTGCTCCTACTACGACGGAATCTGGTGGCAGCTGCGAGGTGATGAAAACAGGGTCTGTGGGAGGTGCTTTACATTTCTTTTCCACCCTTGGTGTTATTGCTCTACTCTTGACCGGCTCCTTGAAGATTTCCTTTGCGTGCCGAAGCATTCCTGGGAGCATAGGCAGGCTTTGGTAGGAGCTATGGGTGGAGGAGAGGGTGTTGAATAAGAAGTCATCCTCGACTGGTTCCGAGTGTAGGGACACGTTGTGGAACTCTGCTGCTCTAGCCACCACTTGTGAGTATGCTGTGCTATCTTCCGGTGGTGATGGCTTTGTAGGATACACCTCTGGACTGTTGTCCGAGACTGGGGCGTCGTACAAGTCCCAAGCGTCTTGGTCCTGGTCACCTTGGCTCATGGTGGTGTGAGCCGGGGAATGTGATGGAGTTTGTGCTGGTGAAACGTTAGTTACAGGTGGAGGAGAGGGTGGCGGAGTTACCCTTTTCACCATTTTTGTTTGTGGTGCTTGGTCTGACTGAAACTCCAGTCTCCTTTTTCTCCTAATAGGGGGAAGGGTGCTTATTTTCCCTGTTCCTTCCTGTATAAAAATACGTTTCTGAGTGTGGTCCACTTCGGTGGATTGCAACTCTTCCTCAAATCTATGCTTTCGCATCTGAGAGGACAGTGATTGCTCCTCTGTATAGGAACTAGTAGTTGGGTCGGTTGCGGGTTGTTTTGGCACCGAAACCCTGTCTGTACTCTTTTTCGGCTCCGAGGTGACCTTCTTCTTTTTCGGAGTCGAACCCTCTCGGCGCCGATCTTCCTCGGTGCCGCTGTCTCTGCGTCGAGCAGTTTCGGCTCCGCTATCTCTGCGTCGATCTCTTTCAGCAGCACTTTCTCGGTCCCGAGAAGGCTGCGTGCTGGTGTCTCGACCGGAGTCGGACGATCTCGGCACTGTTTCGGCCTTTTTCGGTGCCGATGGTCGGTCACCGAATTTATGGGTCGAGCCATGGCCTGGTGGCAGTGGCGTCCCCTGGGCCTTGTCACTTTTCTTGTGTGTTGTTTTCGACGTCTTAGTCACAGTTCTTTGATCGTCGAATTCCTCGGAGTCCGATTCGTGGATCGAGAAGGTTTCTTCTTCCTCTTGTTCCTCGAACTCTCGGTGTGCTGTCGGCGTGGACGCCATCTGAAGTCTTCTGGCTCGACGGTCACGGAGTATTTTTCGGGACCGGAACGCACGACAGGCCTCGCAAGTCTCTTCACTGTGCTCAGGCGACAGGCACAGGTTACAGACCAAATGTTGGTCTGTATACGGGTATTTGTTGTGGCATTTGGGACAGAAACGGAACAGGGTCCGTTCCATCAGCGTTGTTTTACACGCGGTCGGGCCGACCAGGCCCCGACGGGGGATCGAAAGCTACCCCAAAGGGCACCGGAGCTCTTCAAACTTCGATGCGGTGTCGATTCTATCTAAGCCGATCCCGAACGCAACAATACCGACGTAATCTTCCGATAGTTAGCTAACGTTCCGTTCCGAAACTCGGAGCGACAGGAACACGTCCGAACCCGATGGCGGAAAGAAAACAATCGAAGATGGAGTCGACGCCCATGCGCAATGGAGACAAGGAGGAGGAGTCCCTCGGTCCCGTGACTTGAAAGACTTCTTCGAAGAAAAACAACTTGTAACACACCGACCCAACACCAGATGGCGGGCTATGCACAACATGTGTATCTACAGCGACAGATGCCATCGAACATATATTTACAAACGTACAATTGTTTAAGATCTACTTCTAAACGGCTACAGGCTCCCGGGGAGGCGGGTGGGCGCATGTGAATCTGCAGCAACTCATGCCACGAACAGATGTACACTGGGTAAGTGACATTTTCCGTTCGATGGCATGTGTAGCTGCAGATACACATGCTGTGCATAGACTAGTAAGCAGTTATCTCCCCAAAAGCGGTGGTTCAGCCTGTAGGAGTTGAAGTAGTTTGAAATAATGTTCTTAGTACAGCCTGACCTACTGTGGCTTGTTGTGCCGCTAACACATCTACACAGTAGTGCTTCGTAAATGTATGAGGCGTAGACCATGTTGCTGCCTTACATATTTCGTTCATTGGAATATTTCCTAGAAAGGCCATGGTAGCCCCTTTCTTTCTGGTTGAGTGTGCCTTTGGTGTAATAGGCAGCTCTCTCTTTGCTTTAAGATAGCAGGTTTGAATACACTTAACTATCCACCTGGCAATGCCTTGTTTTGAAATTGGATTTCCTGTATGAGGTTTTTGAAAGGCAATAAATAGTTGTTTTGTCTTCCTAATTTGTTTAGTTCTGTCAATGTAGTAAATTAGTGCTCTCTTGATGTCTAATGTATGTAGTGCTCTTTCAGCTACGGAATCTGGCTGTGGGAAGAACACTGGTAATTCTACTGTTTGATTTAAGTGGAACGGTGAGATAACCTTTGGTAAGAATTTTGGATTTGTTCTTAGAACTACTTTATTCTTGTGTACTTGAATAAATGGTTCTTGTATGGTAAATGCCTGAATCTCACTCACTCTTCTTAGAGATGTGATGGCAATGAGAAATGCAACTTTCCACGTTAAGTATTGCATTTCACAAGAATGCATGGGTTCGAAAGGTGGACCCATGAGCCTTGTTAAGACAATGTTGAGGTTCCATGAAGGAACAGGAGGTGTCCTTGGTGGTATAATTCTCTTTAGGCCTTCCATAAACGCTTTAATGACAGGTATTCTAAATAGGGAAGTTGAATGAGTAATCTGCAGGTAAGCAGATATTGCGGTGAGATGTATCTTTATAGAAGAGAAAGCTAGATTTGATTTTTGCAAATGTAGTAAATATCCTACTACATCTTTTGGAGATGCGTGCAATGGTTGGATTTGATTATTATGGCAGTAACAAACAAATCTTTTCCATTTATTTGCATAGCAGTGTCTAGTGGAAGGTTTTCTAGCTTGTTTTATGACCTTCAAACACTTGTGTAAGGTCTAAGTGTCCAAATTCTAGGATTTCAGGAGCCAAATTGCTAGATTCAGCGATGCTGGGTTTGGATGCCTGATCTGTTGTTTGTGTTGTGTTAACAGATCTGGTCTGTTGGGTAGCTTGACATGAGGTACTACTGAAAGGTCTAGTAGTGTTGTATACCAAGGTTGTCTTGCCCATGTTGGTGCTATTAGTATGAGTTTGTTTTGACTCAATCTGATTACTAGATATGGAAGGAGAGGGAGAGGGGGAAAAGCGTACGCAAATATCCCTGACCAATTCATCCATAGAGCATTGCCTTGGGATTGATGGTGTGGGAACCTGGATGCGAAGTTTTGGCATTTTGCGTTTTCTTTTGTTGCAAATAGATCTATTTGAGGTGTTCCCCAAATTTGAAAGTAAGTGTTCAGTATTTGGGGGTGAATTTCCCATTCGTGGACTTGTTGGTGATCCCGAGAGAGATTGTCTGCTAGCTGGTTCTGGATCCCTGGAATAAATTGTGCTATTAGGCGAATGTGGTTGTGAATTGCCCAATGCCATATTTTTTGTGTTAGGAGACACAACTGTGTCGAGTGTGTCCCCCCCTGTTTGTTTAAATAATACATTGTTGTCATGTTGTCTGTTTTGACAAGAATGTATTTGTGGGTTATCATGGGTTGAAATGCTTTTAACGCTAGAAATACTGCTAACAGTTCTAAGTGATTTATATGAAACTTCTTTTGATGTATGTCCCATTGTCCTTGGATGCTGTGTTGATTGAGGTGTGCTCCCCACCCTGTCATGGAAGCATCCGTTGTTATGACGTATTGTGGCACTGGGTCTTGGAAAGGCCGCCCTTTGTTTAAATTTGTACTGTTCCACCATAGAAGCGAGATGTATGTCTATCAACACCAGATCTAGAAGTTGACCCTGTGCATGTGACCATTGTGATGCTAGGCATTGTTGTAAGGGCCGCATGTGCAATCTTGCGTTTGGGACAATGGCTATGCATGAAGACATCATGCCTAGGAGTTTTAATACCATTTTTGCTTGTATCTTTTGTGTTGGATACATGGCCTGTATCACCTTGTGAAATGTTTGGACCCTTTGTGGACTTGGAGTGGCTATCCCTTCTGTTGTGTTGATTGTCGCTCCTAAGTATTGCTGTGTTTGACACGGCAAAAGGTGTGACTTTGCATAGTTGATGGAGAAACCCAGCTTGTGAAGGGTCTGTATGACATACTTTGTGTGACGTGAACACCTTGTTAGCGTGTTGGTCTTGATTAACCAGTCGTCTAAGTAAGGGAACACGTGTATTTGCTGCCTTCTGATATGTGCAGCTACTACTGCCAGGCATTTTGTAAAGACTCTTGGCGCAGTTGTTATTCCGAATGGCAACACTTTGAATTGGTAATGTATTCCTTTGAATACGAACCTTAGGTATTTCCTGTGGGAAGGATGTATCAGTATGTGGAAATACGCATCCTTTAGGTCTAATGTTGTCATGTAGTCTTGCTGTTTGAGCAGTGGGATAACGTCTTGTAATGTGACCATGTGAAAGTGGTCTGATTTGATGTAGGTATTTAGTGTTCTGAGATCTAGTATTGGTCTCAGAGTTTTGTCCTTCTTTGGTATTAGAAAATACAGTGAGTAAACTCCTGTGTTTTTCTGTAGGCTTGGTACTAATTCTATTGCGTCCTTTTGTAGTAATGCTTGAACTTCTAGTCCTAGAAGATCTATATGCTGTTTTGACATATTGTGTGTTTTCGGTGGGACGTTTGGAGGGAATTTGTAAAATTCTATGCAATAGCCATGTTGGATAATTGCTAAGTCCCAAGTGTCTGTTGTTATTTCTTCCCCAGATTCGTAGAATTGGCCTCGTCTTCCCCCCACTGGTGTTGTGTGGTGGGGTTGTGTGACTTGTGAGTCACTGTTTATTTTGAGGGGTTTTGGGACCTTGAAATTTTTCCCCGACTTCTTGGGAATTGGCCTCCTCTATATTGTCCCCGAAAACCTCCCCTTTGATATTGACCCTGGTAGGTAGGTGGTCTTGTTTGTGAAGTGTTGGTTTCTGCGGGTTGACCCCGAAACCCTCCCCTAAAAGGTGTCTTCCGAAATGTGCCTCTGCTCTGCGGGGAGTAGAGTGCGCCCATGGCTTTGGCTGTATCGGTGTCCTTTTTTAGTTTTTCAATGGCAGTGTCTACCTCCGGCCCAAACAATTGCTGTTCATTAAACGGCATATTGAGCACAGCCTGTTGGATTTCGGGTTTGAACCCAGAATCGCGCAGCCAAGCGTGCCTCCGTATTGTGACTGCAGTGTTTATTGTCCTTGCAGCTGTATCAGCTGCATCCATGGAAGACCGTATCTGATTGTTCGAGTTACTTTGTCCCTCTTCCACCACTTGTTGCGCTCTTTTTTGGAACTCCTTGGGAAGGTGTTCGATGAGATGTTGCATTTCATCCCAATGAGCCCTGTCGTATCTTGCCAAGAGTGCTTGCGAGTTGGCGATACGCCACTGATTTGCTGCTTGTGCTGCAACTCTTTTTCCCGCTGCATCAAATTTGCGGCTCTCCTTGTCTGGAGGTGGTGCGTCGCCTGATGTCTGAGAGTTGGCTCTTTTACGAGCTGCCCCCACAACTACTGAGTCCGGTGTTAGTTGTGTTGTAATAAATATTGGGTCTGTGGGAGGTGCCTTATATTTTTTCTCCACCCTTGGAGTTATGGCTCTGCCTTTAACTGGCTCCTGAAATATTTGTTTTGAGTGCCTTAGCATTCCTGGGAGCATGGGAAGGCTTTGATACTGGCTATGGGTGGAGGACAGGGTGTTAAAGAGA
This sequence comes from Pleurodeles waltl, assembly GCF_031143425.1. Taxonomy (NCBI): domain Eukaryota; kingdom Metazoa; phylum Chordata; class Amphibia; order Caudata; family Salamandridae; genus Pleurodeles; species Pleurodeles waltl. Next base: position 423,602,377 of record NC_090450.1, read on the forward strand.
AAGTCATCCTCAATAGGTTCCGAATGTAGTGAGACATTGTGGAATTCGGCTGCCCTTGCGACCACCTGTGCATATGATGTACTGTCCTCAGGTGGTGACGGTTTAGTTGGATATGAGTCTAGATTATTGTCAGACACTGGGGCGTCGTAGAGGTCCCATGCATCGGGATCATCCTGGCTCATTGTGGTATGAGCTGGTGAGTGCGTTAGTGGTGGAGTTTGCGCCGGTGATGTATGTGTTGATTGTGGTGGAGAAGGTGGTGGTGTTACTTTCTTTACCACCTTTGCTTGTGGTTGCTTGTCCCCTTGTTGGAAAACAAGTTTCCTTTTCATCCTGATTGGGGGAAGAGTGGTTATCTTCCCTGTGTCTTCCTGGATGTGAAGCCTCCTTTGAGTGTAGTCAGTTTCTACAGTTTGAAGCTCTTCACCAAATCTATGCAATTGGGTGTTTAGTCCCTGTTCCTCTGTATAGGAACTAATTTTCGGTTCCGAGGCTTTTTTCGGTACCGAAACCTTTTCGGTAGGCTTTTTAGGCTCCGAAGAAGATTTCTTTGATTTCAGCGTGGTATCTCGGTGCCGAACAACTTCGGTGCCGCTGTCTCTGCGCCGAATTGTCTCGGAGACGGTGTCTCGGCTCTGAGGTTGCTGTGTGGCGGTATCACGACCGGAGTCGGATGACTTCGACACCAGCATGCCCTTTTTCGGTGCCTTGGCTCGGTCACCTAATTTTTGGGTTAAGCCATGGCCTGTTGGCAGTGGCGTCCCCTGGGCTTTTGTGGACTTTTCATGAGTCCTAATTTTCGACGTCTTACTCACGGTTGTTATGTCTTCGGCGTCTGATTCCCCCGAATCTGACTCTTGGATTGTGAACGCTTCCTCTTCGTCCTCGAACCGATGTTGTCCTGTCGGCGTGGATGCCATTTGCAATCTTCTGGCTCTTCGGTCTCTGAGCGTCTTCATCGACCAAAATGCTCAACAGGCTTCACATGTATCGTCCTTGTGCTCCGGGGACAGGCACAAGTTATAGATCAGATGCTGATCCGCATACGGATATTTGTGATGGCATTTAGGACAGAAGCGGAACGGGGTCTGTTCCATCAGTCTTGAAGTTGCACGCGGTCGGGCCGACTAGGCCCCGACGGGGGATCGAAATTACCCCGAAGGGCCACCGGAGCTCTTCAAGATTCGGTGTCGATTTGTTCTAACTAACCCGATACCGAACAAAACAATACCGATGATTTTTTCCGAGATTCTAACTAACTTTCCGACCCGAAACACGGAGCGAAAAGGAACACGTCCGAACCCGATGGCGGAAAAAAAACAATCTATGATAGAGTCGACGCCCATGCGCAACGAAACCGAAAGGGGAGGAGTCCCTCAGTCTTGTGACTCGAAAAGACTTCTTCGAAGAAAAACAACTTGTAACACTCCGAGCCCAACACCAGACAGCGGACTGTGCACAGCATGTGTATCTGCAGCTACACATGCCATCGAACATATATTTACAAATATACAGATGTTCAAGATCAACTTCTAAACGGCTACAGGCTCCCGGGGAGGCGGGTGGGCGCATGTGAATCTGCAGCGACTAATGCCACGAACAGATGTACACTGGGTAAGTGACATTTTCCGTTCGGTGGCATGTGTACCTGCAGATACACATGCTGTACATAGACTAGTAAGCAGTTATCTCCCCAAAAGCGGTGGTTCAGCCTGTAGGAGTTGAAGTTGTCTGAAACAATGTTCGTAGTACTGCTTGGCCTACTGTGGCTTGCTGTGTTGTTAGCACGTCTACACAGTAGTGTTTGGTAAATGTATGAGGCGTAGACCATGTAGCTGCCTTACATATTTCTGTCATTGGAATATTTCCTAGAAAGGCCATGGTAGCACCTTTCTTTCTAGTTGTGTGTGCCTTTGGTGTAATAGGCAGTTCTCTTTTAGCTTTAAGATAACAGGTTTGAATGCACTTAACTATCCATCTAGCAATGCCTTGCTTAGAAATTGGATTTCCTGTATGAGGTTTTTGGAAAGCAATAAATAATTGTTTTGTGAATTAGTTTTGTTCTGTCAATGTAGTACATTAACGCTCTTTTGATGTCCAATGTATGTAGTGCTCTTTCAGCTACAGAGTCTGGCTGTGGGAAGAACACTGGTAATTCTACTGTTTGATTTAAGTGGAACGGTGATATGACTTTTGGTAAAAATTTAGGATTTGTTCGTAGAACTACTTTATGCTTGTGTATCTGAATAAATGGTTCTTGTATGGTAAATGCTTGAATCTCACTTACTCTTCTTAAAGATGTGATGGCAATTAAAAATGCAACTTTCCATGTTAAGTATTGCATTTCACAAGAGTGCATGGGCTCAAAAGGTGGACCCATGAGTCGTGTTAAGACAATGTTGAGGTTCCACGAAGGAACTGGTGGTGTTCTTGGTGGTATAATTCTCTTTAGACCTTCCATAAATGCTTTTATGACTGGTATTCTAAATAGAGAAGTTGAGTGCGTAATTTGCAGGTAAGCTGAAATTGCTGTAAGATGTATTTTAATGGAAGACAAAGCTAGCTTTGATTTTTGCAAATGTAGTAAGTATCCTACGATGTCTTTGGCAGATGCGTGTAAGGGTTGAATTTGATTATGGTGGCAGTAATAAACAAATCTTTTCCACTTATTTGCATAGCAATGTCTAGTGGTAGGTTTCCTTGCTTGTTTTATGACCTCCATACATTCCTGTGTAAGGTCTAAACGTCCGAACTCTAGGACTTCAGGAGCCAGATTGCTAGATTCAGCGATGCTGGATTTGGGTGTCTGATCTGTTGTTTGTGTTGCGTTAACAGATCTGGTATGTTTGGTAGTTTGACATGAGGCACTACTGAGAGGTCTAGTAGTGTTGTGTACCAAGGTTGCCTTGCCCATGTTGGTGCTATTAGTATGAGTTTGAGTTTGTTTTGACTCAGCTTGTTTACTAGATATGGAAGGAGTGGGAGAGGGGGAAAAGCGTAAGCAAATATCCCTGACGAACTCATCCATAACGCATTGCCCTGAGACTGATCTTGTGGGTACCTGGATGCGAAGTTTTGGCATTTTGAGTTTTCCTTTGTTGCAAACAGATCTATTTGTGGCGTTCCCCAACTCTGGAAGTAAGTATTCAGTATTTGGGGGTGAATCTCCCATTCGTGGATCTGCTGGTGATCCCGAGAAAGATTGTCCGCTAGCTGGTTCTGAATTCCTGGAATAAATTGTGTATTAGGCGAATGTGGTTGTGAATCGCCCAATGCCATATTTTCTGTGCCAGGAGCCGCAACTATGTTGAGTGTGTGCCTCCCTGTTTGTTTAGGTAATACATCGTTGTCATGTTGTCTGTTTTGACAAGAATGTGTTTGTAGCTTATTATGGGTTGAAATGCTTTCAGCGCTAGAAATACTGCCAATAGTGCTAAGTGATTTATGTGAAACTGTTTTTGGTGAGTGTCCCATTGTCCTTGGATGCTGTATTGATTGAGGTGTGCTCCCCACCCTATCATGGAGGCATCTGTTGTTATTACGTATTGTGGCACTGGGTCTTGGAAAGGCCGCCCTTGGTTTAAATGTATACTGTTCCACCATTGAAGCGAGGTGTATGTTTGGCGGTCTACCAACACCAGATCTAGAATTTGACCCTGTGCCTGTGACCACTGTGATGCTAGGCACTGTTGTAAGGGCCGCATGTGCAACCTTGCGTTTGGGACAATGGCTATGCATGAGGACATCATGCCTAGGAGTTTCATCACCTTTTTTACTTGTATTTTTTGATTTGGATACATGGCCTGTATTACATTGTGAAATGCCTGAACCCTTTGTGGACTTGGAGTGGCAATCCCTTTTGCTGTGTTGATTGTCGCCCCTAAATATTGCTGTGTTTGACACGGCAGAAGGTGTGACTTTGTGTAGTTGATTGAGAAACCTAGTTTGTGTAGGGTTTCTATGACATACTTTGTGTGTTGTGAACACCTTTCTAGAGTGTTGGTTTTGATTAACCAATCGTGTAGGTACGTGAACACATGTATTTGCTGCCTTCTGATATGTGCAGCTACTACTGCGAGGCACTTTGTAAAAACTCTTGGCGCAGTTGTTATTCCGAATGGCAACACCTTGAATTGGTAATGTGTTCCTTGGAATACAAACCTTAAGTACTTTTTGTGTGAAGGATGTATTGGTATATGGAAATATGCATCCTTTAGGTCTAGTGTTGTCATGTAGTCTTGTTGTTTGAGTAGTGGGATTACATCTTGTAATGTCACCATGTGAAAGTGATCTGATTTGATGTAGGTATTTAATGTTCGGAGATCTAATATAGGTCTCAGAGTCTTGTCTTTTTTGGGTATGAGAAAGTACAGAGAGTAAACTCCTGTTCCTTTCTGGTGTTCTGGTACTAATTCTATTGCTTCTTTTAGTAGTAATGCCTGAACTTCTAGTCCTACAAGATCTATATGTTGTTTTGACATATTGTGTGTTTTCGGTGGCAGTTTGGAGGGAATTTGAGAAATTCTATGCAATAACCATGCTGGATAATTGCCAGTACCCAAGTGTCTGTTGTTATCTCCTCCCAATGTTTGTAAAATTGTCTTAGTCTCCCCCCCACAGGTGTTATGTGTTGGGGATGTGCGACTTGGAAGTCATTGTTTGTTTTGAGGGGTTTTGGGGCTCTGGAACTTCCCTCTATTTTTTGGGAATTGTGCCCCTCTATATTGCCCCCGAAAGCTTCCCCGCTGGTATTGGCTTTGATAAGTGGGCCTTGCTTGCGAGGTTGTGGCCTCTGTAGGTTGACCTCGAAACCCTCCCCTAAATGGTGTTTTGCTAAATGTGCCTCTGCTTTGTGGGGAGTAGAGTGGGCCCATGGCTTTTGCGGTATCAGTATCTTTTTTGAGTTTTTCAATAGCAGTGTCGACTTCCGGCCCAAACAACTGCTGTTCATTAAAAGGCATATTCAGCACGGCTTGTTGTATTTCCGGCTTGAATCCTGACGTACGCAACCATGTGTGTCTCCTTATTGTTATTGCAGTATTTACTGTCCTTGCAGCTGTATCTGCTACGTCCATTGATGACCGTATCTGATTATTGGAGATACTTTGTCCTTCTTCTACCACTTGTTGTGCCCTTTTCTGGAACTCTTTGGGTAAGTGTTCTATGAAATGCTGCATTTCGTCCCAATGAGCTCTATCGTATCTTGCCAAAAGTGCTTGTGAATTGGCAATACGCCATTGGTTTGCTGCAACTCTTTTACCCTCAGCATCGAGTTTGCGACTCTCCTTGTCTGGAGGTGGTGCATCTCCCGAGGTATGAGAGTTTGCTCTCTTGGGAGCTGCCCCAACAACCACAGAATCTGGTGTTAATTGCTGCGTAATATAAACAGGGTCTGTTGGTGGTGGCTTGTACTTTTTTTTCCACCCTTGGAGTTATGGTTCTGCCTTTAACAGGCTCCTGAAATATTTGTTTTGAATGTTTTAGCATTCCTGGGAGCATAGGTAAGCTTTGGTATTGGCTATGAGTGGAGGAGAGTGTATTAAATAAAAAGTCATCCTCAATTGGTTCTGAATGCAAGGTGACATTATGAAACGCAGCTGCCCTTGAGACCACCTGCGTGTAGGATGTACTGTCTTCAGGTGGCGACGGCCTTGTAGGGTAACAGTCTGGGCTGTTATCTGATACAGGAGCATCATAAAGGTCCCATGCATCAGGATCATCTTGACTCATTGCAGTATGAGTCGGAGATTGCATCAGTGGAGGAGTGGCTACCGGTGATGTGTGCATTGATGGTGGTGGAGGAGTTGTTTGTCTTGCCACCTTTGCCTGTGGCTGCTTGTCCTTTTCTTGAAAGGCAAGTCTTCTTTTCATTTTAATTGGGGGAAGAGTGCTTATCTTCCCTGTGTCTTTTTGAATGTGGAGCCTTCTTTGAATGTAGTCTGGCTCAACAGATTGAAGTTCCTCTCCGAACTTATGTCCTTGCATCTGGGAGGACAATCCCTGTTCCTCTGTGTAGGAACCTGTTTTCGGTTCCAAGGCTGGATGTTTCGGAATCGAAATCTTTTCGGTTGCCTTTTTGGGCTCCGAGGCAACCTTCTTTATTTTCGGCGTCGTGGTTTCTCGGTGCCGAACCATTTCGGTGCCACTGTCTCGGTGCCGAATCTGTTCGGGGCCGGTGTCTCGGGCCCGAGATTGCTGTGTGGCGGTATCTCGACCGGAGTCGGATGACTTCGCCACATGCATGCCCTTTTTCGGTGCCGATGATCGGTCACCTATCTTTCGGGTTAAGCCGTGGCCTGTTGGTGGTGGCGTCCCCTGGGCTTTTGTTGTCTTCTCGTGAGTTTTATGTTTCGATGTTTTACTCACGGTTTTCGGCGTTTCTTCGGGATTGAGCTCGTCAGAGTCCGATTCATGGATGGAGAAGGTTTCTTCTTCCTCCTCCAAACGCCCTTGTCCTGTCGGCGCCGACGCCATCTGCAGTCTTCTTGCTCTTCGGTCTCTTAATGTCTTCCTCGACCGAAACGCTCAACAGGCTTCACAGGTATCCTCCTTGTGCTCTGGAGACAGACACAAGTTACAGACCAGATGCTGATCTGTATTTGGATACTTGTTATGGCATTTTGGGCAGAAGCGGAATGGGGTCCGTTCCATCAGCCTTGAAGAGACACGTGGCCGGGCCGACCAGGCCCCGACGGGGGGATCGAAAAAACCCTGAAGGGCCACCGGAGCTCTTTAAAAGTCGGTGTCGATCTGTTATAACTAACCCGATACCGAACGTAAACAATACCGACGATTTTTCCGAGAATCTAACTAACTTTCCGACCTGAAACACGGAGCGAAAAGCAACACGTCCGAACCCGATGGCGGAAAAAAAACAATCTAAGATGGAGTCGACGCCCATGCGCAATGGAGCCGAAATGGGAGGAGTCCCTCGATCTCGTGACTCGAAAAGACTTCTTCGAAGAAAAACAACTTGTAACACTCCGAGCCCAACACCAGATGGCGGGATGTGCACAGCATGTGTATCTGCAGCTACACATGCCACCGAACATATATATATATATATATATATATATATATACATATATACATATATATATATATATATACACACACACACACACACACACACACATACATATGTACAAGTGAATGTTGAACTTAAATGGCTACAGGCTCCCGGGGAGGTGGGAGGGTGCATGTAAATCTGCAGCAGAATATGCCACGAACAGATGTACACTGGGTAAGTGACACTTTCCGTTCGATGGCATGTGTAGCTGCAGCTACACATGCTATGCATAGACTACAAAGCAGTTTTTCCTCCCATAAAAGTGGTGGTTAGCCTGTAGGAGTTGAAGTTGTTTGAAATAATGTTCTTAGTACAGCTTGGCCTACTGTGGCTTGTTGCGCTAACACATCTACACAGTAATGTTTGGTAAATGTATGTGGTGTTGACCAAGTGGCTGCTTTACAAATTTCAGCCATTGGTATATTTCCTAAGAAAGCCACTGAAGCCCCTTTTTTCCTCGTGGAATGTGCTTTAGGTGCAACTAAGAGCTGCCTTTTAGCTTTAAGGTAACATGTTTGGAAGCATTTTACTATCCACCTTGCTAAACCTTGTTTTGAAATGGGGTTACCAGTATGTGGTTTTTGGAAAGCCACAAATAACTGTTTAGTCTTTCTAAATGATTTTATTCTATCTATGTAATACATTAGGGCTCTTTTAATATCTAATGTATGCAGGGCTCTTTCTGCCACAGAATCTGGCTGTGGGAAGAAGACTGGTAGTTCTCCTGTTTGATTGATATGAAAAGGTGATATAACTTTTGGAAGAAATTTAGGGTTAGTTCGTAGTATGACTTTATGTTTGTGTACTTGTATGAACGGTTCTTGAATTGTGAAAGCTTGGATTTCACTAACTCTTCGCAATGAAGTAATTGCAACTAGGAAGGCAACTTTCCATGTTAGGTATTGAATCGGACATGAGTGCATAGGTTCAAATGGCGGGCCCATAACTTGTGTGAGCACTATGTTTAGATTCCACAAAGGCACTGGAGGCGTTTTAGATGGGATGATGCGTTTCAACACTTCCATGAAGGTTTGATAACAGGAACTCTAAATAAATAGCTGGGCTGTATATTTTGCAAGTACGCGGAGACTGCAGTGAGATGTATTTTTATGGATGAAAAAGCTAAGTTTGCTTTTTGCAAATGAAGCAAATGACATACAATGTCTTGTATTGATGCTGAAAGAGGGGTAATTTGTTTAGATTGACAGTAATGCACAAATCTTTTCCATTTGTTGGCATAGCACTGCCTGGTAGTGGGTTTTCTTGCTTGTTTAATTACTTCCATACATTCAGTTGGTAGTTGTAGATACCCAAATTCTATGACCTCAGAAGCCAAATCGCTAGATTGAGTATGTTAGGATTTGGATGCCTGATCTGCTGTTTGTTTCGTGTTAACAGATCTGGTCTGTTTGGGAGTTTGATATGTGGTACTACTGACAGGTCTAATAGTGTTGTGTACCAGGGTTGATGTGCCCACATTGGTGCTATGAGTATCAGTTTGAGCGTGCTTTGACGCAGTTTGTTGACTAGAAATGGAATGAGTGGGAGAGGGGGGGAAAGCGTAAGCAAATATCCCTGATCAATTCATCCATAGAGCATTGCCCTTGGAAAGGGGATGTGGGTACCTGGATGCAAAGTTTTGGCATTTTGCGTTTTTGCTGGTGGCAAACAGATCTATGTCTGGTGATACCTATTGTTGAAAGTATAGTTGAAGCACTTTAGGGTGAATCTCCCACTCGTGTGTTTGTTGATGATCTCTGCTGAGAACATCTGCCAATTGGTTGTGTATCCCTGGAATGTATTGTGCTACTAGGTGAATTTTGTTGTGGATTGCCCATTGCCAAATTTTTGGGGCTAGGAGGGAGAGTTGGGATGAATGGGTCCCTCCTTGTTTGTTAAGGTAATACATTGTTGTCATGTTGTCTGTTTTGATCAGGACATTCTTGTGAGTTAGAAGAGGCTGGAAAGCTTTGAGTGCTAGGAAGACAGCTAAGTGATTTATGTGTAACTGTTTGTGTTTGGCTTCCCATTGTCCTTGAATGTTGTGATTGTTGAGGTGAGCCCCCCAGCCAATCATTGATGCATCTGTTGTAAGTATGGTCTGAGGCACGTGGTCTTGAAATGGCCGCCCTTTGTTCAGGTTTGTGGAATTCCACCACTGAAGGGACATGCATGTTTGGCAGTCTAGCAACACTAGATCTTGAAGTTGACCCTGTGCCTGTGACCATTGCTGTGCAAGGCACTGTTGTAAAGGCTGCATGTTTAGTCTTGCATGTGGGACAATGGCAATACAAGATGCCATCATGCCCAATAGTTTCATCACGAATTTCACAGTGTACTGTTGGGCTGGCTGTATTTGTGGCAATGTATTGCTAAATGCTTGTATTCTTTGTGGACTTGGGCTTACAAGCGTTGTTTGAGTATTTAGTGTTGCTCCTAAATACTGTTGAATTTGAGCGGGTTGTAGGTGTGATTTTTGTTAGTTTATGGAGAACCGTAGGTTGTGTAGGGTTTGTATTACATAATGCGTATGGTTTTGACACTGTGTATGACTGTTGGATTTTATTAGCCAATCGTCCAGATATGGAAAGACATTAATGTGTTGCCTTCTTAGGTAGGCTGCAACTACCGCCAGTCATTTTGTGAATACTCTGGGAGCTGTTGTTATTCCGAAGGGTTACACTTTGAACTGATAATGCTTTCCTTGAATGACAAACCTGAGATATTTTCTGCGCGCTGGATGGATAGGTATGTGAAAATACGCATCTTTGAGGTCTAATGTTGCCATGAAATCGTGTTGTTGAAGTAGTGGGACAACATCCTGTAGTGTTACCATGTGAAAATGTTCTGACAGGATGTAAAAATTGAGGGTTCTGAGATTTAATATTGACCTTAAGGTTCCATCCTTTTTGGGAATGAGGAAATACAGTGCGTAAACTCCTGTTCCTATTTGATTTTGTGGCACTGCCTCTCTTGCTTGTTTGAGTAATAGAGATTTTACTTCCTCTTCCAACAGGACGAATGTTGTGTGGAGAGGTTGTGTGGTTTTGTGGAATTCACGTCAATTCTATGCAATAGTCATTGCGGATAATTGATAATACCCAGATGTCTGTGGTAATGGGTAGCCAATTGTTGTGGAACCTTTGCAGTCTTCCCCCCACAGGTGAGGTGTGAATTGGGAAGGGATGGCTCAAGTCACTGCTTTGTTTGTTGTGAGGCTTGTTTTGCTTTCTGATATTTTCCCCTACCTCTGGGGTACTGGCCTCTGTAAGTACTTTTGAAACCACCTCGTTGATATTGAGGTTGGTAGGCCGATTGTGAGGTGGATGCCTCAGCTGTTTAGGCTCTAAATCCACCTCTGTATTGGAGTTTACGAAAGGATCTCCTGTATTGCATGGTAAACAAAGCATCCATGGCTTTTGATGTGTCCGAATCTTTTTTAAATCGCAGTGTTCACCTCTGGGCCAAAAAGCTGGTTTTGGTTAAACGGCATATTGAGGACAGCCTGTTGTATTTCAGGCTTAAATCCTGAAGACCTAAGCCTTGCGTGTCTACAGGCTACAGCTGTGTTGATGGTTCTAGCTGCTGTATCTGCAGAGTCTAGGGCTGACCTGATCTGATTATTGGTGATGACTTGCCCTTCCTCTACTTTTTGTTGTGCCCTCTTCTGCTGTTCCTTGGGGAGATGTTGTATTATGTCTTTCATCTCATCCCAGTGGGCCCTGTCGTATCTAGCCAACAATGCCTGAGAGTTGACAATCCTTCACTGGTTGGCTGCCTGCGATGCCACCTTTTTTCCCGCAGCCATCAAACTTCCTACTCTCCTTGTCTGGTGGGGGTGCATCCCTTGATGACTGCGAGTTTTCTCTTTTCCTGGCTGCGCTTACCACTACAGAGTCTGGAGGCAACTGTTGTGTGACAAAGACAGGATCAGAGGGAGGTGGCTTATATTTTTTCTCCATCATATGAGTAATTATTCTAGTTTTTACTGGCTCCTTGACTATTTGGTCAGCATGTTTTAACATGCGGGGAGCATGGGAAGCGACTGATAAGTTGCATGTGTAGAGGAAAGTGTATTAAAAAGGAAGTCATCCTCTAACGGCTCAGTATGCATGGTGACATTGTGATAGGATGCCGCCCTGGCTATGACCTGAGTGTAGCCTGTGCTTTCTTCTGGTGGTGAGGGCTTAGAGCGATAGCAATCTGGGTGGTTGTTGTTTGGAATGGGGTCTGGATCATAAAGATCCCATGGATCCACATTGTCCTGCTGTGAATCGAATGAGTGTGCTGGTGATTGCATAGGTGTAGGAATAGTAGGGGGAGAAAAAAGTAAATGAGGAGAGTGCGGACAAGACTAAGGAGGAGAAAATTGAGGAGGTGGAGGCTTCTCTTTGGTTCTTTGCACTTTAGCTGGAGGCTGAGCAGTGTCCAATTCTTCCTGAAAGGCTAATTTCCTACTTGGCTTTAGATGAGGTGCTGTTAAAATTCTGACAGTCTCTTTATGGATGTGAATCCTGGCTTGCCTTTCATCCACTGCCTCCATTTGTGAGTGTTCCTCAGTGACTTTATGGCTTTCTTTGAGTGCTTGTGAAAGTCCATGTTCCTCCGTGTAAATTGGCTTTTTCGGCTCCGAAGCTGGGTTTTTCTTTATCGAAAAAGTTACGGTCGAGGATGCTCTCGGCTCCGAAAATTATTTTCAAGATTTCAACTTGAAGGATCGATGTTTGGTGGGCTCGGAGACACAGCCTCGGCTCGAGTCCAATGGCTTGGATGGCGTGGCTTTTTCTGGTGCCAAAGTTGTGGGTTGGTCACCGAAGGTCTTTTTCCGTGTTGAGCCATGGCCATCCGGCAGTGGCATCCCCAAGGCCTTAAGTTTGGGCTTGGCTGGGACAGGGGCAGGCGTACTCACATGCTGTCCTGCCGTGACCGGTCTGTCCTCCTCAGACTCCTGCTCAGAGTCCGATCCTCGAACAGAGACAGCCAACTGTATGATCTCCTCCTTCTCGACATCAAGACGTTCGGTGCTCTTGGATGCCATCTCAAGTCTCCGTGCTCTTCTATCTCGGAGCGGGAGGATCTGCAGGCCTCGCAGTTTCCTTCCTGATGGTCTGGGGAAAGGTAGAGATTACAGACGAGATGTTGGTCTGTGTAGGGAAATTTAGCGTGGCACCGAGGACAAAAGCAGAATGGGGTCCGGTCCATGAGGCTTCCATGCGGTCTGCCCGACCAGGCCCGAGTTGGGCGCAGGCGCCCCAAAGGGCGAATAAAGATGTTTGACCCGACGGTACCGAAGTGTCGATAGAAGATGGTATGCGATCGAAACAATACCGACGAGAATTAGATAGTTTTGAAACTTTTCCGACTCGAACTATCGGAGCGAAAGGAAACACGTCCGAACCCGATGGCGGAAAGAAAACAATCTAACATGGAGTCGATGCTCATGCGCAATAGAGCCATAGAGGAGTCACCACTCGATCCCGTGACTCGAAAACACTTCTTCGAACAAAAAACTTGTAACACTCCGAGCCCAACACTAGATGACAGACGGTATGCATTGCATGTGTATCTGCAGCGACACATGCCATCGAACATTTATCTATATCTATACAGTGTACATCTGTTCGTGGCATGTAGTGCGGCAGATTCAGATGCAATGCATTATTCCGCCATCAAGTGTTGGGCTCGGAGTGTTACAAGTTGTCACGGGATCGAGTGATTCCTTCTCGCGATCATTCTGCGCATTGGCATCGACTCCGTTGTTAGATTGTTTTCTTGCAAAAGGGTGTAGGAAGGAGTGATAGAGTGTAATAACATAAATGTTGTATAGAAATAGTAAGTAAAAATAGATGTCCATGCAAATGTAAATGTATATACATATGTACAAATTAGAAAAACTGCAACGACTACAGGCTTCAGGGAAGGAGGGAGGGTGCATGTGAATCTGCAGCACTACATGCCACGAACAGATGTACTCTGTGTGTGAGGAAATGCCTCCTTGGCATGGTTACCCCCTAACCTTTTGCCTTTGCTGATGCTAAGTTATGATTTGAAAGTGTGCTGGGACCCTGCTAACCAGGCCCAGCGCTGATCCTACATTGGTGGATCAGCGGTGGGGTGTAACACTTTGCATTTGCTGGACTACTCAGCCAATACCTGATCACACGACTAAAATTCCAAAAATTGTCATTAGAAACAGATTTTTGAAATTTGAGCTATTTTTCTAAATTTTTTAAAGGCCTGCTAGCGCCTTGTGTAAGTCCCCGTTAGCATTTCTTATAGAGTTTAAACGTTTCTAAAAGTTTGGATTAAGTTCTAGAGATAGTTTTCGATTCTTAAAAGTATCACAACTTTTAGAGAAATAATGTCTAGCACAGATGAGATGGTGGTGGAACTCAACCTCACCCCTTACCTGCATCTTAGGATGTCAGAGTTATGGACTCTCTGTAAAATAAAAAATGGATCAAACCCTACCAAAGTACAGCTCCAGGAGCTTGCGGCAGACTTTGCTAGAGACCACCCCTCTGAAAACAACCTTACAGAGGGGAGAGCTAGTGACCTGAAGGAGAATTTCCCCCCTCCTGTCCTAGTGAGGGAGCCCAGGGTTCCTCAAACGCTGACTCAACAAGTGATAGTCCGAGATGATGCTTCTCCCACAGGGGAGTCCAGCAACTCTGGAAGCATTGAGGGCAACCTCAATGAAGATGACCTCCTGTTAGCCAGGATGGCCAAAAGATTGGCTTTGGAGAGACAGCTCCTAGCCATAGAAAGGGAAGGACAAGAGATGGGTTTAGCTCCCATCAATGGTGGCAACTTAAATAGGGTCAGAGAGAATACTGACATGCTAAAAATCCCCAAAGGCATTGTCACAAAATATGAAGATGGTGATGACATCACTAAATTGTTCACAGCTTTTGAGCGGGCTTGTGCAACCAGAAAAGTAAACAGATTTCACTGGGGTGCTCTCCTTTGGGTAATGTTCACTGGAAAGTGTAGGGATAGACTCCTCACACTCTCTGGAAAAGATGCAGAATCTTATGACCTCATGAAGGCTACCCTGATTGAGGGCTTTGGATTCTCCACTGAAGAGTACAGGATTAGGTTCAGGGGGGCTCAAAAATCCTCGAGCCACACCTGGGCTGATTTTGTTGACTTCTCAGTCAAAACACTGGATGGTTGGATTAATGGCAGTGGTGTAAATGATTATGAAGGGCTGTATAATTTGTTTATGAAGGAACACCTGTTAAGTAATTGTTTCAATGATAAACTGCATCAGCATCTAGTAGACCTAGGTCCAGTTTCTTCCCAAGAATTGGAAAAGAATGCAGACCACTGGGTCAAGACAAGGGTGACCAAGACTTCCACAGGGGGTGACCAAATGAAAGAGGTCACAAAGCCTCCCCAGGGGAAGAGTGTTGAGACATCCAAGGGAAAAAGTAAAGAGTCTTCTACAGGGCTCCAGAAACCTGCACAGGAGGGTGGGTCCAAAGCCTCTTCACGATCCTCATTTGGGCACAAGGGTAAAAACACTGATCCCAAAAAGGCCTGGTGTTGCAGCTGTAATCAGCATGGACACCAAACTGGAGTCAAGGCCTGTCCCAAGAAAGGTTCCACTTCCACTACTACTCCAGTTAGCACTGGACTAGCCAGTCTCCAGGTGGGATCAACAGTGTGCCCAGAGCAAATCAGGGTTCACACTGAAGCTACATTAGTCTCTGAGGGTGGGGTGGACTTAGCCACACTAGCTGCCTGGCCGCCTAAAATGCAAAAATACAGGCAGCAGCTCTTTATTAATGGGACTAGAGTAGAGGCCCTGAGGGATACAGGTGCCAGTGCCACTATGGTGACAGACAAACTGGTTTCCCCAGGACAATACCTGACTGGACAAACTTATCCAGTCACCAATGCTGACAATCAGACTAAAGTACATCCCATGGCTATGGTAAATTTATAATGGGGAGGGGTCACTGGCCTGAAACAGGTGGTGGTCTCTTCTGCTATACCAGTTGAATGTCTGCTTGGAAATTATCTGGAGTCCTCAGCATGGGCTGAGGTAGAACTCAGAACCCATGCAGCCATGCTGGGTATCCCTGAACTGGTGTGTGTCAAGACAAGGGCACAGTGCAGAGCACAGGGTGAAAAAGAGGTGTTGGAGTATGGAATAATGGCCCAGCCCTCCAAGAGAAAAGGAAAGAAGACTGGGGAACCAGCTTCAGCACAGAAAAAGAAACAGAACCTCTCTTCCCAGGAAGAAATTCTATCCCCTGAGGGAACTGAGCCTATAGAGTTCGAACATTATCAGGTTGAGCTATTGGGCCCAGGGGGACCCTCAAGGGAACAGCTGTGCAAGGTTCAAGAAACCTGTCCCTCTCTTGAAGGCCTACGGCAGCAAGCTGCTGACCAAGAGAAAGGAAATGTCAGTGGAACACACAGGGTCTATTGGGGAGATGGACTCCTTTACACTGAGGCAAGAGATCCCAAACTTGGTGCCCCTAGGAGAGTGGTAGTGCCTCAGGAGTTTAGGGAGTTCATTCTGACCTTAGCCCATGACATTCCCCTTGCTGGGCATTTGGGACAAACCAAGACGTGGGAGAGGTTAGTCAACCATTTCTATTGGCCCAATATGTCCCAGAAAGTGAAGGAGTTTTGTGCCTCCTGTGCCACCTGCCAAGCCAGTGGTAAGACAGGTGGTCACCCAAAGGCCCCTCCTCATTTCACTTCCAGTGGTGGGGGTCCCTTTTGAGAGAGTGGGAGTGGATATAGTGGGTCCACTTGAACCTCCCACAGCCTCAGGGAATCAGTATATCCTAGTAGTAGCGGATCATGCTACTAGGTACCCTGAAGCAATTCCCCTTAGGTCCACTACTGCCCCTACAGTAGCCAAAGCACTCATTGGTATCTTTACCAGAGTGGGATTTCCTAAGGAGGTTGTTTCTGACAGAGGTATCAGCTTCATGTTAGTTTACCTGAAACATATGTGGAATGAGTGTGAGGTGACTTACATATCCACCACACCATACCATCCACAAACCAATGGTCTTGTTGAGAGATTTAACAAGACATTGAAGGGCATGATCGTGGGGCTCCCTGAAAAACTCAAAAGGAGATGGGATGTCTTCTTGCCATGCCTGCTTTTCGCCTACAGAGAGGTGCCTCAGAAGGGAGTAGGGTTTCCCCCCTTTGAACCTCTGTTTGGCCATCCTGTTAGGGGACCAATAGTTCTTGTGAAAGAAGGCTGGGAGAGACCTCTCCATGAGCCTAAGCAAGATATAGTGGACTATGTACTAGGCCTATGTTCCAGGATGGCAGAGTACATGAAAAAGGCAAGTAAAAACCTTGAGGCCAGCCAACAACTCCAGAAGATGTGGTATGACGAAAAGGCTGCTATGGTTGAGTTTCAGCCAGGGTAGAAAGTCTGGGTTCTCGAGCCTGTGGCTCCCAGGACACTTCAGGACAAATGGAGTGGCCGCTACCCAGTGCTAGAGGAAAAAGAGTGAGGTCACCTACCTGGTGGACCTAGGCACTAGCAGGACCCCCAAAAGGGTGATTCATGTTAACCGCCTAAAATTCTTCCATGACCGGGCAGAAGTAAACATGTTGATGGTTACAGATGAGGACCAGGAAGCAGAGAGTGAACCTCTCCCTGATCTCCTCTCCATTGACCCTAAAGATGGCACAGTAGATGGAGTGATCTATTCAGACACCCTCTCTGGCCAACAGCAAGCTGACTGCAGGCAAGTCCTCCAGCAGTATGCTTGACTGGTTACTATAGGAGGTTTGTGAAGGATTATACATTTATATTGACCCCCCTCACAGAACGTACCTCCAAGAAAATGCCCAAGAAAGTTAACTGGACCTTGGACTGTCAAAAGGCCTTTGACACCCTGAAGCAAGCAATGTGCACAGCACCAGTTTTGAAAGCTCCAAATTACTCTAAGCAGTTCATAGTTGTAGGAGGGCTGGCCTGGCTTGTAGTGGGTACCGAAGGTACTTACACCTTGTGCCAGGTCCAGTTATCCCTTATTAGTAGAATAGAGGTGTTTCTAGCAGCTTCGGCTGATAGAAGGTAGCTATGACAAAGCAGCTTAGGCTGAACTAGGAGACATGCAAAGCTCCTACTATACCACTTATATCATATGCACAATATCACAAGAAAACACAGTACACAGAGTTACTAAAAATAAAAGGTACTTTATTTTTATGACAATATGCCACACGTATCTTAGTGAGTACCCTCAGTAAGAAGGTAAGTAATATACACAAGTTATATGTACACAAACCAAAAATAGGTAAGTAAGAGTCAGAAAAGTAATGCAAACAGTGTAGAATTACAATAGGTTTCAATAGGCAAGCATAGGTATAGGGGCAACACAAAGCATATACTCCAAAAGTGGAATGCAAATAATGATATGACCCCAGACCTATGGGAGCTTGTAGAGGGTCGCTGGGACTGTACGAAAACAGTCAGGGTGTCCAAGATACCTGTAAGGAAATGCCTCCTTGGCATGGTTACCCCCTGACTTTTTGCCTTTGCTGATGCCAAGTTATGATTTGAAAGTGTGCTAAGGCCTGCTAACCAGGCCCCAGCACCAGTGTTCTTTCTCTAACCTGTACCTTTGTTTCCACAGTTGGCACACCCTGGCATCCAGGTAAGTCCCTTGTAACTGGTACCCCTGGTACCAAGGGCCCTGATGCCAGGGAAGGTCTCCAAGGGCTGCAGCATGTATTATGCCACCCTGGGGACCCCTCACTCAGCATAGACACACTGCTTGCCAGCTTGTGTGTGGAGAAAAAGACTAAGTCGACATGGCACTCCCCTCAGGGTGCCATGCCACCCTCACACTACCTATGGCATATGTAAGTCACCCCTCTAGCAGGCCTTACAGCCCTAAGGCAGGGTGCACTATACCATAGGTGAGGGCATAGGTGCATGAGCACTCTGCCCCTACAGTGTCTAAGCAAAACCTTAGACATTGTAAGTGCAGGGTAGCCATAAGAGTATATGGTCTGGGAGTCTGTCAAACACGAACTCCACAGCACCATAATGGCTACACTGAAAACTGGGAAGTTTGGTATCAAACTTCTCAGCACAATAAATGCACACTGATGCCAGTGTACATTTTATTGTGAAATACACCCCAGAGGGCATCTTAGAGATGCCACCTGAAAACATGCCCGACTTCCAGTGTGGGATGACTAGTTTTACCAGCCTGCCACACACCAGACATGTTGCTGGCCACATGGGGAGAGTGCCTTTGTCACTCCGTGGCTAGTAACAAAGCCTGTACTGGGTGGAGGTGCTTCTCACCTCCCCCTGCAGGAACTTCTAACACCTGGCGGTGAGCCTCAAAGGCTCACCCCCTTCGTTACAGAGCCCCAGGGCACTCCAGCTAGTGGAGATGCCCGCCCCCTCTGGCTACGGCCCCACTTTTGGCGGCAAGGCAGGGGGAGATAATGAGAAAAACAAGGAGGAGTCACTGGCCAGTCAGGACAGCCCCTAAGGTCCTGAGCTGAGGTGACTCTGACTTTTAGAAATCCTCCATCTTGCAGATGGGGGATTCCCCCAATAGGATTAGGGATGTGCCCCACCTCCCCTCAGGGAGGAGGCACAAAGAGGGTGTAGCCACCCTCAGGGCTAGTAGCCATTGGCTACTAACCCCCGAGACCTAAACACACCCCTAAATTGAGTATTTAGGGGCTCCCAGAACCTAGCAAGATAGATTCCTGCAACCTGAAGACGAAGAAGGACTGCTGACCTGAAAGCCCTGCAGAGAAGACGGAGACACCAACTGCTTTGGCCCCAGCCATACCGGCCTGTCTCCCCACTTCAAGAAAAACTGCAACAGCGACGCGTCCCCCAGGGTCCAGCGACCTCTGAAGCCTCAGAGGACTACCCTGCATCTAAAAGGACCAAGAACTCCCGAGGACAGCGGCTCTGCTCCAAAGAATAAACAACTTTGCAACAAAGAAACAACTTTAAAAGGGCTCCACGTTTCCCGCCGGAAGCGTGAGACTTTGCACTCTGCACCCGACGCCCCTGGCTCGACCTGCAGAGAAACAACACTACAGGGAGGACTCCCCGGCGACTGCGACCCTGTGAGTAGCCAGAGTTGACCCCCCTGAACTCCCCCGGCGACACCTGCAGAGGCTCCCCCTGACCGCGACTGCCTGCTTCTAAGAACCCGACGCCTGGTAAAGACACTGCACCCGCAGCCCCCAGGACCTGAAGGATCCGACCTCCAGTGCAGAAGCGACCCCCAGGTGGCCCTCTCCCTTGCCCAGGTGGTGGCTACCCCGAGGAGCCCCCCCCCTGCCTGCCTGATTCGCTGAAGAGACCCCTGGGTCTCCTATTTAACTCCATTGCAAATCTGACGCCTGTTTGCACTCTGCACCCGGCCGCCCCCGTGCCGCTGAGGGTGTACTTTTTGTGCTAACTTGTGTCCCCCCCGGTGGCCTACAAAACCCCCCTGGTCTGCCCTCCGAAGTCGCGGGTGCTTACCTGCTGGCAGACTGGAACCAGGGCACCCCCTTCTCCATTGAAGCCTATGCGTTTTGGGCACCACTTTGACCTCTGCACCTGACCGGCCCTGAGCTGCTGGTGTGGTAACTTTGGGGTTGCCCTGAATCCCCAACGGTGGGCTACCTTGGACCCAACTTTGAACCCTGTAGGTGGTTTACTTACCTGCACAACTAACAAACACTTACCTCCCCCAGGAACTGTTGAAAATCGCACTGTCTAGTTTTAAAATAGCTTATTGCCATTTTTGTGAAAACTGTACATGCTATTTTGCTATTGCTATGCTATTCAAAGTTCCTAAGTTACCTAAGTGAAATACCTTTCATTTGAAGTATTACTTGTAAATCTTGAACCTGTGGTTCTTAAAATAAACTAAGAAAATATATTTTTCTATACAAAAACCTACTGGCCTGGAATTGTCTTTGTGAGTGTGTGTTCCTCATTTATTGCCTGTATGTGTACAACAAATGCTTAACACTACCCTCTGATAAGCCTAATGCTCAACCACACTACAACAAAATAATTCTAATGCTCTATCTCTTTTTGCCACTATCTTACCTCTAAGGGGAACCCTTGGACTCTGTGCATGCTATTTCTTACTTTGAAATAGTACATACAGAGCCAACTTCCTACAATACCCCACCTCAAGACCCTGAAAAGTAGGAGTAAAGTACACCTGCTACCCCAAGAGAGCACAATAGTCGTGATAGGGGGATTCTGCAAGAACAACAAACACCAGCAGTGCACTGACAACGGACTGCCGGACCTGAGGACCTGCAAGGCAAGGGGATCAAGTCCAATAGTCGCGACAGTGTCCAGGGGGGCAGGAGCCCAGGAAACCCCAGATGAAGGTGCAAGGAAGCTGCCTCCGGATGGAAGAAGCTTGGAATTCTGAAGAAAGAAGAGGACTAGGAACTTCTCCTTTGGAAGACAGATGTCCCACGTCGCGATGAAGCTTGCAGAGGTGTTCCCACGCAGAAATACCGCAAACAAGCCTTGCTAGCTGCAAGGGTCGCGGTAGAGGTTTTTGGGTGCTGCTGAGGACCAGGAAGGACCACGATGTCGCCTTTTGGAGGAGGAGGAGACAGAGGGGGCGCTCAGCAACTCAGAGAGCCCTTACAGAGGCAGGCAGCACCCGCAGAAGTACTCCAACAGGCACTTAGAAGAATAGTGAACCAGAGTCCACCCAAAGTTACAAAAGAGGGTCCCACGACGTCGGCGGCCAACTCAGAGGGTTGTGCACTGCAGGACGGAGTGCTGGGGACCCAGGCTAGGCTGTGCACGAAGGAAATCCTGGAAGAGTGCACAGGAGCTGGAGCAGCTGCAAATCACGCAGCACACAGCTTTGCAGTCTAGCGTGGGGAGGCAAGGACTTACCTCCACCAAACTTGGACTCAAGAGTCACTGGACTGTGGGAGTCACTTGTACAGAGTTGCTGTGTTCCAGGGACCACGCTCGTCAGGATGAGAGGGGACCTAGAGGACCAGTGATGCAGTCTTTTGGTGCCTCCGTTAGCAGGGGGAAGATTCCTTCGACCCACGGGAGATTTCTTCTGAGCTTCTGGTGCAGGGTGAAGGCAGGCTACCCCCAGAGCATGCACCACCTGGAAACAGTCGAGAAAGCCGGCAGGATTAGGCGCTACAATGTTGCTGGTAGTCGTCTTGCTACTTTGTTGCGGTTTTGCAGGCGTCCTGGAGCAGTCAGCCGTCGATCCTTGGTAGAAGGCGAAGAGGGAGATGCAGAGGAACTCTGGTGAGCTCTTGCATTCGTTATCTGAAGAATTCCCCAAAGAAGAGACCCTAAATAACCAGAAAAGGAGGTTTGGCTACCAAGATAGGAGGATTGGCTACAAAGAGAGGTAAGAGCCTATCAGAAGGAGCCTCTGACGTCACCTGCTGGCATTGGCCACTCAGAGCAGTCCAGTGTGCCCCCAACACCTCTGTTTCCAAGATGGCAGAGGTCTGGGACACACTGGAGGAGCTCTGGGCACCTCCCCTGGGAGGTACTGGTCAGGGGAGTGGTCACTCCCCTTTCCTTTGCCAGTTTCGCACCAGAGCAGGGCTGGGGGATCCCTGAACCGGTGTAGACTGCCTTATGCAGAGATGGGCACCATCTGTGCCCATCAAAGCATTTCCAGAGGCTGGGGGAGGCTACTCCTCCCTAGCCCTTCACACCTATTTCCAAAGGGAGAGGGTGTAACACCCTCTCTCAGAGGAAATCCTTTGTTCTGCCTTCCTGGGCCAGGGCTGCCTGGACCCCAGGAGGGCAGAAACCTGTCTGAGGGGTTGGCAGAAGCAGCAGCTGCAGTGGAGACCCTGGAAAGGCAGTTTGACAGTACCTAGGGTCTGTGCTAGAGACCCGGGGGATCATGGAATTGTCCCCCCAATACCAGAATGGTATTGGGGTAACAATTCCATGATCTTAGACATGTTACATGGCCAGGTTCGGAGTTACCATGGTGACGCTATACATAGGTAGTGACCTATGTATAGTGCACGCGTGTAATGGTGTCCCCGCACTCACAAAGTCCGGGGAATTTGCCCTAAACTATGAGGGGGCACCTTGGCTAGTGCTAGGGTGCCCCCACACTAAGTAACTTGGCACCCAACCTTCACCAGGTGAAGGTTAGACATACAGGTGACTTATAAGTTACTTAGGTGCAGTGGTAAAGGGCTGTGAAATAACGTGGACGTTATTTCACGCAGGCTGCAGTGGCAGGCCTGTGTAAGAATTGTCAGAGCTCCCTATGGGTGGCAAAAGAAATGCTGCAGCCCATAGGGATCTCCTGGAACTCCAATACCCTGGGGTACCTCAGTACCATATACAAGGGAATTATATGGGTGTACTAGTATGCCAATGTGAATTGGTAAATTTAGTCACTAGCCTGCAGTGACAAATTTGGAAAGCAGAGAGAGAATAAACACTGAGGTTCTGGTTAGCAGAGCCTCGGTGATACAGTTAGGCACCACACAGGGAACACATACAGGGCACATACTATGAGCACTGGGGCCCTGCCTGGCAGGGTCCCAGTGGCACAAGGACTAAAACAACATACATACAGTGAAATATGGGGGTAACATGCCAGGCAAGATGGTACTTTCCTACAATAGTGCAGACAGATGCCTCTGAACATGGGATAGGAGCAGTCCTGTCCCGAATATATGATGATGGCCTTGACCAACCTGTTGCTTTTATTAGCAGGAGGTTACTCCCCAGGGAGCAGCGTTTTAGTGCCATTGAGAGGGAGGCCTTTGCTGTGGTCTGGTCCCTGAAGAAGTTGAGACCATACCTTTTTGGTACTCACTTCATAGTTCAAACTGACCACAGATCTCTCAGATGGCTCATGCAAATGAAAGGAGAAAAACCTAAACTGTTGAGGTGGTCCATATCCCTACAGGGAATGGGCTTTATGGTGGATCACAGACCTGGGACTGCCCATGCCAATGTAGATGGCCTTTCCAGGTTCTTCCACTTCGAAAATGAAGACACTCTTGGGAAAGGTTAGTCACATCCTCTTTCGTTTGGGGAGAGGGGGGGGGGTGGGGGGGTTGTGTGAGGAAATGCCACCTCGGCATGGTTACTCCCTAACTTTGTGCCTTTGCTGATGCTAAGTTATGATTTGAAAGTGTGCTGGGACCCTGCTAACCAGGCCCCAGCACCAGTGTTCTTTCCCTAAACTGTACTTTTGTCTCCACAATTGGCACAGCCTTGGCAGACAGATAAGTCCCTTGTAAATGGTAACCCTGGTACCAAGGGCCCTGTGGCCAGGTAAGGTCTATAAGGGCTGCAGCATGTATTATGCCACCCTTGGGACCCCTCATACTGCACATGCACACTGCCTGTCAGCTTGTGTGTGCTGCTGGGGAGAAAATGACTAAGTCAACATGGCACTCCCCTCAGAGTGCCATGCCCACAACCCACTGCCTGTGGAATAGGTAAGTCACCCCTCTAGCAGGCCTTACAGCCCTAAGGCAGGGTGCACTATACCACAGGCGAGGACATATGTGCATGAGCACTATGCCCCTACAGTGTCTAAGCAAAATCTTAGACATTGTAAGTGCAGGGTAGCCATAAAGAGTATATGGTCTGGGAGTTTGTCAAACACGAATCTTAGAGATGCCCCCTGTATACCAGTCCAACTACTAGTGCTAGGCTGACCAGTTTCTGCCAGCCTGCCACATCCAGACAGGTTTCTGGCCACATGGGGTGAGTGCCTTTGTCACACTGGCCAGGAACAAAGCCTGTACTGGGCAGAGGTGCTTCATACCTCCCTCTTCAGGAGCTGTATCACCTGGCAGTGAGCCTCAAAGGCTCAAGCCTGGTGTTACAGCACCCCAGGGCACTCCAGCTATTGGAGATGCCTGCCCCTCCGGACACAGCCCCCACTTTTGGCAGCAAGTCCAGAGGAGATAATGAGAAAAACAAGGAGGAGTTACCCTCCAGTCAGGACAGCCCCTAAGGTGTCCTGAGCTGAGGTGACCCCTGCCTTAGGAAATCCTCCATCTTGTTTTGGAGGATTCCCCTCAATAGGATTTGGAATGTGCCCCCATCCCCACAGGGAGAAGGCACAAAGAGGGTGTAGCCACCCTCAATGACAGTAGCCATTGGCTACTGCCCCCTGACTTAAACACACCCCTAAATCGTATATTTAGGGGCGACCCTGAACCCAGGAAGACAGATTCCTGCAACCTAAAACACGAAGGACTGCTGACCTGAAAGCCCCGCAGAGATGACGGAGATGACAACTGACTTGGCCCCATCCCTACCGGCCTGTCTCCAGACTCACAACCTGCACAGCGGCGGGACCAGCAACCTCCGAGGTTGATGGTCCTGCACCTAAAGAACCAAGAAACTCCAGTGGACAGCGGCTCTGTCCAAAACTGCAACAAAGAAACCATCTTTAAAAAGACTCCAGCTTCACCCCGGAAGTGAGAGTCTTCACAATCTGCACCCGATGCCCCCGGCTCGTGTCCAGAAGAACCAACACCACAGACAGGAACCCTAGACGAATCCCACGACGTGGACACCCTGAGACGACCTCCCTGCACCCCCACAGCGAAGCCTGCAGAGAGGATCCAGAGGCTCCCCGTGACCGAGACTGCCCGGTAAGAAAGGAACCGGACGCCTGGAAGAAACACTGCACCCGCAGCCCCCAGGCCCGAGAGGAACTAACTACTGGTGCAGGAGCGACCAGCAGGCGGCCCTCATCCTAGCCCAGTCAGTGGCTGGCCCAAGAAGCCCCCTGTGCCCTGCCTGCATCGCCAGAGTGACCCCCGGGTCTCTCCACTGATTCTTACCTGAATCCTGACACCTACTTTGCACACTGCATTCAGCCGCCCCTCTGCCGCTGAGGGAGTATTCTGTGTGCCTGTTTGTGACCCCTCCCTCCAGTGCTCTACAAAACCCCCCTTGTCTGCTCCCCGAGGACACAGGTACTTACCTGCTAGGAGACTGGAACCGGAGCACCCCTGTTCTCCATAGGCGCCTATGCTTTTTGGGCCCTACTTTGACCTCTACACCTGACCAGCCCAGTGTTACTGGTGCCTGGAGTTTGGGGTTGACTCGAACCCCCAACAGTGGGCTGCCTATGCCCAGGATACTGAACTTGTAAGTGCTTTATTTACCTTTGAAACTAACCAATATTTACCTCCCCCTTGAACTGTTGATTTTTGCAGTGTCCACTTTTGAAATAGCTATTTGCCATTTTAGCCAAAACTGTGTAGATTACGGTTTTAATTCAAATTTCCATACTTACCTGTGTCAAGTACCTTACAATTTATGTACTTACCTAAATTCTGAATTTTGTGGTTCTAAAATAAATTAAGAAAAGAATACTCTTCTATATAAAAACCGATTGGCCTGGAGTTAAGTCTGAGTGTGTGTTCCCATTTATTGCCTGTGTGTACAACAAATGCTTAACACTACCCTCTGATAAGCCTACTGCACGACCACACTACCACAAAAAAGAGTATTAGTATTATCTAATTTTGCCACTATCAACCTCTAAGGGGAACCCTTGGACTTTGTGCACACTATCTCTCACTTTGAGATAGTAGATACAGAGCCAACTTCCTACAGATATGAATAGAAAATAGAAAACATATTAGCATGCATTGATAACTTAGACAACTAGGACACTATTTTCTCAAATGAGACTGCTTGTTCCAAGAGAAGAAAAACATTTGTGAGCAATATATTCGTAGGTCATAGATAAAATTTTACATCTACAAATTTGAAACCTAAGGCCTTTAAGCTGTTTCTTTACGAACTGTCCTAAAGGAATTTTCCCAAGTCCTATTCAGTTTCTTATGGAGCAGTTGTAAAAACGTTATACTCCCTGCAGCAGAATGAAACGGACTCATCCTTAAGTTATTACTGCTGGTCTAGAAGAGCGGATATTATTGGTTAGAAAATCATGTTTTAGCAATTTTCTTCTTTCCAGACCAAGAGCTGGACAGATGCAAAAGGCGTTTAGCAATGATTCCTGATTGTAGCTGCATAAGCAGCAATTTTGGTCGATATGTTGATCTTTCCAGGATGGACGATCTTCTTTGGTGTCTAAGAATCCCATACGATAAAGCAGGAATTGATGTGTAATTTGAACAGGAAAGTGCTCAGCTAGATAGCCCTGTGGGGACAAAGTTGAATATGACCCCAAGACTGCCCAAGCATGCCATCTTTTTGCCAAGATGGCTTTATCTGTAATGAGCGAGAGGGAGCTAACAGCGATGTTGATTAATCTGTTAAATTCAGACTGCCGCATGCTGCATTTCCATACTTTTTCCATTCCCAGGCTAATAATAACCTGATTTAGATAGCTTACCCAAGTTCCTTTCCTGTTAGAGTTGTTGCGCCTGCACTTCTTGCCAGCCGGAGTACAGTATGGAGGTATTCTCTGCCGCCCGTAGCCTCCATGATGCTTTAAGGCACCCTGACGCTGGAAACTTTGATTTTTTTTAAGCCCATCTCCAATCTAACCTGGGCCAGGGAGGCACTTTTCAGGATTTTAAAAATGGCCTTATATGCTTTAACTGGAATATTGTTTAATGCACGAATCTCCCAGCCCTTCAATACTTCGGTCCCATAAGAAATGGCTGGAAGCAACTGTGCCGACATGATTTTTTAAACAGTAGGACCAATTTGTACAATCCAGCTTCTTCTTAAGCATCTTAAAACTATATGTTAATGAGTTGGTCTTTGCCTTGATCGACAATAGTTGGTGCTTCCATTTCAGGCGTGGCTCGAGTTAGACTCCTAAATATTTATACGACTGCACCATCTCCACTTTTTTCGCTCCCAGGTACCAACTGAATGGTTTATAGTTTGCCCCAAGGAACCTCATCAGTTTAGTTTTGCCCAGATGTATTTCTAGGCCTTGCTGGGCCATAAAAATGTTAAGCGCTGATAAACTCCGTTGCAGACCTTGTGGAGTATGACTCAGTAGGTCAATCTCATCTGCGTATTGTAGGTGCTCAATTTTCTCCAGACTTAACGCCGGGGGAAGACTGTTTACCTGTGCTAATGTGCCAGCAAGATCTGCCAGGTATAGGTTAAAGAGAATTGGAGCCAGAACACATCCTTGCTTTAGGCCAGATGTTGTGGGTATTCTATTTGTAAATCTTGAACCAACTCCGATTTTAATCTGGACCCAGCTGTCAGTGTAAACATCTATAATGGCCCTCGGAAGGTTATACGGGATACCTCATTTGGTCAGCTTGGACCACAAACTGTAGTTTTATATGTTTTTCTGCCAAGACATGTAAAGGACATGTCCTTCCTGTGTCATATGTTGCACCCTTCCTTTAGGGCTCTGAAGGTCTGCAAGAGGGGTCATTTACACACATTGTAGGAAAATGCCACTGTTGGCATGGTCATTCCCCACTTTTTGCCTAGTGTTAATGACAGCTTTGATTGGAAATGTGCTGGGAGTCTGCTAACCAGGCCCAGCACCAGTTTTCTTTCCCTAAAACTGTACCTTTGATACAACAATTGACATAGCTCTGGCACACAGTTAAGTCCCTTGTAAAAGGTACCTCTGGTACCAAGGACCCTGTGGCCAGGGAAGGTCCCTAAGGGCTGCAGCATGTATTATGCCACCCTCAGGGACCCATCACTCAGTACATGCACACTGCTTTGCAGCTAGTGTGTGCTAGTGGGGAGAAACTAAAGTCTACATGGCACTCCCCTCAGAGTGGGAACAGGGTCAAGACTGATTTGCATATGGCTGGGTCCAAACTTGAATGGCATGGGCAGCAAAAAAACTGAGGATTTAAGACCAGATCACTGTACTGGGGGTGAATGTTTGACAATGTTCAGCATTCCGTCCATCACTTGTTGTTTTTACTCCCCTCAGAGTGCCATGCCCAAAAACAACTGCCTGAGGCATAGGTAAGTCACCCCTCTAGCAGGCCTTACAGCCCTAAGGCAAGGCAGGGTGCACTATACCACAGGTGAGGGCATAGCTGCATGAGTACTATGCCCCCACAGTGTCTAAGACAATTCTTAGACATTGTAAGTGCAGGGTAGCCATACTGAGTATATGGTCTGAGAGTTTGTCATTACGAACTCCACAGCACCATAATGGCTACAATGAATACTGGGAAGTTTGTTATCAAACTTCTCAGCACAATAAACCCACACTGATGCCAGTGTGGGATTTATTGAAAAATGCACACAGAAGGCATCTTGGAGATTCCCCCTGTATATGTGAGCCCAACTAGTAGTGCAGGTATGACCAATCAGTGCCAGCCTGCCACTTCCAGACGAGTTTCTGACCACATGGGGTGAGTGCCTTTGTGCACTCCGTGGTCAGAAACAAAGCCTGCCCTGGATGGAGGTGCTTCACACCTCCCCCTGCAGGAACTGTACCACCTGGCGGTGAGCCTCGAAGGCACAAGCCTGGTGTTACAGTGCCCCAGGGCACTCCAGCTAGTGAAGATGCCCCTGCCCCCCCCCCCCCCCAACAATTAGGAGTCACCCTCTCAGCCAGGACCACCCCTAAGGTGTCCAGAGTTGAAGTGACCCCCTCCTTGAGAAATCTTCTGTCTTGCTTTTGATGATTAGGACCAATAGGAATAGGGCTGTGCCCCTTCCCTAGAGGGAGTGGGCACAAGGAGGGTGTAGCCACCCTCAGGGACAGTAGTCATTGGCAACTGTCCTATGACCCTAACACACCCCTAAATTTGGAATTTAGGGGCACCCTGAATCCAGCTCTTCAGATTCCCGACGACCTCAAGAAAGAAAGTGGACTGCTGAGCTGAAAATCCTGCAGAGTAGAGGAGACTATCACTGACTCGGCCCCAGCCCTACCTGCCCGATTCCTGCTTCGAAAATAAGCAACGCGTTCTACAGGACCAACAACCCCTGAAAAGCCTCTAGGGGACTGTCTGCATCACCGAGGACCAAGAAACTCCTGTGGACAGCGGACCTGTCTAAAAAGAAGACAAAGAAACCATCTTTAAAGGGACTCTCACCTCACTCCAGAAGCGTGAGTCCAACTACTCTACACCCGACGCCCCACCCCGTGTCCAGAGAAACCAACTAGCCAGAGAGGATCCCCTCTCTACACCACCATGATGACGCCTGCAGAGGGAATACCGAGGACCCCCCTGACGGTGACTGCCCGTGTCAAAGATATCCATCACTTGGAGAAGCACTGCACCCGCAGCCCCCATGCCCGAGAGAAACCGACCACTGGTGCAGCAATTACCAGCAGGAGGCCCTCACCCTTCCCCAGTCGGCGGCTTGCCCGAGAGGCCTCCCTCTGCCCTGCCTGCAATGCCTAAGTGACCCCCAGGTCCCTCATTAGAGTTCAATTGAGAACCCAACGCCCTGATGGCACACTGCACCCGGCCACCCCCATGCTGCTGAAGATATGGTTTTTGTGCCTGCTTGGGGCCCCTTCAGTACTCCTCCAAACCCCCCTGGGTCTGCCCTCCGACAACACGGGTACTTACCTGCAAGTAGACCGGAACACCGCCTGTCTCCATAGGGGCCACGTTATTTTGGCTCCTATTTGACCTCTGCACCTAACCGTCCCTGTGTTGCTGGTGCTGGGATTTTGGGGTTATCTTGAACCTCTAACATGGGCTACCTATGCCCAGTAGATTGAACCCGTAATTTTGTTACTTACCTCAAAAACTGTACTTTACTTGCCTCCCCCAGGAACTGTTGAAAATTGCAGTGTCCACTTTTAAAATAGCTTTTTGCCATTTTAAAGAAAACTGTGTACATTGGTGATTCCATTCAAAGTTCAAAGTATTACTGTGTAAAGTACCTTTCATTTAATGTACTTACCTGCTAAATGAATTTGTGGTTCTAGAAATAAATCAACAAAAGAATATTGGGTGGGAGTTTGTCATTACAAAGCCCACAGCTCCATAATGGCTTCACTGAAGTCTGGGAAGTTTGTTATCAAACTTATCAGAACAATAAACCCACACTAATGCCAGTGTTGGATTTATTGAAAAATGCACCCAGAGGGCATCTTAGAGATGCCCCCTGCGTTTTAGTGAAACTTCTAGTGCAGGTCTGACCGGTCTGTGCCAGCCTGCCACTTCGTCGAGTTTCTGACCACATGGGGTGAGAGCCTTTGTGCTCTTCGTGGCCGGAAACAAAGCGTGCACTGGGTGGAGGTGCTTCACACCTCCCCCTGCAGGAACTGTAACACCTGGCGGTGAGCCTCAAATGCTCAAGTCTCCTTTTACAGTGCCCCAGGGCACTCCAGGTAGTGGAGATGCCTGCCCCCTGTACAAAGCCCCACTTTTGGCAGCAAGACCAGCGAGGAAATTAGGGAAAACAAGGAGGAGTGACCACTTCAGCTGAGACCACCCCTAAAGTGTACAGAGTTGAAGTGACCCCCTCTCCTTGCAAAATCCTCCAACTTGGTTTGGAGGACAAGAACCAATAGGATTAGGTCCATGTCCCCCTCCCCAATGGGAGTGGGCACCGGAAGGGTGTAGTCACGCTGAGGGACAGTAGCCATTGGCTAATGCTCTCTGACACCTGTAACGCCCCTAAATCCAAGATTTAAGGGCTCTTCTGAACCTAGCTCGTCAGATTCCTGGTGTCCTCAAGAAGGAGAAAGAAGGACTGCTCTTGACCCCCAGCAGAGAAGACAACAACTGACTTCACCCCAGCCCTACAGGCCTGTCTGTAGCTTCTGAAACTCTGCAACCAAAAGGCAGCACAATCTGCAGGACTAGCAACCTCTTTAAAGCCTCAAGAGGACTGCATGCACCCAGAGGACCAAGATCTTCTGTGGACAGCAGCCCTATCCAGAAAGAAACACCAGCAAAGGACTCCAAAACCACCCTGAATCCGCGAGTCCTGCCCACTCTGCACTCAACACCCACAGTCGTGTCAAGTTAGCTCCAACCGACTAGAGCTGGTCCCCAGGCAATTTTGACCTAGTGTCCACCCTGGGTTGACCCCTCTTGTCCTACACAACGACGCCTGCAGCCTAAATCTGGAGGATCCCCCTGACCGCGAGAGAACCGGAGAAAGATTCCTGATACCAAAAGGTACCCCTGCACCCGCAGCCCCCTGGCCTTGGGGAATCCAACCTTTGGTGCAGCAACGCCCAGCAGGTGGCTCTCCTCCTTTTCCAGCCTTTTATTTTCCAGAACCAACCCTGTGGACTTTGCCTGCAGCATCTTTGTGAACCCCTAAATGAAAGCATGGGGAGCCCGACACTGTGTACCCGGCTGCCCATGCACCGCTGAGGGTGTGCATTTGGTCCTGACCTGTTCCCCCCCCTCCCCCCCCATGAGCTCCTCTAAACCCCCCAGGTCTGCCCTCTGAAGGCGTGGGTACTTAACTCTTAACTGCAAGCAGGCATGATTCAGAATGACCACAGTCTCCATCGGAGACTGTGTTAAATCAACCTCAACATTGACCTCTGCACCCAGCCTGCCCAGTGTTGCTGATGGTGGGTGTTTCGGGTTAACTTGAACCCCAACCTCTGGACATCCTAACACCCCTAGACTGGAACTGTAAGTCTAGTACTTAACTTGAAACTGTGATAACTTTTCTTCCCCCCCCAAACAAATGTTTTTGAAAATTGCACTGTCAATTTTTAAAACAGATATTTGCTATTTATTAGAAAACCGTAAAACTTGCCAAATCGAAACAAAGTGGTATTGATACATATGTTGGATACTTACTTGCAAATGTACTTACCTGCAACTTGAATCTTGCGGTTCTAGAAATAAAGTAACAAAATATATTTTTGCTGTATAAAAACAATTGGCCTGGAGTTAGTCATTGAGTGTGTGCTTTCTTTATTGCCTGAGTGTACAACAAATCCTTTGCACTACCCTCCGATAAGCCTAACTGCTCAACCACACAACCACAAAAGATAGCATTACTAATATCTACTTCAGCCTCTTAAGCCTCTGGGGTACTCCTGGACTCTGTGCACACTATATCTCATTTTGATGTGGTATATACAGAGTCAGCTTCCTACAGTGTTAATTGTGAAGCTAAAAGAGTTGTTACTCTAATGGGACCTAGATGTGCAAAGAACAAGCCATCACCATGCAATTCCAAGCACTTAGAAAAAGAGCATGCACAACATATAAGACACTGATATTTCTTTACCCAGACAACGGACTGGATTTACAGTTCAACTTGTGAGAATTTGAGGGGAAACAGGAGAATAATATTGCTGTTAAAGAACATGTGGGTCATAAATATAAAACCTAATAAACAAGAGAACAAACCAGGTTACTACCCAGTAACGAGACTGCCTCAGGAACCCAAGAAGAGCTGTCAAAAAGCTATCTAGTCAAGATTTGGAAATGGGTCACAGCCTGAAAGGTAAACAGGGGAATGAAATGTAATGTTAGTCACTAGTGCAAAGAAATATATTTTAGTGTACATATGGCAGTGCCAAATGAAACACTAACTTGTGAAGCTTACCAGCAACTGAGGAGGCACAGGCCCAGACGTAAAAGGCACTCTTCCCCACAACTTCATCAGATCTCCGAGGGGCTGGAAGCTATCATCACATGCCCTTCTTACCAACAAGGACATGGTGAAGTACCCTGCTTGGCACCATTCTGCCATCTCTTGATTACTGAAGGGACCTGCAGTGTCAGAACACAAAATATTACGACTCAATGATTCACCCAAAATGTCCATCATTAGTCTGAGTTTGAAATGTTGCAGTATATACTGCTGCATTCTAACATTGTCCAAATCCTGAGAGTCCACCTCCCTGGAATACCTGTTCAAACACCCTGATATCTTTTAATATTAAATGTAGAAAGCAGGAGAGGCACACCAGAGCATGTAACAAATTATCTTTTTTTAATGCATGCTACAAAAAATGCTTTACAATGCTGGATTCCAAAACAGGTCCAAATGTATAAGTTGATGCATTTGTGTCATCAAAGGCCCAAAAACAGTTAACTTCTACTGCATTCTCTCAACATTAATTTGATATACCGCCAACGCTTTTCGTATCAAACTCAACAGGACTTCCCTCAGGGCCCTAATTGCTGATCTAAAACCAATCTTTGTTGAAGTATAGCATATTGCCCCCAAGTGTCAAAAATAACATTCTATGTACAGACTGCAAAAATTAGGATTCTTCTTTTACTTGTGTTCATACATACAAAAGAGTCTTTAAAAAAATCATACAATCCCCTGCACTAGCAGTTGTAGCTAGGCACTGTTATGATACAATGGAGTTCTGCACACGAGACTTGAACATGATCAACAATTAGGGCCCTGAGAAAGTCCTGTTGCGTTTGGGAGGAAATGTGTTGCCTGTCTATCAAATTAAAGAGGATGCAATAAAGGTTTTCTTTTACCAACTGTCTGTGTGCCTTTGATGATACACTTGGACTTGTGTGAGAATCCATAATGAAAATGTCACTTACCCAGTGTACATCTGTTCGTGGCATCAGTCGCAGTAGATTCGCATGTTCTGCAATAGCTCGCCATCTGGTGTTGGGCCGGAGTGTTACAAGTTGTTTTTCTTCGAAGAAGTCTTTCGAGTCACGGGACCGAGTGACTCCTCCTTTTGTCTCCATTGCGCATGGGCGTCGACTCCATCTTCGATTGTTTTTCCCCGCAGAGGGTGAGGTAGGAGTTGAATTGTAGTAATAGTGCCCATGCAATGGAGTGACTAAGTATGCACCTATTTAAGGTTGAGATGACACATATATAAATAATTGAAGGTAACTTCCAAACTGCTACAGGCTCCCGGGGAGGCGGGTGGGCACATGCGAATCTACTGCGACTGATGCCACGAACAGATGTACACTGGGTAAGTGACATTTTCAGTTCGATGGCATCTGTCGCTGTAGATACGCATGTTCTGCATAGACTAGTAAGCAGTTATTTCCCCAAAAGCGGTGGATCAGCCTGTAGGAGTGGAAGTAGTCTGAAATAATGTTCTTAATACAGCTTGACCTACTGTGGCTTGTTGTGCGGATAACACGTCTACACAGTAGTGCTTGGTGAATGTGTGAGGCGTAGACCATGTGGCTGCCTTACATATTTCTTGCATTGGGATGTTTCCTAGAAAGGCCATGGTAGCACCTTTCTGTCTGGTTGAGTGTGCCCTTGGTGTAATGGGCAGCTGTCGTTTAGCTTTAAGGTAGCAGATTTGGATGCATTTAACTATCCATCTGGCTATACCTTGTTTTGAAATTGGGTTTCCTGCATGAGGTTTTTGAAATGCAATAAAGAGTTGTTTAGTCTTTCTGATGTTCTTTGTTCTGTCAATGTAATACATCAATGCTCTTTTGACATCTAATGTATGTAGTGCCCTTTCAGCTACGGTATCTGGCTGTGGAAAGAACACTGGAAGTTCCACTGTTTGATTTAGATGGAACGGTGAAATAACCTTTGGCAAAAATTTAGGATTGGTCCTTAGGACGACTATTTTTGTGTAGTTGTATAAAAGGTTCCTGTATTGTAAACGCCTGAATCTCGCTTACTCTTCTTAGGGAAGTAATGGCGATGAGAAATGCCACCTTCCAGGTTAGGAACTGTATGTCACAGGAGTGCATGGGTTCAAAAGGTGGACCCATAAGTCTAGTTAGGACAACATTTAGGTTCCATGAAGGAACAGGTAGTGTTCTTGGTGGTATAATTCTCCTAAGGCCCTCCATGAATGCTTTAATGACTGGTATCCTATATAGGGAAGTTGAATAGGTAGTCTGCAGGTATGCAGATATTGCTGCAAGGTGTATTTTAATGGAAGAGAAAGCTAGGTTAGATTTTTGTAAGTGAAGCAAGTAACCCACTACATGTTCTGGAGTTGTGTGTAATGGTTGTATTTGATTAATATGGCAGTAGCAAACAAACCTCTTCCATTTACTTGCATAACAGTGCCTGGTGGATGGCCTTCTGGCTTGTTTTATGACTTCCATACATTCTTGGGTAAGTTGTAAGTGCCCGAATTCTAGGATTTCAGGAGCCAGATTGCTAGATTCAGCGATGCTGGATCTGGGTGTCTGATCTTTTGGTTGTGCTGTGTCAACAGATCTGGCCTGTTGGGCAATTTGATGCAGGGTACCACTGATAGGTCTAGCAGCGTTGTGTACCAGGGTTGCCTTGCCCAAGTTGGTGCTATCAATATGAGTTTGAGTTTGCTTTGACTGAGTTTGTTTACCAGGTAAGGAAGGAGAGGGAGAGGAGGAAAAGCGTAAGCAAATATCCCTGACCAGTTCATCCATAGGGCATTGCCTTGGGATTGTTTGTGTGGGTATCTGGATGCGAAGTTTTGGCATTTTGCGTTCTCCCTTGTCGCAAACAAGTCTATCTGAGGTGTTCCCCAGAGTTTGAAATAAGTGTTCAGAATTTGGGGGTGAATTTCCCATTCGTGGACTTGTTGATGATCTCGAGAGAGATTGTCTGCGAGTTGATTTTGGATCCCTGGTATAAACTGTGCTATTAGGCGAATTTGGTTGTGAATTGCCCAATGCCAAATTTTTTGTGCTAGCAGGCTTAACTGCGTGGAGTGAGTCCCCCCCTGCTTGTTTAGATAATACATTGTTGTCATGTTGTCTGTTTTGACGAGAAGTATTTGTGAACTATTATTGGTTGGAAGGCTTTTAGTGCTTGAAAAACTGCTAGAAGTTCTAGGTGATTGATATGCAGTTTTGTTTGATGTACGTTCCATTGTCCTTGTATGCTGTGTTGATCGAGGTGTGCTCCCCACCCTGTCATGGAAGCATCTGTTGTTATTACGTATTGTGGCACTGGGTCTTGGAAAGGCCGCCCCTTGTTTAAATTTATGTTGTTCCACCACAGAAGCGAGAGGTAAGTTTGGCGGTCTATTAACACCAGATCTAGAAGGTGACCCTGTGCTTGAGACCACTGTGATGCTAGGCATTGTTGTAAGGGCCTCATGTGCAGTCTTGCGTTTGGGACAATGGCTATGCATGAAGACATCATGCCTAGGAGTTGTAATACCATCTTTGCCTGTATCTTTTGTGTTGGATACATGCGTTGTATGATGGTGTTGAAATTTAGAATTCTTTGTGGACTTGGAGTGGCTACTCCCTTTGATGTGTCTATTATGGCTCCTAGGTATTGTTGTACCTTGCGCGGCAGAATGTTGGATTTTGTAAAGTTGACGGTGAACCCGAGTTTGAAGAGGGTTTGTATGATCTGATTTGTGTGATTTGAGCACTGTATGAACGAATGGGCCTTGATTAGCCAGTCGTCCAAATATGGGAACACATGTATTTGCTGCCTTCTTATGTGTGCAGCGACTACCGCTAGACATTTGGTAAAGACTCTTGGTGCGGTTGTTAATCCGAAAGGCAGTACCTTGAATTGGTAATGTATTCCTTTGAATACAAACCTTAGGTATTTCCTGTGCGATGGGTGTATTGGTATATGGAAATAAGCATCCTTGAGGTCTAAAGTTGCCATGTAGTCGTGTAGTTTTAGCAATGGCAATACTTCTTGTAGTGTGACCATGTGGAAGTGGTCTGATTTGATGAAAGTGTTCACTACTCTGAGGTCTAGGATTGGTCTCAGTGTTTTGTCCTTCTTTGGTATCAGAAAGTACAGTGAGTAAACTCCTGTGTTTATTTGTGTGTTTGGCACTAATTCGATTGCATTCTTTTGCAATAGTGCCTGCACTTCTATCTCCAGGAGATTGGAATGGTGTGTTGTTAAATTTTGTGCTTTTGGTGGTATGTTTGGAGGGAATTGTAGAAATTCTATGCAATAACCATGTTGGATAATTGCTAGAACCCAAGTGTCTGTAGTGATTTTCTCCCATGCTTTGTAATAATGACCTATTCTTCCCCCCACTGGTGTTGTGTGGAGGGGGTGAGTGACATGTGAGTCACTGTTTAGTAGTAGGGGTTTTGGGGCTTTGAAATCTTCCTCTATTTCTAGGGAATTGCCCTCCTCTATATTGTCCCCGAAAACCTCCTCTATACTGTCCCTGGTAACTGGACGGTGTGGCTTGTGAGGTGCTGGCTTGTGTGCTTTGACCCCGAAACCCCCCTCGAAAGGGCGTTTTACGGAATGTACTGTAATTCCCTCTGCGGGGAGTAGAGTGCGCCCATGGCTTTGGCAGTGTCCGTATCTTTTTTGAGTTTCTCAATCGCTGTGTCCACTTCTGGACCGAACAGTTCTTTTTCATTAAAAGGCATATTGAGAACTGCTTGTTGAATCTCTGGTTTAAATCCAGACGTTCGGAGCCATGCATGCCTTCTGATAGTTACAGATGTATTAATTGTCCGTGCAGCTGTATCTGCAGCGTCCATGGAGGAGCGTATCTGGTTGTTGGAGATGGTCTGTCCCTCCTCAACCACTTGTTTTGCCCTATTTTGTAAGTCCTTGGGCAGATGTTCAATGAGATGTTGCATCTCGTCCCAGTGGGCTCTGTCATAGCGCGCAAGTAGTGCCTGGGAGTTCGCGATGCGCCACTGGTTTGCAGCTTGTGCTGCGACTCTTTTACCAGCTGCATCGAACTTGCGGCTTTCTTTATCTGGGGGTGGTGCATCTCCAGATGTGTGAGAGTTGGCCCTTTTCCTAGCTGCTCCTACAACGACAGAGTCTGGTGGCAGCTGTGTAGTGATGAAAACCGGGTCCGTAGGAGGCGGCTTATACTTTTTTTCCCCCCTTGGTGTGATTGCCCTACTTTTGACCGGCTCCTTAAAGATGTCTTTTGCGTGCCGGAGCATACCAGGGAGCATAGGCAGGCTTTGGTATGAGCTGTGGGTGGAGGAGAGTGTATTGAATAAGAAATCATCCTCGACCTGTTCTGAGTGGAGGCTTACGTGGTGAAATTGTGCTGCTCTAGCCACCACTTGAGAGTACGCGGTGCTGTCTTCTGGTGGAGATGGCTTTGTAGGGTATGCCTCCGGACTGTTATCTGACACTGGGGCGTCGTATAGGTCCCATGCGTCCTGATCTTGGTCACCCTGGCTCATGGTGGTGTGAGCTGGGGAGTGTGATGGAGTTTGTGCTGGTGAAACGTTAATCACGGGCGGAGGAGAGGGTGGTGGTGTAACTCTTTTCACCACTTTTGGTTGTGGTGTTTGTTCCGTCTGGAACTCCAACCTTCTCTTTCTCCTAATGGGGGGAAGGGTGCTTATTTTTCCTGTCCCCTGCTGAATGAAGATACGCTTTTGCGTATGGTCCACATCAGTTGCTTGTAGCTCTTCCTCAAACCTATGCTTCTGCATTTGGGAGGTTAGCGAGTGCTCTTCTGTATAAGAGCCTGAAGCTGGGTCGCTTGCAGTTGGTTTCGGCATCGAAACTTTGTCTGCGTGTTTTTTCGGCTCCGAGGTGACTTTTTTCCTTTTCGGGGCCGAAACCTCTCGGCGTCGATCTGTTTCGGTGCCGCTGTCTCGGCGTCGAGCCTTGTCCACACCGGCATCTCGGTGTCGAGGCTTGTCTCCAGCACTTTCTCGGTCCCGAGAAGGCTGCGTGCCGGTGTCTCGACCGGAGTCGGACGATCTCGGCACTGTTTGGGCCTTATTCGGTGCCGACGGTCGGTCACCGAATTTATGGGTCGAGCCATGGCCTGGTGGCAGTGGCGTCCCCTGGGCCTTGTAAATGTTCCTCTGAGTGGATTTCGACGTCTTACTCACGGTTTGTGTATCGTCGAATCCTTCGGAGTCTGAGTCTTGGATCGAGAAGGTACCTTCCTCTTCCTGTTCCTCGAACTCCCGTTGGGCTGTCGGTGCGGACGCCATCTGAAGTCTTCTGGCTCGACGGTCTCGGAGTGTTTTTCGGGACCGGAACGCACGACAGGCCTCGCAGGTGTCTTCGCTGTGCTCAGGTGACAGGCACAGGTTGCAGACCAAGTGTTGGTCTGTGTAGGGGTATTTATTGTGGCATTTGGGGCAGAAACGGAACGGGGTCCGTTCCATCGGCGTTCTTCAGCACGCGGTCGGGCCGACCAGGCCCCGACGGAGGATTGAAAAACTACCCCGAAGGGCACCGGAGCTCTTCGATCTTCGATGCGGTGTGGAATCTAAGTACGCCGATCCCGAACGCAACAATACCGACGAAAATCTTCCGAAATTAGCTAATTTTCCGTTCCGAAACTCGGAGCGACAGGAACACGTCCGAACCCGATGGCGGAAAAAAAACAATCGAAGATGGAGTCGACGCCCATGCGCAATGGAGACAAAAGGAGGAGTCACTCGGTCCCGTGACTCGAAAGACTTCTTCGAAGAAAAACAACTTGTAACACTCCGGCCCAACACCAGATGGCGAGCTATTGCAGAACATGCGTATCTACAGCGACAGATGCCATCGAACATTATGTTTTCAGAAAACA
This sequence comes from Pleurodeles waltl, assembly GCF_031143425.1. Lineage (NCBI taxonomy): Eukaryota > Metazoa > Chordata > Amphibia > Caudata > Salamandridae > Pleurodeles > Pleurodeles waltl. Next base: position 423,641,731 of record NC_090450.1, read on the forward strand.
AATAAAGGGAAACACAAGGATGTTTAGTTCTCGTCACAATTAAATGTTTTAGGTTCTCTAAGCACTTGAGTCTAAAGAAGGCAAGTAATCAGATGTGAATCTATACTTAATACTTAGGGGCTGGGTGATAAGATTTTATTTCCAGCATGGGTCTGCTATACGGTTACATACATAGGCTGCAGTAGCAGTAAAGGTTCATATGGAAGAGGAAACTGAGAAACGAGCAGTCACTGAATTACTTTATAACTTTAAGCAGAAGATCAACTAAGGGGCTAATTTAGACCGCATAGAATGGTCTTTACTCTGTCAGGGCAACAGAGTAAAATACTCAGTCACCCTGACGGAGTGCCAGTCCCTTGAATCTAGAGAAGTCTGCCGAACAACAGACATCTCCTCATTGGCAGGAATCACTGTCAAGGTTGTCAATGTATTAAAAGTTTGATGGATGCCTTATTCAATAAGATGGAATCATCAGGCAAACTCTTAACCACTATTTTAATTTTTGAAAACAAAACCCCGAAGCAGGATTTTGTTTTTGAAAATAAACTAATGGTCCCTGCACCACTGGAGTGGTCTATGGCGTGAGGGTGATTTTGCAGCCTTAGCTGCCCCTTACCACCAGGTTTTACCTGTTGGTAATGGACAGTGGAATTTTTTTTTATTTAACCACCCACTCTAAACGGGGGGGGGGGGGGTATGGCGGCGGCGACTGGGCAGTCAAATGGCCAAACCTCCAAACAACCTTACTCCGTTGTACATTCAGAGGAGTCAGCAGCAGAGCTGGAGAAGTCTACGTCTCCATCTCTAAATAAGCCAGGCAGAAATTAATTTTGGTGGAGAGAGTACTCAGTCACATTTGCAAAAGAATACCCTCTCTGCCAAACTAAACCAGGCTCTTTGTTCTTCAAATAGTACCTATGAAGAGTTCTGCAAGAGAGAGAAGAGTAGGAACAAACTGACCGTAACTCTTGCAGTTATAGCACTGGGAACAATGAAATACAAGCACCTATCAAAAAGACTTGCTATGAAACAACCTTCAGATTGTCCAAGGCTCAGAAGCCTGGCCGCTTTAGTTATATTTAAGAAATTAATAAAATGATGCAAGTCGACAAAATCCTCTCTGTGAAGGCTGTTAGATTATTAAAGGCAACTAGAAGGATAGGTGACTGACTTGAAATGGGAAATGATGTCAGCACACTGGGATAGGGCTATGTGGCTCCAGTGATGTCATGTGCTGGCAGGAGCTGACACCACCTACTGGTGCAGTAGAGCTATTGCAAAGTTTCCAGATCCGATCTGGTGCCTGGAGTAACCAAAATGCAAGTAATCTCCCAGGAGCAGCCCTCATCAGAAAGAAAAACAAGTTACTGGACTGTAATTACAGTGCTCCAGCAATTACATCTTTTAAAAACGCACATGCTTGGAATTATTTCCTAGATTCTAGATGGTTATCTTTAGCACAATTAACGTAAGCCCACATTTAGTACTATTGCAGAACAACTTCACTGCTTAAATTCTTTTTGAAGCGATTAATGACTTGGGTGTGTTTAAGCTTAACCTAATAGGAAGGCAACCACAGATTCTTAAATGCAAGTGTGCCAGAAAGCCGCAACAGAAGTGATGATTGCTCATATAAAAATACATAAAATATAGTAATGATAATGAAATACTGATACATTCAAAATGTTTTTTCATCCTGCAGTAGACGTTTGACATATATACCTTGATATGCATTTTAGTCAAGCAAAACACATGTAAATCACTGGAAATCTGAAGTAAGGCTCCCCTGACAGATGTGTTCTCACAGCAATGATTGACTGGACAGTATGCCTCACACTAGGCCAGGTAGTACAGCTACCCACTCTCCCTCACAATTTTATCTCTGACCTACCCTACGTGTTTTTTTTTTACCAGCCGATTAGACAGCCTGGAAGCTCACAAGATGTGCTCCAGCTTACAAGCAGTTTTCTACAAGAAAGGCCTTCTGAAAGGAACACACCCAGGGTGTAGCCCCCAACCATCATGAAGCTACTACCACTTCTTTGTAAAAGGCTATGAGGTGACTGACTAGTGGCAGCAACTGGAGCTAGGAAACATCCTCCTAGAGCCATTGATGAGAAGAGAGCATGCACATCTCCTGTAAAGCCTGTGATGTAGTAAATAACTAGGATCCCTTCATGAATGTTTATGTACTGGAAAATGGGGAAGTGGGAAGAGCAAGGGTGTATTGGGGTTGGTATAGTGAATGTGGGGAAAATGGTGAGTTATTTGGAGTGGATGCGAACATTTGTAGGGGTGGGGGAGACACGGTTTTCTGTGTTTACATCTGTGCGTGCGTTGATGGAGTTCATCTGGGACACCAAGCGTATTGTTTTAGTTGAACAAGATGACTAATTTACAGCTTACACAGTTTCTTTGTCAATGAGGGGTGAGATAGTTTGCCTACTTCCTATGTTAGAACTTTCCTTCTAAAAACTATATTTACCTGGTGGGTGTGAGAGGGACCATGTTTCTTCCACTATTATTACTGGTTTACATTGCAATAGTTGGTTCATACTGCAATATCGATTTTAGTGCACTATCCTCCTTTGGATTAAGGAAGTCGATGGAGTACATTCATCTGGCCATTGCAGTTACCAATACTCCCTGAACCTCCTCTTTGGATGGCTGGGATACCACCTCCACCAGCTAGAGTGCTAGACTGTCATTAGCAATTGCGCATTGTTTTGATGGATGATTATTTGGTTGCATTCTATCCAGCAGCCATTTTGATGTATGGATAACACCTAGTTGTCCGAGGTTATTTCTCCCTAGTTATATCAGTAAATAAACTTTCTCCCCCCTAAGAAAAGTGTCTTCTGATCACAGTAGGGGCATGGGGCCACTGGAATCCAGGTGAGCTAGAAGTAAACAGTTTAACCTAAAGGTTCTGGAGCAGAAGTGGCCTTGATGTTGGGAGTGAGGTGAGGGGGGTGGGGGGGAGAAGAGGGGCATAGTGGAGAAATCTCAACACCAAGATAATCAGGATAGCACTGCAGAGGCATAGTGACTGGTCCACAGAAGAGCTGAACCCACCCAGACACAAACAAGGGGGCTGCCATCAACCGAGCAAAAGCGATGCATGTAAAGACAACTGCAAATTACCTATTCAGAGATTTATCTTAAGTGCTGAATGTTTAGGAATAAGCACTCAACATGCATAGAGGACAGAGGACCTCGATACTGAAAATAATAGCGGCTCCCCAGATTGAATCTACTCTGCCACCGATCAATGAGCCACCTTAAGCCATTTAAGGTATTTCCACTGGAACATAGGTAAAAATCACCAATTAGTGTCAAAAGCAACATAAACCCATGCGAACAAAGGAATAATAAGGCTTTCCCATAAGTACTAACATTCCCGCAAATACCCTATCAAAAACAGTTTAAAGATGGCCTCAGGCAGGGATAAACAAGAGACTAGAAGGAAGATGGGAATGGGAGAGCAGCAACTAGCCTCTAGATGAGTGGGGTTTAGGCTGGAGGGTAAAAGGTTAAAAATGAGTGGGGTCGTTAGATACGGGAATGAAGCCAAGCACACAGGGAGAGAAAAGATCCAGATACTGGATTCCCCCCCCCCCCCCCCCCACTTCAAACTAAAGGGGGACATGAAGCTTGTAGTATAGAAGGAGGGAACTAAGAGGTACAACCGAGCAGGAGAGGCCAAATTCTGTTCCATGGAACAGGTTGTTAGTTGCCAAAAAAGGCACTGAGAGAAGAAAGACGCCATGAATTGCACACATTTATACCAGACTACAGATACAATTAAAGTAATAAACCTTAATGTATGGGGCATTAACAGTTCTGCTAAAAGTTTAGAAGTCCTCTACATGCTACATTATCTTTTCCAATTCCAGTAAAAAGGGAGTGACGTAAATATTATAAAGCTCAACTCCACTTTAAGTAGGCTGAGGCCCAATTTTCTGTATTTTTGCAGAATCAACAACATTTCTGCCTTTGATGCAGATGTTGCCTGTCCTTATCTTTCCAAGAACCACCTGCGAAAGTGTCAAGTCATTTAAATATATAGACAACAAAACACCTGATGCAACCTCAGTCTGGAACAAGTGCCTTGTTATCTCAATTTCAAATCAAATAAGGACACTAGCCAAATCAGTGTAGCCTGAAATGTATTTTTACCTCGCTTGTTTATAAGAACGCCTCTCAGAATAGCATCTTAATGCTCGTTGGTTATACCAGAAATTATTATGGTAAGGTTGGAAATTACATCTTAGGTAAGATATAGTATAAAAGGTCTACTGCTTGACAACTTGCCAAGAGGGGTCCTTCACCCCAGATTATCACGAGCAAGATACTATCAGAGAAGTGCCTACCTGCCACAGATCCTGCTGTATCGCACTTTCTACTAAAACCAGATACCAAGGTCAAGTCTGGGAGGAGCTGATGCAACATTTGCCTTTCACATGGATAACGATCTTCTCGGCCACCGATAATTATGTTTCACTGTAAACAGCAAAGCAGTGTGCTCATTCTCCCTAACAAAATCAAGACACACATTCTACTCTATGTTCTCCTAACATATTGCATGGAAGGAGGTTTTAGGGTGTTAGTTTTCTAGATTAAATTTTAATCAAGGTAGGAAAGTTAATTTTATTCTTGTTGATTTAAACTTGCATTAGTGCGGTCTTATTCATTCTATGTGGTTATTGAAAATGTACTGAGCAACAGGGTGCACCTGTTGAAATAAACACAATTGTTAAAGTGAGGATGTGTATGTGGTACTGAGAAGAATCAAAAAGGTTTGTTCCTAATCACTAGAGTGTCCCAGAATGTCTGTTTAGGGACTGTTAGTAGCCCAAAGCATTGACGCTGCTTTATCTATGTACTGGGTGGGGTTCTGCGGGGCTACAAAAACGTGCCTTTCACATTCAAGCACTGTTACATTGAACTAAGTTGACTCGTGTCACCAGTGGGTGTGAAAGCAAACCTTAATGAGCAGAGTCAGACACAAGTTTAGGCAACAGGAATAGCTAGCCTTCCAACACCTTTAAGGAAGACACTGTAGGGTTTACATTAGACAAAGGGGACAGCCCTCACACTTAAAATCGCCCCTGGAGGTTGTGTATTTCCACTTTCCATGGCGTTTGTTCTAAATGAGGGTAAGAAGAAGCTTCTGAAGAAACCGATTACTCACATTATGCAAAACTTGGACAAAAGTCTTGATGTGGGGAGTGAGGGAGTAATGATGGGCACTATACATGATAGGTCTGCCCAGATAATAGGACAAACTCCATCTCAAGTAAAGGTATGGTCTCAATGCACTGGGAAACATATGACCTATCTTGCACCCAGAATCAAAATATTTTACCTATTTTTCTGCCTCGCATCACACATATGCCAACTGGACCACTTCTTTGGCACTACACAGATTACAAAGAATTCCTGCATCAGGAACAGGTGTCACACCAGATCTTTGTCACAGTCCACATACCTAAACAATACATGTTAAAGGGTGAATGGAGGCTGAGAGACAAAATCATACAAAATGAGCATAACAAGACTGAAGTACTAGATGCAATCACCCAATACCTTAAGGAGAATGACAAGGGGGTAATCAGCATAAGTCCCCTTTTGGTTGATGCACTTAAATCAGTGATAAGTGGATCACTAAATGTACTATCAACAAACTCTAAAAGGAACAGGGGGGAGAACCTAGCAAAGTTAGAGCTACAAGTAAGGGAAATGAATAAGACACACAAAAGGACAAGCTCACCCAAGATGTACTGCAACCTCACAGCACTTCTCCACTTAAAGAACAAGTAACTTACCTTGGGTACCTACATATCTGGTAGAGACATATTCTAGTTGCAGATTCCTTACCTTAGAGTTTCACCCAGGCGCCAGACTGGATCCAGAGACTTTTCTTTGAGCAGTACCCCTCTGCACCATCAGATGGTGTCAGTCGTCTCCACCATGATGACATCACAGTCGTATATAGACACCACCCTGGTGCGCTGACGCCAGTTTCTTTTCACGACTTTCCAAGTCAGCAGCGCAGAGCCATGAAGAACACTGAGAATGGTGTGTTATAACTAGGACCCTTAAAGGGAAACCTTGACCCTAGAAATTAGTTTGCAGAGTGGGGAGGATGGGTGGCTCGGTAAGGACTCTGCAACTAAAATATGTCTATGCCAGATACATCGTTACCCAAGGTAAGTAACTTGTTCATCTCATAGAGACTTCTAGTTGCAGATTCCTTACTTTAGAATAGATACTCGAGCAATACCATCCCCAGTGGTGGGCTGCTACTAAATTGCACCAAAAAGTCCTGCAGAACCAAGTGGCCAAAGTAGCCATCTCTGCAGAACGGACTATTCAGGCAGTCATGTTTAGTGAACGTGTGCAGGGATGCCCATGTTGCTGCTTGGCAGATATCCAGGACTGGGGCTCCGCGTGCTAATGCTGTGGTAGCAGCTGTTGTTCTGGTGGAATGAGCATGCAGACCCTCAGGGGGTTGCTTTTTCACCAAAGCGTAGCACATCTTGATGCACAGAACCACTTATCTCGAGATGGTCCTATTCTGCACCGCCCTTCCTTTCTTCTAACCCACAAAGAGTTGATCGTTCACCCAGAAATCTTTGGTACGATTGAGGGAGAAAGACAACGTTTTTTTTGGATCCAGGCGGTGGAGTCTCTCCTCCTCATGAGAGGGATGAGGGGTGCGTAAAAAGTAGGAAAGGTGACTGATTGACCTACATGAAAAAGTGTTACCACTTTGGGAAGGAAGGAAACCCTGATATGAATCACCACTTTGTCAGGATGGGCAGCTAGCAATGGTGGCATAGAAGAGAGAGCCTGGAGCTCACTAACTCTGCGAGCAGAGTTGATGGCAATCAAGAAGGCAGTTTTAAGAGTCAAGAACTGCAAGGCACAGTTGTGGAGTGGCTCGAAAGGAGCACACATGAGATATGTGAGGACCAAGTACAAATCCCACTGGGGCATTATGAACATAGATATGAGGGAACATGTGGGTGAGTCCTTTAAGAAACCTCCCAACAATTGGAGATTTGAAAAGAGAAGGTTTGTCTGGCAGTCTTAAAAAGGTAAAGATGACAGACCAATAATCGTTGAGGGTCCCCAGAGCAGACCTCTGCTGGGCAAGAGAGAGAATGAAAAGGAGAACCTCCAAGAGAAGTGCAGAAAGGGGATCAACAGATTTGTTGATACATCATGCCACAAATTTGTTCCAACGACAGGCTTATACCGTTTTGGTGGAGGAATGCACTGCTGCCAAGATAACATCAGACTTTGGGCAGAAGGTCAAAAGCTGTCAACTGCCGTCGCTCAATCTCCATGCGAGGAGCCGGAGACTGGTCAGATTTGGGTGAAGGACCGTCCCCTCCTGCTGCAACAGAAGATCCTCCCAAAGGGTTAGTCTGATTGGAGGATCAATGGCCATGCCCAATAGCTCGGGATACCAGACTCTTCGTGCCCAGTCCAGAGCCATAAGGGTTACATGGGCCAGGTCATTCTTGATCTTCTTCAGAACTCTGGGCAGAAGTGGTATTGGCGGGAAGGCGTAAAGGGGGCCTGAGCTCCACTCAAGACAAAAAGCATCGCTGAGTGAGTGCCGCCTTGGAAACTCCAACGCACAAAACAGCAGACATTGTGCATTCTCTGTGAAGGCGAACAGATCTAACCAAGGCTCTCCCCACTGCTGAAAGATTTTGCACCACCTCTGGGATGGAGACGCCATTTGTGATCAAGTATTCATCAATCAATCAATTTATTTATAAAGCGTGCTACTCACCCGTCAGGGTCTCAAGGCGCTGGATGGGGGTGGGGGGAACTATTTGTCGAATAGCCATGTCTTGAGGTGTTTTCTGAAGGCCAGGAGGTCTTGGGTCTGGCGTAGTTGTAGCGGTAGGGAGTTCCAGGTTTTGGCAGCGAGGTAAGAGAAGGATCTTCCTCCGGTGGTGGTGCGGTGAGAATGCGGGGGACGGAGGCGAGGGCGAGGCTGGCGGAGCGGAGCTGGCGGGCGGGGGTGTGGAAGGTGAGTCTGCCGTTGAGGCAGGCCGGACCTGTGTTGTGAAGGGCTTTGTGTGCGTGGTTGAGTAGTTTGAAAGTAATCCTCTTCGATACGGGCAGCCAGTGTAGCTCTCTGAGGTAGGCAGAGATGTGGTTGCGGCGTAGGACGTCAAGGATGAGTCGGGCGGAGGCGTTTTGGATACATTGCATTTTCTGTTGTAGTTTGGCCATGGTTCCTGCATAGAGCGCGTTGCCGACGTCCAGTCGGCTGCTGACTAGGGCGTGGGTGACTGTTTTTCTGGTTTTGACGGGAATCCACTTGAAGATCTTGTGGAGCATGCGGAGGGTGTTGTAGCAGGAAGAGAAAACTGCGTTGACCTGCTGAGTCATGCTGAGTGCTGAGTCAAGGATGATGCCCAGGTTCCGTACTTGGGGGGTGGGGGCGGCTCCGAGGGAGGTGGGCCGCCAGGAGTCGTTCCAGGCGGAGAGGTTGCTGCCGTGGATGAGGACCTCTGTTTTGTTTGCGGTTAGCTTGAGGCGGCTTGAATCCATCCAGTCGGCGATAGTGTGAAGTCCCTTGTGGAGGTTGTTTCTTGCTGTTGTGGGGTCCTTCGTGAGGGAAATGATCAGCTGGGTGTCGTCTGCGTAGGATACTATGTTGATGTGGTGGGATTGTGCGATGTTGCAGAGGGGAGCCATGTAGACGTTAAAAAGTTTTGGGCTGAGGGAGGATCTTTGAGGGATGTCACAGATGGTTTTGGAGGATTCGGACAGGTAGGGCGGAAGGCGGACGGCTGAGTTAGTCTGCTCTCACGCTCAGTGAGCCTGCCAGATGTTGAACATCTTGACAGGGAGTCTATGACCCCATTCCAACCTGCTGGTTGCAGTACCCCATGGCGGTGTTTTGGTCGGTGAACCCCTGCACCACCTTGGAGATAGGGAAGGAATGCTTTCAATGCAAGTCGGATCACCTGGAGCTCCAAAAGGTTGATGTGGAGCCCGGACTCTGCCAGAGACCAGAGGACTCTTTTAAAGCGCCGAGTCCGCTTTGTCTCTGAAGAGATGGGTGCTATCAAAGGGCATGTTCATTCGAGATTGTGGGACAACCCCTGAAAAGCCAGATGTCCTCAACCAGGTGTGAAGCCGCAAGGCCACTATCAATGCAACCGATCTACCTAGTGAGTCGGTTGTATCCAGCCCACAATGAATCATGAACTTTGCTGCATCTCTTCTATCAGTAACAGCTTGGGAGAGAATCGCCCGGGTCTCCTACGGGACGCAAGGCAGAACCTGCACGAACGCATCGTAGAGAGTATGGGAGTATCTGCTCAAAAAGCATGTGGTGTTCATGGACCACATCGCCAAACTGGTGGAAGAAAAAAATTTCTTCCCAAAGTTATCCAGTCTTTTTGATTCCATATCCGAGGGAGCAGAAGGGAAGGTGCCAGAAGAAGAGAAAGCCTGGATAACAAGATTCTCAGGCATAGGATATTGGGTCAGGAATTTTGGCTTGGTCGGCACAGGCCGATGGCGGCGGGCAACTGTCCTATTCACAGGAGCCCCTGTGCTGGGGCTGGAACAAGTACCCAGTAGGACATCCGTAAAGGCTTCATTAAAGGGTAGGAGGGGTTCCACAGAAGGAAGCTCGAGATCCAAGACCTTAGCTGTCCTTCTCACCACCATGGAGTATTAAGCTCCCTCCTCTGTAGCCATGGTAGGGGGAGAAAGCATGCTAGCGTCAGGAGAGGTATCTGGTACACTAGTGTTGCCCAAATCCTGAACCCAGTCCATGTCAGGGTCAAGCTGGTATTCTAAAGGGTCCAGCGACCACTCTACACTATCCCCATATCCATGGCCATTGAAAGAAGGGTCAGGATCCGCCCTGGACCCAGTAGAGCCCATTGACAACAGAAATGGCGTCTAGCGATGCCATTCCGGCTCCAGGTCTTTGGGGCGAAGTATAGGATAGGCGTTGATTTCGGGCCTAACTGATGTCGGGAGCGTCGATGTCTGTCCCGTCGCCGGGGAATGTTGCACTGGCATGAAAAGCGTTGGTACAGATCCAAGATGGGATCCGGAGGTGCCCTCCGGAGCCGAAGCCACCAGCTCAGAACCCAAGGTGGCCCTCACTGACCCTTCTGGGCCTGAAGGCGCTGAGGACGGTTTGGTCTCCCCAAATAATGAGACGCATGGCCTCACAGAGCTCTTTCAGCTGGGCAGGGGTGGCTCCCGGATGAATCTGATCCAGATGCAGGCTTCAAAGACGGAGGCCTAGAGCGTCGAGGCTCTTTCACGTTGCACTGTCTTTACGACGGTGTGAAGTCGAAGAACATTTAGCCTTCTTTGACTTCTTCTTGTGATCCTAGCGCCCAGAGGAGTTGGACAAGGAGGAATGGTGATGACTCCGCAAGTGGTCTCGTGACCACCTTCTCGAACGAGACCGGAGCGACTGAGTCGAGCGCCGGGCCAAAATGAGCTTTAAGGACTGCTCCCTCAAACCTTGGGGTTCAAGGCCAGACACTCAGAGCACAACTTCGGGTCCTGGTTGCATTCCAGGCACCAAAGACAGATGAGATGCAGATCCGTCACCGATATCATTTGGTGACAGGAGTCAGGGTTTAAAACCGGTCTTCTGAGACATCCCTCGAAGCATCCAAAACTCATCAAAAAGAATAAGACAATAGTGGCACAGTTAAACAATGACAAGGTGTAGCTCTTCTCCAGATCTGCGCCTAGGCTGGCGCGGAAAGATAATAATTGACATAAGCATGCCGGGGTGGTACCTATATATGATTGCAAAGTCATCATGGTGACCACGATGCCAACGTCACATGCGGAGTCATCCGACGCCACCTGACGGGGCGCAGAGGTACTGCTCTAAGAAAAGTCTGCGGATCAGTTGGATGCCTGGGGGAAATTCTAAGAAAGGAATCTGCAACTATAAGTCTCTATCAGATCAGAAATATTATGAAGGATGGAACAAACCAGGCAAACTAACAGCCTGTCAAGTCCGAGCTAAAATCTCCAATAACAAGGTTACATCGATCAGTCTAGAAAGAAATATCTAGCAGAGTCAGACTACAATTAAGCAAGGTCTCCAGACGAGATGGGTTTACCCCCTTACTCTAGAAACCCTTCTGTGGAGACCTGGGTCCAATTCTGACCCACCTATAGGATTTCTTTGCAGACACAGGAGTGATATCTATGTTGTAAGCATCAATTGTACTGATTTCCAAACTGGGCATAGACCCAACACTATGCTCCACTTACAGGTCAATTACCCAGTTAAACATGAAATTAAGAGTGTTTGCAGGTATTGGCACCAAGATAGGACCACCTTATGCCTGGACTGACGGACCCAAATCAAGCAAGGTTTTAAAGTAGAAAGAGACCGGAGCAATAATAAAAAACAAATTCTGCATATTATGGGCAAGAACCAAGACGACAGCCCTAATGACACTGGATGCGAAAATGATTTGAAACAGTGCACTGGCCCCTTCTGGAGGAGACCCTCAAAGCTTTTAGTTTGGGCCCCACATTCAGATCATGGGTATTTAACGGATTAGATAGCAATATGCAAGGGTAAAAGCCAGATCCTCAATGGGGCTAAAAATACAAAGATGTACGAGACAGGGTTGCCCTTTCTCCCCACTCCTATAAATGCACTACATAGACTGAATTGTTAAAAGGGTGAGGAGAAACCAAGACATTAAAGGGATAAAGATTGGTCTAGACACACCGAAAATCCATATGAATGCATAACATGTCAGTGACGCTGATAGACCACCTGCTCAGTCCCAGCACTGACAGAACTTAAGAGAATTGAGACAAGTATAGGGATTTAACAAATGTACAGAGATCCCAGCTCTTAAACATCTCCACATCAATACACACATCTCTTGGTTAAATTCCTATTACAGTGTGTTATAAAACGTATTCCATATCAGAGTTGGGATAATGGCCTCTCTCAGCAAGACAGAACACATCCACTATAGTGACCAAATGATACAGAAAGATGCAGTCTTCCATATGGGAGGTCTCTCCTGGCTGGGTACACTATCTCCTTTGAAGGTGACTACATTATGTATTCTTTTTGTTAAAAGTAGAAATGCTTCTCCTGTAGCATCCTCATGGTATGCTCAACACAAATCTACGTTTGAATCTGGAAGATGCGGCGAATGATTAAACAGATCACCAGGCAGCGTATATCCATTACACAATGGAATGTAGAAGATTGGAATATGAGAAATACTGGTGTTTTACAGATCAGGTGATAGTGGGCACAGACATCTGGGAAATCCTGTGACTGCCCAAAATAAATAAATAAATATCTAAAAAGGTCCTGCTGTATTGCACACCAATAACCAGTTGCTTACACAGCATGGGATGGAGTAACAAAGAATGGTCTCACAATTTTCCATTTGCCAAGCATGCCAACTACTGGTAATCCAAGCATGCCAACTACTGGTAATCCACACTACACCCCAGTGCTGCCAGGGAAGATAGCAGATGGCTGGATGACAGAAAGTAGACGGTAAAGAATAGGCCACTTTTTTATTTATTTTATCACAAAAGTCTGAACCAATCAAGCAAAAAAAATAAAAATATGGGAGACTGGAGAAGGACTACTCTGATTCCACATAAGTCATTGTATCACAGTTTTCTTAAACTATATGTCAGTAAAATCTAACAACGATAACAGATAAAACACAACCAAAGGGAATATTTGCTTTTCAGTAGAAAGTATAAAACACCAAATGTTGTTGCACTTCTAGTGCTTTGATGCCCTCAGTTGTCAAACATCCTATTTATGTCTGCCAAATGTCTTCCTTGTAACACTGCAATTTAGGGCGTTGAGATGTCAGAAAATGTAGATTTCAGATAGTACGCATTTGTTGCTTACGTTTTCTAGTAATAAAGCTTTCCTGTTATCAGTTTTTATATGCCAATTTCAGTCTGTTCTTTTGAGTGCTTTCCAATGTTTTAAAAACGTTTAAAAAATAAGTGGCTACATATTTTACTGGCTCTGTAAAAATCACTAAATGGTGTTTTCAGTGCTTATAAAGAAATTTGCATTTAATTTCCTTCCTTCCCTCTTCATTTATATTGCATAGTCTACATGGGAGGTATGTCCTGGCTGGTGTAAGTGCAGCTCCTATCTCTAACCTGTTTGCTGAGATGGATGATTTCACTATTACCCACTTGGGCCATGTCCATTTCACTATCCGCAAAGCTCCTGGATCAGAGGACTTACTTCAGGGCCTACTTCACTTTCATTTTGGGAACGTGCCTCGTATCAAGCTGCTTCAGCTCACTGCTTATTGAATGTTGTTACGTAGGAACGAGCAGGTTTACAGCTGAACTCTTAGCAGTGCCTCAGTCCAGGGCAAGTTGCACCTTCATATCATCCAGAGTTTTGCTTTATCAAAAGCTCTGATATCAGAATTGTGGCAAAAAGATATCTTTGCATAAGATGACTCCAGAATCATCATTGTCTCGTAAACATTGCACCCAGCACTTATGTTTCGAGGTTTACCTCATTATGGTCTGAAAAACAAGCTTATATCAGCCACACTCTCTCACACAGAAGTATCAGGTGCCATATCATGTACATCGTCAGACAGCATGTGCAGGCCTAGAAAGAGTTTGTGTGCTCGCTTTCCTGAATCTGGGCTATTTAACACATACATTAACTCTAAAACCCTACATCTTATTCTATGAGCTGTAAACAGTACATCTCAGAAACATGAGGCAATCACTGTCCTGGGTTTCCTACTATTAGAGGTGCAACTTAGGAAGAACAGGTACATATGGCCAGTGTTAAGCCTGCACACTAAGGTAGGACACGTTACTAATACAACCTTGAAACGTATGAGGAAGTGACGCTTGACATGTAGCGACATTATTTATACAAGCCCCTGTGACCACATTTAAAGGAAATATATTGAACTGTCCTTTTTCTTTCCTTCAAAAAGGAAAATGCACTAAAACTGTGCACACTGCACTGATCACAAACTTAAAGTGCCCAGCAAAATTCTCACATATGCCCGACAAGAACACAGTCTCACATTGTTTTCAAATTAAACAGGTCACATGATAGGAAAAAAACCAAATGCTAGATGTCTTTGTGATAGCTTTCAAACAAATACAGAATCCTATAGACATGGCTGAACAATAAAAAAGAAACAGGTTTAACAGTGAACTGCAAAAGCAAATTGTAGGAAGTTGGCTCTGTATGTGCTATTTCAAAGTAAGGAATAGCATGCACAGAGTCCAAGGGTTCCCCTTAGAGGTAAAATAGTGGTAAAAATAGATAATACTAATGCTCTATTTTGTGGTAGTGTGGTCGAGCAGTAGGCTTATCCAAGGAGTAGTGTTAAGCATTTGTTGTACATACACATAGACAATAAATGAGGTACACACACTCAGAGACAAATCCAGCCAATAGGTTTTTGTATAGAAAAATATATTTTCTTAGTTTATTTTAGGAACCACAGGTTCAAATTCTACATGTAATATCTCATTCGAAAGGTATTGCAGGTAAGTACTTTAGGAACTTCAAATCATCAAAATTGCATGTATACTTTTCAAGTTATTCACAAATAGCTGTTTTAAAAGTGGACACTTAGTGCAATTTCCACAGTTCCTAGGGGAGGTAAGTATTTGTTAGGTTAACCAGGTAAGTAAGACACTTACAGGGCTTAGTTCTTGGTCCAAGGTAGCCCACCGTTGGGGGTTCAGAGCAACCCCAAAGTCACCACACCAGCAGCTCAGGGCCGGTCAGGTGCAGAGTTCAAAGTGGTGCCCAAAACACATAGGCTAGAATGGAGAGAAGGGGGTGCCCCGGTTCCGGTCTGCTTGCAGGTAAGTACCCGCGTCTTCGGAGGGCAGACCAGGGGGGTTTTGTAGGGCACCGGGGGGGACACAAGCCCACACAGAAATTTCACCCTCAGCAGCGCGGGGGCGGCCGGGTGCAGTGTAGAAACAAGCGTCGGGTTTGTAATGGAAGTCAATGGGAGATCTAGGGATCTCTTCAGCGCTGCAGGCAGGCAAGGGGGGGGTTCCTCGGGGAAACCTCCACTTGGTCAAGGGAGAGGGACTCCTGGGGGTCACTCCTCCAGTGAAAGTCCGGTCCTTCCGGTCCTGGGGGCTGCGGGTGCAGGGTCTCTCCCAGGTGTCGGGACTTAGGATTCAAAGAGTCGCGGTCAGGGGAAGCCTCGGGATTCCCTCTGCAGGCGGCGCTGTGGGGGCTCAGGGGGGACAGGTTTTGGTACTCACAGTATCAGAGTAGTCCTGGGGTCCCTCCTGAGGTGTTGGATCTCCACCAGCCGAGTCGGGGTCGCCGGGTGCAGTGTTGCAAGTCTCACGCTTCTTGCGGGGAGCTTGCAGGGTTCTTTAAAGCTGCTGGAAACAAAGTTGCAGCTTTTCTTGGAGCAGGTCCGCTGTCCTCGGGAGTTTCTTGTCTTTTCGAAGCAGGGGCAGTCCTCAGAGGATGTCGAGGTCGCTGGTCCCTTTGGAAGGCGTCGCTGGAGCAGGATCTTTGGAAGGCAGGAGACAGGCCGGTGAGTTTCTGGAGCCAAGGCAGTTGTCGTCTTCTGGTCTTCCTCTGCAGGGGTTTTCAGCTAGGCAGTCCTTCTTCTTGTAGTTGCAGGAATCTAATTTTCTAGGGTTCAGGGTAGCCCTTAAATACTAAATTTAAGGGCGTGTTTAGGTCTGGGGGGTTAGTAGCCAATGGCTACTAGCCCTGAGGGTGGGTACACCCTCTTTGTGCCTCCTCCCAAGGGGAGGGGGTCACAATCCTAACCCTATTGGGGGAATCCTCCATCTGCAAGATGGAGGATTTCTAAAAGTCAGAGTCACCTCAGCTCAGGACACCTTAGGGGCTGTCCTGACTGGCCAGTGACTCCTCCTTGTTGCTTTCTTTGTTCCCTCCAGCCTTGCCGCCAAAAGTGGGGGCCGTGGCCGGAGGGGGCGGGCAACTCCACTAAGCTGGAGTGCCCTGCTGGGCTGTGACAAAGGGGTGAGCCTTTGAGGCTCACCGCCAGGTGTTACAGCTCCTGCCTGGGGGAGGTGTTAGCATCTCCACCCAGTGCAGGCTTTGTTACTGGCCTCAGAGTGACAAAGGCACTCTCCCCATGGGGCCAGCAACATGTCTCCGGTGTGGCAGGCTGCTGGAACTAGTCAGCCTACACAGACAGTCGGTTAAGTTTCAGGGGGCACCTCTAAGGTGTCCTCTGTGGTGTATTTTACAATAAAATGTACACTGGCATCAGTGTGCATTTATTGTGCTGAGAAGTTTGATACCAAACTTCCCAGTTTTCAGTGTAGCCATTATGGTGCTGTGGAGTTCGTGTTTGACAGACTCCCAGACCATATACTCTTATGGCTACCCTGCACTTACAATGTCTAAGGTTTTGTTTAGACACTGTAGGGGTACCATGCTCATGCACTGGTACCCTCACCTATGGTATAGTGCACCCTGCCTTAGGGCTGTAAGGCCTGCTAGAGGGGTGGCTTACCTATACTGCATAGGCAGTGAGAGGCTGGCATGGCACCCTGAGGGGAGTGCCATGTCGACTTACTCGTTTTGTCCTCACTAGCACACACAAGCTGGCAAGCAGTGTGTCTGTGCTGAGTGAGAGGTCTCCAGGGTGGCATAAGACATGCTGCAGCCCTTAGAGACCTTCCTTGGCATCAGGGCCCTTGGTACTAGAAGTACCAGTTACAAGGGACTTATCTGGATGCCAGGGTCTGCCAATTGTGGATACAAAAGTACAGGTTAGGGAAAGAACACTGGTGCTGGGGCCTGGTTAGCAGGCCTCAGCACACTTTCAATTGTAAACATAGCATCAGCAAAGGCAAAAAGTCAGGGGGCAACCATGCCAAGGAGGCATTTCCTTACACAACCCCCCCCCCCCAAACGAAAGAGGATGAGACTAACCTTTCCCAGGAGAGTCTTCATTTTCTAAGTGGAAGAACCTGGAAAGGCCATCTGCATTGGCATGGGCAGTCCCAGGTCTGTGTTCCACTATAAAGTCCATTCCCTGTAGGGAGATGGACCACCTCAACAGTTTAGGATTTTCACCTTTCATTTGCATCAGCCATTTGAGAGGTCTGTGGTCAGTTTGAACTAGGAAGTGAGTCCCAAAGAGGTATGGTCTCAGCTTCTTCAGGGACCAAACCACAGCAAAGGCCTCCCTCTCAATGGCACTCCAACGCTGCTCCCTGGGGAGTAACCTCCTGCTAATGAAAGCAACAGGCTGGTCAAGGCCATCATCATTTGTTTGGGACAAAACTGCCCCTATCCCATGTTCAGAGGCATCAGTCTGCACAATGAACTGCTTAGAATAATCTGGAGCATTTAGAACTGGTGCTGAGCACATTGCTTGTTTCAGAGTGTCAAAGGCCTGTTGGCATTCCACAGTCCAGTTCACTTTCTTGGGCATTTTCTTGGAGGTGAGTTCAGTGAGGGCTGTCACAATGGATCCATATCCCTTCACAAACCTCCTGTAATACCCAGTCAAGCCAAGGAATGCCCTGACTTGAGTCTGGGTTTTTGGAGCTACCCAGTCCAGAATAGTCTGGATCTTGGGCTGGAGTGGCTGAACTTGGCCTCCACCTACAAGGTGGCCCAAGTAAACCACAGTTCCCTGCCCTATCTGGCATTTGGATGCCTTGATAGAGAGGCCTGCAGATTGCAGAGCCTTCAAAACCTTCTTCAGGTGGACCAGGTGATCCTGCCAGGTGGAGCTAAAGACAGCAATATCATCAAGATAAGCTGTGCTAAAGGACTCCAAGCCAGCAAGGACTTGATTCACCAACCTTTGGAAGGTGGCAGGGGCATTCTTTAAACCAAAGGGCATAACAGTAAACTGATAATGCCCATCAGGTGTGGAGAATGCTGTTTTCTCTTTTGCTCCAGGTGCCATTTTTATTTGCCAGTACCCTGCTGTCAAGTCAAAGGTACTTAAGAATTTGGCAGCACCTAATTTATCTATGAGCTCATCAGCTCTTGGGATTGGATGAGCATCTGTCTTGGTGACAGAATTGAGCCCTCTGTAGTCCACACAAAACCTCATCTCTTTCTTTCCATCTTTGGTGTGAGGTTTGGGGACTAAGACCACTGGGCTAGCCCAGGGGCTGTCAGAGCGCTCAATTACTCCCAATTCCAGCATCTTGTGGACTTCCACCTTGATGCTTTCCTTAACATGGTCAGATTGTCTAAAGATTTTGTTCTTGACAGGCATGCTGTCTCCTGTGTCCACATCATGGGTACACAGGTGGGTCTGACCAGGGGTTAAGGAGAAGAGTTCAGGAAACTGTTGTAGGACTCTCCTACAATCAGCTTGCTGTTGGCCAGAGAGGGTGTCTGAGTAGATCACTCCATCTACTGTGCCATCTTTTGGGTCTGATGACAGAAGATCAGGGAGAGGTTCACTCTCTGCCTCCTGATCCTCATCTGTTACCATCAACAGATTCACATCAGCCCTGTCATGGAAGAGCTTAAGGCGGTTCACATGGATCACCCTCTTGGGGCTCCTGCTTGTGCCCAGGTCCACCAGGTAGGTGACCTGACTCTTCCTTTCTAGCACTGGGTAAGGGCCACTCCATTTGTCCTGGAGTGCCCTGGGAGCCACAGGCTCCAGAACCCAGACTTTCTGCCCTGGTTGGAACTCAACCAGTGCAGCCTTTTGGTCATACCAAAACTTCTGGAGCTGTTGGCTGGCCTCAAGGTTTTTGGTTGCCTTTTCCATGTACTCTGCCATTCTAGAGCGAAGGCCAAGTACATAGTCCACTATGTCCTGTTTAGGCTCATGGAGAGGTCTCTCCCAGCCTTCTTTAACAAGGGCAAGTGGTCCCCTTACAGGATGACCAAACAGAAGTTCAAAGGGTGAGAATCCTACTCCCTTCTGTGGCACCTCTCTGTAAGCGAAAAGCAGACATGGCAAGAGGACATCCCATCTCCTTTTGAGTTTTTCTGGGAGCCCCATGATCATGCCTTTTAATGTCTTGTTGAATCTCTCAACCAAGCCATTAGTTTGTGGATGGTATGGTGTAGTGAATTTATAAGTCACTCCACACTCATTCCACATGTGTTTTAGGTATGCTGACATGAAGTTGGTACCTCTGTCAGACACCACCTCCTTAGGGAAACCCACTCTGGTAAAGATACCAATGAGGGCCTTGGCTACTGCAGGGGCAGTAGTCGACCTAAGGGGAATAGCTTCAGGATACCTGGTAGCATGATCCACTACTACCAGGATGTACATATTTCCTGAGGCTGTGGGAGGTTCTAGTGGACCAACTATGTCCACACCCACTCTTTCAAAGGGAACCCCCACCACTGGAAGTGGAATGAGGGGGGCCTTTGGATGCCCACCTGTCTTACCACTGGCTTGACAGGTGGGGCAGGAGAGGCAAAACTCCTTAACCATGTTGGACATATTGGGCCAGTAGAAGTGGTTGACTAACCTCTCCCACGTCTTGGTTTGTCCCAAATGTCCAGCAAGGGGAATGTCATGGGCCAATGTTAGGATGAACTTCCTGAACAGCTGAGGCACTACCACTCTCCTAGTGGCACCAGGTTTGGGGTCTCTGGCCTCAGTGTACAGGAGTCCATCTTCCCAATAGACCCTATGTGTTCCATTTTTCTTGCCTTTGGACTCTTCAGCAGCTTGCTGCCTAAGGCCTTCAAGAGAGGGACAGGTTTCTTGTCCCTTACACAGCTCCTCCCTTGAGGGTCCCCCTGGGCCTAAGAGCTCAACCTGATAAGGCTCAAGCTCCAAAGGCTCAGTTCCCTCAGAGGGCAGAAATTCTTCCTGAGAAGAGAGGTTCCCTTTCTTTTGCTGTGTTGCAGTTGGTTTCCCAACTGACTTTCCTGTTCTCTTGGTAGGCTGGGCCATTCTTCCAGACTCCAGCTCTACTTGTTCACCCTGTGCCTTGCACTGTGCTCTTGTTTTCACACACACCAGTTCAGGGATACCCAGCATTGCTGCATGGGTTTTTAGTTCTACCTCAGCCCATGCTGAGGACTCCAGGTCATTTCCAAGCAGACAGTCCACTGGGATATTTGAGGAGACCACCACCTGTTTCAGGCCATTGACCCCTCCCCATTCTAAAGTAACCATTGCCATGGGATGTACTTTTCTCTGATTGTCAGCGTTGGTGACTGTGTAAGTTTTTCCAGTCAGGTATTGGCCAGGGGAAACCAGTTTCTCTGTCACCATGGTGACACTGGCACCTGTATCCCTCAGGCCCTCTATTCTAGTCCCATTAATTAAGAGTTGCTGTTTGTATTTTTGCATGTTAGGCGGCCAGACAGCTAGTGTGGCTAAATCCACCCCACCCTCAGAAACTAGAGTAGCTTCAGTGTGGACCCTGATTTGCTCTGGGCACACTGTTGATCCCACTTGGAGACTAGCCATACCAGTGTTACCTGGATGGGAGTTTGGAGTGGAACCTTTCTTGGGACAGGCCTTGTCTCCAGTTTGGTGTCCATGCTGTTTACAGCTATGACACCAGGCCTTTTTGGGATCAAAGTTTTTACCCTAGAAGACTCTTTACTATTTTTAGTTTTGGTTGTCTCATCACCCTTCCCCTGGGGAGTCTTTGTGACCCCTTTCTTTTGGTCACCCCCTGTTGAAGTCTTGGACACCCTTGTCTTGACCCAATGGTCCGCCTTCTTTCCCAATTCTTGGGGAGAAATTGGTCCTAGGTCTACCAGATGCTGATGCAGTTTATCATTGAAACAATTACTTAACAGGTGTTCTTTTACAAATAAATTGTACAGCCCATCATAATTACTTACACCACTGCCTTGAATCCAACCATCTAGTGTTTTCACTGAGTAGTCAACAAAGTCAACCCAGGTCTGGCTCGAGGATTTTTGAGCCCCCCTGAACCTAATCCTGTACTCCTCAGTGGAGAATCCAAAGCCCTCAATCAGGGTACCCTTCATGAGGTCATAAGATTCTGCATCTTTTCCAGAGAGTGTGAGGAGTCTATCCCTACACTTTCCAGTGAACATTTCCCAAAGGAGAGCACCCCAGTGAGATCTGTTCACTTTTCTGGTTACACAAGCCCTCTCAAAAGCTGTGAACCATTTGGTGATGTCATCACCATCTTCATATTTTGTCACAATCCCTTTGGGGATTTTTAACATGTCAGGAGAATCTCTGACCCTATTTATATTGCTGCCACCATTGATGGGTCCTAGGCCCATCTCTTGTCTTTCCCTTTCTATGGCTAGGAGCTGTCTCTCTAAAGCCAATCATCTGGCCATCCTGGCTAACAGGAGGTCATCTTCACTGAGAGCATCCTCAGTGATTTCAGAAATGTGGGACCCTCCTGTGAGGGACTCACTATTTCTGACTAACACAGTTGGAGACAGGACTTGAGGGGTCCTGTTCTCCCTATTTAGGACTGGAGGAGGGACATTGGCCTCCAAGTCACTAATTTCTTCCTCTGTGAGGTCATCATCAGAGGGGTTGGCTTTTTCAAACTCTGCCAACAGCTCCTGGAGCTGAATTTTGGTAGGTCTGGAGCCAATGGTTATTTTTTTGATATTACAGAGAGACCTTAGCTCCCTCATCTTAAGATGGAGGTAAGGTGTGGTGTCGAGTTCCACCACCTGCATCTCTGTATCAGACATTATTCTGCTAAGAGTTGGAATACTTTTTTAAGAATCTAAAACTGTTTCTAGAATCTAATTCAAACTTTTAACAAACTTTTAAACTCTAAAAAGACAATGCTAAACAGGGACTTAACACACAAGGCCCTAGCAGGACTTTTAAGAATTTAGAAAACTTTCAAATTGCAAAAAATGAATTTCTAATGACAATTTTGGAATTTGTCGTGTGATCAGGTATTGGCTGAGTAGTCCAGCAAATGCAAAGTCTTGTATCCCACCGCTGCCACCAATGTAGGAAGTTGGCTCTGTATGTGCTATTTCAAAGTAAGGAATAGCATGCACAGAGTCCAAGGGTTCCCCTTAGAGGTAAAATAGTGGTAAAAATAGATAATACTAATGCTCTATTTTGTGGTAGTGTGGTCGAGCAGTAGGCTTATCCAAGGAGTAGTGTTAAGCATTTGTTTTACATACACATAGACAATAAATGAGGTACACACACTCAGAGACAAATCCAGCCAATAGGTTTTTGTATAGAAAAATATATTTTCTTAGTTTATTTTAGGAACCACAGGTTCAAATTCTACATGTAATATCTCATTCGAAAGGTATTGCAGGTAAGTACTTTAGGAACTTCAAATCATCAAAATTGCATGTATACTTTTCAAGTTATTCACAAATAGCTGTTTTAAAAGTGGACACAGTGCAATTTCCACAGTTCCTAGGGGAGGTAAGTATTTGTTAGGTTAACCAGGTAAGTAAGACACTTACAGGGCTTAGTTCTTGGTCCAAGGTAGCCCACCGTTGGGGGTTCAGAGCAACCCCAAAGTCACCACACCAGCAGCTCAGGGCCGGTCAGGTGCAGAGTTCAAAGTGGTGCCCAAAACACATAGGCTAGAATGGAGAGAAGGGGGTGCCCCGGTTCCGGTCTGCTTGCAGGTAAGTACCCGCGTCTTCGGAGGGCAGACCAGGGGGGTTTTGTAGGGCACCGGGGGGGACACAAGCCCACACAGAAATTTCACCCTCAGCAGCGCGGGGGCGGCCGGGTGCAGTGTAGAAACAAGCGTCGGGTTTGTAATGGAAGTCAATGGGAGATCTAGGGATCTCTTCAGCGCTGCAGGCAGGCAAGGGGGGAGTTCCTCGGGGAAACCTCCACTTGGTCAAGGGAGAGGGACTCCTGGGGGTCACTCCTCCAGTGAAAGTCCGGTCCTTCCGGTCCTGGGGGCTGCGGGTGCAGGGTCTCTCCCAGGTGTCGGGACTTAGGATTCAAAGAGTCGCGGTCAGGGGAAGCCTCGGGATTCCCTCTGCAGGCGGCGCTGTGGGGGCTCAGGGGGGACAGGTTTTGGTACTCACAGTATCAGAGTAGTCCTGGGGTCCCTCCTGAGGTGTTGGATCTCCACCAGCCGAGTCGGGGTCGCCGGGTGCAGTGTTGCAAGTCTCACGCTTCTTGCGGGGAGCTTGCAGGGTTCTTTAAAGCTGCTGGAAGCAAAGTTGCAGCTTTTCTTGGAGCAGGTCCGCTGTCCTCTGGAGTTTCTTGTCTTTTCGAAGCAGGGGCAGTCCTCAGAGGATGTCGAGGTCGCTGGTCCCTTTGGAAGGCGTCGCTGGAGCAGGATCTTTGGAAGGCAGGAGACAGGCCGGTGAGTTTCTGGAGCCAAGGCAGTTGTCGTCTTCTGGTCTTCCTCTGCAGGGGTTTTCAGCTAGGCAGTCCTTCTTCTTGTAGTTGCAGGAATCTAATTTTCTAGGGTTCAGGGTAGCCCTTAAATACTAAATTTAAGGGCGTGTTTAGGTCTGGGGGGTTAGTAGCCAATGGCTACTAGCCCTGAGGGTGGGTACACCCTCTTTGTGCCTCCTCCCAAGGGGAGGGGGTCACAATCCTAACCCTATTGGGGGAATCCTCCATCTGCAAGATGGAGGATTTCTAAAAGTCAGAGTCACCTCAGCTCAGGACACCTTAGGGGCTGTCCTGACTGGCCAGTGACTCCTCCTTGTTGCTTTCTTTGTTCCCTCCAGCCTTGCCGCCAAAAGTGGGGGCCGTGGCCGGAGGGGGCGGGCAACTCCACTAAGCTGGAGTGCCCTGCTGGGCTGTGACAAAGGGGTGAGCCTTTGAGGCTCACCGCCAGGTGTTACAGCTCCTGCCTGGGGGAGGTGTTAGCATCTCCACCCAGTGCAGGCTTTGTTACTGGCCTCAGAGTGACAAAGGCACTCTCCCCATGGGGCCAGCAACATGTCTCCGGTGTGGCAGGCTGCTGGAACTAGTCAGCCTACACAGACAGTCGGTTAAGTTTCAGGGGGCACCTCTAAGGTGCCCTCTGTGGTGTATTTTACAATAAAATGTACACTGGCATCAGTGTGCATTTATTGTGCTGAGAAGTTTGATACCAAACTTCCCAGTTTTCAGTGTAGCCATTATGGTGCTGTGGAGTTCGTGTTTGACAGACTCCCAGACCATATACTCTTATGGCTACCCTGCACTTACAATGTCTAAGGTTTTGTTTAGACACTGTAGGGGTACCATGCTCATGCACTGGTACCCTCACCTATGGTATAGTGCACCCTGCCTTAGGGCTGTAAGGCCTGCTAGAGGGGTGGCTTACCTATACTGCATAGGCAGTGAGAGGCTGGCATGGCACCCTGAGGGGAGTGCCATGTCGACTTACTCGTTTTGTCCTCACTAGCACACACAAGCTGGCAAGCAGTGTGTCTGTGCTGAGTGAGAGGTCTCCAGGGTGGCATAAGACATGCTGCAGCCCTTAGAGACCTTCCTTGGCATCAGGGCCCTTGGTACTAGAAGTACCAGTTACAAGGGACTTATCTGGATGCCAGGGTCTGCCAATTGTGGATACAAAAGTGCAGGTTAGGGAAAGAACACTGGTGCTGGGGCCTGGTTAGCAGGCCTCAGCACACTTTCAATTGTAAACATAGCATCAGCAAAGGCAAAAAGTCAGGGGGCAACCATGCCAAGGAGGCATTTCCTTACACAAATGCCCCAAGGTGTTGTGCAGGTTATAATATTTCTTTACTACCTCAACTGATCTTCATATTGCAGCACAGATTGCTGTCACCAAAGTCTCTACAGCGAGCAGTATCAATCATACTTTCTAGGCTAGCTTCCACCCTATGAACAGGCACAATCGGAAAAGGCCTTGATCACACAGTAATAATAAATGAAAGGGCACAGTTCTTTTTTAGTATCTTGAAACAAAGCTGTGTGATACTGGTTTGCAATTACAGAGCACTGCACACCCCACAATATAAAGCTCAAGTCGAAAATCTTCATTCAGCTGACCTTTATAATTTGTCTAAATAACAGACTAGCAGGAAAGTGTGCTAAATTCCCACCAGTGACCTTTTTTCTACTACAATGGTGCAAAAAGATCTCCATTCATATCCATGCTTGACATGGGGAGGCACTCTGCTTTTGAAAAGAGGAGTTTGAGGATAGAGAAAAAATCTGCAGCGAGGAGTAATAATGAAAGTTACTCCAAAGAGCTAATTCAAGCAAAGCATTCAAAAAGGAAGTTATGAGCAAGAAAGTAGAGAAATAGCCATATAAATGAAGGGGAAAGGAAGGAAATTAAAAGCAAGTTTCTTTTAAAAAACTGAAAAACACCATTCAGTGATTTGTGGAGAGCAAACAAAATATATAACCACTTTATTTTTAAACTTTTAGAAAACATTGGAAGGCACTCAAAACAGGTTGAAATTGACAACAAATAAAACTGATAACAGGAAAGGTTACTTGATAGAAAACGTAGGCAACAAATGCACGCTATCCAAACACGACCATTGCCTGAAATTTCAACGCCCTAAAGTGAAGTGTTACAAGGAAGACATTTTGACAGACATAAATAGGATGTTTAGAAGAAGGTCCCAGACCCCCAACACACATGCCAGTATGCCTCTCCAACAAGCAAATTAATCCACTTGGGAAACAGCCTTTACAGCGCAGGCATTACAACACAATGCCTTTACTGCTCATCCATTACCCGACTATGCCTTTACCATGCATGCTGCACATAAACAAAATCATTAGGGATTAGGGTAAGGGTGATTTTAAGATTTAGGAGTAGGTAAGGGGATAGGATGTTATGGGTGATGTTAGGATGTTTATAGGGTTTAGGGGTGGGTAAGGAATCCGTTGATAAGGTGTTTTTAGGGTTAATAGGTGGCAAGTGTAGGAAGATGGTTCTGTATACACTATCTCAAAATTAGATATAGTGTGCACAGAGTCCAGGGGTTCCACAAGAGGCTTGACAGAGGCAATCATAGATAATACTAATGCTTTATTTGTGGTAGTGTGGTCAAGCAGTTAGGCTTATCAGAATGTAGTGTTAAGCATTTGTTGTACACACACAAGCAATAAGTGAAAACACACTCAATGACTTAACACCAGGCCAATAGGTTTTTACGTAGAAAAATATTTTGTTAATTTATTTTTAGAACCACAATATTCATTTAGCAGGCAAGTACATCAAATGAAAGATACGTTGCTTAGTAATAGTAAGGACTTTGAATCAAATCAATATTATACACAGTTTTCTTTAAAATGGCAAATAAGCTATTTTAACCCCTGCGCAGGCAAGGATGTATCAGTTACGTCCTTGGCTGTGGCGCTGAGGTGCCAAGGACTTAACAGTTTCGTCCTTGGACTGGCGCTTCCCCCATGAGCCTTGCATCGGCGCCCCCAGTGCAGGAATGGAAGGGGAATTGCTTCCCCTTACACCCCCGTCCACCCCCATGGTGCCTGATGGCGCTGACCTCATCAGAGGCCTGCCCCTCCCTGCTGGAAGCTCAGCTTCCAGTGCCGATCGGAGGAGAAATGTTTTTGCATTTCTCCTCCGATCACGTGGAGGGGCGAGAGAGTAATCAAAGGAAAGGAAAAGTCTTTCCTTTCCTTTGATGTCTTTCTCAGCATTTCTGCTGCCTGATCATGATGCAGAAACCACTAGGCACCAGGGATTTTTTTTGGAGCCAATTTCATACAAGGGGCACTCCCCTTGGGGAACAAATTTATATTAGGCCATTTCTGCTCCAATGGGCACTCCATAGGGGCACATTACTGTTGGCCATATTGGCCTATTTTTGGAAGGCCCACCTGCCCCCAGTGGGGGCAGAAAGCACACCAGAGACCAGGGAAGAATTTTTTCATCAACATAATAGGGTGGGGGTATAGCCATACCCCCACCCCAAATAAATGGGGCCAAAGTTGTTCTGCCCCACAGTGGGCAGATGGGGCAATTACCCCAGATCCACACCCCGGGGTGGGGTGGCAGAAAGTCTACTAGATGCCAGGGAATTAAAAATAAAAAATAGTGGGGAGGTGGCTACTAACCAGTATGGTTATGCCCCTACTCCTACGGAAGGGGGTAACAGTCTTTCAGCTCTCCCCCCCGCACACTAAAACATCTCGTCTCACGGCAAGCAAGAGAACATTTGATTACTTTGGGTTTCGGTTTTACATTTGGGCCATGAGATCTTGGCTAACTCTCAAAATCGTCCCACTTGGAATGGTGAGGGCTGCACTTTTTGGACTTTGGGACGCTGCCATGTAGAAAAATCCACAAGAAACATCTGAAAACAAAACATATGGGTGAGTCCAGGGTGGTGTGTTTCACATGCACTCCACACCATATTCTTACCCACAATGCCCTTCAAACCTCCAACTTTGCTGGAAATCACAAATTTTTTCCACATTTTTGTGATGGAACCTTTCGGAATCTGCAGGAATCGACAAAATTCCTACCACCCAGCATTGTCGCATCTATAACCGATAAAAATTCTGACCCGCTTGCCAGCCTAAAAATGTTTTTTTCCAAACTGCCCTTTTGGACCCGCTTTGGTTCCCCCTCAATTTCGACATGTTTTTGGCTCTTCCCTATCACAAGCACTTAGTCCACCTACACAAGTGAGGTATAATTTTTATCAGGAGACTGAGGGGAACGTTAGGTGGTAGGAAATTGGTCCCGGTGAGGTGATCCAAACAGAAATGTGGGAAAAATTTGATTTTTCAGCTAAATTTGAGGTTTGCTGAGTATTCTGGGTAAGAAAAGACTGTGGGATCCACGCAAGTCACATCTCCCTGGACTCCCTCGGGTGTCTAGTTTTCGTAGGTTTCCCTGTATGGCTGCTCAGGACCAAAAACAAAGGTGACCTCTCTTCTAATGCCATTTTCAGGGGAAAACCACAAGCCTTCTTCTCTAGCCCTTTTTTCCCCATTTAAAAAACAAAAAAACAACAACAAAAAACTACATTTTTGCTGTATTTTGTCTCATTTCTTGGTCTCCTTTAGGGGAACCCACAAAGTCTGGGTACCTCTAGAACCTCTATGATGTTGGAAAAAAAGGACGCAAACTTGGCATGGGTAGTTTGTGTGGACAAAAAGTTATGAGGGCCCAAGCGCGAACTGCCCCAAACAGCCAAAAAAAGGCTTGGCACCTGAGGGAGAAAAGGCCTGGCAGCAAAAGGCTTAAAAGTGGAGGCAGAGCAATTTTCATCAGTTCCTGGGGAACGTAAGTACAGTACAGTTTGTGAGCTAAGTACCACACCAACGGGTTCAGTCTCCGGGGCATAGGTAGCCCACCGTTGGGGGTTCAAGGCAACCCCAAGAACCCAGCACCAGCAACACAGGGCTGGTAAGGTGCAGAGGTCAAACAGGAGCCAAAATAACGTGGGTGCCTATGGAGACAGAGGGTACTACAGTTCTGGTCTGCTTGTAGGCAAGTACGCATTGTCGGAGGGCAGACCAGGGGGGTTTGGAGGAGTACTGGAGGGGCCCCAAGAAAGCACAAAAAACACAACCTCCGTGGCACGGGGGCGGCCGGGTGTAGTGTGCCAACAGGGCGTAGAGTTCTCAATAGAACTCTAAGGAGGGACCTGTGGGTCACTTAAATACTGCAGGCAGGGCACAGGGGGGCCTGTTGGGCAAGCCACCCACTAGGCAAGAGTGAGGGCTGCCTACTGGTCGCTGCTGCACCAGTGGTCGGTTTCTCACAGGCCTGGGGGTTGCAGGCGCAGTACTTCCCCAGGAGTCGGATATCTTCATCCCGGGCAGTCGCTGTCAGAGGGGGCCTCGGGATTCCCTCTGCAGTCATTGTCGTGGTGATTTTGAGAGGTCAGCCCAGGCTGGACATGTCGTCTGAGTCACCTGGGGGTCCTCTCTGGATGGTTGGTTTCTCTGGACACGGGCCGGGGCGTTAGTGGGGACTCACGCTTCTAGAGCGAGATGGGAGTCCCTTTAAAGATGGATGTCTTTTCTTCTGGTTGGGCAGAGCCGCTGCCCAGGGAGTTCTTGGTCCTCGGTGTTGCAGGCAGTCCCCTGGAGGCTTTTCAGGGGTCGCTGGTCCTGTAGATCGTGTTGCTTTTCTATTGCAGGGTCTTTGAAGCAGGAGACAGACCGGTAGGGCTGGGGCCAAGTCAGTTGTCTCCTTCTCTTCTCTGGGTGTTTTCAGCTCAGCAGTCATCCTTGTTTTTGTGAGGTTGTCAGGAATCTGATGATCTGGGTTCAGGGTTGCCCCTAAATACTAAATTTAGGTGTGTTTTAGGGTCAGGGGGCAGTAGCCAATGGCTACTGTCCCTGAGGGTGACTAGACCCTCCATGTGCCCACTCCTTCTGGTGAGGGGGGCACATCCCTATCTCTATTGGTCCTATTCTCCAAAGCAAGACGGAGGATTTCGGAAGGAGGGGGGTCTCTATAGCTCTGGTCAGCTTAGGGGTGGACCTGGCTGGAGGGGTGACTCCTCCTTGTTTTTCTCCTTATACCTCTGGACTTGCCGCCAAAAGTGGGGGCTCGTCCGGGGGGAGGGCATTGATACAGCTTGGAGTGCCCTGGGGGCATTGTAACACCAGTCCTGAGCCTTTGAGGCTCACTGGCAGGTGTTACAGTTTCTGCGGGGGGAGGTGTGAAGCACCTCCATCCAGTGCAGGCTTTGTTTCTGGCCCCAGAGAGCATCAAGGCTCTAACCCCAGGGCCTCAGAAACTCCCCTCTCAGTGGCAGGCTGGCACAGACCAGTCAGTCATGCACTGAAGTACTGGGTACAATACAGGGCACATCCCTAAGATGCCCTCTGTGTGCATTTTTTAAATAAATCCAACACTGGCATCAGTGTAGGTTTATTATTCTGAGAAGTTTGATACCAAACTTCCCAGTATTCAGTGTAGCCATTATGGAACTGTGGAGTTTGTTTTGACAGACTCCCAGACCATATACCTAATATGGCCACACTGTACTTACAATGTCTAAGAATAGACTTAGACACTGTAGGGGCATATTGCTCATGCAGCTATGCCCTCACCTGTGGTATAGTGAACCCTGCGTTATGGCTTTACGGCCTACTAGAGGGGTGACTTACCTATGCCACAGGAAGTGATTTGTGTGCATGGCATCCTGAGGGGGATGCCATGTCGACTTTGCCTTTTTCTCCCCACCAACACACACAATCTGCAATGGCAGTGTGCATGTGTTAGTTGAGGGGTCCCCAGGGTGGCACAACACATGCTGCAGCCCTTAGGGACCTTCCCTAGTCACAGGGCCCTTGGTACCACTGGTACCTTTTACAAGTGACTTATCTGTGTGCCAGGGGAGTGCCAATTGTGGAAACAATGGTACATTTTTAGTGAAAGAACACTGGTGCTGGGGCCTAGTTAGCAGGGTCCCAGCACACACTCAGTCAAGTCTGCATCATTATCAGGCAAAAAAAGGGGGGATAACTGCAACAAGGAGCCATTTTCCTACAGCAAGGGAATAGGATAGTAAGGGTGTATTCAGGCTTTAGAGATGGGTAAAGGAATTGGATGGTAAGGCTGTTTTTTATGATTTAGGAGTGGGTGTTAGAAAGGTAAGGCTGTCTTTAGGGTTTATGGAAAAGTAAGGGGATAGGGTGTAAGGTTACAAAAAAAAAGGGCTTGGGAGGCCACCTTCACCCCAATTAAAGTATTTGGTTATAATAAATAAAATAAAAAAAAGGCCACCCCCCCACCCCAAGTTAAAAAAGGTTTATATATATATACTGTATATATATATATATATATATATATATATATATATATATATATATATGGAAAATGTCACTTACCCAGTGTACATCTGTTCGTGGCATGAGACGCTGCAGATTCACATGCTGTGCACTGTTCCTGCCATCTAGTGTTGGGCTCGGAGTGTTACAAGTTGTTTTTCTTCGAAGAAGTCTTTTCGAGTCACGGGACCGAGTGACTCCTCCCTTTCAGCTCCATTGCGCATGGGCGTCGACTCCATCTTAGATTGTTTTTCCCCGCAAAGGGTGAGGTAGGTGTTGGTAAAGTGAGGATACTAGAGGTGCCCATGCAATGGAGTAGAAATGTATGTACATAGTGTGTAGTAAAAGAATATTTATTTACATATTTACATATTTCATGCAACTAAAAACGGCTACAGGCTCCCGGGGAGGTGGGAGGGCGCATGTGAATCTGCAGCGTCTCATGCCACGAACAGATGTACACCGGGTAAGTGACAGTTTCCGTTCAATGGCATGTGTAGCTGCAGATACACATGCTGTGCATAGACTACAAAGCAGTAATCTCCCCAAAAGCAGTGGTCAGCCTGTAGGAGTTGAAGTTGTCTGAAATAATGTTCTTAATACAGCCTGTCCTACTGTGGCTTGTTGTGTTGCTAACACATCTACAAAGTAATGCTTAGTAAATGTATGAGGCGTAGACCAGGTGGCTGCCTTACAAATTTCTGTCATTGGTATATTACCAAGAAAAGCCATTGTGGCGCCCTTCTTTCTAATGGAGTGTGCCCTTGGTGAAATGGGTAAATCTCTTTTAGCTTTAAGGTAACAGGTTTGAATGCATGTAACTATCCATCTGGCAATGCCTTGTTTGGATATAGGGTTACCTGCATGAGGTTTTTGGAAAGCTACGAACAATTGTTTTGTTTCACGAAATTGTTTCGTTCTGTCAATGTAATACATTAGTGCTCTTTGTATGTCTAATGTATGCAATGCCCTTTCAGCTACTGAGTCTGGTTGTGGAAACAAGACTGGGAGTTCCACAGTTCGGTTTAGATGGAATGGCGATATGACTTTTGGTAAAAAGTTTGGATTTGTATGGAGAACCACTTTATGTTTATGTATTTGTATAAAGGGTTCTTGAATAGTCAATGCTTGTATTTCACTAACTCTTCTAAGTGATGTGATGGCTATTAGAAAGGTTACTTTTAGAAATTGGATTTGACAAGAATGCATGGGTTCAAATGGTAGGCCCATGAGTCGTGTTAATACAATATTAAGATTCCACAAAGGTACTGGTGGTGTCCTTGGG
The DNA here is from genome assembly GCF_031143425.1 of Pleurodeles waltl. Taxonomy (NCBI): domain Eukaryota; kingdom Metazoa; phylum Chordata; class Amphibia; order Caudata; family Salamandridae; genus Pleurodeles; species Pleurodeles waltl. Next base: position 423,673,684 of record NC_090450.1, read on the forward strand.
GGTATGATTCTTTTTAGTCCTTCCATAAAGGCTTTAATAACTGGGATTCTAAAAAGCATTGTTGTATGTTTAATCTGCAGATAAGCAGATATTGTAGTGAGATGGATTTTAATGGAAGAGAAAGCTAGATTTGACTTTTGTAAGTGTAGTAAATAACTTACAATGTTTTGTGTGGAGGCGTCTAGTGGCATAATTTGATTAGCCTGACAGTAGCAAACAAATCTTTTCCATTTGTTCGCGTAACAATGTCTTGTTGTGGGTTTTCTTGCTTGTTTAATGACCTCCATACACTCCTTTGAAATGTTTAAATATCCGAATTCTAAGACTTCAGGAGCCAGATTGCTAGGTTGAGCGATGCTGGATTCCGGTGTCTGATCTGTTGTTTGTGTTGTGTCAACAGATCTGGTCCGTTTGGTAGTTTGATGTGGGGCACTACTGATAAGTCCAACAGTGTTGTGTACCACGGTTGGCGAGCCCACGTTGGTGCTATAAGTATTAGTTTGAGTTTGTTTTGACTCAGTTTGTCCAGATAAGGAATGAGTGGGAGAGGGGGAAAAGTATAAGCAAATATCCCTGACCAGCTGATCCGTAGAGCATTTCCCCTGGACTGAGGGTGTGGATACCTGGACGTGAAGTTTTGGCATTTTGCGTTTTCTTTTGTTGCAAATAGAAATATATTTGGTGTCCCAAAGCAGTAGAAGTGATCCTGTAGGATCTGGGGATGTATTTCCCATTCGTGAGTTTGTTGTTGAGCTCGACTGAGATGGTCGGCTAACTGATTTTGAATGCCTGGTATGTATTGTGCTATCAGGCGAATGTTGTTGTGAATTGCCCAATGCCAAATATTTTGTGCTAAGAGGCACAGCTGTGACGAGTTTGTCCCCCTCCTGTTTGTTTAGATAATACATTGTCATATTGTCTGTCTTGACAAGAATGTGTTTGTGGGCTATCAGTGGTTGAAACACTTTTAATGCTAGAAATACCGCTAGCAGTTCCAAGTGATTTAGGTGAAGTAGTCTTTGTTGATTGTCCCATTGGCCTTGTATGCTGTGATTGTTGAGGTGTGCTCCCCACCCAACCATGGAAGCGTCTGTTGTGATAATGGCGTGAGGCACTGAGTCTTGAAAAGGCCGCCCTTTGTTTAAATTTATAGGGTTCCAACATTGGAGCGAAGAGTGTGTTTGGTGGTCTATCAACACTAGATCTTGTAGTTGACCCTGTGCTTGTGTCCATTGTTTTGCTAGGCACTGTTGTAAGGGCTGCATGTGTAGTCTTGCGTTTGGGACAATAGCTATGCATGAGGACATCAAGCCTAGTAGTTTCATTACAAACCTTACCGTGTAGTATTGGTTTGGTTGCATGCTTGATCTTACATTTTGGAACGATTGAACTCTTTGTGGACTTGGAGTGGCAATTGCTCTTTGTGTGCTGAGTGTTGCTCCCAAGTATTGTTGTAGTTGGGATGGTTGCAGATGTGACTTTTGGTAATTTATAGAAAACCCTAGTTTGTGTAGAGTTTCTATGACTTATTGCATGTGAAATTGACATTGTTGTTGAGTGTTGGCTTTTATTAGCCAATCGTCCAAATATGGGAATACGTGCATGTGTTGTCTCCTTATATGAGCTGCTACTACGGCTAGGCATTTTGTAAATACTCTGGGGGCTGTTCTTATTCCGAACGGTAGCACTTTGAATTGATAATGTGTGCCTTGTATTACAAACCTTAGGTATTTCCTGTGAGATGGATGGATGGGTATGTGGAAATACGCATCCTTGAGATCCAGTGTTGTCATGTATTCCCCCTTTTTTAGTAAGTGAACTACGTTCTGAAGTGTTACCATGTGGAATGAAAATGTCACTTACCCAGTGTACATCTGTTCGTGGCATCAGTCGCTGTAGATTCGCATGTTTTGCATAGCTCGCCATCTGGTGTTGGGCCGGAGTGTTACAAGTTGTTTTTCTTCGAAGAAGTCTTTCGAGTCACGGGACCGAGTGACTCCTCCTTTTGTCTCCATTGCGCATGGGCGTCGACTCCATCTTCGATTGTTTTTCCCCGCAGAGGGTGAGGTAGGAGTTGAATTGTAGTAATAGTGCCCGTGCAATGGAGTGACTAAGTATGTACCTATTTAAGGTTGAGATGATACATATACAAATAGTTGAAGGTAACTTCCAAACTGCTACAGGCTCCCGGGGAGGCGGGTGGGCACATGCGAATCTACAGCGACTGATGCCACGAACAGATGTACACTGGGTAAGTGACATTTTCAGTTTGATGGCATCTGTCGCTGTAGATACGCATGTTTTGCATAGACTAGTAAGCAGTTATTTCCCCAAAAGCGGTGGCTCAGCCTGTAGGAGTGGAAGTAGTTTGAAATAATGTTCTTAATACGGCTTGACCTACTGTGGTTTGTTGTGCGGATAACACGTCTACACAGTAGTGCTTGGTGAATGTGTGAGGCGTAGACCATGTGGCTGCCTTACATATTTCTTGCATTGGGATGTTTCCTGGAAAGGCCATGGTAGCACCTTTCTTTCTGGTTGAGTGTGCCCTTGGTGTAATGGGCAGCTGTCGTTTAGCTTTAAGGTAGCAGATTTGGATGCATTTAACTATCCATCTGGCTATACCTTGTTTTGATATTGGGTTTCCTGCATGAGGTTTTTGAAATGCAATAAATAGTTGTTTAGTCTTTCTGATGTTCTTTGTTCTGTCAATGTAATACATTAATGCTCTTTTGACATCTAATGTATGTAGTGCCCTTTCAGCTACGGTATCTGGCTGTGGAAAGAACACTGGAAGTTCCACTGTTTGATTTAGATGGAACGGTGAAATAACCTTTGGCAAAAATTTAGGATTAGTCCTTAGGACGACCTTATTCTTGTGTAGTTGTATAAAAGGTTCTTGTATTGTAAACGCCTGAATCTCGCTTACTCTTCTTAGGGAAGTAATGGCGATGAGAAATGCAACCTTCCAGGTTAGGAACTGTATTTCGCAGGGGTTCAAAAGGTGGACCCATAAGTCTAGTTAGGACAAAATTTAGGTTCCATGAAGGAACAGGTGGTGTTCTTGGTGGTATAATTCTCCTAAGGCCCTCCATGAATGCTTTAATGACTGGTATCTTATATAGGGAAGTTGAATAGGTAGTCTGCAGGTATGCAGATATTGCTGCAAGGTGTATTTTAATGGAAGAGAAAGCCAGGTTAGATTTTTGTAAGTGAAGCAAGTAACCCACTACATGTTCTGGAGTTGTGTGTAATGGTTGTATTTGATTAATATGGCAGTAGCAAACAAACCTCTTCCATTTACTTGCATAGCAGTGCCTGGTGGATGGCCTTCTGGCTTGTTTTATGACTTCCATACATTCTTGGGTAAGTTGTAAGTGCCCGAATTCTAGGATTTCAGGAGCCAGATTGCTAGATTCAGCGATGCTGGATCTGGGTGTCTGATCTTTTGGTTGTGTTGTGTCAACAGATCTGGCCTGTTGGGCAATTTGATGTAGGGTACTACTGATAGGTCTAGCAGCGTTGTGTACCAGGGTTGCCTTGCCCAAGTTGGTGCTATTAATATGAGTTTGAGTTTGTTTTGACTGAGTTTATTTACCAGGTAAGGAAGGAGAGGGAGAGGAGGAAAAGCGTAAGCAAATATCCCTGACCAGTTCATCCATAGGGCATTGCCTTGGGACTGTTTGTGTGGGTATCTGGATACGAAGTTTTGGCATTTTGCGTTCTCCTTCGTCGCAAACAAGTCTATTTGAGGTGTTCCCCAGAGTTTGAAATAGGTGTTCAGAATTTGGGGGTGAATTTCCCATTCGGGGACCTGTTGGTGATCTCGAGAGAGATTGTCTGCGAGTTGATTTTGGATCCCTGGTATAAATTGTGCTATTAGGTGAATTTGGTTGTGAATTGCCCAACGCCAAATTTTTTGTGCTAGCAGGCTTAACTGCGTGGAGTGCGTCCCCCCTTGCTTGTTTAGATAATACATTGTTGTCATGTTGTCTGTCTTGACGAGAATGTATTTGTGAGTTATAATTGGTTGGAAAGCTTTTAGTGCTTGAAAAACTGCTAGAAGTTCTAGGTGATTTATATGCAGTTTTGTTTGATGTACGTTCCATTGTCCTTGTATGCTGTGTTGATCGAGGTGTGCTCCCCACCCTGTCATGGAAGCATCTGTTATTACGTATTGTGGCACTGGGTCTTGGAAAGGCCGCCCTTTGTTTAAATTTATGTTGTTCCACCACAGAAGCGAGAGGTAAGTTTGGCGGTCTGTTAACACCAGATCTAGAAGATGACCCTGTGCTTGAGACCACTGTGATGCTAGGCACTGTTGTAAGGGCCTCATGTGCAGTCTTGCGTTTGGGACAATGGCTATGCATGAAGACATCATGCCTAGGAGTTGTAATATCATCTTTGCTTGTATCTTTTGTGTTGGATACATGCGTTGTATGATGGTGTTGAAATTTTGAATTCTTTGGGGACTTGGAGTGGCTACTCCTTTTGTTGTGTCTATTATGGCTTCTAGGTATTGTTGTACCTTGCACGGCAGAATGTTGGATTTCGTGAAGTTGACGGTGAACCCTAGTTTGAAGAGGGTTTGTATGATCTGATTTGTGTGATTTGAGCACCCTATTAACGAATGGGCCTTGATTAGCCAGTCGTCTAGATATGGGAACACATGTATTTGCTGCCTTCTGATGTGTGCAGCGACTACCGCTAGACATTTGGTAAAGACTCTTGGTGCGGTTGTTAATCCGAAAGGCAGTACCTTGAATTGGTAATGTATTCCTTTGAATACAAACCTTAGGTATTTCCTGTGCGATGGGTGTATTGGTATATGGAAATACGCATCCTTGAGGTCTAAAGTTGTCATGTAGTCGTGTAGTTTTAGCAATGGTAATACTTCTTGTAGTGTGACCATGTGAAAGTGGTCTGATTTGATGAATGTGTTCACTATTCTGAGGTCTAGGATTGGTCTCAGCGTTTTGTCCTTCTTTGGTATCAGAAAGTACAGTGAGTAAACTCCTGTGTTTATTTGTGTGTTTGGCACTAATTCGATTGCATTCTTTTGCAATAGTGCCTGCACTTCTATCTCCAGGAGATTGGAATGATGTTTTGTCAAATTTTGTGCTTTTGGTGGTATGTTTGGAGGGAATTGTAGAAATTCTATGCAATAACCATGTTGGATAATTGCTAGAACCCAAGTGTCTGTAGTGATTTCCTCCCATGCTTTGTAATAATGACTTATTCTTCCCCCCCACTGGTGTTGTGTGGAGGGGGTGAGTGACATGCGAGTCACTGCTTAGTAGTAGGGGTTTTGGGGCTTTGAAATTTTCCTCTATTCCTAGGGAATTGCCCTCCTCTATATTGTCCCCGAAAACCTCCTCTGTACTGTCCCTGGTAACTGGACGGTGTTGCCTGTGAGGTGCTGGCTTGTGTGCTCTGACCCCGAAACCCCCCTCTAAAGGGTGTTTTACGGAATGTGCTGTAATTCCCTCTGCTCTGCGGGGAGTAGAGTGCGCCCATGGCTTTAGCAGTGTCCGTGTCTTTTTTGAGTTTCTCAATCGCTGTGTCCACTTCTGGACCGAACAGTTCTTTTTCGTTAAAAGGCATATTGAGAACTGCTTGCTGAATCTCTGGTTTAAATCCAGACGTTCGGAGCCATGCATGCCTTCTGATAGTTACAGATGTATTAATTGTCCGTGCAGCTGTATCTGCAGCGTCCATGGAGGAGCGGATTTGGTTGTTGGAAATGGTCTGTCCCTCCTCAACCACTTGTTTTGCCCTATTTTGTAGGTCCTTGGGTAGATGGTCAATGAGATGTTGCATCTCATCCCAATGGGCTCTGTCATAGCGCGCAAGTAGTGCCTGGGAGTTAGCGATGCGCCACTGGTTTGCAGCTTGTGCTGCGACTCTCTTACCAGCTGCATCGAACTTGCGGCTTTCTTTATCTGGGGGTGGTGCATCTCCAGATGTGTGGGAGTTGGCCCTTTTCCTAGCTGCTCCTACAACGACAGTCTGGTGGCAGCTGTGTAGTGATGAAAGCTGGGTCTGTAGGAGGCACCTTATACTTTTTTTCCACTTTTGGTGTGATTGCCCTACTTTTGACCGGCTCCTTAAAGATTTCTTTTGCGTGCCGGAGCATACCAGGGAGCATAGGCAGGCTTTGGTAGGAGCTGTGGGTGGAGGAGAGTGTGTTGAATAAAAAGTCATCCTCGACCTGTTCTGAGTGGAGGCTTACATTGTGAAATTGTGCTGCTCTAGCCACCACTTGAGAATACGCAGTGCTGTCCTCTGGTGGAGATGGCTTCGTAGGGTATGCCTCCGGACTGTTATCTGACACTGGGGCGTCGTATAAGTCCCATGCGTCTTGATCTTGGTCACCCTGGCTCATGGTGGTGTGAGCTGGGGAATGTGATGGAGTTTGTGCTGGTGAGACGTTAATCACAGGTGGAGGAGAGGGCGGTGGGGTAACTTTTTTCACCACTTTTGTTTGTGGTGTTTGTTCAGTTTGGAACTCCAATCTTCTCTTTCTTCTAATAGGGGGAAGGGTGCTTATTTTTCCTGTCCCCTGCTGTATGAAAATACGCTTTTGCGTATGGTCTACATCAGTTGAGTGTAGCTCTTCCTCAAACCTATGCTTTTGCATTTGGGAGGTTAGCAAGTGCTCTTCTGTATAAGAGCCTGAAACTGGGTCGGTTGCAGTTTGTTTTGGCACCGAAACCCTGTCTGCATCTTTTTTCGGCTCCGAGGTGACTTTTTTCTTTTTCGGGGCCGAAACCTCTCGGCGTCGATCTTCTTCGGTGCCGCTGTCTCGGCGTCGAGCCGTGTCTACACCGGTATCTCGGTGTCGATGCTTGTCTCCAGCACTTTCTCGGTCCCGAGAAGGCTGCGTGCCGGTGTCTCGACCGGAGTCGGACGATCACGGCACTGTTTGGGCCTTTTTCAGTGCCGACGGTCGGTCACCGAATTTATGGGTCGAGCCATGGCCTGGTGGCAGTGGCGTCCCCTGGGCCTTGTAAATCTTCTTCTGAGTGGTTTTCGACGTCTTACTCACGGTTTGTGTATCGTCGAATCCTTCGGAGTCCGATTCTTGGATCGAAAAGGTTCCCTCCTCTTCTTGTTCCTCGAACTCCCGGTGGGCTGTCGGCGCGGACGCCATCTGAAGTCTTCTGGCTCGACGGTCTCGGAGTGTTTTTCGGGACCGGAACGCACGACAGGCCTCGCAGGTGTCTTCACTGTGCTCAGGTGACAGGCACAGGTTGCAGACCAAGTGTTGGTCTGTATAGGGGTATTTATTGTGGCATTTGGGACAGAAACGGAACGGGGTCCGTTCCATCGGCGTTCTTCTGCCCGCGGTCGGGCCGACCAGGCCCCGACGGGGGATCGAAAAAATTACCCCGAAGGGCACCGGAGCTCTTCGATCTTAGACGCGGTGTTGAATCTAACTACGCCGATCCCGAACGCAACAATACCGACGAAAATCTTCCGAAATTAGCCATCTTTCCGCTCCGAAACTCGGAGCGACAGGAACACGTCCGAACCCGATGGCGGAAAAAAAACAATCGAAGATGGAGTCGACGCCCATGCGCAATGGAGACAAAAGGAGGAGTCACTCGGTCCCGTGACTCGAAAGACTTCTTCGAAGAAAAACAACTTGTAACACTCCGGCCCAACACCAGATGGCGAGCTATGCAAAACATGCGTATCTACAGCGACAGATGCCATCGAACATGATTTTATTTGACGAAGAGATTCAGTGTTCTGAGATCTAAGATAGGTCTTAATGTTTTGTCCTTTTTGGAATAAGGAAATACAGGGAGTGAACGCCTGTTCCCTTTTGGTGATAGGGTACTAGCTCTATTGCTTGTTTTTGTAGCAGTGCTTGGACCTCTACATGTAATAGGTCTAAGTGTTGTGGAGACAGTCTGTGCGGTTTTGGTGGCACATCTGGAGGAAATGTTGTGAATTCTATGCAATAACCATGTTGGATAATTGATAGGACCCATGTGTCTGTGGTAATATGTGTCCAATTGTGGTAGTATTTGGTTAGCCTCCCCCCCACTGGTGACAAGTGTTGGGGTAGTGTGACGTTGAAGTCACTGCTTGCTAGGGCTTAGTTTGGCAGGCTGGAATATTCCTCTTCCCCGTGGGAATTCTCCTCTATAGGAACCACAAACCCCCCCCCCCCTTGGTATTGTGACTGGTAGGTGGGTTTTGTTTGGGAGGTGGATGGCTCAGATGTCTGTTGCCGAAACCCCCCTCTAAATTGTGGTTTCCTAAAAGTGCCTCTGAATTGTGGGGAGTAGAGCGCGCCCATGGCTTTGGCCGTGTCCGTGTCCTTTTTCATCTTCTCGATTGCGGTATCGACTTCCGGCCCAAACAACTGATGTTGGTTAAACGGCATATTTAGTACTGCTTGTTGTATTTCTGGTTTGAATCCAGAACTCCGCAGCCATGCATGCCTTCGAATCATTACAGCCGTGTTGACAGTCCGTGCTGCTGTATCTGCAGAGTCTAATGCAGACCTTATCTGATTGTTTGATATGGCCTGTCCGTCTTCAACTACTTGCTGGGCATGTTTTTGGTGTTCCTTGGGCAAGTGCTGGATGATGTCTTGTATCTCATCCCAGTTTGCTCTGTCGTAGCGTGCAAGTAGGGCTTGCGAATTTGCAATTCGCCATTGATTGGCTGCTTATGATGCCACTCTCTTGCCCGCTGCGTTGAACTTTCGACTGTCAGGTGGTGGGGCATCTCCTGACGATTGTGAGTTCACCCTTTTTCTTGCAGCCCCTACAACCACTGAGTCCGGTGTGAGTTGTTGCGTTATAAACACTGGGTCTGTTGGGGATGGTTTATATTTCTTTTCGACCCTAGGCGTGATAGCGCTTCCCTTTACAGGCTCTTGGAAGACCTATTGTGCGTGCTTGAGCATGCCCGGTAGCATTGGTAGGCTTTGATAGGATGCGTGGGTGGATGCCAAAGTGTTGAAAAGGAAGTCATCCTCCACTGGTTCAGAGTGCATTGTTAGGTTGTGGAACGTGGCTGCCCTGGCTAGTACTTGCGTATATGCTGTACTGTCCTCTGGTGGTGAAGGCTTGGTTGGATAACACTCAGGGCTGTTGTCCGATATTGGTGGATCGTATAGATCCCATGCATCAGCGTCATCTTGGGTAATCCCAGTATGTGTGGGTGACTGCATTATCGGTGTTCCCACTGGTGACAAGTGTGGTGAGTGCAGTGGGGATGGTTGTGGTGAGAACTGTGATGATGGTGACTTGTCTCTAACCACTTTGGCTTTTGGTTGCACCTCTGATTCTTGAAAGGCTAGTTTTCTTTTAGATTTGAGTGGAGGGATGATCTGAATCTTCCCTGTATCTTTCTGAATTTGCAACCTTTGTTGCATTAGGTCCGGTTCTTCTATATCCAGATCTTGCTCAAATCTATGCCTTTCTTTGAGTTGCATCGAAAGCCCTTGCTCCTCAGTGTATGAGGATCGTTTCAGCTCCGAGGCTGTTTTTTTCGGTACCGAAATTCCTAATGTAATTGTCTTTTTTGGTTCCGAGGAGCTTTTTCGGGCCTTGCTTCATTCGACAACTCAATGCCGAACTTTTTCGGTGCCGGAATCTCGACCGGAGTCGGAAGTCTTCGGCAACTCTTTGGTCTTTTTCGGTGCCGATGTTATCTGGTCACCTTCCCTTCTGTGGGTTGAGCCATGCCCTGCTGGCGGTGGAGTCCCCGTGGCCTTGATTTCTTTGGTGTGACCCTGTGTTTGGGATGGGGCAGGTCTACACACAGTTTGTTGCACCGTCGAGGGTCGTTCACCGTGGGATTCATCCGAGTCGGTTTCTTGGATGGAAATTCTTTCTTCCTCCTCGACGCCGAGATCTTGTTTTGGCTTCGACGCCATTTGTAGTCTTCTTGCGCGTCAATCTCTCAAGGTTTTCTTCGATCGAAACGCTCGTCAAGCTTCACAAGTATCCTCTCTATGTTTGGGTGACAAACACAGGTTACAGACCCGGTGCTGGTCTGTATAAGGATACTTGGCGTGACACTTAGGACAGAAACGGAAGGGGGTCTGGTCCATTAGTCTTGGACGACGGGTGTGGTCGGGCCGACCAGGCCTTGATGAAGAGTGGAAGCCCCGAAGGGCCGCCGAAGCCGTCTTGATGTCGGTGCCGATACTCTAACACTAAACCGGTACCGAACGAGAACAATACTGATGAATTTTCGATACTTCGCTAACTTTCCCGATTCGAAATATAGAGCGAAGAGGAACACGTACGAACCCGATGGCGGAAAGAAAACAATCTAAGATGGAGTCGACGCCCATGCGCAATGGAGCCGAAAGGGAGGAGTCACTCGGTCCCGTGACTCGAAAAGACTTCTTCGAAGAAAAACAACTTTTAACACTCCGAAGCCCAACACTAGATGGCAGGAACAGTGCACAGCATGTGTATCTGCACCTACACATGCCATCGAACATATATATGAAAATATATATATATGGAAAATGTCACTTACCCAGTGTACATCTGTTCGTGGCATTAGTCGCTGCAGATTCACATGCTGTGCACATCCCGCCATCTGGTGTTGGGCTCGGAGTGTTACAAGTTGTTTTTCTTTGAAGAAGTCTTCACGAGATTGAGGGACTCCTCCCATTTTGGCTCCATTGCGCATGGGCGTCGACTCCATCTTAGATTGTTTTCCCCGCAGAGGGTGAGGTAGGAGTTGTGTATGCTAGTAATAGTGCCCATGCAATGGAGTGAATACGTATGTACATAATGTAGTTTAAAGTAATATATTTACAAATTTAAAAATGTTCAAGATCAACTTCTAAACGGCTACAGGCTCCCGGGGAGGCGGGTGGGCGCATGTGAATCTGCAGCGACTAATGCCACAAACAGATGTACACTGGGTAAGTGACATTTTCCGTTCGATGGCATGTGTAGCTACAGATACACATGCTGTGCATAGACTAGTAAGCAGTTATCTCCCCAAAAGCGGTGGTTCAGCCTGTAGGAGTTGAAGTTGTTTGAAACAATGTTCGTAGTACTGCTTGGCCTACTGTGGCTTGTTGTGCTGTTAGCACATCTACACAGTAGTGTTTGGTAAATGTGTGAGGCGTAGACCAAGTTGCTGCCTTACATATTTTGTTCATTGGAATATTTCCTAAGAAGGCCATGGTAGCGCCTTACTTTCTGGTTGAGTGTGCCTTTGGTGTAATGGGCAGCTCTCTTTTTGCTTTAAGGTAGCAGGTTTGGATGCACTTAACTATCCATCTGGCTATACCTTGTTTCGATATTGGATTTCCTGTATGAGGTTTTTGAAATGCAATAAATAGTTGTTTTGTTTTCCTAATTAGTTTTGTTCTGTCAATGTAGTACATTAGTGCTCTTTTAATGTCTAATGTATGTAGCGCCCTTTCAGCTATTGAGTCTGGCTGTGGAAAGAACACTGGTAGTTCTACTGTTTGATTTAAGTGGAACGGTGAGATTACTTTTGGTAAAAATTTTGGATTGGTTCTTAGAACTACCTTATTTTTGTGTATTTGAATAAATGGTTCTTGTATAGTAAACGCCTGAATTTCACTTACTCTTCTTAGAGATGTAATGGCAATGAGAAATGCAACCTTCCACGTTAGGTATTGTATTTCGCAAGAATGCATGGGTTCGAAAGGTGGACCCATGAGTCTTGTTAAGACAATGTTGAGGTTCCATGAAGGAACAGGTGGTGTTCTTGGTGGTATAATTCTCTTTAGGCCTTCCATAAACGCTTTAATGACAGGAATTCTAAACAGTGAGGTTGAATGGGTAATCTGTAGGTATGCAGATATTGCTGCGAGATGTATCTTTATGGAAGAGAAGGCCAGATTTGATTTCTGCAAATGTAGTAAGTATCCTACTACGTCCTTTGGAGATGCATGTAATGGTTGAACTTGATTATTATGGCAGTAGCAAACAAATCTTTTCCATTTACTTGCATAGCATTGTCTAGTGGATGGCCTTCTAGCTTGTTTTATGACCTCCATACATTCTTGTGTGAGGTTTAAGTGTCCAAACTCTAGGATTTCAGGAGCCAGATTGCTAGATTCAGAGATGCTGGGTTTGGATGCCTGATCTGTTGTTTGTGCTGTGTTAACAGATCTGGTCTGTTGGGTAGTTTGATATGAGGCACTACTGACAGGTCTAGTAGTGTCGTATACCAAGGTTGTCTTGCCCATGTAGGTGCTATTAGTATGAGTTTGAGTTTGTTTTGACTCAATCTGTTTACTAGATATGGAAGGAGAGGGAGAGGGGGAAAAGTGTACGCAAATATCCCTGACCAATTCATCCATAGAGCATTGCCTTGAGACTGCCGGTGTGGGAACCTGGATGCGAAGTTTTGGCATTTTGCGTTCTCTTTTGTTGCAAATAGGTCTATTTGAGGTGTTCCCCAAATTTGGAAATAGGTGTTTAGAATTTGGGGGTGAATCTCCCATTCATGTACCTGTTGATGATCTCGAGAGAGATTGTCTGCTAGTTGATTCTGGATCCCTGGAATAAACTGTGCTATTAGGCGAATGTGGTTGTGAATCGCCCACTGCCATATCTTTTGTGCTAGGAGACACAGCTGTGTTGAGTGTGTTCCCCCCTGTTTGTTTAGATAATACATTGTTGTCATGTTGTCTGTTTTGACAAGAATGTATTTGTGGATTATGATGGGTTGAAATGTTTTCAACGCTAAGAATACTGCTAACAATTCGAGGTGATTTATATGAAGCTTTCTTTGATGTACGTCCCATTGTCCTTGGATGCTGTGTTGATTGAGGTGTGCTCCCCACCCTGTCATGGAAGCATCTGTTGTTATCACGTATTGTGGCACTGGGTCTTGGAAAGGCCGCCCTTTGTTTAAATTTATACTGTTCCACCATAGAAGCGAGATGTATGTTTGGCGGTCTATCAACACCAGATCTAGAAGGTGACCCTGTGCATGTGACCATTGTGATGCTAGGCACTGTTGTAAGGGCCTCATGTGCAGTCTTGCGTTTGGGACAATGGCTATGCATGAGGACATCATGCCTAGGAGTTTTAACACCATCTTTGCATGTATCTTTTGTGTCGGATACATGGCCTGTAAAACTTTGTAAAAATTTTGAACCCTTTGTGGACTTGGAGTGGCTATCCCTTTTGTTGTGTTGATTGTCGCTCCTAGGTATTGCTGTGTTTGGCACGGCAGAATGTGTGATATTGTATAGTTGATGGAGAAACCCAGTTTGTAGAGGGTTTGTATGACAATCTGTGTGTTGAGAACACCTTGTTAGGGAGGTGGTCTTGATTAGCCAATCGTCTAAGTAGGGGAACACGTGTATTTGCTGTCTTCTGATATGTGCAGCTACTACTGCTAGGCATTTTGTAAAGACTCTTGGTGCGGTTGTTATACCGAACGGCAACACTTTGAATTGGTAATGTATTCCCTTGAATACGAACCTTAGGTATTTCCAGTGTGAGGGATGTACCGGTATGTGGAAATACGCGTCTTTTAGATCTAAGGTTGTCATGTAGTCTTGTTGTTTCATCAGTGGTAATACGTCTTGTAGCACGACCATGTGAAAGTGTTCCGATTTGATGTAGGTGTTTAGTGTTCTGAGATCTAAGATTGGTCTCAGTGTCTTGTCTTTTTTTGGTATTAGAAAGTACAGTGAGTAAACTCCTGTGTTCCTTTGTGTAGCTGGTACGAATTCTATTGCGTCCTTTTGCAGTAATGCTTGAACTTCCAGTTCTAGAAGGTCTAAATGCTGTTTTGACATATTCTGTGTTTTTGGTGGGACATTTGGAGGGAGTTGTAGAAATTCTATGCAATAACCATGTCGGATAATTGCTAAGACCCAAGTGTCTGTTGTTATCTCCTCCCAAGATTTGTAGAACTGGCTTAGTCTTCCCCCCCCTGGTGTTGTGTGAAGGGGTTGAGTGACTTGTAAGTCACTGTTTTGTCTGAGGGGTCTTTGAACTTTGAAATTTTCCCCGGTTTCTAGGGAATTGTCCCCCTCTGTATTGGCCCCGAAAGCCTCCCCTTTGGTACTGTCCCTGATAGGTAGACGGTGTTGTTTGTGAGGTACTGGCTTGTGTGGCTTGACCTCGAAACCCCCCTCTGAAGGTTGTTTTACGAAAGGTCCCGAAAGTGCCTCTGCCCTGCGGGGAATAGAGTGCGCCCATGGCTTTGGCTGTGTCCGTGTCTTTTTTCAATTTCTCAATTGCCGTGTCAACTTCGGGTCCAAACAATTGTTGTTCATTGAACGGCATATTGAGCACTGCCTGTTGTATCTCAGGCTTGAAGCCGGATGTGCGCAACCATGCATGCCTCCTTATGGTTAGCGCGGTATTGATTGTTCTTGCAGCTGTATCCGCTGCATCCATAGAGGAACGTATTTGGTTGTTGGAGATATTTTGTCCCTCCTCAACCACTTGTTTTGCCCGTTTCTGGAGTTCTTTGGGTAGATGCTCGATGAGATGCTGCATCTCGTCCCAATGGGCTCTGTCATAACGCGCTAGGAGCGCATGCGAGTTAGCGATGCGCCACTGGTTTGCAGCTTGTACTGCAACCCTTTTGCCAGCTGCGTCGAACTTGCGGCTCTCTTTGTCCGGTGGTGGTGCGTCGCCTGATGTGTGCGAGTTGGCCCTTTTACGAGCTGCTCCTACTACAACTGAATCTGGTGGCAGTTGTGATGTGATAAAAGCAGGGTCCGTGGGTGGTGCTTTATATTTCTTCTCCACCCTTGGAGTTATCGCTCTGCTTTTGACAGGTTCTTTAAAGATCTGTTTTGCGTGCCTTAGCATTCCTGGGAGCATAGGAAGGCTTTGATAATTGCTATGGGTGGAGGAGAGGGTGTTGAAAAGGAAGTCATCCTCGACAGGGTCTGAGTGTAACGACACGTTATGGAACTCTGCGGCCCTAGCTACCACCTGTGCATACGCTGTACTGTCCTCAGGTGGTGAGGGCTTGGTAGGGTACGCCTCAGGGCTATTGTCTGATACTGGGGCGTCATAGAGATCCCACATATCTTGGTCATCTTGGCTCATGGTGGTATGAGCCGGTGAATGTGACGGAGTCTGTGCCGGTGATGTATGAGTTATTTGTGGTGGAGAGGGTGGTGGAGTTGCCTTCTTTACCACTTTTGCTTGTGGTGTCTCTTCATGAGTTTGGAAATCAAGTTTCCTTTTTCTTCTGATTGGGGGAAGAGTGCTGATCTTCCCTGTACCACTTTGTATGAAGATCCGTTTTTGGGTATGGTCTACATCTGTGGTTTGTAACTCTTCTTCAAACCTATGTTTGCGCATTTGGGAGGACAGTGATTGTTTCTCTGAGTACGAACTGGCTGTTGGTTCGGTTGCTGGGCGTTTTGGCACCGAAACTGTCGGTGCCGCTGTCTCTGGGCCGAGCAAAAACAACAAGTGATGGACGGAATGCTGAACATTGTCAAACACTCACCCCCAGTCATAGATCTGGGTTTAATCCATTGTTTTTTTGCTCACCATGCCACCCCAGTTTGGACCCAGCCATATGCAAATCAGTCTTGACCCTGTTCCTCATGGGAACAGTCCAGACCGAACTGCCAAGCCAGGTCCTCACTGGACCGGAAACAAGCATCCTGGGACCGGTTTCAGGGTTTCACCCCTCATCAGCCAGGCTAACTTGAATCCAGTGGCATGGGAAGCACGGGACCCACGTCTGGGCATACCCTTCCCACTTAGGGCGACAAAGCAAAAACAACAAGTGATGGACGGAATGCTGAACATTGTCAAACACTCACCCCCAGTCATAGATCTGGGTTTAATCCATCATTTTTTTGCTCACCATGCCACCCCAGTTTGGACCCAGCCATATGCAAATCAGTCTTGACCCTGTTCCTCATGGGAACAGTCCAGACCGAACTGCCAAGCCAGGTCCTCACTGGACCGGAAACAAGCATCCTGGGACCGGTTTCAGGGTTTCACCCCTCATCAGCCAGGCTAGCTTGAATCCAGTGGCATGGGAAGCACAGGACCCACGTCTGGGCATACCCTTCCCACTTAGGGCGACAAAGCAAAAACAACAAGTGATGGACGGAATGCTGAACATTGTCAAACACTCACCCCCAGTCATAGATCTGGGTTTAATCCATCGTTTTTTTGCTCACCATGCCACCCCAGTTTGGACCCAGCCATATGCAAATCAGTCTTGACCCTGTTCCTCATGGGAACAGTCCAGACCGAACTGCCAAGCCAGGTCCTCACTGGACCGGAAACAAGCATCCTGGGACCGGTTTCAGGGTTTCACCCCTCATCAGCCAGGCTAGCTTGAATCCAGTGGCATGGGAAGCACGGGACCCACGTCTGGGCATACCCTTCCCACTTAGGGCGACAAAGCAAAAACAACAAGTGATGGACGGAATGCTGAACATTGTCAAACACTCACCCCCAGTCATAGATCTGGGTTTAATCCAGATGGGCCGAGCAGCCTGGGTTCCGCTGCGTGCCTGTGTCTCAACTCGAGTCGGACGACCTCGGCACCAGTTCGGCCTTTTTCGGTGCCGATGAACGGTCACCTACTTTATGGGTTGTGCCATGGCCTGCCGGCAGTGGCGTCCCCTGGGCCTTGTCTGTTTTTCCGTGTGGTGCTTGCTTCGACGTTTTACTCACGGTTTCCTCGACGTCAAATTCTTCCGAGTCCGATTCATGGATGGAGAAGGCTTTTTCTTCTTCTCCCTGTTCCTCGAACCCTCGTCGTTCTGTCGGCATGGACGCCATCTGCAATCTTCTGGCTCTTCGGTCACGGAGCGTTTTCCTCGACCGAAACGCTCGACAGGCCTCACACGTCTCTTCCTTGTGCTCAGGCGACAGGCACAAGTTACAGACCAAATGTTGGTCTGTATATGGATATTTATTGTGGCATTTAGGACAGAATCGGAACGGGGTCCGTTCCATCAGCCTCGATGTTACACGCAGTCGGGCCGACCAGGCCCCGACGGGGGATCGAAATTACCCCAAAGGGCTTCCGGAGCTCTTCACGATTCGGTGTCGATTCTATCCAACCCGATACCGAGCGAAACAATACCGATGTAGTTTTCCGAAGTTCTGACTTTTTTCCGTCCCAAAACACGGAGCGAAAAGGAACACGTCCGAACCCGATGGCGGAAAAAAAAACAATAGAAGATGGAGTCGACGCCCATGCGCAATGGAAACAAAGAGGAGGAGTCCCTCGGTCTCGTGACTCGAAAAGACTTCTTCGAAGAAAAAAAACTTGTAACACTCCGACCCAACACCAGACGGCGGACTATGCACAGCATGTGTATCAGCAGCTACACATGCCACCGAACTGTTAGTTTTTGCAGGTAAGTGAACCACCTACGGGGTTCAGATTGGGGTCCAAGGTAGCCCACCGTTGGGGGTTCAGACCAACCCCAAAGTCACCACACCAGCAGCTCAGGGCCGGTCAGGTGCAGAGTTCAAAGTGGTGCCCAAAACGCATAGGCTTCAATGGAGAGAAGGTGGTGCCCCGGTTCCAGTCTGCCAGCAGGTAAGTACCCGCGTCTTCAGAGGGCAGACCAGGGGGGTTTTGTAGGGCACCGGGGGGGGACACAAGTCCACACAAAAAGTACACCCTCAGCAGTGCGGGGGCGGCCGGGTGCAGTGTGCAAACAAGGGTCGGGTTTCCAATGGGAGACCAAGGGGTCTCTTCAGCGGTGCAGGCAGGCAAGGGGGGGGGGGCTCCTCGGGGTAGCCACCACCTGGGCAAGGGAAAGGGCCTCCTGGGGGTCACTCCTGCACTGGAGTTTCGATCCTTCAGGTCCTGGGGGCTGCGGGTGCAGGGTCTTTTCCAGGCGTCGGGATTTCAGAGTCAGGCAGTCGCGGTCAGGGGGAGCCTCGGGATTCCCTCTGCAGGCGTTGCTGTGGGGGCTCAGGGGGGACATCTTTGGTTACTCACGGTCTCGGAGTCGCCGGAGGGTCCTCCCTGAGGTGTTGGTTCTCCACCAGTCGAGTCGGGGGTCGCCGGGTGCAGTGTTGCAAGTCTCACGTTTCTTGCGGGGATTGCAGGGGTCTTTAAATCTTCTCCTCTGGATACAAAGTTGCAGTCTTTGTTGAACAGAGCCGCTGTTCTCGGGAGTTTCTTTGTCTCTTGGAAGCAGGGCAGTCCTCTGAGGATTCAGAGGTCGCTGGTCCCCGGGAAAGCGTCGCTGGAGCAGTTTTCTTCTTAAGGCAGGAGACAGGCCGGTAGGACTGGGGCCAAAGCAGTTGGTGTCTTCTTTCTTCTTCTGCAGGGGTTTTTCAGCTCAGCAGTCCTCTTCTTCGGTAAGTTGCAGGAATCTGAGTTCCTAGGTTCAGGGGAGCCCTTAAATACTAAATTTAAGGGCGTGTTTAGGTCTGGGGGGTTAGTAGCCAAGGGCTACTAGCCCTGAGGGTGGGTACACCCTCTTTGTGCCTCCTCCCTGAGGGGAGGGGGGCACATCCCCAATCCTATTGGGGGAATCCTGCATCTGCAAGATGGAGGATTTCTAAAAGTCAGAGTCACCTCGTCTCTCAGCAGCAGGCTGGCACAGACCAGTCAGTCCTGCACTGAACAATTGGGTAAAATACAGGGGGTATCTCTAAGATGCCTTCTGTGTGCATTTTTTAATAAATCCAACACTGGCATCAGTGTGGGTTTATTATTCTGAGAAGTTTGATACTAAACTTCCCAGTATTCAGTGTAGCCATTATGGAGCTCGTTTTTGACAGACTCCCAGACCATATTTTTTTATGGCTACCCTGCACTTACAATGTCTAAGGTTTTGCTTAGACACTGTAGGGGCATAGTGCTCATGCACCTATGCCCTCACCTGTGGTATAGTGCACCCTGCCTTAGGGCTGTAAGGCCTGCTAGAGGGGTGACTTTCCTATGCCACAGGCAGTGTGAGGTTGGCATGGCACCCTGAGGGGAGTGCCATGTCGACTTTGTCATTTTCTCCCCACCAGCACACACAAGCTGGCAAGCAGTGTGTCTGTGCTGAGTGAGGGGTCCCTAGGGTGGCATAAGACATGCTGCAGCCCTTAGAGACCTTCCCTGGCATCAGGGCCCTTGGTACTAGGGGTACCAGTTACAAGGGACTTACCTGGGTGCCAGGGTTGTGCCAATTGTGGAAACAATGGTACATTTTAGGTGAAAGAACACTGGTGCTGGGGCCTGGTTAGCAGGGTCCCAGCACACTTCTCAGTCAAGTCAGCATCAGTATCAGGCAAAAAGTGGGGGGTAACTGCAACAGGGAGCCATTTCTTTACAATATATATATGGAAAATGTCACTTACCCAGTGTACATCTGTTCGTGGCATGTGTCGCTGCAGATTCACATGCTTTGCACATCCCGCCATCTAGTGTTGGGCTCGGAGTGTTACAAGTTGTTTTTCTTCGAAGAAGTCTTTTCGAGTCACGAGATCGAGGGACTCCTCCCATTTCGGCTCCATTGCGCATGGGCGTCGACTCCATCTTAGATTGTTTTCCCCGCAGAGGGTGAGGTAGGAGTTTTGTATTATAGTAATAGTGCCCATGCAATGGAGTGAATATGTATGTACATAATGTAGTTTAAAGTGATATATTTACAAATTTACAAATGTTTAAGATTAACTTCGAAACGGCTACAGTCTCCCGGGGAGCCGGGTGGGCGCATGTAAATCTGCAGCGACTCATGCCACGAACAGATGTACACTGGGTAAGTGACATTTTCCGTTCGATGGCATGTGTAGCTGCAGATACACATGCTTTGCATAGACTAGTAAACAGTTATTTCCCCAAAAGCGGTGGTTCAGCCTGTAGGAGTTGAAGTTGTTTGAAACAATGTTCGTAGTACTGCCTGGCCTACTGTGGCCTGTTGTGCTGTTAACACATCCACGCAATAGTGTTTGGTAAACGTATGAGGCGTAGACCATGTGGCTGCCTTACATATTTCAGTCATTGGAATATTTCCTAGAAAGGCCATGGTAGCACCTTTCTTTCTAGTCGAATGTGCCTTTGGTGTAATAGGCAGTTCTCTTTTTGCTTTGAGATAGCAAGTTTGAATGCACTTAACTATCCATCTAGCAATGCCTTGTTTTGAAATTGGATTTCCTGTATGAGGTTTTTGGAAAGCAACAAATAATGGTTTTGTTTTCCGAAAATGTTTTGTTCTGTCAATGTAGTGCATTAACGCTCTTTTGATGTCTAATGTATGTAGTGCTCTTTCAGCTACGGAATCTGGCTCTGGGAAGAACACTGGTAGTTCTACTGTTTGATTCAAGTGGAACGGTGATATGACTTTAGGTAAGAATTTAGGATTTGTGCGTAAGACTACTTTATGCTTGTGTATCTGAATAAATGGTTCTTGTATCGTAAATGCTTGTATCTCACTTACTCTTCTTAGAGATGTGATAGCAATTAGAAATGCAACTTTCCATGTTAAGTATTGCATTTCACATGAGTGCATAGGTTCGAAAGGTGGACCCATAAGTCGGGTTAAGACAATGTTGAGGTTCCACGAAGGAACTGGTGGTGTTCTTGGTGGTATAATTCTTTTTAACCCTTCCATAAACGCTTTTATGACTGGTATCCTAAATAATGAAGTTGAGTGCGTAATTTGCAGATAAGCTGAAATTGCGGTAAGATGTATTTTAATGGATGAAAGAGCTAGCTTTGACTTTTGCAAATATAGTAAGTAGCTTACAATGTGTTTAGCAGATGCGTGTAATGGTTGGATTTGATTACTATGGCAATAATAAACAAATCTTTTCCACTTATTTGCATAGCAATGTCTAGTGGTTGGTTTCCTAGCTTGTTTTATGACCTCCATACATTCCTGTGTAAGGTCTAAGTGCCCGAATTCTAAGATTTCAGGAGCCAAATTGCTAGATTCAGCGATGCTGGATTTGGGTGTCTGATCTGTTGTTTGTGTTGAGTTAACAGATCTGGTTTGTTTGGTAGTTTGACATGGGCCACTACTGAGAGGTCTAGCAGTGTTGTGTACCAAGGTTGTCTTGCCCAAGTTGGTGCTATTAGTATGAGTCTGAGTTTGTTTGACTTAATTTGTTTACCAGATATGGAAGGAGTGGGAGAGGGGGGAAAAGCGTATGCAAATATCCCTGACCAACTCATCCATAACGCATTGCCCTGAGACTGATCCTGTGGGTATCTGGATGCGAAGTTTTGGCATTTTGCGTTTTCTTTTGTTGCAAATAGGTCTATTTGTGGTGTTCCCCATCTTTGGAAGTGTTTAGTATTTGGGGGTGAATCTCCCATTCGTGGATCTGTTGGTGATCCCGAGAGAGATTGTCTGCTAACTGATTCTGAATCCCTGCAATAAACTGTGCTATTAGGCGAATGTGAATCGCCCAATGCCATATTCTCTGTGCCAGGAGACACAACTGTGTTGAGTGTGTTCCTCCCTGTTTGTTGAGATAATACATCGTTGTCATGTTGTCTGTTTTGACAAGGATGTGTTTGTGGCTTATTATGGGTTAAAAAGCTTTCAACGCTAGAAATACTGCCAGTAGTTCTAAGTGATTTATGTGAAACTGTCTTTGCTGAGTGTCCCATTGTCCCTGGATGCTGTGTTGATTGAGATGTGCTCCCCACCCTATCATGGAGGCATCTGTAGTTATTACGTATTGAGGCACTGGGTCTTGGAAAGGCCGCCCTTGGTTTAAATTTATATTGTTCCACCATAGAAGCGAGGTGTATGTTTGGCTGTCTATCAACACTAGATCTAGAATTTGACCCTGTGCCTGTGACCACTGTGATGCTAGGCACTGTTGTAAGGGCCGCATGTGCAATCTGGCGTTTGGGACAATGGCTATGCATGAGGACATCATGCCTAGTAGTTTCATCCCCGTCTTGACCTGTATTTTTTGTTTTGGATACATGGCCTTTATTACATTGTGAAATGCTTGTATTCTTTGTGGACTTGGAGTGGCAACCCCTTTTGTTGTGTTGATTGTTGCCCCTAAGTATTGCTGTGTTTGACACGGCTGAAGGTGTGACTTTGTATAGTTGAGTGAGAAACCTAGTTTGTGGAGGGTTTTGATGACATAGTTTGTGTGTTGTGAACACTGTTCTTGCGTGTTGGTTTTGATTAACCAATCGTCTAGGTACGGGAACACGTGTATTTGCTGTCTTCTGATATGCGCAGCTACTACTGCCAGGCATTTTGTAAAAACTCTTGGCGCAGTTGTTATCCCGAATGGCAACACTTTGAATTGGTAATGTACTCCTTGGAATACAAACCTTAGGTACTTTCTGTGCGAAGGATGTATCGGTATATGGAAGTATGCATCCTTTAGGTCTAGTGTTGTCATGTAGTCTTGTTGTTTGAGCAATGGGATTACGTCCTGTAATGTCACCATGTGAAACTGATCTGATTTGATGTAGGTATTTAACGTTCTGAGATCTAATATAGGTCTTAGAGTTTTGTCCTTTTTGGGTATGAGAAAGTACAGAGAGTAAACTCCTGTTCCTTTCTGATGAATTGGTACTAATTCTATTGCCTCTTTTTGTAACAACGCTTGGACTTCCAGTTGTAGAAGATCCATGTGTTGTTTTGACAGTGTGTTTTCGGTGGGACATTTGGAGGGAATTTGAGAAATTCTATGCAATAACCATGCTGGATTATTGCTAGGACCCAAGTATCTGTTGTTATTTCCTCCCATTGTTTGTAGAACTTGGTTAGCCTCCCCCCCACAGGTGTTGTGTTGGGGATTTGTGACGTGTAAGTCACTGATGTTTTGTGGAGTTTTGGGACTTTGGAACTTCCCTCTACTTTTTTGGAACTGTCCCCCTCTATATTGTCCCCGAAAACTTCCCCGCTGATATTGGCTCTGATAAGGGGGCCTTGTTTGTGAGGTTGTGGGTTCCGTGCTTTGTCCTCGAAACCCCCCTCTAAACTGTGTTTTACAAAATGTGCCTCTGCTCTGTGGGGAGTAGAGTGCGCCCATGGCTTTGGCCGTATCAGTGTCCTTTTTAAGTTTTTCGATGGCAGTGTCCAGCTCCGACCCAAACAACTGCTGTCCGTTAAATGGCATATTAAGCACAGCTTGTTGTATTTCCGGCTTGAATCCTGATGTACGCAGCCATGCATGTCTCCTTATTGTCACTGCTGTGTTTACAGTTCTAGCAGCTGTGTCTGCTGCATCCATTGCTGACCGTATCTGATTGTTGGAGATACTTTGTCCTTCTTCCACCACTTGTTGTGCTCTCTTTTGGAACTCCTTGGGCAAATGTTCTATAAAGTGTTGCATTTCGTCCCAATGAGCCCTATCGTATCTGGCCAACAAAGCCTGTGAGTTGGCAATATGCCACTGGTTTGCTGCCTGTGCCGCCACCCTTTTCCCTGCTGCGTCGAATTTACGACTCTCTTTGTCTGGAGGTGGTGCGTCTCCTGAGGTGTGTGAGTTCGCCCTCTTGCGGGCTGCCCCTACTACCACTGAGTCCGGTGTTAACTGTTGTGTGATGTACACGGGGTCTGTTGGTGGCGGTTTACATTTTCTCTCCACTCGGAGTAATGGCCCTTCCTTTTACAGGCTCCTCAAACACTTGTTTGGAGTGTTTTAGCATTCCAGGTAGCTTGGGGAGACTCTGGTACTGGCTGTGTGTGGACGACAGTGTATTAAATAGAAAGTCGTCTTCAATTGGCTCTGCATGCAGGCTGACATTGTGAAACGCCGCTGCCCTTGACACCACCTGTGCGTAGGCTGTACTATCTTTTGGTGGTGACTGTCTAGCTGGATAACAGTCAGGACTGTTATCTGACACTGGTGCATCATAAAGGTCCCACGCGTCTGGATCATCCTGACTCATCCCTGAATGAGTTGGGGATTGCATCATTGGTGGAGTGGCTACCGGTGATGGTTGCGGAGAGCGTTGTGGAGACGGTGGCGGGGTTACTTGTTTAGCCACCTTTGCCTGTGGCTGCTTGTCTTTCTCTTGGAAGGCAAGTTTGCGTTTCATTTGAATCGGAGGGAGAGTGCTGATCTTCCCTGTTTCTTTTTGTATGTGAGCCTTCTTTGGGTGTAGTCTGGCTCCATTGTCTCCAGTTCCTGTCCAAATCTATGTGTTTGCATCTGTGAGGACAGGCCTTGTTCCTCTGTGTAGGAACTTGTTCTCGGTTCCGAGGCCGGATGTTTCGGTATCGAAATCTTTTCGCTGCCTTTTTCGGTTCCGACGACACTTTTTTTGCTCTTCAGCGTACAGATTTCTCGGTGCCGACTTGGTTCGGTGCCGCTCTCTCGGTGCCGAGATTGCTCTGACCCAGTGTCTCGGGGTTGAGTGTGCTCTGTGCCGGTTTCTCGACCGGAGTCGGATGACTTCGACACAGGCGTGCCCTTTTTCGGTGCCGATGCCCGGTCACCTATTTTTCGGGTTAAGCCATGGCCTGTTGGCGGTGGCGTCCCCTGGGCTTTGCTGCTTTTTACGTGAGTCTTGTGTATCAACGTCTTACTCACGGTTTCCAGCGTCTGTTCAGGATCGACCTCTTCCGATTCTTCGATGGAGAAGGCTTCCTCTTCTTCCTCCATGTGTTTTTGTCCTGTCGGCACCGACGCCATCTGTAATCTTCTTGCTCTTCGGTCCCTTAAAGTCTTTCTGGACTGAAATGCTCGACAGGCCTCACACAGGTATCCTCTTTGTGTTCTGGCGACAAACACAAATTACAGACCAGATGCTGATCTGTGTAAGAATACTTGTTGTGGCATTCGGGGCAGAAGCGGAATGGGGTCCGTTCCATTAGCCTTGAAGACGCACGCGGTCGGGCCGACCAGGCCCCGCCGAGGAATCGAAAACCCCGAAGGGCCGCCGGAGCTCTTCCGAATTCGGTGTCGATCTGTTGTAGCTAACCCGATACCGAACGCAAACAATACCATCGAATTTTCCGAGTTTTCACTAACTTTCCGAACCGAAGCGCGGAGCGAAAAGGAACACGTCCGAACCCGATGGCGGAAAGAAAACAATCTAAGATGGAGTCTACGCCCATGCGCAATGGAGCCGAAACGTGTGGAGTCTCTCGATCTCGTGACTCGAAAAGACTTCTTCGAAGAAAAACAACTTGTAACACTCCGAGCCCAACACTAGATGGCGGGATGTGCAAAGCATGTGTATCTGCAGCTACACATGCCATCGAACATATATATATATATGTGGAAAATGTCACTTACCCAGTGTACATCTGTTCGTGGCATGTTCCGCTGCAGATTCACATGCTATGCACAGGTCCTGCCATCTAGTGTTGGGCTCGGGTGTGTTACAAGTTGTTTTTCTTCGAAGAAGTCTTTTCGAGTCACGGGACCGAGTGACTCCTCCTTCTCTGCTCCATTGCAGATGGGCTCCATCTTAGATTGTTTTTTGTGCAGAGGGTAAGGTAGGAGTGATAGAGTGTAAAGAAAAGAGAAGTCCATGGAATGGAATGAGATGTATTTACAGAGTTTAAATAAGAGGTGTCCAAGCAATGGAATAGAGATGTATATATATGTAAAAATGTTAAATGTAACTTAAACGGCTACAGGCTCCCAGGGAGGAGGGGGGGCACATGTGAATCTGCAGCGGAACATGCCATGAACAGATGTACACTGGGTAAATGACATTTTCCGTTCAATGGCATGTGTAGCTGCAGATACACATGTTATGCATAGACTACAAAGCAGTAATCCTCCCCTAAGCGGTGGTCAGCCTGTAGGAGTTGAAGTTGTCTGACATATTGTTCATAGTACAGCCTGTCCTACTGTGGCCTGTTGTGTTGCTAACACATCTACACAGTAATGCTTGGTAAATGTATGAGGTGTCGACCAAGTGGCTGCTTTACAAATTTCTGTCATTGGTTATTTCCTAGAAATGCCATTGTTGCTCCTTTTTTCCTAGTGGAATGTGCCTTTGGCGTAATTAGCAGTTGTCTTTTAGCCTTTAGGTAACAAGTTTGGATACATTTCACTATCCACATGGCTATGCCTTGTTTTGATATAGGATTACCAGTATGGGGCTTTTGGCATGCGCCGAACAATTGTTTAGTTTTACGAAATGATTTTGGTCTGTCGATGTAATACATTAAAGCTCTCTTAATATCTAATGTATGTAGTGCTCTTTCTGCCACTGTGTCTGGCTGTGGGAAGAAGACTGGGAGTTCCACTGTTTGGTTTAAATGAAACGGTGAGATGACTTTAGGTAGAAATTTAGGAATTGTGCGAAGTACAACCTTATGTTTGTGTACTTGTATAAATGGTTGTTGAATAGTGAATGCTTGTATTTCACTAACTCTTCGTAATGAAGTGGTTGCTATAAGAAATGCTACTTTCCAAGTTAAGAATTGAATCTGACAAGAGTGCTTGGGTTCAAAGGTTGGACCCATGAGTCGTGTAAGTACAATGTTAAGATTCCGTGAGGGTACTGGTGGCGTTCTTGGAGGTATGATTCGTTTTAGACCCTCCATGAAAGCTTTAATGACTGGCACTCTAAATAGAGATTTGGTATGTTTATTTTGCAAATAAACAGAAATTGCTGTGAGATGTATTTTGATGGATGAAAAAGCTAAATTTGCTTTTTGTAGGTGGAGTAAATAACTTACGATGTCTTGTATGGACGCATCCAAGGGTGTTATGTGTTTTGCTTGACAGTAAAAAAAACAAATCTTTTCCATTTGTTAGCATAACACTGCCTGGTAGTAGGTTTTCTTGCCTGTTTAATGACTTCCATACATTCTGGTGGAAGATTTAGATACCCAAAAGATTTCAGGAGCTAGAATGCCAGATTGAGCTTCGCTGGATTGGGGTGTCTGATCTGCTGTTTGTTTTGCCTCAGCAGGTCTGGTCTGGTCTGTGTGGGAGTTTGACGTGTGGTACTATGGACAGGTCTAGCAGTGCGGTGTACCATGGCTGGCGTGCCCACATTGGTGCTATAAGTATGAGTTTGAGTTTGTTTTGATGCAGTTTGTTGACCAAAAATGGAATGAGCGGGAGAAGGGGGAAAGTGTAAGCAAATATCCCTGACCAGTTGATCAATAGAGCATTCCCCTTGGATAGAGGGTGTGGGTACCTGGACGCAAAGTTTAGGCATTTTGCGTTGTGTTTGGTGGCGAACAGATCTATGTCTGCTGTCCCCCACTGACGAAAGTATTTGTGAAGTACTTGGTGGTGAATTTCCCACTCGTTAGTAAACGTAAGTGGTGTCGACCAAGTAGCTGCTTTACATATTTCAGCCATTGGTATGTTTGCTAAAAAAGCCATTGTAGCACATTTTTTCCTTGTGGAATGTGCTTTAGGAGTAACTAAGAGCCGTCTTTTGGCTTTAACGTAGCATGTCTGGATGCATCTTACAATCCATCTTGCTAATCCTGGTTTTGAAATAGGGTTATCAGTATTAGGTTTTTGAAAGGCTACAAATAGCGGTTTAGTTTTCCTGAATGGTTTTGTTCTATCTATATACTACATTAGTGCTCTTTTAATGTCTAATGCATGTAGAGCTCTTTCTGACACAGAATCTGGCTGTGGGAAGAAGACTGGTAGTTCCACCGTTTGATTAATATGAAAAGGTGATACCACTTTTGATAGAAATGTAGGGTTAGTTCGTAGTACAGCTTTATGTTTGTGTACTTGTATGAACGGTTCTTCAATAGTGAAAGCTTGAATTTCACTGACTCTTCGTAACAATGTAATTGTGACTAGGAAGGCAACCTTCCATGTTAAGAATCGCATTTGACATGAACGCATAGGTTCAAATGGTGCTCCCATAAGTCTGGTAAGCAATATGTTTAAATTCCAAGAAGGAACTGGAGGTGTTCTGGGTGGACTGATGCGTTTTAAGCATTCCATGAATGCTTTGATAACAGGAACTCTAAATAAAGAGCTGTGCTGTACATTTTGCAAATATGGGAAAATTGCAGTAAGATGTATTTTTATGGAAGAGAATGCTAAATTAGATCTTTGTAAATGAAGTAAATAGCATACAATATCTTGTATTGATGCTGTAAGAGGGGCAAACTATTTAGATTGATGGGAATATACAAATCATTTCAATTTGTTAGCATAGCACTGTCTAGTAGTGGGTTTTCTTGCTTGCTTAATCACTTCCATACATTCTGATGCTAGTTGTAAATACCCAAATTCTATGACCTCTTGAGCCAAATCGCCAGATTGGGTGTGTTGGGACTTGGGTGCCTGATCTGCCCTTTGTTTTGTCTCAACAGGTCTTGTCTGTATGGGAGCTTGGAGTGTAATACTACTGACGTGCCCCCGTTGGTGCTATGAGTATCTTAGTGTGTTTTGATGCAATTTGTTGACTAGAAATGGAATGAGTGGGGGGGGGGGGGGGGGGGGGGTTGGGAAGCATAAGCAAATATCCCTGACCAATTGATCCACAGAGCATTGCCCTTAGATAAGGGATGTGGGTGTCTGGATGCGAAGTTTTGGCATTTTGCGTTTTTGCTTGTGGCGAACAGATCTGTTTGGTGTTGCCCATTGTTGAAAGTATTTTTGAAGTACTGAGGGTGAATCTCCCACTCATGTGTTTGTTGATGATTTCTGCTGACAACATCTGCCAATTGGTTGTGTATTCCTGGAATGTATTGTGCTACCAGGTGAATTTGGTTGTGTATTGCCCATTCACAAATTGTTTTAGCTAGGAGGGAGAGTTGGGACGAATGTGTCCCTCCCTGCTTGTTTAGGTAACACATGGTGGTCCATGTTGTCTGTTTTGATCAGGACATTCTTGTGAGTGAGAAGAGGCTGAAAAGCTTTGAGTGCTAGGAAGACAGCTAAGTGATTTATGTGTAGCTATTTGATTTATGTTGGGCATCCCATTGTCCTTTGATGTTGTGATTGTTGAGGTGAGCTCCCCAGCCAATCATTGATGCATCTGTTGTAATTATGATCTGAGGCACAGGGTCTTGAAATGGCCGCCCTTTGTTTAAATTTGTTGAAATCCACCACTGAAGAGACATATATGTTTGGCGGTCAATCAACACTAGATCTTGAAGTTAACCCTGTGCTAGTGACCATTGTTGTGCAAGGCACTGTTGTAAGGGCCGCATGTATAGTCTTGCATGTGTAACAGTTGCAATACATGATGCCATCATTCCAAACATTTTCATGACCAATCTGACAGTGTACTGTTGACCTGTCTGTATCTGTGCAATTATATTTTGGAATGCTTGCAATTTTCTTCAAGATGATCTAGGGAAAGGCAAAGATTACAGATGAGGTGTTGGTCTGTATAATCGAGGACAGAATCGTAATGGAGTCCGATCCATGAGGCTTCCACTAGGTCGGCCCGACCAGGCCAGAGTTGGGTGTGCGCGCGCTCCGAAGGGCGAGTAGAGATGTCTGTTCTAACGGTACCGAAGTGTTGATAGAAGACATAACGCGATTGATACAATACCGTTGAAAAATTAAGCGTTTTCAACGTTTTCTGAATCAAACTATCGGAGCGAAAGGAAACAAGTCCGAACCCGAAGGCGGAAAGAAAACAATCTAACATGGAGCTGATGCCCATCCGCAATGGAGCCGAAGAGGAGGAGTCACTCATCCTGTGACTCGAAAACACTTTTTCGAAGAAAAACAACTTGTAATACTCCGAGGCCGACTCTAGATGGCAGAAGTATATGCACGGCATGTGTATCTGCAGCTACACATGCCACTGAACATATATATGTATATGGAAAATGTCACTTACCCAGTGTACATCTCTTCATGGCATGAGACGCTGTAGATTCACATGCTGTACATTATCCTGCCATCTAGTGTTGGGCTCGGAGTGTTACAAGTTGTTTTTCTTCGAAGAAGTCTTTTCGAGTCACAAGACCGAGGGGCTCCTCCCTTTCGGCTCCATTGCGCATGGGCGTCGACTCCATCTTAGATTGTTTTCCCCGCAGAGGGTGAGGTAGGAGTTGTGAGTATACTAGATGTGCCCATGAAATGGAGTGTATATATGTATGTACATAGTGTGTATCAAAAGAATATTTATTTACAAATTTACAATTTTCATTCAACTAATAATGGCTACAGGCTCTCGGGGAGGTGGGAGGGCGCAAGTGAATCTGCAGCGTCTCCTGCCACGAACAGATGTACACTGGGTAAGTGACATTTTCCGTTCGATGGCATGTGTAGCTGCAGATACACATGCTGTGCATAGACTAATAAGCAGTAATCTCCCCAAAAAGCGGTGGCTTAGCCAGTAGGAGTTGAAGTTGTTTGAAATAATGTTCTTAACACAGCCTGTCCTACTGTGGCTTGTTGTGTTACTAACACATCTACACAGTAATGCTTACTGAATTTATGAGGCGTAGACCAGGTGGCTGCCTTACAAATTTCTGTCATAGGTGTATTCCCAAGAAAAGCCATTGTGGCGCCTTTCTTCCTAGTGGAATGTGCTCTTGGTGCAATAGGTAAATCTCTTTTTGCCTTAATATAGCAAGTTTGAATACATTTAACTATCCATCTGGCGATGCCTTGTTTGGATATAGAATTACCTGCATGAGGTTTTTGGAAGGCTACAAACAACTGTTTTGTTTTACGAAAATGTTTTGTTCTGTCAATGTAATACATTAGTGCTCTTTTTATGTCTAATGTATGCAAGGCTCTTTCGGCTACTGAGTCTGGTTGCGGAAAGAAGACAGGGAGTTCCACCGTTTGGTGTAGGTGGAATGGTGATATGACATTTGGTACGAAATTGGGATTTGTACGTAGAACCACTTTATGTTTATGTATTTTTATAAAGGGTTCTTGAATAGTAAATGCTTGTATCTCACTTACTCTTTTAAGTGATGTGATAGCTATTAGAAAGGCTACTTTCCAAGTTAAGTATTGTATTTCACAAGAGTGCATGGGTTCGAATGGTGGTCCCATGAGTCGTGTTAATACAATGTTAAGGTTTCACGAAGGTACTGGTGTCTTGTCTTGTTGTAGGTTTTCTAGCTTGTTTAATGACCTCCATACACTCTTGTGTAAGGTTTAAATGTCAGAATTCTAAGACTTCAGGAGCCAGATTGCTAGATTGAGCGATGCTGGATTGGGGTGTCTGATCTGTTTGTGTTGTGTTAACAGATCTGGTATGTTTGGTAATTTGATGTGAGGTACAACTGATAAGTCCAACAGTGTTGTGTACCACTGTTGGCGAGCCCAGGTTGGAGCTATGAGTATTAATTTGAGTTTGTTTTGACTTAGTTTGTTGACCAGAAAAGGAATGAGTGGGAGAGGAGGAAAAGCGTAAGCAAATATCCCTGACTAACTGATCCATAGTGCATTGCCCTTGGATTGAGGGTGTGGGTACCTGGATGTGAAGTTTTGGCATTTTGCTTTTTCTTTTGTTGCGAAGAAGTCTATGTTTGGTGTATCCCAGCGGAGGAAGTGATCCTGTAGGATCTGGGGATGAATTTCCCATTCGTGAGTTTGCTGGTGATCTCGACTGAGATTGTCGGCTAACTGGTTCTGTATGCCTGGTATGTATTGTGCTATCAGGCGAATGTGATTGTGAATTACCCAATGCCAAATCTTTTGTGCTAAGAGACACAGTTGTGACGAGTGTGTCCCCCCTTGTTTGTTGAGATAATATATGGTTGTCATGTTGTCTGTTTTGGCAAGAATGTGTTTGCGGGCTACCAGTGGTTGAAATGCTTTTCATGCTAGAAACACTGCTAGCAGTTCCAAATGATTTACGTGAAGTTGTTTTTGTTGATTGTCCCATTGACCCTGTATGCTGTGCTTGTTGAGGTGAGCTCCCCACCCTATCATGGAAGCATCTGTTGTGATAAAAGCTTGAGGCACTAGGTCTTGGAATGGCAGCCCTTTGTTTAAATTTATAGGGTTCCACCATTGAAGCGAGAAGTGTGTTTGGCGGTCTATCAACACTAGATCTTGAAGTTGACCCTGTGCTTGTGTCCATTGTTTTGCTAGGCACTGTTGTAAGGGCCGCATGTGTAATCTTGCATTTCGGACAATGGCTATGCATGAAGACATCATGCCTAGAAGTTTCATTACAAACCTTACTGGGTAGTGTTGGTTTGACTGTATGCTTGATGTTATATTTTGGAACGCTTGGACCCTTTGTGGGCTTGGAGTGGCAATTGCCCTTTGTGTGTTGAGTGTTGCTCCCAAGTATTGTTGTATTTGGGATGGTTGCAGATGTGATTTCTGGTAATTTATAGAGAACCCTGGTTTGTGTAGAATTTCTATGAAATATTGCGTGTGAAGAAGACACTGTTGTTGAGTGTTGGTTTTTATTAGCCAGTCGTCTAAATATGGGAATATGTGCATGTGCTGTCTCCTTATGTGAGCAGCTACTACTGCTAGGCATTTTGTGAATACCCTTGGGGCTGTTGTTATACCGAACGGTAACACTTTGAATTGATAGTGCACGCCGTGTATCACAAACCGTAAGAATTTTCTGTGAGAAGGATGGATGGGTATGTGAAAGTACGCATCCTTGAGATCCAATGTTGCCCTACTTTAGTTTTAAAAGTGAATTCTGTGTTCAAAGACGAATAACTGACCTCAACAAGCACAGATATGACGTATTAGGCTGTTAAACCCAACATCTGGGGGGCTGCGAGGGGTGACCAGATCGTAAACTCCTAATTAGTAACAAGCATTGGTAATGGAAAGTTTAGTCCAGCTTACACGATTCCCAACTTCTTATGGTCAGGAATGCACAAAGTGTGAGCTTCACGTCCGATGAGAGAAACTCCAGGACGCTACAACCGCCAAGCCTTGTCTCTGCCCAGACTTATAACAACAGACAAAGGTCTTTTTGAGGGGGAAGTTAATCACAGTTGGGGTGGTGAGAGTCACAGAGCAGAAGGGGTCATGTCCAACATGGTGCTCAGCTAACAGAAAGACAGACACAACAAACCTTAAACTCTGACTACACAGGGACTTGAGGCGCTTGCAGTGGTATAAGCCCCGTGGCAGCACGCACCAGCCGTTGGCCTGGGACAATTCCAACCCCAGCAACACCGCATTACTTGTACTCACTTGTACAAACGCCAGCAACGGTCTGTGACAACAGATCAGTTCCACTGGAATGCAGCACTGCAACACTCGTACTCACTTGTATCCCCAAGGCTGTTCAGCAGCAGCTGCTCCCTCCCACATTGTCTCAAACTCACAGAGTCCCAAGGGGCATGTAGCAGCATGGGAGGAGGTGGGATGGACGTATGCTGCTGACATGCAAACAATAACACCAGCCGCAATCAAAGTAAAAAAAAAAAATAATAATTGTCCTACAAAACAAAAACAGATAAACAGCCGATGCGCAAGGATACAGTACTTAAGTTGCTCTGTGGGAAGAAACGAAAGACAAAAAAGAGGGACAAAGAGTAAGGATTGACCACTAGCAAGCAAGAATTTCTAAAGGACACTGAAAAACAAATGAGAAGCAGTAGGCAGGGTTTAAGCCCACAAAGAAGTATATACTAAAGTATATACAAAAGGTCTTGAAAGCTTGCCATAAAAGAGGTCGTTTTGTGTGCTGTACTGTCAGGACAAGTAAAGTACATGCCCTGGCTGTGTCATATGTTGCACCCTGCCTTTAGGGTTCAACAGGCCTGTCAGTAGGGTGGCGTACACACGTCCTGGGAAATGGGCTAGTAGTGCACGACTGCTCTACCAGCCTGCAGTGGCAGACTAGGCAACTTGTCTTACCTTAGGGGACCTCCAAGGAGGCACAATCAGTGCTGCTGAAAACCCTGTGGTACCCCTCTAACTTATATGCCCTGGGTACCAGGATACAATTTACCAGGGACTTACAGGTAAGTGAACCATTTCCAGTTGGGTATAGCCAATTCGACAACCACTTTTGGTTTAGGGCACTAGCACAGAGGTCTGGTTAGCAGGTATCAGTGCGCTCTGAGTAGAAAAAACAGCAGCATCTGGTGACCATACAAAAGGAGGCATTTTCTTACAAATATGAATTGGTCTATACTATGTTCATAAAGAAAACCATTGTACAGAGCAGCTAAATTGTTGGCTTGGGGTACCTTGGAGAACCCAGGATCCCTATATATCCCTGCAACAAGAAGGGTCTAGTGGACGTAATGGTATATTGCTTTTGTAAATCAGCCATGGAAACAATAACTTAAAGTTGAAAATATAGCCACAAAAGTATATTTTATTACAACTCATTTTGAATATTTCTTTTTTTTTTAAACAGTTAGTTTCTCAGGGAGAACCTTGAGGGTTCTACATATATCAGCCCTTGCTAAATTCGGAATTTTGTTTACTTTTGAGAAACCTATAGCTTTCCAGGATCACTCATATGTTTCAGAAAGTGGGAGGGGGAAAGATGGCCTACCAGTTATGGGGTTAAAGGGATGTGTACACATGTCAATTTGCATGAGGTTACATATAAAGTTGAGAGTACTTATACAATGTGCAGGCATTGCAGCAAGCCACAAGTCAGCAAGACAAAATAATTTACTACGTGCCTATGCTAACTACCCTGAGTACGATGATTACCCAGTGCTTCCAAAATCGTACAGGCAATAACAAAAGGGATATGTTAAAAATAAGGTCAATCATGTTACATGTTACTTGAGTAAAGTAGGTTTTGCTGATCCGTTTGCATTTTGCTGCTTTATGTTATCAGGGCAGACTGATGTTTGCAATAACTGGTTGTCTTGATGGAGCATGGCTGTGTCATTTGTAATTCTTAAGTGTGGATGGCTCTCTATTGGAGAATAACCTTGTGTCCTACCATATAAACAATGTCAGAGAGTGTCACAATTTTTGCTTTGTGATGTTTAGGGCTCTTTTGTTCTTGTCTGGAGTGTTTGATTCCTGTGTGAATATCTGACGGATCAGTCAGTACTCTTCTCATGCTCCTTCTCTTGTTTGGGTCAATTAGCCCTGTGTACCTTTGTGTTTGGTATTTCCGGACCCACTGCTGCTCTTTTGACAGCTATAACGACCCTGTGTCAGATGCCCCAATGTCTTCCAGCCTCCTGGAGTCATTTATCTCGGAAGTTCCCAAATTACAGTATTCTTAATTGTTGCTTCCCTACTGTTTAGAGACCTGTTTCCAGGTTCTCTCTAATCATATATACAATTATTTTACTTTCCTCAGGAGGGAAGGGATGGATTAATGTCAAGAAATATGTAACACAATGGAAAGCTACACACCAAGCGAGGAATAAATCAGCTGCAAAATAGAGTGGCTCATCTGTTTGGCAGATAGGGATATGCCTGGACACAGTGGGAAAGGGATTATTCTTTTCAGCACGGGATAACCGGTTGTCTGTGAAAAGTAGCTGGAAGCTCAACTATCTGTGCTGGAAAAATGGATCAGCTAGCTGATTAAGGGCTACAAATGCTATCGATAACAATGATGTCCTCTGCCTAATCTGAGAAAAGAATAAAACCAGCAGAGTATGGGATAGCTCTGCAATTTGATAGAAATAAATAACTGCTCTACTCCATGCACACAATGTTCAAATAATCCCTGTGAACGCTGGACTCTGAAGATTTGTGTTTGTATTTATAAAGTGCGTTAAACCAACAAAGGCGCCAAAGACCTAGAGCAGAAGAGGAGAAACCAAAATGCCCCTTAAAAGGCAAACACCCAGGAGCTGTCCTGCTGACTATAATGCTAGCTGAGAACAGCCAAGGTTTTAACCATCCTGCGAAACAACATAAATGTTTCCACCCCACTGATATCAATACAGAACATATTCCAGAGCCTGGCTACATCCATGGTGAACGCCCCCCTAAATCGATCCTTCCGGAAATATGGTATGCTTACCATCATTTTATCCGCAGAACTTAATGACCTACTGAGCCGTACCAGGTAAGAATGGACCTAAGGTATTTGGGGCATAGCTGATGGAAAGCTTTAAACATCAAGCATAAGGCCTTGAAATTAACTCACTTCCTTATTGGGGGCCAGTGGAGGGCCCTCAAGCCCTCCCTCACTGAGTGGCTCTTGGGAAGTCCAAGAACTAGTGTAAGGAAATGCCTCCTTGGCATGGTTACCCCATGACTTTTTGCCTTTGCTGATGCTATGTTTTGAATTGAAAGTGTGCTGAGGCCTGCTAACCAGGCCCCAGCACCAGTGTTCTTTCCCTAACCTGTACTTTTGTTTTCACAATTTGCCCACCCTGGCATCCAGGTAAGTCCCTTGTAACTGGTACCCCTGGTACCAAGGGCCCTAATGCAAGGGAAGGTCTCTAAGGGCTGCAGCATATCTTATGCCACCCTGGGGACCCCTCACTCAGCACAGACACACTGCTTGCCAGCTTGTGTGTGCTGGTGAGGACAAAACGAGTAAGTCGACATGGCACTCCCCTCAGGGTGCCATGCCAACCTCACACTGCCTATGCAGTATAGATAAGTCACCCCTCTAGCAGGCCTTACAGCCCTAAGGCAGGGTGCACTATACCATTGGTGAGGGCACCAGTGCATGAGCACTGTGCCCCTACAGTGTCTAAGCAAAACCTTAGACATTGTAAGTGCAGGGTAGCCATAAGAGTATATGGTCAGGGAGTCTGTCAAACACGGACTCCACAGCACCATAATGGCTACACTGAAAACTGGGAAGTTTGGTATCAAACTTCTCAGCACAATAAATGCACACTGATTCCAGTGTACATTTTATTGTAAAACACACCCCAGAGGGCACCTTAGAGGTGCCCCCTGAAACCTTAACCAACTACCCGTGTAGGCTGACTGGTTTTAGCAGCCTGCCACACTCGAGACATGTTGCTGGCCACATGTGGAGAGTGCCTTTGTCACTCTGTGGCTAGTAACAAAGCGTGCACTGGGTGGAGATGCTATCACCTCCCCCAGGCAGGAGCTGTAACACCTGGCGGTGAGCCTCAAAGGCTCACCCCCTTTGTTCCAGCACCACAGGGCACTCCAGCTAGTGGAGTTGCCCGCCCCCTCCGGCCACGGCCCCACTTTTGGCAGCAAGGCTGGAGGAAATAATGAGAATAACAAGGAGGAGTCACTGGCCCGTCAGGACAGCCCCTAAGGTGTCCTGAGCTGAGGTGACTAACTTTTAGAAATCCTCCATCTTGCAGATGGAGGATTCCCCCAATAGGGATAGGAATGTGACCCCCTCCCCTTGGGAGGAGGCACAAAGAGGGTGTACCCACCCTCAGGGCTAGTAGCCATTGGTTACTGACCCCCCAGACCTAAACACGCCCTTAAATTTAGTATTTAAGGGCTCCCCAGAACCTAGGAACTCAGATTCCTGCAACCTAAGAAGAAGAGGACTGCTGAGCTGAAAAACCCTGCAGAGAAAACAGAGACACCAACTGCCTTGGCCCCAGCTCTACCGGCCTGTCTCCCCCCTTCGGAAGAAAACTGCTCTAGAGACGCTTTCCTCAGAGGACTGCCCTGCTCTAAAAGGACCAAGAAACTCCCGAGAACAGCGGCCCTGTTCACCCAAGACTGCAACTTTGTTTCTAAAGGAGCAACTTAAAGGCAACAGCGTTTCCCGCCAGAAGCGTGAGACTTGCAACCCTGCACCCGGCGACCCCGACTCGACTGGTGGAGAAACAACACTTCAGGGAGGACCCTCCGGCGACTCAGAGACTGAGTAACCAAAGTTGTCCCCCTGAGCCCTCACAGTGACGCCTGCAGAGGGAATCCCGAGGCTCCCCCTGACCGCGACTGCCTGACTCTAAGATCCAGAAAGCCTGGAAAAGACCCTGCACCCGCAGCCCCCAGGACCTGAAGGATCGGAACTCCAGTGCAGGAGTGACCCCCAGGAGGCCCTCTCCCTTGCCCAGGTGGTGGCTACCCAGAGGAGGCCCCCCCCCCCCTTGCCTGCCTGCATCGCTGAAGAGACCCCTTGGTCTCCCATTGATTCCTATTACAAACCTGACGTGTGTTTGCACACTGCACCCGGCCGCCCCAGTGCTGCTGAGGGTGTACTTCCTGTGCTAACTTGTGTCCCCCCCGGTGCCCTACAAAACCCCCCTGGTCTGCCCTCCGAAGACGCAGGTACTTACCTGCTGGCAGACTGGAACCGGGGCACCCCCTTCTCCATTGAAGCCTATTCGTTTTTGGCACCACTTTGAACTCTGCACCTGACCGGCCCTGAGCTGCTGGTGTGGTAACTTTGGGGTTGCTCTGAACCCCCAACGGTGGGCTACCTTGGACCCAAACTTGAACCCCGTAGGTGGTTTACTTACCTACAAAAACTAACAAATACTTACCTCCCCCAGGAACTGTTGAAAATTGCACTGTCTAGTTTTAAAATAGCTATATGTGTTTTATTTGAAAAGAATATATGCTATTGTGATTATTCAAAGTTCCTAAAGTACTTACCTGCAATACCTTTCATGCAAAGTATTACATGTAGAATTTGAACCTGTGGTTCTTAAAATAAACTAAGGAAAGAAAATGTCACTTACCCAGTGTACATCTGTTCGTGGCATTAGTCGCTGCAGATTCACATGCTGTGCATAGTCCGCCGTCTGGTGTTGGGTCGGAGTGTTACAAGTTGTTTTTCTTCGAAGAAGTCTTTTCGAGTCACGAGACCGACGGACTCCTCCTACTTTGGTTCCATTGCGCATGGGCGTCGACTCCATGTTAGATTGTTTTCCCCGCAGAGGGTGAGGTAGGAGTTGTGTATGTTAGTAATAGTGCCCATACAATGGAATGAATAAGTATGTACAAAATGAAGGTTAAAGTAATATATTTACAAATGTACAAATGTTGAAGATTACTTCCAAACGGATACAGGCTCCCGGGGAGGCGGGTGGGCGCATGTGAATCTGCAGCGACTAATGCCACGAACAGATGTACACTGGGTAAGTGACATTTTCCGTTCGGTGGCATGTGTAGCTGCAGATACACATGTTGTGCATAGACTAGTAAGCAGTTATCTCCCCAAAAGCGGTGGTTCAGCCTGTAGGAGTGGAAGTAGTTTGAAATAAAGTTCTTAGTACAGCTTGACCTACTGTGGCTTGTTGTGCAGATAACACGTCTACACAGTAGTGCTTAGTAAATGTGTGAGGCGTAGACCAAGTTGCTGCCTTACATATTTCGTTCATTGGAATATTTCCTAGAAAGGCCATGGTAGCACCTTTCTTTCTGGTTGAGTGTGCCTTTGGTGTAATAGGCAGCTGTCTCTTTGCTTTAAGATAGCAGGTTTGGATGCACCTAACTATCCATCTAGCTATACCTTGTTTTGATATTGGATTTCCTGTATGAGGTTTTTGAAATGCAAAAAATAGTTGTTTTGTTTTCCTAATTAGTTTTGTTCTGTCAATGTAGTACATTAGTGCTCTTTTTGATGTCTAATGTATGTAGTGCTCTTTCAGCTATTGAGTCTGGCTGTGGAAAGAACACTGGCAATTCTACTGTTGGATTTAAGTGGAACGGTGAGATGACCTTTGGTAAGAATTTTGGGTTGGTTCTTAGAACTACCTTATTTTTGTGTATTTGAATAAATGGTTCTTGTATAGTAAATGCCTGAATTTCACTTACTCTTCTTAGAGATGTAACGGCAATGAGAAATGCAACTTTCCACGTTAGATATTGCATTTCGCAAGAATGCATGGGTTCGAAAGGTGGACCCACGAGTCTTAAGACAATATTGAGGTTCCATGAAGGAACAGGTGGTGTCCTTGGTGGTATAATTCTTTTTAGGCCTTCCATAAATGCTTTAATGACAGGTATTCTAAATAGGGAAGTTGAATGAGTAATTTGCAGGTATGCAGATATTGCTGCAAGATATATCTTTATGGAAGAGAAAGCTAGATTTGACTTTTGCAAATGTAGTAAATACCCTACAACATCTTTTGGAGATGCATGCAATGGTTGAACTTGATTATTATGGCAGTAGCAAACAAATCTTTTCCATTTACTTGCATAGCAGTGTCTAGTGGATGGCCTTCTAGCTTGTCTTATGACCTCCATACATTCCTGCGTGAGGTTTAAGTGTCCAAATTCTAGGATTTCAGGAGCCAAATTGCTAGATTCAGCGATGCTGGGTTTGGATGCCTGATTTGTTGCTTGTGTTGTGTTAACAGATCTGGCCTGTTGGG
This sequence comes from Pleurodeles waltl, assembly GCF_031143425.1. Classification (NCBI taxonomy): domain Eukaryota; kingdom Metazoa; phylum Chordata; class Amphibia; order Caudata; family Salamandridae; genus Pleurodeles; species Pleurodeles waltl. The sequence continues at coordinate 423,713,657 of NC_090450.1, forward strand.
TAGTTTGACATGAGGTACTACTGACAGGTCTAGTAGTGTTGTATACCAAGGTTGTCTTGCCCATGTTGGTGCTATTAGAATGAGTTTGAGTTTGTTTTGACTCAATCTGTTTACTAGATATGGAAGGAGAGGGAGAGGGGGAAAAGCGTATGCAAATATCCCTGACCAATTCATCCATAGAGCATTGCCTTGAGATTGCCGTTGTGGGTACCTGGATGCGAAGTTTTGGCATTTTGCGTTTTCTTTTGGTGCAAACAGATCTATTTGAGGTGTTCCCCAAATTTGGAAGTAAGTGTTCAGGATTTGGGTGTGAATCTCTCATTCGTGGACCTGTTGGTGATCCCGAGAGAGACTGTCTGCTAGCTGGTTCTGGATCCCTGGAATAAACTGTGCTATTAGGCGAATGTGGTTGTGAATTGTCCAATGCCATATTTTTTGTGTTAGGAGACACAACTGTGTTGAGTGTGTCCCCCTCTGTTTGTTTAAATAATACATTGTTGTCATGTTGTCTGTTTTGACCAGAATGTATTTGTGGGTTATTATGGGTTGGAATGCTTTCAACGCTAGAAATACTGCTAACAATTCGAGGTGATTGATATGAAACTTTCTTTGATGTACGTCCCATTGTCCTTGTATGCTTCGTTGATTGAGGTGTGCCCCCCACCCTGTCATGGAAGCATCTGTTGTTATCACGTTTTGTGGCACTGGGTCTTGGAAAGGCCACCCTTTGTTTAAATTTGTACTGTTCCACCATAGAAGCGAGATATATGTTTGGCGGTCTATCAACACCAGACCTAGAAGTTGACCCTGTGCGTGTGACCATTGTGATGCTAGGCACTGTTGTAAAGGCCTCATGTGCAATCTTGCGTTTGGGACAATGGCTATGCATGAGGACATCATGCCTAGGAGTTTTAATACCATCTTTGCATGTACTTTTTGTGTTGGATACATAGCTTGTATCACCTTGTGAAAATTGTGAACCCTTTGTGGACTTGGAGTGGCTATCCCCTTTGTTGTGTTGATTGTCGCTCCTAAGTATTGCTGTGTTTGACACGGCAGAATGTGTGACTTTGCATAGTTGATGGAGAAACCCAGTTTGCAAAGGGTTTGTATAACATAATCTGTGTGGTGTGAACACTTTGTTAGCGAGTTGGTTTTTATTAACCAATCGTCTAGGTACGGGAACACGTGTATTTGCTGCCTTCTGATATGTGCAGCTACTACTGCTAGACATTTCGTAAAGACTCTTGGCGCGGTTGTTATTCCGAATGGCAACACTTTGAATTGGTAGTGTATTCCTTTGAATACGAACCGTAGGTATTTCCTGTGCGAGGGATGTATCGGTATATGGAAATACGCGTCTTTTAGATCTAAGGTTGTCATGTAGTCCTGCTGTTTCAGTAGTGGTATTACGTCTTGTAACGTGACCATGTGAAAGTGTTCTGATTTGATGAAGGTGTTTAATGTTCTGAGCTCTAATATCGGTCTCAGAGTTTTGTCCTTTTTTGGTATTAGAAAGTACAGTGAGTAAACTCCTGTGTTCTTTTGTGGACCTGGTACTAATTCTATTGCGTCTTTTTGCAGTAATGCTTGAACTTCTAGTTGTAGAAGGTCTAAATGCTGTTTTGACATATTTTGTGTTTTCGGTGGGACGTTTGGAGGGAGTTGGAGAAATTCTATGCAATAACCATGTTGGATAATTGCTAAGACCCAAGTGTCTGTTGTTATCTCCTCCCAAGATTTGTAGAACTGGCTTAGTCTTCCCCCCACTGGTGTTGTGTGAAGGGGTTGAGTGACTTGTGAGTCACTGCTTGTTTTGAGGGGTTTTGGGCCCTTTAAATTTTCCCCGGTTTCTTGGGAATTGGCCCCCTCTGTATTGGCCCCGAAAGCCTCCCCTTTGATACTCTCCCTGGTAGGTAGACGGTGTTGTTTGTGAGGTGCTGGCTTGTGTGGCTTGACCTCGAAACCCTCCTCTGAAAGTAGTTTTGCGAAATGTGCCAAATGTGCCTCTGCCCTGCGGGGAATAGAGTGCGCCCATGGCTTTAGCCGTGTCAGTGTCTTTCTTTAATTTTTCAATTGCAGTGTCCACTTCTGGTCCAAACAATTGTTGTTCATTGAACGGCATATTGAGCACTGCTTGTTGTATCTCAGGTTTGAAGCCGGATGTGCGCAGCCATGCGTGCCTCCTTATCGTTACATCAGTAGTTATAGTTCTTGCAGCTGTATCTGCTGCATCCATAGAAGAACGGATTTGGTTGTTGGATATGTTTTGTCCCTCTTCAACCACTTGTTTTGCCCGTTTTTGGAATTCTTTGGGGAGGTGCTCGATGAGATGCTGCATCTCGTCCCAATGGGCTCTGACATATCGCGCTAGGAGTGCCTGCGAGTTGGCGATGCGCCACTGATTTGCAGCTTGTACTGCAACCCTTTTCCCGGCTGCATCAAACTTTCGGCTCTCCTTGTCTGGAGGTGGTGCGTCGCCTGATGTGTGCGAGTTGGCTCTTTTACGAGCTGCTCCTACGACAACTGAATCTGGTGTCAGTTGTGATGTAATAAAAGCAGGGTCTGTGGGTGGTGCCTTGTATTTCTTCTCCACCCTTGGGGTTATTGCTCTGCTTTTAACTGGCTCCTTAAAGATTTGTTTAGCGTGCCTTAGCATTCCCGGGAGCATAGGAAGGCTTTGATAATTGCTATGGGTGGAGGACAGGGTGTTAAAAAGGAAGTCATCCTCCATAGGCTCTGAATGTAGCGATACGTTATGAAACTCTGCTGCCCTAGCTACCACCTGAGCATACGCTGTACTGTCCTCAGGTGGTGAGGGCTTAGTGGGGTACGACTCAGGGCTATTGTCCGATACTGGGGCGTCATAGAGATCCCATGCGTCCTGGTCATCTTGGCTCATGGTGGTATGAGCTGGTGATTGTGACGGAGTCTGTGCCGGTGATATATGAGTTGCCGGTGGTGGAGAGGGTGGTGGAGTTACCTTCTTTACCACTTTTGCTTGTGGTGTTTTTTCTTGTTGTTGGAAATCTAGTTTCCTTTTTCTTCTGATTGGGGGAAGGGTGCTGATCTTCCCTGTACCACTTTGTATAAAGATCCGCTTTTGCGTGTGATCTACAGCGGTTGTTTGTAATTCCTCCTCAAATCTGTGTTTTTGAAGTTGGGAGGACAGTGATTGTTCCTCTGAGTAGGAACTTGCTTTCGGTTCGGTTGCTGGGCGTTTTGGCACCGAAACCGTGTCTTTTGTTGTTTTCGGCTCCGAAGAGATTTTCCTCTTTTTCGGTGTCGTACCTTCTTGGCGTCGACCATCTTCGGTGCCGCTATCTCTGTGCCGAGCGGCTTCGGTGCCGCTGTCTCGGTGTCGACCCTTTTCTGCGGCACTTTCTCGGTCCCGAGATTGCTGCGTGCCTGTGTCTCGAACTGAGTCGGACGATCTCGGCACCAGCTCGCCCTTTTTCGGTGCCGATGGACGGTCACCTACTTTATGGGTTGAGCCATGGTCTGTCGGCAGTGGCGTCCCCTGGGCTTTGTCTGTTTTTCTGTGTGATGCTTGTTTCGACGTCTTACTCACGGTTTCTTCTACGTCGAATTCTTCGGAATCCGATTCGTGGATGGAGAATGTTTCTTCTTCTCCCTCTTCCTCGAACCGTTGTTGTCCTGTCGGCGTGGACGCCATCTGCAACCTTCTGGCTCTTCGGTCTCGGAGCGTTTTTCTCGACTGAAACGCTCGACAGGCCTCACACGTCTCTTCTTTGTGCTCGGGTGACAGGCACAAGTTACAGACCAAATGTTGGTCTGTATAGGGATATTTACTGTGGCATTTAGGACAGAATCGGAACAGGGTCCGTTCCATCAGTCTCGATGTTGCACGCGGTCGGGCCGACCAGGCCCCGACGGGGGATCGAAATTACCCCGAAGGGCTACCGGAGCTCTTCAAGATTCGGTGTCGATTCTAATCTAACCCGATACCGAACGAAACAATACCGACGAATTTTCCGTTGATTCTGACTAACTTTCCGACCCGAAACACGGAGCGAAAAGGAACACGTCCGAACCCGATGGCGGAAAAAAAACAATCTAACATGGAGTCGACGCCCATGCGCAATGGAACCAAAGTAGGAGGAGTCCCTCAGTCTCGTGACTCGAAAAGACTTCTTCAAAGAAAAACAACTTGTAACACTCCGACCCAACACCAGACGGCGGACTATGCACAACATGTGTATCTGCAGCTACACATGCCACCGAACAGATATTTTTCTATACAAAAACCTATTGGCCTGGAATTGTCTCTGAGTGTGTGTTCCTCATTTGTTGCCTGTGTGAATGTACAACAAATGCTTAACACTACTCCTTGGATAAGCCTACTGCTCGACCACACTACCACAAAATAGAGCATTAGTATTATCTCTTTTTACCACTATCTTACCTTTGAAATAATGCATACAGAGCCAACTTCCTACAACTAGGCACACTGCCAAGTTCTGAATCAGTTGAAGTTTGTTTACTGAGTACTGCTGAATTTAGGTACACTACATTACAGTAGTCCAGGCGTAAAGTAATGAGAGACAGCTACTGGCACCCTAAGTTGCCCTGGAATGAACAGAGATCTTTTGCAGCATCTTGAGTAACCAAAAACAAGTCCTCACTGTCTTGTTAACCTGGTGCTTAAAATGTCAGCACATTGTCAAAGACAACTCTCAGGGTCTTCGCCTCCTTTACAGGGACTGGCAGCTTTCCACAGGTCTCCAGCCACCAGCTATTATTCCAAATGTAGTTGTTGGCTCCAAAAATCAGAATTTCAGTTTTTCTCCATATATTTTGAGCCAATTTTGTTTCATCCCGATGCTACTCTTCTCCATGCATGACTTAAGACTAGCAGCAACCTCAGTCCAGTCCTTACCAACATGCACAACAATGTGCGTGTCATCAGCATAGGATGACACCTGAAATCCCCAAGACTGTTTCAGCTGTGCCAGTGGGGTGACGTAAAGGTTAAACAAAGTGGGGCTGAGAGAAGAGCCCTGCGATACGGCACAGAGCTACTGGAACGGGCATGCTCTAAAATTTCCACAGCTCACTATGCTAGACCTATTTGTTAGGAAGGACTCTAATAGCTGGAGCATCTTGTCCCTTAGATGAGCCTATCACAGCCTGCACACCAGCAAAGATGGAGAGATGGTGTCGAAGGATGCAGACAGATCCAACAATTACTACAATAGCTGCTCCTCCTTGATCTACCCGATACAGGATGTAATCCGTCGCAGTAATCAAAGCGGATTTTGTGCTGTGATTGCTCCTAAAGCCATCCTGTGAGGGATCGAAGCATTCAATCTCTTCAAGAAAGTGAACAAGCTCTTTATTTAGATGTTTCTTCAAAATTTTAGCTCGACCTGGCAGAAGCAAAATAGGTTGGAGAATTTTATAATTACTTTCCTCTCCATTAGGATTTTTCTTCACTATACTGACTATTGAATATACTGAATATTTACGATGTGTGGTATTTTGGGAAGAAACTTGCAACACGTGATAAATTTGATAGTACCTTTCATTCTCAGTAAGTAAAACAGCAAACACTTACCTTGGATAGCACCTTGGGGGTCCTTATAAAACCATTTTTGCTGGGCTTCTTGAGGCTGAGGGAGGGAGGAACCTTTTGTTCGGTATTCTTTGATTTTTGCTGCCAGCCTCTCATCATCTAGCGCACTGTCCTGCAGATATGCCACCATCTTCTCAGCCTGCTACAGTAAAAAAACATGAAAATTAAAACAGAGATGGCCAATACATTAAATTATGCATTTGGAGCAAGTCATACAGGTCAATCAAACTCAGAAGAAACTTAGGGCCTTGTTTGTCATTTGGTGGATGAGGGACCTTTATCAAGGAATGACGCCTCTCTTGTCTTCCCTTTAAAGCATGTATTGAGTGTAGGAAAGTTCCATCTTTCTAGCATAGTTACCTCACTTTTTGCCTGGTGTCATTGTGTTTAGACTGTACTTCACTGGGATCCTGCTAACCAGGATTCCAGTGACTGTGCTCTCTCCTCTAAATTTGGTTGCTGGTAAAGTTTTTACACCCACAACTGGCATACTGGTAAGTCCTTAGTACATTGCACTTAGATACCAAGGGCACTGGTACACCAGTGGTCTCCCATGGGCTGCAGAAAATATTGTGCCAACCATGGGAGCCCTTGCAACCTGTGTCTGCAGGTCTGCCTTTGCAGCATGTGTGAAATGGTGAATCCACCCTTTCACCACCTAACCTGGTCACTTCACTTAGACACTAAGTCACACCTCAGGCAGGCCCTTCAGCCCTAAGGCAGGGTGCAGGTACCTAAGTGTGAAGGTATCCCTGCATGAGCAGGGTGCCCCTACAGACCCCAGGCCACTTCCTGGACTCTGGAGGTGCGGGGAAGCCATCTTAAGGTGTGGAGCAGACACTGGTCAACACAAGTGGTCCAACTACATAATAGCTTCTCCGAACCTAGGCATGTTTGGTATCAAGCAATTACACTGATCCCAGTGTTAGTTGCATCATACCATGTTCTCTGGGGGTTCCTTAGAGGATCCCCCAGTTCTGCCTGTGCAGCCTTATGGGGTCTAGCTGCCAGCCTACACTGCTGCTGACTCCAGACACTGTTCTTCCCCCTGCTGGTGAGTCTGGCTCAGGCCGGAGAGGCAGAACAAAGGACTTCTAGCAAGGGAGAGGTGGAACCACCACCCCTGGTGTATTAGGTGTCTAAAGGCTGGGGTGGGGTGGCCTCTGAGCACCACCAGACTGCTTTGAAGGGCACATTTGGTGCCCTCCTTGCATAATCCGGTTTGCACCACTTCAGGAACCCCAAGTGCCCACTCAGAATACACAAAGGACAGGGGAGTGACCACCCCCCTGTTCAGCTCCTCACCTAGGGAAGTGCACACAGCTCTGCCAGGTGGCCACTTGATTCTGCCATCTTGGCAGAGGTCCCTGCGAACATCTGACTGGTTAGGCCAGGTAGATGATGTCCCTGACCCCCTCTGATAGGTGGATCACTTCAAAGAGTGACCAACTCCCTTTTTGGGTTACTTAAGGGCTCCCCCGTGGGTGGGTCCTCAGATTCATCAAGCGACTCTCCAAGGAACTCTCTGCAAGGCATCTTGTCCTCCTGACCTCTAAAACCACGAATGGTCTGCACTGGAACCAAAACACGTTTGCTTCTGGCAGGAAGGTTCCAATTCCAACATTGTTTCTCCAGGCTCTGCAACATCTAAGGCTAGGCATCACCCAGGGTCACAAGGACTTTGTTTGCACCTGGAAGCAGGAAGGAATCACCCTTGGAGTGAATGAGTCACTCCCCTGCAACCGCAGGTAGCTCAAAATAATGTTGACTTGCTGGTGGGGACTGCTGTTCCATGGACATTGAAAGGCTCTACATCACAGGTGGTGAGTCTCCGGCCTCCTCTGGGTCCTGCTCGTCTTTTGACCAACTTGGGAGACTGTGGGCCCCTGCTCCTGCCACAGGACTGTAACCCCTGTGCACCACAACTATTGCAATTGCCAAGGCTTGTTGACTCTTCCTCTAGGAGATCTTCTGGCGCCAAGAAGCTCCGGCCTCCAGCACTCTGCAACTACAACTCCTGCGACATGAGACTTCAGTTTGGTTGTGTTGCTGAGCCCCGACTCCCACTCCTGGGTAGAGTCTCCAGGACCTTGTTGGTCCCCAAACCTTGCAAATACTTTGTCAGCTCCTGCATGCAATTGCCAGTGCTTGTTGGTGACCTGGCTGGTCCCTGACCCTCCTGCAATCCGGTGATTGTCGAGGGACAGCTCATAGGTGACTCCTGGAATCTACTGCAGCTCCTAGACACCGCAGCAGGACTTCTTGTTCCACTGACTTGAGGAACATAACCTCTAGGAGGGTGGACATTGCCACCTGGTCACCTCCATGGGTGCTTGACTCTGTCCCCTTCCTCTACATACTAAGAAAGACAAATAGTGGAGCACTCATATATAAATTCCTAAATTTTGACAAAATCAATTTTAAATTGACTATGTGATCAAATTGTCCATTTGTAAATTGCTTTTATACAAACATAAAAATGGGTATGTGCAACTTAAGTCAAGTGCATCATTTATTAAACACAGACATAAATCCATAACAAGATACAATGATTGTCTTACAATCCAAAAATAATGTTGGAAAATATACAAATACGTTGACCAGAAACAATTAGATAGTCACAAATTATGATGAATAAATATAAGAGATTCAGCTAAAAACAGTCTTCACAGATGTTGACAGGATTCAGTAAATAAATAGAGTTGACAGGATTCAGCCGACATGTTTCATCCTGTTCTAGGACTTTCTTAAGGCTCTCTTAATATGTATTATGATCCATTATCTTCTATGGCGATACTGACAATCTTCTAATTGATTAACAAGTGTAAACACCCTTTGTCAACAATCTTGGTCCAAAACATAATTCTGTCTGGAAACTTCCATCTCAGGTATAGGCGCTTTATTACTCAAAAAAGCATATGAATGACCACATGGACAAAGTTCCGAGCAAATCTCTTAGAAGCGTTGTGTCCATTTAGACAAGAAGTAAAAAAAGTTTTTTTTAAAACATGGGTACTTGACTCTGTCCCCTTCCTTTACAGGTGGTCCTCCTTCTCTGGGTCCCACCAGCCTGGTCCACGGTGTAAGAAGCTGGCCTGGTGTGTGGTAGACATCTATGGTGTTGGCACCCTGTACCAGGTCCAGGCAACCCCTATTAGTGAATGCATGCAGTGTCTAGGAAGCCAGGGCTGTCTAGAGATAGCTGTAGATGAGCGGCCAAGACTTATCTGGGAGACATGCAAAGATTATGTAATACCACAATAGTTACACAGTAACTTATCACACATGAAAGGAACTATACGGTATTAAAAAAAAAGGTTATATATATATATATGGAAAATGTCACTTACCCAGTGTACATCTGTTCGTGGCATGAGTCGCTGCAGATTCACATGCTGTGCACAGTCCGCCGTCTGGTGTTGGGCTCGGAGTGTTACAAGTTGTTTTTCTTCGAAGAAGTCTTTTCGAGTCACGAGACCGAGGGACTCCTCCCACTTCGATTCCATTGCGCATGGGCGTCGACTCCATCTTAGATTGTTTTCCCCGCAGAGGGTGAGGTAGGAGTTGTGTATGTTAGTAATAGTGCCCATGCAATGGAATGAATACGTATGTACATAATAAAGGTTAAAGTAATATATTTACAAATGTTGAAGATCTACTTCTAAACGGCTACAGGCTCCCGGGGAGGCGGGTGGGCGCATGTGAATCTGCAGTGACTCATGCCACGAACAGATGTACACTGGGTAAGTGACATTTTCCGTTCGATGGCATGTGTACCTGCAGATACACATGCTGTGCACTGACTAGTAAGCAGTTATCTCCCCAAAAGCGGTGGTTCAGCCTGTAGGAGTTGAAGTAGTTTGAAATAATGTTCTTAGTACAGCCTGACCTACTGTGGCTTGTTGTGCAGTTAACACATCTACACAGTAGTGCTTGGTAAATGTATGAGGCGTAGACCATGTTGCTGCCTTACATATTTCGTTCATTGGAATATTTCCTAGAAAGGCCATGGTAGCCCCTTTCTTTCTGGTTGAGTGTGCCTTTGGTGTAATAGGCAGCTCTCTCTTTGCTTTAAGATAGCAGGTTTGAATACACTTAACTATCCACCTAGCAATGCCTTACTTTGAAATTGGATTTCCTGTATGAGGTTTTTGAAAGGCAATAAATAGTTGTTTTGTTTTTCTAATTAGTTTTGTTCTGTCAATGTAGTACATTAGTGCTCTTTTGATGTCTAATGTATGTAGTGCTCTTTCAGCTACAGAATCTGGTTGTGGGAAGAACACTGGTAATTCTACTGTTTGATTTAAGTGGAACGGTGAGATAACCTTTGGTAAAAATTTAGGATTTGTTCTTAGAACTACTTTATTTGTATGTATCTGAATAAATGGTTCTTGTATGGTAAATGCTTGAATCTCGCTCACTCTTCTTAGAGATGTGATGGCAATCAAAAATGCAACTTTCCACGATAAGTATTGCATTTCACAAGAATGCATGGGCTCGAAAGGTGGACCCATGAGTCTTGTTAAGACAATGTTGAGGTTCCATGAAGGAACAGGTGGTGTTCTTGGTGGTATGATTCTTTTTAAGCCTTCCATAAACGCTTTAATGAATGGTATTCTAAATAGTGAAGTTGAATGAGTAATTTGTAGGTAAGCTGATATTGCGGTGAGATGTATTTTTATGGAAGAGAAAGCTAGATTTGATTTTTGCAAATGTAGTAAATATCCTACTATATCCTTTGGAGATGCGTGTAATGGCTGAATTTGATTATTCTGGCAGTAATACACAAATCTTTTCCACTTGTTTGCGTAGCAGTGTCTAGTGGTAGGTTTCCTAGCTTGTTTTATGACCTCCATACATTCTTGTGTGAGGTGCAAGTGTCCGAATTCTAGGATTTCAGGAGCCAGATTGCTAGATTCAAAGATGCTGGATTTGGATGTCTGATCTGTTGTTTGTGTTGTGATAACAGATCTGGTTTGTTGGGTAGTTTGACATGAGGTACTACTGACAGGTCTAGTAGTGTCGTGTACCAAGGTTGCCTCGCCCATGTTGGTGCTATTAGTATGAGTTTGAGTTTGTTTTGACTCAACCTGTTAACTACATATGGAATGAGAGGGAGAGGGGGAAAAGCGTATGCAAAGATTCCTGACCAGTTCATCCATAGAGCATTGCCTTGGGATTGATCTTGTGGGTACCTGGATGCGAAGTTTTGGCATTTTGAGTTTTCCTTTGTTGCAAATAGATCTATTTGAGGCGTTCCCCAAATTTGAAAGTAATTGTTTAGTATTTGGGGGTGAATTTCCCATTTGTGGGTTTGTTGGTGATCTCGAGAGAGATTGTCTGCCAACTGGTTCTGAATCCCTGGAATAAATTGTGCCATTAGGCGAATGTGGTTGTGAATTGCCCAATGCCATATTTTCTGTGTTAGGAGGCAAAACTGTGTTGAGTGTGTCCCTCCTTGTTGTTTAGATAATACATTGTTGTCATGTTGTCTGTTTTGACAAGAATGTATTTTTGGGTTATTATGGGTTGAAATGCTTTCAGCGCTAGAAATACTGCTAACATTTCTAAGTGATTTTTGTGAAACTGTCTCTGATGTATGTCCCATTGTCCTTGGATGCTGTGTTGATTGAGGTGTGCTCCCCACCCTGTCATGGAAGCATCTGTTGTTATGACGTATTGTGGCACTGGGTCTTGGAAAGGCCGCCCTCGGTTTAAATTTGTACTGTTCCACCATAGAAGCGAGATGTATGTTTGGCGGTCTATCAACACCAGATCTAGAAGTTGACCCTGTGCTTGTGACCATTGTGATGCTAGGCACTGTTGTAAGGGTCGCATGTGCAATCTTGCGTTTGGGACAATGGCTATGCATGAAGACATCATGCCTAGTAGTTTCATTACCATTCTGACTTGTATCTTTTGTGTTGGATACATGGCCTGTATTACTTTGTGAAATGTTTGAACCCGTTGTGGACTTGGAGTGGCAATCCCTTTTGTTGTGTTGATTGTCGCTCCTAAGTATTGCTGCGTTTGACACAGCAAAAGGTGTGACTTTGTGTAGTTGATGGAGAAACCTAGCCTGTGAAGGGTTTGTATGACATATTTTGTGTGCTGTGAACACTGTTTTAGCGTGTTGGTTTTGATTAACCAGTCGTCTAAGTACGGGAACACATGTATTTGCTGCCTTCAGATATGTGCAGCTACTACTGCCAGGCATTTTGTAAAAACTCTTGGCGCAGTTGTTATTCCGAATGGCAACACTTTGAATTGGTAATGTATTCCTTGAAATACGAACCTTAGGTATTTCCTGTGTGAAGGATGTATTGGTATATGGAAATACGCATCTTTTAGATCTAATGTTGTCATGTAGTCTTGCTGTTTGAGCAGTGGGATTACGTCTTGTAATGTGACCATGTGAAAGTGGTCTGATTTTATGTAGGTATTTAGTGTTCTGAGATCTAGTATTGGTCTCAGAGTTTTGTCCTTTTTGGGTATTAGAAAGTACAGTGAGTAAACTCCTGTGTTTTTTTGTTGAATTGGTACTAATTCTATTGTGTCCTTTTGTAGCAATGCTTGAACTTCTAGTCCTAGAAGATCTATATGTTGTTTTGACATATTGTGTGTTTTCGGTGGGACGTTTGGAGGGAATTGGCGAAATTCTATGCAATAACCATGCTGGATAATTGCTAAGACCCAAGTGTCTGTTGTTATTTCCTCCCAAAGTTTTTAAAATTGGCTTAGTCTTCCCCCCACAGGTGTTATGTGATGGGGTTGTGTGACTTGTGAGTCACTGCTTATTTTGAGGGGTTTTGGGGCCTTGGAATTTTCCTCTATTTTTTGGGAATTGGCCCCCTCTAAATTGCCCCCGAAAACCTCCCCTCTGATATTGACCCTGGTAGGTAGGCCTTGTTTGTGAGGTTGTGGTTTCTGTGGGTTGACCTCGAAACCCTCCCCTAAAAGGTGTTTTCCGAAATGTGCCTCTGCTCTGCGGGGAGTAGAGTGCGCCCATGGCTTTGGCTGTATCGGTGTCCTTTTTGAGTTTTTCGATGGCAGTGTCTACCTCCGGCCCAAACAATTGCTGTTCATTAAACGGCATATTGAGCACAGCCTGCTGGATTTCCGGTTTGAACCCAGAAGTGCGCAGCCATGCGTGCCTTGGTATTGTGACTGCAGTGTTTATTGTCCTTGCAGCTGTATCTGCTGCATCCATGGAAGACCGTATCTGATTATTTGAGATACTTTGTCCCTCTTCCACCACCTGTTGCGCTCTTTTTTGGAACTCCTTGGGTAAGTGTTCGATGAAATGTTGCATTTCATCCCAATGAGCCCTGTCGTATCTTGCCAAAAGTGCTTGTGAATTAGCAATACGCCACTGATTTGCTGCTTGTGCTGCAACCCTTTTTCCCGCAGCATCAAATTTGCGGCTCTCCTTGTCTGGAGGTGGTGCGTTGCCTGAGGTATGAGAGTTGGCTCTCTTACGAGCTGCCCCCACAACTACTGAGTCTGGTGTTAGTTGTGTTGTAATATATATTGGATCTGTGGGCGGTGGCTTATATTTTTTCTCCACCCTTGGAGTTATGGCTCTGCCTTTAATTGGGTCCTGAAAAATTTGTTTTGAATGTCTTAGCATTCCTGGGAGCATGGGAAGGCATTGATACTGGCTATGGGTGGAGGATAGGGTGTTAAAGAGAAAGTCATCCTCAATTGGTTCCGAATGTAAGGAGACATTGTGAAACTCGGCTGCCCTTGCGACCACCTGTGTACAGGATGTACTGTCCTCAGGTGGTGACGGTTTTGTAGGATAAGAGTCTGGGCTATTGTCAGACACTGGAGCATCGTAGAGGTCCCATGCATCGGGATCATCCTGACTCATTGTGGTATGAGCTGGTGAGTGCATCAGTGGTGGAGTTGTTGCTGGTGATGCATGTATTGATGGTGGTGGAGACGGTGGTGGGGTTTTCCTTGCCACCTTTGCCTGTGGTTGCTTGTCCTTTTGTTGAAAGGCAAGTTTCCTTTTTATTTTGATTGGGGGGAAGAGTGGTTATCTTCCCTGTGTCCTCATGAATATGAAGCCTTCTTTGTGTGTAGTCAGGCTCTACAGCTTGAAGCTCCTCTCCAAATCTATGTAATTGGGAGGTTAATCCTTGTTCCTCTGTATAGGAACTAGTTTTCGGCTCCGAGGCTGGCTGTTTCGGAACCGAAACCTTTTCGGAAGTCTTTTTAGGCTCCGAAGAAACCTTCTTTGTTTTCGGCATGGTGTCTCGGTGCCGAAATTCTTCGGTGCCGCTGTCTCTGTGCCGAAGTTTCTCGGAGCCGCTGTCTCGGCTCCGAGGTTGCTGTGTGGCGGTATCTCGACCGGAGTCGGATGACTTCGACACCAGCATGCCCTTTTTCGGTGCCTTGGATGGGTCACCTATTTTTCGGGTTAAGCCATGGCCTGTTGGCGGTGGCGTCCCCTGGGCTTTTGTAGACTTCTCGTGAGTCTTGATTTTCGACCTCTTACTCACGGTTTTGGTTGTTTCTTCGGCGTCGAGTTCTTCCGAATCCGACTCGCGGACGGAGAAAGCTGCTTCTTCCTCCTCTAAACGATCTTGACCTGTCGGCGTGGACACCATTTGTAGTCTCCTGGCTCTTCGGTCTCTCAGCGTCTTCCTCGACCGAAACGCTCGACAGGCTTCACAAGTATCCTCCTTGTGCTCGGGGGACAAGCACAAGTTACAGACCAGATGGTGATCCGTATACGGATACTTGTGATGGCATTTTGGGCAGAAGCGGAATGGGGTCCGTTCCATGAGCCTTGAAGTCGCACGTGGCCGGGCCGACCAGGCCCCGACGGGGGATCGAAAAAACCCCAAAGGGCCACCGGAGCTCTTCAAAATTCGGTGTCGATTTGTTCTAACTAACCCGATACCGAACGCAAACAATACCGACGTTTTTTTCCGAGATTCTAACTAACTTTCCGACCCGAAACACGGAGCGAAAAGGAACACGTCCGAACCCGATGGCGGAAAAAAACCAATCTAAGATGGAGTCGACGCCAATGCGCAATGGAATCGAAGTGGGAGGAGTCCCTCGGTCTCGTGACTCGAAAAGACTTCTTCGAAGAAAAACAACTTGTAACACTCCGAGCCCAACACCAGACGGCGGACTGTGCACAGCATGTGTATCTGCAGCTACACATGCCATCGAACATATATATATAGCAGTTAGGCACACTGCCATGTGACCACCATTGTTGTTTTATAAATGAATGGCGGCTGTGTCCGGCACCAGGACTCTGAAGGTATGATGGTGTCATGAGGATATTTATCCTTGTGCAGTGTATGGAACACGGAAAAACAAACATCAAACAAACATTTTGCCTTGTTGACAAACATCATTATTTAATGTTTCCTGGAGGCTGATGCGGTCCTTAACCTTGAACTGTGTCCAGTGGATATGGGGCCCGAGAATGGATAAAGATACTAACTTAAACAGATGCAATAGTTGTTTGTGAAAGAAAGGAGGCTGGGAGTTGCATAGAGCTCGAATGAAAAACAACGCTAACTGGAAATGGCACAGATTGAAACAACATTTAAAAGTTGCAGGTACTTAGCTGATTATGAGCCTCAGCATTTTGGAATCACATACTATGAAGGCTATACTTTGTGGAAAAGTTATTATGATATTGTGTCTAGTATAGTACATCAGCGTAACTGGACTACACTACAACTCCCAGAGTGCTCCTATAATTATAAATAGCACAGCATGATTGACAGACTGATTTGTGCATTTTTAAAATCCACTTGAGAAAGACATATCGTCGAAGCACGTTGTGGATAAAGAGGTGATATAGATGGACGAAAATTTAATGTATGGAGACTATTGCTAATAAACAAGGATTAACTTTTCCCGGGAGTGCAGCGCCATTTTTGTGTGGTAGTATTATTGGTGTTGGTCAATCCCCGCCGTTTGCACCAGCAGCTAGGCGCACTGCCATATGACCACCATTGTTGTATATACATCTTTGGAAAATATCACTTACCCAGTGTACATCTGTTCGTGGTATGTGGTGTTGCAGATTCACATGCACAGCGTATCTTCCGCCATCTAGTGTTGGGCTCGGAGTGTTACAAGTCTTTTTTTGCGTCACAGAATTGAGTGACTCCTCCTCTCGGTCATAGGGAGCATGGGCATTGACTCGTTTGTTAGATTGTTTTCCCGCAAAAGGGTGTAGGAAGGAGTGATGTAAGGGTGTAAGGAAATGCCTCCTTGGCATGGTTACCCCCTGACTTTTTGCCTTTGCTGATGCCAAGTTATGATTTGAAAGTGTGCTGAGGTCTGCTAACCAGGCCCAAGCACCAGTGTTCTTTCCCTAACCTGTACCTTTGTTTCCACAATTGGCACACCCTGGCATCCAGGTAAGCCCCTTGTAACTGGTACCCCTGGTACCAAGGGCCCTGATGCCAGGGAAGGTCTCTAAGGGCTGCGGCATGTCTTATGCCACCCTGGGGACCCCTCACTCAACACAGACACACTGCTTGCCAGCTTGTGTGTGCTAGTGGGGATCAAACGACTAAGTCGACATGGCACTCCCCTCAGGGTGCCATGCCAACCTCACACTGCCTATAGGTATAGACAAGTCACCCCTCTAGCAGGCCTCACAGCCCTAAGGCAGGGTGCACTATACCATAGGTGAGGGCATAAGTGCATGAGCACTATGCCCCTACAGTGTCTAAGCAAAACCTTAGACATTGTAAGTGCAGGGTAGCCATAAGAGTATATGGTCTGGGAGTCTGTCATGCACGAACTCCACAGCACCATAATGGCTACACTGAAAACTGTGAAGTTTGGTATCAAACTTCTCAGCACAATAAAAGCACACTGATGCCAGTGTACATTTTATTGTAACATACACCCCAGAGGGCACCTTAGAGGTGCCCCCTGAAACCTTAACCGACTACCAGTGTGGGCTGACTAGTTTCAGCAGCCTGCCACACTCTTGTCACTCTGTGGCTAGTAACAAAGCCTGTACTGGGTGGAGGTGCTTCTCACCTCCCCCCTGCAGGAACTGTAACACCTGGCAGTGAGCCTCAAAGGCTCACCCCCTTTGTTACAGCACCACAGGGCACTCCAGCTATTGGAGTTGCCCGCCCCCCTCCGGCCACGGCCCCACTTTTGGCGGCAAGGCCGGAGGAGATAATGAGAAAAACAAGGAGGAGTCACTGGCCAGTCAGGACAGCCCCTAAGGTGTCTTGAGCTGAGGTGCCTCTGACTTTTAGAAATCCTCCATCTTGCAGATGGAGGATTCCCCCAATAGGATTAGATATGTGCCCCCCTCCCCTCAGGGAGGAGGCACAAAGAGGGTGTAGCGACCATCAGGGCTAGTAGCCATTGGCTACTAACCCCCCAGACCTAAACACACCCCTAAATTCAGTATTTAGGGGCTCCCCAGAACCTAGGAAGATAGATTCCTGCAACCTGAAGACAAAGGAGGACTGCTGACCTGAAAGCCCTGCAGAGAAGACGGAGATACCAACTGCTTTGGCCCCAGCCCTACCGGCCTGTCTCCCCACTTCTAAAGACACTGCTCCAGAGACGCGTTCCCAGGGTCCAACAACCTCTGAAGCCTCAGAGGACTACCCTGCATCTAGAAGGACCAAGAACTCCCGAGGACAGCGGCTCTGCTCCAAAGAAGAAACAACTTTACAACAAAGAAACAACTTTTAAAGGACTGCACATTTCCCGCCGGAAGCGTGAGGCTTTCCACTCTGCACCCGATGCCCCCGGCTCGACCTGCGGAGAAACAACACTACAGGGAGGACTCCCCAGGCGACTGCGACCCTGTGAGTAGCCAGAGTTGACCCCCCCTGAGCATCCCCAGCGACGCCTGCAGAGGGAATCCAGAGGCTCCCTCTGACCGCGACTGCCTGACCTATTCGCAACAAGAGAAAACGCAAAATGCCAAAACTTTGCGTCCCAACACCCACACCCTCAGTCCAAGGGCAATGCACTATGGATCAGTTAGTCAGGGATATTTGTGTACGCTTTTCCCCCTCTCCCACTCATTCCTTATCTGGTCAGCAAACTAAGTCAAAACAAACTCAAACTAATACTCATAGCACCAACCTGGGCTCGCCAACCGTGGTACACAACAATGTTGGACTTATCAGTAGTACCTCACATCAAACTACCAAACAGACCAGATCTGTTGACACAACACAAACAGATCAGACACCCGAATCCAGCATCACTCAATCTAGCAATCTGGCTCCTGAAGTCTTCGAATTCAGGCATTTAAATCTTACACAAGAGTGTATGGAGGTGTAGGAAGTTGGCTCTGTATGCACTATTTCAAAGTAAGGAATAGTATGCACAGAGTCCAAGGGATCCCCTTAGAGGTAAGATAGTGGCAAAAAGAGATAATACTAATGCTCTATTTTGTGGTAGTGTGGTCGAGCAGTAGGCTTATCAAAGGAGTAGTGTTAAGCATTTGTTGTACATACACACAGGCAATAAATGAGGAACACACACTCAGAGACAATTCCAGGCCAATAGGTTTTTGTATAGAAAAATATATTTTCTTAGTTTATTTTAAGAACCACAGGTTCAAATTCTACATGTAATATCTCATTTGAAAGGTATTGCAGGTAAGTACTTTAGGAACTTTGAATAATCACAATAGCATATATACTTTTTACATAAAACACATATAGCTATTTCAAAAGTGGACAGTGCAATTTTCACAGTTCCTAGGGGAGGTAAGTTATTATTAGTTCTTGCAGGTAAGTAAACCACCTACGGGGTTCAAATTGGGGTCCAAGGTAGCCCACCGTTGGGGGTTCAGAGCAACCCCAAAGTTACCACACCAGCAGCTCAGGGCCGGTCAGGTGCAGAGTTCAAAGTGGTGCCCAAAACACATACGTTTCAATGGAGAAGGGGGTGCCCCGGTTCCAGTCTGCCAGCAGGTAAGTACCTGCGTCTTCGGAGGGCAGACCGGGGGGTTTTGTAGGGCACCGGGGTGGTGGTGGGGGGGGGACAAAAGTCAGCACAAAAAGTACAGCCTCAGCAGCACGGGGGCGGCCGGGTGCAGTGTGCAAACACACGTCGGGTTTTCAATAGGTTTCAATGAGAGACCAAGGGGTCTCTTCAGCGATGCAGGCAGGCAAGGGGGGGCTCCTCGGGGTAACCACCACCTGGGCAAGGGAGAGGGCCTCCTGGGGGTCACTCCTGCACTGGAGTTCCGATCCTTCAGGATCTGGGGGCTGCGGGTGCAGGGTCTTTTCCAGGCGTCGGGATTTTGGATTCAGACAGTCGCGGTCAGGGGGAGCCTCGGGATTCCCTCTGCAGGCGTCGCTGTGGGGGCTCAGGGGGGACAACTTGGGTTACTCACAGTCTTGGAGGCGCCTGGGAGTCCTCCCTGTAGCGTTGTTTCTTCACCAGTCGAGTCGGGGTCGCCGGGTGCAGTGTTGCAAGTCTCACGCTTCTGGCGGGGATTGCAGGGGTCTTTAAAGCTGCTCCTCTGGAAACAAAGTTGCAGTCTTTGTTGAACAGGGCTGCTGTTCTCAGGAGTTTCTTGGTCTTTTTAGAGCAGGGCAATCCTCTGAGGATTCAGAGGTCGCTGGTCCTGGGGAAAGCGTCGCTGGAGCAGTTTTCTTCCGAAGGGGGGAGACAGGCCGGTAGGGCTGGGGCCAAAGCAGTTGGTGTCTCTGTCTTCTCTGCAGGGTTTTTCAGCTCACAGTCCTCTTCTTCTTAAGTTGCAGGAATCGGAGTTCCTAGGTTCAGGGGAGCCCTTAAATACTAAATTTAAGGGCGTGTTTAGGTCTGGGGGGTTAGTAGCCAATGGCTACTAGCCCTGAGGGTGGGTACACCCTCTTTGTGCCTCCTCCCAAGGGGAGGGGGGCACATTCCTATCCCTATTGGGGGAATCCTCCATCTGCAAGATGGAGGATTTCTAAAAGTTAGAGTCACCTCAGCTCAGGACACCTTAGGGGCTGTCCGGACTGGCCAGTGACTCCTCCTTGTTATTCTCATTATTTCCTCTGGCCTTGCCGCCAAAAGTGGGGCCGTGGCCGGAGGGGGCGGGCAACTCCACTAGCTGGAGTGCCCTGTGGTGCTGGAACAAAGGGGGTGAGCCTTTGAGGCTCACCACCAGGTGTTACAGCTCCTGCCTGGGGGAGGTGATAGCATCTCCACCCAGTGCAGGCTTTGTTACTAGCCACAGAGTGACAAAGGCACTCTCCCCATGTGGCCAGCAACATGTCTCGAGTGTGGCAGGCTGCTGAAACCAATCAGCCTACACGGGTAGTTGGTTAAGGTTTCAGGGGGCACCTCTAAGGTGCCCTCTGGGGTGTATTTTACAATAAAATGTACACTGGCATCAGTGTGCATTTATTGTGCTGAGAAGTTTGATACCAAACTTCCCAGTTTTCAGTGTAGCCATTATGGTGCTGTGGAGTCCGTGTTTGACAGACTCCCAGACCATATACTCTTATGGCTACCCTGCACTTACAATGTCTAAGGTTTTGCTTAGACACTGTAGGGGAACAGTGCTCATGCACTGGTGCCCTCACCTATAGTATAGTGCACCCGGCCTTAGGGCTGTAAGGCCTGCTAGAGGGGTGACTTATCTATACTGCATAGGCAGTGTGAGGTTGGCATGGCACCCTGAGGGGAGTGCCATGTCGACTTACTCGTTTTGTCCTCACCAGCACACACAAGCTGGCAAGCAGTGTGTCTGTGCTGAGTGAGGGGTCCCCAGGGTGGCATAAGATATGCTGCAGCCCTTAGAGACCTTCCCTGGCATCAGGGCCCTTGGTACCAGGGGTACCAGTTACAAGGGACATACCTGGATGCCAGGGTGAGCCAATTGTGAAAACAAAAGTACAGGTTAGGGAAATAACACTGGTGCTGGGGCCTGGTTAGCAGGCCTCAGCACACTTTCAATTCAAAACATAGCATCAGCAAAGGCAAAAAGTCAGGGGGTAACCATTCCAAGGAGGCATTTCCTTACACAACCCCCCCCCCCCCCCAAACGAAAGAGGATGAGACTAACCTTTCCCAAGAGAGTCTTCATTTTCTAAGTGGAAGAACCTGGAAAGGCCATCTGCATTGGCATGGGCAGTCCCAGGTCTGTGTTCCACTATAAAGTCCATTCCCTGTAGGGAGATGGACCACCTCAACAGTTTTGGATTTTCACCTTTCATTTGCATCAGCCATCTGAGAGGTCTGTGGTCAGTTTGAACTACAAAGTGAGTACCAAAGAGGTATGGTCTCAGCTTCTTCAGGGACCAAACCACAGCAAAGGCCTCCCTCTCAATGGCACTCCAACGCTGCTCCCTGGGGAGTAACCTCCTGCTAATGAAAGCAACAGGCTGGTCAAGGCCATCATCATTTGTTTGGGACACAACTGCCCCTATCCCATGTTCAGAGGCATCTGTCTGCACAATGAACTGCTTGGAGTAATCTGGAGCTTTTAGAACTGGTGCTGTGCACATTGCTTGTTTCAGGGTGTCAAAGGCCTGTTGGCATTCTACAGTCCAGTTTACCCTCTTGGGCATTTTCTTGGAGGTGAGTTCTGTGAGGGCTGTCACTATGGATCCATATCCCTTCACAAACCTCCTGTAATACCCAGTCAAGCCAAGGAATGCCCTGACTTGAGTCTGGGTTTTTGGAGCTGCCCAGTCCAGAATAGTCTGGATCTTAGGCTGGAGTGGCTGAACTTGGCCTCCACCTACAAGGTGTCCCAAGTAAACCACAGTTCCCTGCCCTATCTGGCATTTGGATGCCTTGATAGAGAGGCCTGCTGATTGCAGAGCCTTCAAAACCTTCTTCAGGTGTACCAGGTGATCCTGCCAGCTGGAGCTAAAGACAGCAATATCATCAAGATAAGCTGCACTAAAGGACTCCAAACCAGGAAGGACTTGATTCACCAACCTTTGGAAGGTGGCAGGGGCATTCTTTAAACCAAAGGGCATAACAGTGAACTGATAATGCCCATCAGGTGTGGAGAATGCTGTCTTTTCTTTTGCTCCAGGTGCCATTTTGATTTGCCAGTACCCTGCTGTTAAGTCAAAGGTACTTAAGAATTTGGCAGCACCTAATTTATCAATTAGTTCATCAGCCCTAGGAATGGGATGGGCATCTGTCTTGGTGACAGAATGAAATCCTCTGTAGTCCACACAAAACCTCATCTCTCTCTTTCCATCTTTGGTGTGCGGTTTGGGGACTAAGACCACTGGGCTAGCACAGGGGCTGTCAGAGTGCTCAATTACTCCCAATTCCAGCATCTTGTGGACTTCCACCTTGATGATTTCCTTAACTTGGTCAGACTGTCTGAAAATGTTGTTTTTGACAGGCATGATGTCTCCTGTGTCCACATCATGGGTACACAGGTGTGTCTGACCAGGGGTTAGGGAAAAGAGCTCAGCAAACTGTTGCAGGACCTTCCTGTTGGTCAGAGAGGGTGCCTGAGTAGATCACTCCATCTACTGAACCATCTTTAGGGTTTGATGAGGGGAGATCAGGGAGAGGTTCACTCTCAGCTTCCTGATCCTCATCTGTTACCATCAACAGATTCACATCAGCCCTGTCATGGAAGAGCTTAAGGCGGTACACATGGATCACCCTCTTGGGGCTCCTGCTAGTGCCCAGGTCCACCAGGTAGGTGACCTGACTCTTCTTCTCTAGCACTGGGTAAGGGGCACTCCATCTGTCCTGGAGTGCCCTGGGAGCCACAGGCTCCAGAACCCAGACTTTCTGCCCTGGTTGAAATTCAACCAGTGCAGCCTTTTGGTCATACCAAAACCTCTGGAGCTGTTGGCTGGCCTCAAGGTTTTTGGTTGCCTTTTCCATGTACTCTGCCATCCTTGAGAGAAGGCCAAGTACATAGTCCACTATGTCTTGTTTAGGCTCATGAAGAGGTCTCTCCCAGCCTTCTTTCACAAGAGCTAGTGGTCACCTTTCAGGGTGGCCAAACAGAAGTTCAAAGGGTGAGAACCCTACTCCCTTCTGAGGCACCTCTCTGTAAGTGAAAAGCAGACATGGCAAGAGGACATCCCATCTCCTTTTGAGTTTTTCTGGGAGCCCCATGATCATGCCTTTTAATGTCTTGTTGAATCTCTCAACAAGGCCATTAGTTTGTGGATGATAGGGTGTAGTGAATTTATAAGTCACTCCACACTCATTCCACATGTGTTTCAGGTATGCTGACATGAAGTTGGTACCTCTCTCAGCCACCACCTCCTTAGGGAAGCCCACTCTGGTAAAGATACCAATGAGGGCCTTGGCCACTGCAGGGGCAGTAGTCGACCTAAGGGGAATAGCTTCTGGATACCGAGTAGCATGATCCACTACTACTAGTATGTACATATTTCCGGAGGCTGTGGGAGGTTCAAGTGGACCCACTATGTCCACACCCACTCTTTCAAAGGGGACCCCCACCACTGGAAGTGGAATGAGGGGGGCCTTTGGATGTCCACCTGTCTTACCACTGGCTTGACAGGTGGTACAGGAGACACAAAACTCCTTGACCTTCTGGGACATGTTGGGCCACTAGAAGTGGTTGACTAGTCTCTCCCACGTCTTGGTTTGTCCCAAATGCCCAGCAAGGGGAATATCAAGGGCTAAGGTCAGTATGAACTCTCTGAACGCCTGAGGCATTACCACTCTCCTAGTGGCACCAGGTTTGGGATCTCTTGCCTCAGTGTACAGGAGCCCATCTTACCAATAGACCCTATGTGTTCCAGTTTTCTTGCCATTGGACTCTTCAGCAGCTTGCTGCCTA
The DNA here is from genome assembly GCF_031143425.1 of Pleurodeles waltl. NCBI lineage: Eukaryota > Metazoa > Chordata > Amphibia > Caudata > Salamandridae > Pleurodeles > Pleurodeles waltl. Next base: position 423,737,017 of record NC_090450.1, read on the forward strand.
AGGCCTTCAAGAGAGGGACAGATTTCTTGCCCCTTACACAACTGCTCCCTTGAGGGTCCCCCTGGGCCTAAGAGCTCAACCTGATAAGGTTCTAACTCCATAGGCTCAGTTCCCTCAGAGGGCAAAACTTCTTCCTGAGAAGGGAGGTTCTCTTTTGGTTGTTGTGTTGCAGCTGGTTTCCCAGCTGACTTTCCTTTCCTCTTGGTAGGCTGGGCCCTTTTTCCAGACTCCAGCTCTACTTTTTCACCCTGAGCCTTGCACTGTGCCCTTGTCTTGAAACACACCAGTTCAGGGATACCCAGCATGGCTGCATGGGTTTTCAGTTCTACCTCAGCCCATGCTGAGGACTCCAGGTCGTTTCCAAGCAAACAGTCTACTGGGATATTTGAGGAGACCACCACCTGTTTCAGGCCATTGACCCCTCCCCACTCTAAAGTTACCATAGCCATGGGATGTACTTTAGTTTGATTGTCAGCATTGGTGACTGGATAAGTTTGTCCAGCCAGGTATTGACCAGGGGAAACCAGTTTCTCTGTCACCATGGTGACACTGGCACCTGTATCCCTCAGGCCTTCTACACTTGTCCCATTAATTAAGAGCTGCTGCCTGTATTTTTGCATATTAGGAGGCCAGGCAGCCAGTGTGGCTAAATCCACCCCACCCTCAGAGACTAATGTAGCTTCAGTGTGACACCTGATTTGCTCTGGGCACACTGTTTATCCCACTTGGAGACTAGCCATTCCAGTGTTAGCTGGAGTGGAGTTAGAAGTGGTATTTTTCTTGGGACAGGCCTCGTCTCCAGTTTGGTGTCCAGGCTGATTACAGCTACGACACCAGGCCTTTTTGGGATCAAAGTTTTTACCCTTGTACCCAAAATTGTTTTGTGAAGAGGCTCTGGGCCCACCCTCCTGTGTAGGTTTTTGGGGGCCTGAAGAAGACTCTTTACTATTTTTGTTTTTGGATGTCTCAACACCTTTCCCCTGGGGAGGCTTTGTGACCCCTTTCTTTTTGTCACCCCCTGTGGAAGTCTTGGTCACCCTAGTCTTGACCCAATGGTCCGCCTTCTTTCCCAATTCTTGGGGAGAAATTGGTCCTAGATCTACCAGATGCTGATGCAGTTTATCATTTGAACAATTACTTAATAGGTGTTCTTTCACAAATAAATTGTACAGCCCATCATAATTATTAACACCACTGCCTTGAATCCAACCATCCAGTGTTTTCACTGAGTAGTCCACAAAATCAATCCAGGTCTGGCTCTAGGTTTTTTGAGCCCCCCTGAATCTAATTCTATACTCCTCAGTGGAGAATCCAAAGCCCTCAATCAGGGTTCCCTTCATGAGGTCATAAGATTCTGCATCTTTTCCAGAGAGTGTGAGGAGTCTATCCCTACACTTTCCAGTGAACATTTCCCAAAGGAGAGCACCCCAGTGAGATCTGTTAACTTTTCTGGTTACACAAGCCCTCTCAAAAGCTGTGAACCATTTGGTGATGTCATCACCATCTTCATATTTAGTTACAATCCCTTTAGGGATTTTCAACATGTCAGGAGAATCTCTGACCCTATTTATGTTGCTGCCACCATTGATGGGACCTAGGCCCATCTCTTGTCTTTCCCTTTCTATGGCTAGGATCTGTCTTTCCAAAGCCAATCTTTTGGCCATCCTGGCTAACTGGATGTCCTCTTCACTAGAGTTATCCTCAGTGATTTCAGATGTGCTGGTCCCTCCTGTGAGGGAAACAGCATCTCTGACTAGTATATTTGGAGTCAGGGCTTGAGCAGCCCTGTTCTCCCTAAGTAGGACTGGAGGGGGGGAATTCTCCTCCAAGTCACTATCTTCATCCTCTGTGTTGCCATCCTCAGAGGGGTTGGCCTTTTCAAACTCTGCCAAAAGCTCCTGGAGCTGTAGTTTGGAAGGTCTGGGGCCCATTGTAATTTTCTTTATTTTGCCGAGTGACCTTAGCTCCCTCATCTTAAGATGGAGGTAAGGTGTGAGGTCGAGTTCCTCCACATTCATCTCTTCACTAGACATTATGCTTCTAAAAGTTGGAATACTTTTTAAGAATCTAAAACTAGTTCTAGGTTCTAATTCAAACTTTCACAAAACTTTTAAACTCTAAAAGGAATGCTAAACAGGGACTAACACAAGGCCCTAGCAGGACTTTTAAGAATTTAGAAAAATAGTTCAAATTGCAAAAAATCAATTTCTAATGAAAATTTTTTGAATTTGTCGTGCGATCAGGTATTGGCTGAGTAGTCCAGCAAATGCAAAGTCTTGTATCCCACCGCTGCCACCAATGTAGGAAGTTGGCTCTGTATGCACTATTTCAAAGTAAGGAATAGTATGCACAGAGTCCAAGGGTTCCCCTTAGAGGTAAGATAGTGGCAAAAAGAGATAATACTAATGTTCTATTTTGTGGTAGTGTGGTCGAGCAGTAGGCTTATCAAAGGAGTAGTGTTAAGCATTTGTTGTACATACACACAGGCAATAAATGAGGAACACACACTCAGAAACAATTCCAGGCCAATAGGTTTTTGTATAGAAAAATATATTTTCTTAGTTTCTTTTAAGAACCACAGGTTCAAATTCTACATGTAATATCTCATTTGAAAGGTATTGCAGGTAAGTACTTTAGGAACTTTGAATAATCACAATCGCATATATACTTTTTACATAAAACACATATAGCTATTTCAAAAGTGGACACAGTGCAATTTTCACAGTTCCTAGGGGAGGTAAGTTATTGTTAGTTCTTGCAGGTAAGTAAACCACCTACGGGGTTCAAATTGGGGTCCAAGGTAGCCCACCTTTGGGGGGGTCAGAGCAACCCCAAAGTTACCACACCAGCAGCTCAGGGCCGGTCAGGTGCAGAGTTCAAAGTGGTGCCCAAAACACATAGGCTTCAATGGAGAAGGGGGGTGCCCCGGTTCCAGTCTGCCAGCAGGTAAGTACCCGCGTCTTCGGAGGGCAGACCGGGGGGGTTTTGTAGGGCACCGGGGGGGACACAAGTCAGCACAAAAAGTACACCCTCTCAGCAGCACGGGGACGGCCGGGTGCAGTGTGCAAACACACGTCGGGTTTTCAATAGGTTTCAATGAGAGACCAAGGGGTCTCTTCAGCGATGCAGGCAGGCAAGGGGGGGGGGGGGGGGGGGGGGGCTCCTCGGGGTAGCCACCACCTGGGCAAGGGAGAGGGCCTCCTGGGGGTCACTCCTGCACTGGAGTTCCGATCCTTCAGGTCCTGGGGGCTGCGGGTGCAGGGTCTTTTCCAGGCGTCGGGATTTTGGATTCAGACAGTCGCGGTCAGGGGGAGCCTCGGGATTCCCTCTGCAGGCGTCGCTGTGGGGGCTCAGGGGGGGACAACTTGGGTTACTCACAGTCTTGGAGGCGCCTGGGAGTCCTCCCTGTAGCGTTGTTTCTTCACCAGTCGAGTCGGGGTCGCCGGGTGCAGTGTTGCAAGTCTCACGCTTCTGGCGGGGATTGCAGGGGTCTTTAAAGCTGCTCCTCTGGAAACAAAGTTGCAGTCTTTGTTGAACAGGGCCGCTGTTCTCGGGAGTTTCTTGGTCTTTTTAGAGCAGGGCAGTCCTCTGAGGATTCAGAGGTCGCTGGTCCTGGGGAAAGCGTCGCTGGAGCAGTTTTCTTCCGAAGGGGGGAGACAGGCCGGTAGGGCTGGGGCCAAAGCAGTTGGCGTCTCCGTCTTCTCTGCAGGGTTTTTCAGCTCAGCAGTCCTCTTCTTCATAAGTTGCAGGAATCTGAGTTCCTAGGTTCAGGGGAGCCCTTAAATACTAAATTTAAGGGCGTGTTTAGGTCTGGGGGGGTTAGTAGCCAATGGCTACTAGCCCTGCGGGTGGGTACACCCTCTTTGTGCCTCCTACCAAGGGGAGGGGGGCACATTCCTATCCCTATTGGGGGAATCCTCCATCTGCAAGATGGAGGATTTCTAAAAGTTAGAGTCACCTCAGCTCAGGACAACTTAGGGGCTGTCCTGACTGGCCAGTGACTCCTCCTTGTTATTCTCATTATTTCCTCCGGCCTTGCCGCCAAAAGTGGGGCCGTGGCCGGAGGGGGCGAGCAACTCCACTAGCTGGAGTGCCCTGTGGTGCTGGAACAAAGGGGGTGAGCCTTTGAGGCTCACCGCCAGGTGTTACAGCTCCTGCCTGGGGGAGGTGATAGCATCTCCACCCAGTGCAGGCTTTGTTACTAGCCACAGAGTGACAAAGGCACTCTCCCCATGTGGCCAGCAACATGTCTCGAGTGTGGCAGGCTGCTAAAACCAGTCAGCCTACACGGGTAGTTGGTTAAGGTTTCAGGGGGCACCTCTAAGGTGCCCTCTGGGGTGTATTTTACAATAAAATGTACACTGGCATCAGTGTGCATTTATTGTGCTGAGAAGTTTGATACCAAACTTCCCAGTTTTCAGTGTAGCCATTATGGTGCTGTGGAGTCCGTGTTTGACAGACTCCCAGACCATATACTCTTATGGCTACCCTGCACTTACAAAGTCTAAGGTTTTGCTTAGACACTGTAGGGGCACAGTGCTCATGCACTGGTGCCCTCACCTATGGTATAGTGCACCCTGCCTTAGGGCTGTAAAGCCTGCTAGAGGGGTGACTTATCTATACTGCATAGGCAGTGTGAGGTTGGCATGGCACCCTGAGGGGAGTGCCATGTCGACTTACTCTTTTTGTCCTCACCAGCACACACAAGCTGGCAAGCAGTGTGTCTGTGCTGAGTGAGGGGTCCCCAGGGTGGCATAAGATATGCTGCAGCCCTTAGAGACCTTCCCTGGCATCAGGGCCCTTGGTACCAGGGGTACCAGTTACAAGGGGCTTACCTGGATGCCAGGGTGAGCCAATTGTGAAAACAAAAGTACAGGTTAGGGAAAGAATACTGGTGCTGGGGCCTGATTAGCAGGCCTCAGCACACTTTCAATTCAAAACATAGCATCTGCAAAGCAAAAAGTCAGGGGGTAACCATGCCAAGGAGGCATTTCCTTACAGGAGGTCATTAAACAAGCGAGAAAACCTACAAGACATTGCTACGCAAACAAGTGGAAAAGATTTGTTTGCTACTGCTGCACTAATCAAATTCAACCACTACATGCCTCCACAAAGGACACTGTCAGCTATTTATTACACTTACAAAAGTCTAATCTAGCATTCTCTTCCACTAAAATCCAGCTCACTGCAATATCTGCCTATCTGCAGATTACACATACAACATCACTTTTTAGAATCCCAGTCATTAAAGCATTTATTGAGGGACTAAAAAGAATCATACCCCCAAGGGCACCACCAGTACCTTTGTGGAATCTTAATATTGTATTAACACGTCTCATGGGCCCACCATTCGAACCCATGCATTCTTGTCAAATGCAAAATCTAACTTGGAAAGTAGCCTTTCTAATTGTTATCACATCACTTAGAAGAGTAAGTGAAATACAAGCATTCACTATTCAAGAACCCTTTATACAAATACATAAACATAAAGTGGTTCTCCATACCAATCCAAAATTCTTACCAAAGGTCATATCACCATTCCACCTAAACCAAACTGTGGAACTCCCAGTCTTCTTTCTGCAACCAGACTCAGTAGCTGAAAGGGCCTTACATACATTAGACATAAAAAGAGCACTAATGTATTACATTGACAGAACGAAACAATTTCGTAAAACAAAACAATTGTTTGTAGCTTTCCAAAAACCTCATGCAGGTAATCCTATATCCAAACAAGGCATTGCCAGATGGATAGTTAAATGTATTCAAACTTGCTATATTAAAGCAAAAAGAGAATTACCTATTACAACAAGAGCACATTCCACTAGAAAGAAAGGCGTCACAATGGCTTTTCTTGGAAATATACCTATGACAGAAATTTGAAAGGCAGCCACCTGGTCTACGCCTCATACATTTACTACACATTACTGTGTTGATGTGTTAGCAACACAACAAGCCACAGTAGGACAGGCTGTATTAAGAACATTATTTCAGACAACTTCAACTCCTACAGGCTAAAACACCGTTTTTTGGGGAGATTACTGCTTGATAGTCTATGCACAGCATGTGTATCTGCAGCTACACATGCCACCGAACGGAAAATGTCACTTACCCAGTGTATATCTGTTCGTGGCATGAGACGCTGCAGATTCACATGCGCCCTCCCACCTCCCCGGTAGCCTGTAGACGTTTTTAGTTGCATGAAAATTGTTAATATGTAAATAAATATAATTTTAATAGACATTAGGTACATACATTACAACTCCATTGCATGGGCACCTCTAGTATGCTCACAACTCCTACCTCACCCTCTGCGGGGAAAACAATCTAAGATGGAGTCAACGCCCATGCGCAATGGATCCGAAAGGGAGGAGCCACTTGGTCCTGTGACTCGAAAAGACTTCTTCGAAGAAAAACAACTTGTAACACTCCGAGCCCAACACTAGATGGCAGGATAATGCACAGCATGTGAATCTGCAGCAGAACATGCCACGAACAGATGTACACTGGGTAAGTGACATTTTCCATATATATATATATATATATGTTCGATGGCATGTGTAGCTGCAGATACACATGCTATGCATAGCTTCCGCTTTCTAGTGTTGAGCTCAGAGTGTTACAAGTTGTTTTTCTTCGAAGAATTCTTTTTAGGAGTCACGGGATCGAGTGACTCCTCTTCTCGGTCAGTGCGCATGGGCATTGACTCGTTTGTTAGACTGTTTTCTTTCCGCTGTCTGGTTAAGAAGTGTTTCCGATCACTCCGAGATTTTCGATTCGGAAACTCTATGTCTTTCTTTCATCGTCGGTATTGTTTCGATCACATTTCCATCTATAGTCAAGCCGATAGTACTGTCGAAAACCAAATTACGACCTTTTGGGTGCAAGCGCCCAGCTCGGGCCTGTTCAGGCCTACCACGCCGAAGCCTGATGGATCGGACTCCATTCCGATTCTGTCCTCGATGCCACACAAAATTTCCGTACACAGACCAACACGTTGTATGTAATTTGTCTCTCTCCCGATCACCGAGAAGAAGATTGTGAAGCCCGTCGATCGTTCCGATCCAAGAAAACACTGCATGACCGGAGAGCCAGAAGACTGGAAATGGCGTTGAAGACTACAGAATACATTGACACCTATGAGGAAGAACAGGCCCAGACGGAAGTCTTCATTCAGGACACTGACTCCTAAGAAGACTCCTAGGACCATAGCCAACTCATCACTGAGGGTCAGCACGTGAGTACGACTGCCCCTACGCCCACTCCTAAAAAAAAAACATCAAAGGCCTTGGGTGCACCACTGCCAGAGAGTCATGGTTTGACCCGAAAGAAAATTATCGGCGACCGACCTTCGGGTTCGGCGCTGAGAAAGGCCACACCAACTTCGATACCGGAGTCGAGCAGATCTACCAAAAGCTCCACATTCGAACCGAGCAGGCGTCCACACTCTTCGGAGTCGAAACCTCGATGTCCTGCCTCGGAGCCAAAACAATAGGCTGTATTTTCGGGACCTAAAAAAAAAATGCCAACTTCGGAGCCGAAAAAGTGTTCATACACAGAAGAACAAGGACTTTCGAGCTGATTAAAGCAGAGCTCAAAGACATTTGATGAACCGTCCTCTAAATCACAAAAAGCATCAGAATATATTTCTGAAGACTGACATTCAACCTATTCCAGAAATCATGGATGAAAAACAGTCAAGGATTCATATTCACAAAGAGACTGGGAGGATCACTGCTGCACCTCCTCCACAAACAAAAAGAAAGTTGGCTTTTCAGGAACATCTTGATACAGCTCCACCATCGGCAAATATTTTTTAAAAGAAAGGAGAAGCCATTAACCTTGCAAAACTCTCCACCACATTCGCCACAACTTTCTTTCCCACCACCACCACCTGTTAGCCCACCACAATTGCCTTCACCGACTCACTCACACACTTAATCGCATGGTAATACAATTGATCCTTGGGATCTGTATGATCCAGATCCTATACCAACTAATGACCCACACCTCTATCCTTCAAAACCTTCGCCACCAGAAAATACAACTGCATACACACAGGTCATCTCTAGGGCAGCTGCGTACCACGGGGTACTTATGCATAGTGAGCCATTGGAAGAGGATTTCCTTTTTAGTATGCTATCCACTACGCATTCACGTTACCAGTGAATACCAATGCTGCCTGGCATGATCAGGTATGCAGACGAAATATTTAAGGAACCTGTTAAGGCTAGGATTTTAACTCAACGCATAGATAAAAATAAAAGCCTCCACCTACAGATCCAGCCTATATCACACATCAGGTACTTCCAGACTCTGTTGTTGTCAGTGCTGCCAGAAAAAGGGACAATAGTCGGGGGATACCCCTCCCCCTGACAAAGAAAGCGGGAAGTTTGATGCTGCTGGCAAGAGGGTAGCTACACAAGCAGCTAACCAATGGTGCATTGCTAATTCACAAGCCTTGCTAGTAAGATACGAGAGGGCACACTGGCACGAGATGCAGAAATTATTACAACACCTGCCAAAAGAACATCAGAAGAGGGCTCAACAAATTGTTGAAGAAGGTCAGGCAATAAGTAACAACCAGATAAGGTCTGCTCTTGATGCTGCAGATACAGCAGCTAGGAGTGTAAATACCGCTATAACCATACGCAGACATGCATGGTTGCGATCTTCTGGATTCAAACCAGAAAAACAGGCATTACTAAATATGCCCTTCGGCAAGAAACACCTGTTTGGTCCTGAGGTTGACACCACAATTGAGAAACTCAGGAAAGATTCAGACGCTGCTAAAGACATGGGCACCCTATACACAACACCTTATAGAGGCTCCAATCGTAAGCAACAATTTAGAGAATTTAGAGAAGGATTCAAGCTCCAATTTACCGATGGTTCTGCCTTCCAACCTAAACAAGGTCAACAACAATACCAGAGAGGAGGATTTAGAGGCTCTTATAGAGGCAAATTCCAAGCCTCAAAAGAGTGTCACTACTCCATCAAAAGAAAACAAGTTACTTACCTGTAACTACAGTTATCCAGTATTGGTATCTTTCATAAATTCACATGCTTGAATCATCCCCGTCGTCGAAGTGGGAGTCCCACGGTACATAAAATAGCAATAAATAATAAATCAATTTTTTTTGCCATAGGCTATAATGGAGTCAGAGCTTGCTCATATAGCCTATCTATGTCCTTTTGTGAAAGGACCCAAACCTGCCTGCTGTCCAATCAGGCACCAGCACCCTCTAGAACCTTCTCCAGAGAAGCTCCCTTCCTCAGATTTTCCAGCACGAGAGTGAAAAATTAAAAAACCTGAGAGGAATGCGAGCATCCAAGGGGGAGGAGGGTGGGTCGCATGTGAATTTATGAAAGATACCAATACTGGATAACTGTAGTTACAGGTAAGTAACTTGTTTTCTTATCCAGTATTGGATCTTTCATAAATTCACATGCTTGAATCTGAATTGACAGCAGTATGGTTGATAAACATTGTATCCAGTGTGGGTGGAGGGTGCGAGCATGAAGACCCTCTATCTCAATTATAGTTAATAATAATCATAATAATAATAATAACATTTATAGAAAACTCATACATTTCTGAGCGTGAGTTACGAAGGAATACAGATACTCTAAGTACGTGCATACACATATATATATATATATATATATATATATATAAATATAGATAAAATTAATCTATCTGCATACACATTAATAAGTACATACATACGTACACTTTAGATATTTCACCAGGAAACACAATAGAAACATGGTTATCTGCATCTTAAACCATAGGACTATAACTAAGGAAAGGTCTCACCTTAATGAAAGAGATGGCGTAGCACAGCTTGTCCTACTAGAGAGTCTGTTCTTTGTGAAGACTCCAAACAATAGTGCTGCGTAAAGGAGTGTGTGGATTTCCATGTCGCAGCCTGGCAAATTTTTTCAAGGGCAATACCTTGAAACAAAGCAGCCGATGTGGAGACTGCTCTTGTAGAGTGGGCTCTCGGGCCCCTAGTCAAGGGTTTTCCTGCCTTGGTGTGACAAAATTGGATTGTGGAAGAAATCCATCGGGCTATAGTGGCCTTGGTTACTCCTGTTCCCTGACGTCCCAGAGAACAAGATACTAGGAGTTGGTCTGATTTCCTGATGTTCTTGGTACTTTGCAGGTAAAATTTTAGGCATTGTTTAATGTCCAAAGAATGGAGAGTTCTCTCTGCTATCGTAGTAGGGTTTGGAAAAAAGGTTCGTAGAATAACTGGTTCATTGAGGTGGAATGAAGATGGAACTTTGGGAATATATCTGGGATGGGTTCGGAGCATAACGAAATCCTCAGAAAAAACTAAAAAGGGTTCTTTAGTAGTGAACGCTTGTATATCACGGACTCTTCTGGTAGAGGTGAGAGCGAGCAAGGTTGACACTTTCCAGGTGATGTACTTGAGTTCAGCTCTATGGATGGGTTCAAAAGGGGCTTTCATGAGCTGGGAGAGAACAATATTAAGGTGCCACTCTGGCGGAGGTAAGCGAACTGGAGGAAAGGTGCGGAACAGCCCTTTCATAAACTGTTTGATGACTCTGGTTGAACCAATAGACGGCATGTTAGCCGATCGTCTGTAAGAGGCTATAGCTGCTAGGTGAATCTTGACTGATGCATAGGAAAGACCAGCCTTGGAAAGGGAGAGCAGGTAAGGAAGAATTTGCTCAGGATTGATTTGAAATGGGTGAAAATTGTTCTGAGAACACCAAACACAGAACCTCTTCCATTTTAATTTGTATGTCTTATTCGTGCTCTCCGCTCGCGCTTTAGATAATATGAGCCTACATTCTTGGTCGATGTTCATATCTTGGAACTCTCTGAACTCAGGAGCCAAGCATGCAAGTGCAGTGAAGTTGGGTCAGGATGTAAGATGAGACCCTGATTCTTCGATAGAAGATTGTGGTTGCAAGGGAGACGGACTGGATTGGCTATTGACCGGAGGAGGATCTCCGTGTACCAGTACTGCCTCGGCCACTTGGGGGCTATGAGAATGATCTTGCAGCCTTCGGTCTTCATTTTCCTGAGGAGTCTGGGAATCAGTGGAATGGGGGGAAAAGCGTATGCAAAGATCCCGGACCATCTTATCAAAAGAGCATTTCCCCACGACCCCGGGAGTGGCTATCGACTGGCGTAAAACTGGCATTTGGCGTTCAGGTTGGTGGCGAACAGGTCTAGGATCGGCCGACCCCATCGTTGAAAAATGCTCTCGAGTATGGTCTGGTTGAGTACCCACTCGTGACAGTTGACATCTGTCCTGCTGAGAGAGTCCGCTAGAGCATTGTTGACCCCCGCCAGGTGCTCTGCCCTGAGGCGGACGTTGTTCCGTGTGAGCCAGTTCCAGAGAGACTGAGCTTCCCTTGAGTGGGAGAGGGATCTTGTTCCTCCCTGCTTGTTGATGTAGAACATGCTTGTTGTATTGTTTGTTCTGACTAACACGGATGATCCTGCGATGCGTGGCAGAAAAGCTTTGAGCGTAAGATGAATCGCCTTCAGTTCTAACAGATTTATGTGCATCTCTTTTTGGAGCTTGGACCATCTGCCTTGAATGCGCATGTCCTGTAAGTGGCCTCCCCATCCTTCTAGGGAGACGTCCGTGGTGATAACGAAATCTGCTATTGGTGCCAGAAAGGTTAGACCGTGGGAGAGGTGGTTGATGTGGGACCACCATTCTAACGTCTGCCGAATCCTTGTGTGATGATTATTAAATCGTCGAAGGATCCTTGTGACTGGGTCCATTGGAGTTGTAGTTCTTCTTGTAGAGGTCTCATCTTGAGTCTTGCCAGCGGTACTAGGACTATGGCTGAGGAAATCATGCCCAGAAGCGATTTGAATAGTCGTACTGAAACGAACTTTCTTGCGGAGATTGTGACAGCCAATTGGGTCAGCTTCTGCTACCTTGCTAGGGTAAGATATGCCTTGTTTTGGATAGTGTCCAATTCTGCTCCCAGGAAAACTCTCCTGCGTGCGGGAAACACGACTGACTTTTGTAAGTTCACTGTTAGACCCAAACTGTTGAATAGTCTTAGGCAGGCATCTGTGGCTTTTGAGGCTAGTAGAGATGACAGAGCTTTTATGAGCCAGTCGTCCAGGTAAGGGAACACTTGGAAACCCTTGCTTCTGAGGGAGGCTGCGACTGGGGCAAGGCATTTCGTGAAGATTCTCGGAGCTGATCTGAGGCCAAATGGCAGGACTCTGAATTGATAATGGGCACCGGCTACTGTAAAACGGAGATATTTGCAATGTTTTTGGTGTATTGGAACGTGGAAGTAGGCGTCCTGGAGATCTAAGGTTGTCATAAAATCTCCAGGATTCAAGAGGTGTAAGATTTCTGACAATGTGATTATCCTGAAGGATTGTTTCCGAAGGAACTTGTTGAGCTTCCTGAGGTCTAATATAGGACGCCACTCTCCCGACTTCTTCCTTATGAGGAAAAAACGGGAGTAGAATCCGAGACCTCGTTGCTGCAGAGGAACTGCCTCTATAGCCCCTTTTGCCAGAAGGCTGAGGACTTCCGCTTGAAGCAGACGAAGGTGGAGAGAGCTGCCTGATGGTGGTGGGTGAAGCGGTGGCTTTTCTGTGAACTCCAGGGTATGACCTCTTGTCACTATATCTAGAACCCACTTGTCCGATGTTATCTTCTTCCATTCTTGGGTGAAGTTGGAAATGTTTGCTCCTATTTGTTGATGTTGCGGGCATTGAGGGAGCATAGCCGGTGCCTGTGGAAGATCATTGCTTTCTGGGTTGATCTCTGGATTGTGACCCCTGTCTTCGTTTCCCTCCCTGTCTGGTATAGGAGGCAGTCGATGATTGCCTGTACTGCTGATGGTATGAAGGCCTGTACTGCGATTGCTGGTACTGTCTATGAAAGGAACCTCGAAATGAGGTGAAACCTCTCCCTCTAGCCCTTCGAAAGGGCTGCTTCCTGTACTGCAGGGTACCCAGGGACTTGGCCGTGTCTGTGTCTGTCTTGTCGTCGTAAGACAGCGGCGCCCGCTAGTTGGCGGAAACCAGTAGAGGCTATGTCCAGAGCGCAGTCAATAATCTCTTCCGACGCACGCTCACCTTCCTGTAGGATCTTTCGTGCCTCTTCTTGCTTATTTTCTGGGATGAGGTCCAGGAAAGGTTGCATGTCGGACCACATCGGACGATCATATCGCCCTAAAATTGCTAATGAATTTGCTGCCCTGACTGTGATTGCAGACATTGAGGAGAATCTTTTGCCTATATTATCTAGTCTGCGACCTTCCTTGTCTGGAGGAGTGGAGATAGGTGTTGATGGATTTTTGGAGCGCCTTTGAGCAGCCTGTGAGATGACCAAATCAGGCTTTGGATGGCCAGTAAGGCATGCCGGAGAATCTTGGGTCGCCTTATATTTTTTATCCAGTTTTTGTGGAACTGGAGGAACAGTAGCCGGATTCCGCATAATCTTTGTGCCCTCGCTCCAAATGTAATCAATAATCGGAATGGACCGTACCGACTTCTGTGATTGTTCTTTGAAATCATGCAGGAAACATTCCGATTGGGAGACAGAGGTTGGTAGGTGGAAACGTACTGCGGCTCTGTCCATAAGATTATGGAAACCACCTATGTCCTCGGGCGGAGAATCAGAGGGGCGAGGAAGTGGTGGAGAAGGAGTGGGGGCCAAGTAATCATCCCATTCCTCTGTAGGATGTTGTGGAGTAGAAATTTCTCCTTCTTCCCCTGAAGTGGAACCTTCATCTCTGGGGGGTGCAGCTAACACCGAGTGTGATATTGATCTTGGAGTAGCTGGAGGAGGAGGAGCATTACCTGGCGTCACCGTAGAGACCGGCGCCAGTGGTTGACCTTCAGCTGGAAACCTTCTCCTATAATCCTGAAGCATGGATTGTAAATCCTGGATTAAGGAGGAAGGCATTTCTACGGTGTCTCTGTTGAGGCTCCCGTGTTTCATAGTATTGGTCCTGATGAGAGTAGTATGGTTGATACTGTTCATACTCATTCTCTTCATCGTCATCTTGATATTTGACATGGAGTTGCGAAGGGCTATGTGCATCTCCAAAAGGACCTTCGTCCGATTCCTCCCAGTCAAGAAGATGACTGGGTAGTAAAGCTGACACCTTGTTTGGAGATGTGTCGGTAGGATAAACGTCCTGTGCAGGTAGACTTCTGATGCTGACCATGGCTGGGAGAGCTGGAGACCTGGAAGAGGTAGGAATGGCCTCAACGTGTCTGCTAGGCATCACTACTGTCGATGGCGTGAAAGTTGATGCAGCCGTGGATGGTGGAGTCGCCGACGATGGTCTCGCCGATGGTAGTGTCGTCGACGGTAGTTTCTTTGACCCAGTCGATGGCAATAGCGCCGATGAGAATGACGTGGGTGAGGTTATAGTCGACGGGGCAGTCGTCGACGGTGCCGATGGAGTCTGGAGAGAAGGGATAGGACCCCTTACCGTCGATGTTAAGGTCGTCGACGCTGACGACGGTCTCGTTGACGATGAAGTGGAGACGGTAGATGTAGGTACCGTCGTCGTCGTCACGGTCGTCGACGGTGTCGTCGTCGTTGTTCTAATTTTCAGAGTCATCTTTCCAGAAGTAGAAGGCTCTGAAGAAGGAGATAGATGGTAAGACTCCTCCTTTTGAAGAGGAGAGGAAGGCTCAGAGGAGACTGAAGTCTGTAAGCCCTTCCCATGATGAGATTTCTGCCTCTTTCTGGATTTCTCTATGTGGCCTAGGTCCTCAGATCTGGACCTTTTATGTGGCCTCTCTGACCCACTCTCCTCACCTGAAGTACAGGATTTGGCCTGTAACCATGTCAGGAGTCTGCTCTCCCGGTCTCTGAGGGTCTTTGTGGAGAAAGGTGCGACATATTTTGCAGTCCTTAACCTGATGTTGTGGGTAGAGACAGTACAAACATTCTTTATGTGGGTCATCCACATGGAGCCTTTTCTTCCCACAGGTCTTGCAAGGGGCGGAAAAGGCCTTTTCTAGAAGAATCTGACATATTTGAAGCTTTCTTGAGAGAAAATCTCTGAAGTAGAAGAAAAAACTGAGCAGAGCTCAGGGAGACTCCCTTCACACGACGTGCGGTAGAAAATCTGAGGAAGGGAGCTTCTCTGGAGAATGTTCTAGAGGGTGCTGGTGCCTGATTGGACAGCAGGCAGGTTTGGGTCCTTTCACAAAAGGACATGGATAGGCTATATGAGCAAGCTCTGACTCCATTATAGCCTGTGGCAAATTTTTTTTTTTTATTATTTATTGCTATTTTATGTACCGTGGGACTTCGCCGACAGGGATGATTCAAGCATGTGAATTTATGAAAGATCCAATACTGGATAACAGCGACTTCATAAGCGTACCACAATCCCACACCTCTCCTCCTGTGGGGGGCAGACTGCAGCAATTCCACTCCCAATGGCAAAATATCACCACAGACCAATGGGTACTTTCAATTATCTGCAATGGTTATTGCCTAGAATTGATTTCTACACTTCCAAACATTCCTCCTCGTTATTACAGACTGTCCCCAGAATACAACGTTCTGTTACAAAAAGAAGTACAATCGCTACTACTAAAAGAGGCATTAGAATTCATTCATGTAGGAAGTTGGCTCTGTATGTACTATTTCAAAGTAAGAAATAGCATGCACAGAGTCCAAGGGTTCCCCTTAGAGGTTGATAGTGGCAAAATTAGATACTACTAATGCTCTATTTTGTGGTAGTGTGGTCGAGCAGTAGGCTTATCAGAGGGTAGTGTTAAGCATTTGTTGTACACACACAGGTAATAAATGAGGAACACACACTCAAAGACTTACTCCAGGCAAATAGGTTTTTATATAGAAAAATATATTTTCTTAGTTTATTTTAAGAACCACAGGTTTAAGATTTACAAGTAATACTTTAAATGAAAGGTATTTCACTTAGGTACTTTAGGAACTTTGAATAATCACAACAGCATGTACAGTTTTGGCAAAAATGGCAATAAGCTATTTTAAAAATGGACATTGCAAAAATCAACAGTTCCTGGGGGAGGTAAGTAGAGGTTAAGTTCACAGGTAAGTAAAACACTTACAGGGTTCAAAGTTGGGTCCAAGGTAGCCCACCATTAGGGGTTCAAGGCAACGCCAAAGTTATCACACCAGCAGCTCAGGGCCGGTCAGGAGCAGAGGTCAAAGAGGTGCTCAAAACACACAGGCTTCAATGGAGAACAGGGGTGCCCTGGTTCCAGTCTGCCAGCAGGTAAGTACCCGTGTCCTCGGGGGGGCAGACCAGGGGGGGGTTTGTAGGGCACTGGAAGGGGGGGGGGCACGAGACAAGCAAGCACAGAAGGTACACCCTCAGCGGCAGAGGGGCGGCCGGGTGCAGAGTGCAAACAGGCGTCGGGTTTTGTATAGAAAGCAATGGGGAGACCTGGGGGTCTCCTCAACGATGCAGGCCCGGGGGTCGCTTCTGCACTGGAGTTCGGTTCCTTCAGGTCCTGGGGGCTGCGGGTGCAGGCGTTGATTCCCTTGTTACAGGCAGTCGCTGTCAGGGGGAGCCTCTGGATTTCCTCTGCAGGCGTAACTGGGGGGGCTCAGGGGGTTCGTCTCTGGTTACTCACAGGCTCGCAGTCGCCGGGGAGTCCTCCCTGTAGTGTTGACTTTCCGCGGGTCGAGCCGGGGGTGTCGGGTGCAGAGTGGAAAGTCTCACGCTTCCGATGGGAAACGTGAAGTCTTTAAAGTTGTTTCTTAGTTGCAAGAAAGTTGCAGATTGCTGGACAGGGCCGCTGTTCACTGGAGTTTCTTGGTCCTTGGTTGCAGGGCAGTCCTCTGAGGCTTCAAAGGTCGCTGGTCCCTGTTGGATGCGTCGCTGTTGCAGTTTTCTTCTAAGTTGGGAGACAGGCCGGTAGGGCTGGGGCCAATGCAGTTGTCGTCTCCGTCTTCACTGCAGGGCTTCAGGTCAGCAGTCCTCCTTCTGGTTAAGGTTGCAGGAATCTAGTTTCCTAGGTTCTGGGGTACCCCTAAATACTGAATTTAGGGGGGTGTTTAGGTCTGGGAAGGCAGTAGCCAATGGCTACTGTCCTTGAGGGTGGCTACACCCTCTTTGTGCCTCCTCCCTGTGGGGAGGGGGGCACATCCTAATCCTATTGGGGGAATCCTCCACCCACAAGATGGAGGATTTCTAAAAGGTAAGAGTCACCTCAGCTCAGGACACCTTAGGGGCTGTCCTGGCTGGTGGGTGACTCCTCCTTGTTTTCCTAATGATCTCCTCCAGCCTTGCCGCCAAAAGTGGGGTCAGTGGCCGGAGAGGCGGGCATCTCCACTGGCTGGGATGCCCTGTGGCGCTGTAACAAAGGGGGTGAGCCTTTGAGGATCACCGACAGGTGTTACAGTTCCTGCAAGGGAAGGTGAAAAGCACCCCCACCCAGTACAGGCTATGTTCCTGGCCACAGAGTGACAAAAGGCACTCTTCCCATGTGGCCAGCAACAGGTCTGGTGTGTGGCAGGCTGGCAGAAACTAGTCAGCCTACACTGGAAGTCGGGTATGTTTTCAGGGGGCATCTCTAAGATGCACTCTGGGTGTATGTTACAATAAATTGCACACTGGCATCAGTGTGCAATTTATTGTGCTGAGAAATTTGATACCAAACTTCCCAGTTTTCAGTGTAGCCATTATGGTGCTGTGGAGTTCGTGTATGACAGACTCCCAGTCCATATACGCTTATGGCTACCCTGCACTTACAATGTCTAAGGTTTTGCTTAGGCACTGTAGGGGCACAGTGTTCATGCACCTATGCCCTCACCTGTGGTATAGTGCACCCTGCCTTAGGGCTGTAAGGCCTGCTAGAGGGGTGACTTACCTATGCCACAGGCAGTGTGAGGTTGGCTTGGCACTCTGAGGGGAGTGCCATGACGACTTAGTCATTTTCTGCCCACCAGCACACACAAGCTGTGAAGCAGTGTGCATGTGCTGAGTGAGGGGTCCCCAGGGTGGCATAAGACATGCTGCAGCCCTTAGAGACCTTCCCTGGCATCATGGCCCTTGGTACCATGGGTACCAGTTACAAGGGACTTACCCGAGTGCCAGGGTTGTGCCAATTGTGGAGACAATGGTACAGTTTAGGGAAAGAACACTGGTGTTGGGGCCTGGTTAGCAGGGTCCCAGCACACTTTCAAATCATAACTTAGCATCAGCAAAGGCAAGAAGTCAGGGGGTAACCATGCCAAGGAGGCATTTCCTTACACTAAGTGACCCCCAGCGACCAGGAGAGCAGAGGTAAGTACCTGGATTTCCAAGGACTAACAAGAGGACTTAGAAAATGGATTGTGCAAGAACCAAACCAGACTAGAGGAAACCAAAGGTGGATTCTGGAAGAAGAGGACCTGAAAAAGAAGGGGTCATAGTCGAGTCCACAATGCAATGTCCAGTGGGGGCAGGAGCCACTACCCTCCCTTCTGGGGATGAAGATCCAGGTCGACAGGGGAAGAAGAAGACCAGCTGTGGAGACCAGGAGCTAAAGAGGAGTCCTTGGAACGGTGCAGATGGTGTCCCACGTCGTTTGTCAGGTCACAGATGGTCAGTGGTTTAGGAGAACCACCAACAAGCTGTGGCAAATGCAAGAAGAAGCAAATGAAGAGTTGCAAGGGTGAAGAGGACCAGCAAGGTCCAGGGGACTTGACCCTTGGAGGGGAGTCGCAGTGAGGCCCAATCAGCACACCTGGAAAGGAGTCCCATGTCGCTGGCTCAGCAGAGAGGAGACTGTTCTTGGCAGGATGAAGTGCTGAGGGCCGGGGCTACTCGGAGCCTGAAGATCCCTTGGAGCAGGAAACAACACACCTTGGTTGCTGAAAAAGTCGTTGTGCACAGGAGAGGCATGGGCTCACCGTCTTCCAAGGTGGACAACGGGAAGAGAAGACCAAGGGGACCACTCCAGACCACCACCTCTGATACAGGATCCACACAGTTCGAGAGGAGGGTAGATGCATGCAGCCGGACGAAGTTGCTGTAGGTGCCTGCAGACGAGTGACTCCATCACTGCAAGGGAGATTCCTTCTTGCTTCTTGGTGCAGGCTGAAGTCTGGACAACCCAGAGGATGCACAGCCATGGAAATGTTGCATGTGCTGGAAGGAGCTGGAGAAACAACGTTGCAAGGCGAGGTTGTCTTGTTGCAGTCTTGTCAGTTCCTGAAGAGTCCAGTTATGGTTCCAGTGGCCAGAAGTAGAAGGAAATGATGCAGAGGAGTGGGGGGCATCTTGCACATCGATTCTGGGAACCCACCCGCAAGGGTGTCCCTAAATAGCCCTAAAAGGGGGTTTGGTCACCTTGAACGGTGACGACCTATCAGGAGGGGTCTCTGACATCATCTGCCTTACCTGGCCACACAGATGCTCCCAGAGTCCTCTGCACAGCTTGGTTTCAAAATGGCAGAATCAAGTGGCCACCAGGAGGAGCTTTGGGCACCACCCCCGGGGTGGTGATGGACAAGGGAGTGGTCACTCTCCTTTCTTTGTCCAGTTTCACGCCAGAGCAGGGACTGGTGGTCCCAGGACTGGTGCAAACCTTTTTTTGCAAGGAGGGCACCAAATGCCCCCTTCAAAGCAAACTGGTGGCATGGGAAGGCTACTCCTCCCAAGCCTTGTAACACCTATTTCCAATGGAGAGGGTGTTGCCTCCCTCTCCCACAAGAAATCCTTTGTTCTGCCTTCCCCTGCCTGAGCTGGTCAAGCAGCAGGAGGGCAGAAACCGGTCTGAGGGGTGGCAGAAGCGCGGGCTGCCCGGAAAACCCTTGAAGGCTTGTAGGAGCAATACTCGGTGGTCCTCTAAGGAGCCACCAGAGTGCTTGGAATCATACAAACCAATTCTGGCAACGGTTTTGGGGTATGATTCCAACATGTTTGATTTTAAACATGCCCATGTTCGGAGTTACCATTATGTAGCTGGGCACAGGTCCTGCACACAGGTATAGGACCCCTGTGTCCAGTACACAGGTAAAATAGCTTCACCACCACTGCTTAATTTGTAAATAAAGACGTGCGGGTGCCCAAAGACCTCCTCTTAAACATGCGGCTGCTGCAATTAAACGTGGGAACACTGAGGCAGGGGAATCCTGAAGCCATCTTGAGACTATTCAATCCATTAAAAAAAACACTCCCTGCCCTTCAGCTCACTCTAGCAGCTTTCTACTTTCTCCTTTTGTGACGCTTTTTCGTTTTTCCTTTCCTCCGCCTTTCCTATATGTCTTTTGCTCCCAGCAAATGCTTGAGGCAGAAAAATAAGCCCGGCCCTCAAAAATAAGTGCCGGTGCTCAGCACAAATTAAGCACTGTTCCCTGCACTTACCAACTCCAGTGCAATGGAACTGGAGTTCTTAGGGGCACCTCTGCTCATACAGGGATGCCCTCGCACCCTGACCTAGGAGGGCCTACCATAGGGGTCACTTATAGTGATCGGGTGTAGTGACCTGTAGTGAAAACGGGTGCAACCGGAGCACCTCTATTATCCATAGGTGCCTATGCTATTTGGGCCCTACTTTGAAATCTGCACCTGACCAGCCCTGTGTTGCTGGTGATGGGTGTTTGGGGTTAACTTGAACCCCCAACGGTGGGTTGACTATTCCCCGGAGACTGAACTTGTAAGTGCTTTACTTACCTGAAAAACTAACCAATACTTACCTCCCCCAGGAGCTGTTGATTTTTGTACTGTGTCCACTTTTAAAATAGTATATTGCCATTTTTGCCAAAACTGTGTACCTTACTGTTTTAATTCAGAGTTCCATATTTACCTATACCAAGTACCTTACTATTTATGTACTTGAATTCTGGAGATAAGTCTTTGAGTGTGTGTTCTCATGTATTGCCTGTGTGTGTACAACAAATGCTTAACACTACTCTCTGATAAGCCTACTGCTCGACCACACTACCACAAAATAGAGCATTAGTATTATCTAATTTTGCCACTATCAACCTCTAAGGGGAACCCTTGGACTCTGTGCACACTATCTCTCACTTTGAGATAGTATATACAGAGCCAACTTCCTACACACACACCCACCTCTATCTTGTGCTAGATCCATCGAAAATAGATCCCACTAGTCTCCATTACTATTGTTTGCTTGTACACTATGTATGCATTGCACTCTCTGTGCGCACTCTTAACACACAAAAGATATGAGCCCAAGAGTTTGGACATGCATATAAAAAAATAACTTTACACGTGGGACCAGTAGCTTCACCCTCAGCAACACAAACAAAACGCTCTTGTCACACTGTTGGTTTCTCTTAATCATGGTATGCTGCCATCACCTGTCTATGCAATATACCTAAAACAGTAGTCCACTCTCAGCAATGAGGACACGCTTGGTCGCAGGACAGACCTAGACCTCTGCCCATGTTTTTAGATTAATGTGACACCACAACAATTTAAGTCCTTACACCAGATGAACACACACTGCAACACCGAGGACAGTGGAGCATGTATCTTTACTCTGCAGTGGACATTCTTGTCCCAACAGAAAGTCACGGACTCAAAATGACATTGTGCCCAAGCATGCAATTCCCCTTATACTGTAGCCATCTTTGGATAATTTTTTCCGCTCATTGTTTTTGAAGCTGAAAGCTAAGGTCCAAATTGGTGGTCAAATATAAGAGGTCAGACATTGTGCTGGTTACTGGCAACATGCAAGAATGTCAAAACAGAGGGCAGTGAAAAAAGATGGTCATGCCATGAAAAAGTACAAACGTTTTCTTCCATTTTGACAGTAATGTCAAAACAAACATGTTTGGTGGAAGCTGTAAAGGGCCTATAATTTCTGTCTCCTCAAAGCCATAAGTCTTTACAGGGTTATGTAAAGCAAACACTTAGGGCCATATGTACGAACACTTTTTCCCATAGACACAGAATGGGTAAAAACCTTTGCTACATCTGGCCCTTATTATTTTCGAAACTGCCACCCTAAATTTACTAAGAGTAAAGCAGTAGAATGTGTGTTTGTGAGCTCTGTTTATCTGAGGGCCATAAACTAGAGGGCTGAGAGGCAAAAAGTAAGAGAAAAACACAGCTGGCTGCACTTGAAGAAGAGATTCAAGAGGCAAATGAGACTCAGCGGAACAACTTTGAATCAAACGTTAAGGATTCAACTCTTATAGAATTGCTGGTACCTGAAAAGCGGTCTAAACAAATAGTTAAGATGTAAAAAAAACTTAAGTCCTCAATGTCCTGCGTCTGGGCCTAGTTTCTCAAGCTCTGAAGCTAGACACATTTATGGTGTAGCAGTGCTCGAAAGATAAAAGGTGCCAAAAGAAAAAAAAGCAAACCGGTGGCATGGGGAGACTACCTCTCCCCATCTAAGTAATACTTATTTCAGAGGGGAAGAGGTTCCATCCACTCTCCCTTAGGAAATCCTTTGTTCTGCCTTCCCCTGCTTGAACTGGTCAAGCAGCAGGAGGGCAGAATCTTGTCTGAGGGGCTGCAGTAGCATGAGCTGCTTGCAGACCCTAAAAGACTGGTAGGAGCAGTACTGGGGTACCTAGGTTCAGAGTTCTTTACCAGTTATGTAGCTGGAACACAGGTAGTGACCAGTAGCCAGTACCTAGCTAAAATGGCTTCCCCTCACTTCCAGGGAATTGGAACTGGAGTTCGTAGGGGCACCTATGCTTATGCAGGGGTGGCCACACATATAGAAACATGCACCCTGTCCTTTGGGCTGGAAGGGCCTACCATAGGGGTAACTTACAGTGACCTGGTGCAGTGACCAGCAGTGAAAGGGAGCATGCACCTTTTCACACAGGCTGCAATGGCAGGCCTGCAGACACATTTTGCATGGGTCCTAAGGGAGAGAGCACAATCACTGGGGTCCTGCTTAGCAGGATCCCAGTGAAAACAGTCTAAGCACACTCATAGCAGGCAAAAAGTGGGGGTAACCATGCCAAAAAGAGTGACTTTCCTACACATGGGTCATGACAGCAGATGGACAATCCAAGACTTCCACTGACTTCAGAGAGAGTCCCTTCTCTTCTCTGCATCCTGGTACCTGGAGTAGGTACTCCTGCCCTCTGGGTATCCCGGAGTAGGTACTCTTGCCCTCTGGGCATCCCGGAGTGGGGGCACTCTCCAACCTTTCTCTTGTCTGCTGGTTTCCTCAGGGTCCACTGGGAAGGGTCCTGAATCCCACAAACTCTAACCACCTCTCCCTGTGTTAGCCAATTGGATGACTGGGTGGGTAACTACCTTGCACCTGGTTGCTGGGTACATTTACCATACTTACCTCTGGTGTTTCTATCTGCCCCAAGCCCCTAGCTAACTACCACACTTACCTTGGTTGGGTTCCCTAATTCACATTCCACTTTCTTAGTATATGGTTTGGCCCTTGTACATTTTATGCTATTTATGTTGGTTATTTTCTGTGTATATTGTGCGTAGATATCTCCAAAGAGAGATACACCAATGCTAGTCTAGTAGTAGTGCTGTAATAAAATTTCCTTCATTTTTGCAACATTTGTGTGGTTTTTTCTTGTGACTACCGTGGTACTGCAAGTGCTTTACATTCCTCCTGGATAAGTTTCAGCTGCTTGCCTCAGCTACACTAGAGATTTTGCTATTTGCAAACCTAATCACTATCACTAAGAGTTGCCTGAACTCAGTATAGGGTGCCACACCATAGGTGTACACCATAAACAGAGCAAGCCTCCTACATTGAGGTCCTTTATACTCTAAGTAGGGTGGACAGAACATCTGCCACTTGCAGATGTTCTACACCCATTAAAATCTAAATAAGGCTTCAAGTTCGGAAACAGAAATTACATGTGCTAATATAAAAAAAAAAAGAATTATTCACATGAGAAACAACAAGGTAGGAAAACAAACATTACCTTTAAAAATCCAAGGCACACATGACCAATGTACATGCACTATAATACCTTAGGCATAAACATGGTTTTGAGAGTAATCTAGACACTGATGTTAAGAAAGTGGATTCGCACCCAATTAACTCTTAGCAGGCATCCTGGTAATGGCCCAAAAGTAGAGCTGCATGGAAGAGTTCCAAATACTCCTGCCGTCTAGTGCTGGACCCGGATATGCACCAATTGTTTTACTTCAAATAAGTCTTTAGAGTCACGAGGTCTAGTCACTCCTCTTGGTGATAATGCATATGGGCATCGACTCCATTGTTAAGATTGTTTACACGCAAGAGATTGAGAATGGAGTGTATATAAGTAATGAGATGTCCATGTAAAAATAATGTAGGAAAACTTCAACAGCCATAGGTGTACGGGGAGGAGGGTGGGTGCATATGAATCTACAGCACTATATGCCACAAAGAGACGCTTACAGGGTACTTTACATTCCGTTCGAGGCATGTGTTGATGTATATACACACATGCTTTGCAAAGACTGCAAAGTAGTCCCCCTCTGAAGCAGTGGCTAACCAGTGGATGGTACAGTTGTTTGGAACAGTTTAGGTAGCACTGCCTGACCTACATTGGCTTGTTAGTGTGCTAAAACATCCACAAAATAATGTTTGGTGAACATGTGTAATGTAGACCAAGGAGCTGCCTTATATATGTCAGTTATTGGAATGTTTCCTTAAAAAAAAGCCTTGGATGCTCTCTTTTTCCTAACAGTGTACTTTAGGAGGTGCAGGTAAAGTTCTTTTGGCTTTAGCAAAGCATGTTTGAATGCAGTTTACTGGTTATATCCGATTTAGATATAGGGTTCCCTTAAGTGGGAGGTAAAAAAGCAACAAAAAATCAGCTTAGTCTTCCTGAAAGTTTTAGTTCTATCAATGTAGAACATGAGGGCCCTTTTAACATCTAATGTATGGAAAGCCCACTCCGCAATATGGAAAGCCCACTCCGCAACTGAATCTGGTTGTGCGGGAAAAAACTGTTTACTCAATTGATTGCGTGAGGTGAAAATGGGAGACAACTTTAGGGATAAATTTAGTGCTTGTGCGTAGGACTATCGTTTGTGTAGCTGGAAGAAAGGTTCCTCTAAGGTTAAAGCCTGGAGCTCACTAACACATGTAATGTAGGTGATAGCGACAAAAAATGCCACTTTCCAGGAAAAGAACTTAAAGGGGTATGTATCTAGTGGTTGAAATGGAGGATCTATAAGGTATTTAAGACAATGTTAAGAATCCATGAGGGTGCAGGTGGAACCCGTGGTGGAATAATTATTTTGAGCCCTTCCATAAAGGCTTTAATGATTGGTATTTTGAATAAGGAGACATGTTGCCTTTTTGTAGATAGGCAGCCATTGCGGCAAGATATAATCTTATACATGTGAAAGCTAAACCAGCTTTTTGTAGATGAAGTAAGTAGACAGTGGGTATGTATGAGATCTTGGTGGACGAGTTACTTCACCACAACGGTGACAGATAACCCATCCGCTGAAATATAAATCCTTTTATATCCTAAGGGATTTATATTTTCGGTGGACATGATATTCATCACCGTTGTAATGGAGTAACTCATCCATCAAGATCTCAATGAGGCCCAATGTCTTGAGTGTTGGTTTTGAAAGGTTCAATGTGCTTGGAATGACAGGCTTCTTTAATAATCGTCGTACATTCATTTGGCAAATTAAGGTAAACAAATTCTATTAACTCGATTTAAATTGCCAAGCTAAGAGCTTTGGGATCTGAGTGCCTGATTTCGCCATGGTTCTGAGTGAGACGGTACAGCCTGCTGGGGAGCTTCTTGTGTTGAACTACAGAGAGATCTAGTAGCATTGTGAACCAAGGTTGTTGAGCCCAGGTGGGAGCTACCAGATCACAGTGAGATGTTTGCCTGAGATTCTGAACCAGAAATGGATTGAGAGGGAGAGGAAATAAAGAGTAGGTACATATAACTGACCAACTCATCCATAAGTGCATTGCCATTGGATAGTGGGTGTGGGAAACTGGAGGCGAAGTTTGGGCATTTGCTATTTCTGCAGTTGTGAAAAGGTTATTTGAGGGTGTACCCACCTGTGGAAAATGGGAGGAGGACTTGAGTGTTAAGTTGTCATTATTTGGACTTGCAGTTGTATCCTGCCGAGGAGGTTTGCAAAGTCGTTGTCCATACCTGGAAGATATTGTGCCAACAGGTGAATCTTGTGATGTACTGAGCATTTCCAAATGATCAGTGACAGACGTGATAATTATGGAAACCATGTCCACACCCTTCCCCCTGCACCTCCCCACAACCCCCTCCGGCTTTTGCACAAAGTAGATGGCTGTCATGTCTGTCCAGACTACAACAACCTTTTGAATGAGATGAGGATGGAGTGCTTTCAAGGCTAGGTGAACAGCTTTGAGCTTTAGGTAGTTGATATGGTGACCATGGAGTTTGTAGTCCCATATACCCTGTAATGTGACATCCTTCAGAAGGGCTCCCCTCATCCTGTGAGTGAAGCATATGTTGTGAGAGAGACATGAGGAACAGGGTCGAGAACAGGCCACCCTTTCAACAGATCCACCATTGCAAAGAATGATGAGTCTGGTGGTTTATCAACACTAGATTCTGTAACTGACCCTGTGACTTGGACAATGTCAGGCTTAACATTCCAGTAACTGGTGCATGTGCAATAGGCATGGGAAACTATGGCAATGCAGCAGGCCCCTACCCTTGACTGTCCTCTTGATTTGTCTGAAACTGAGGTAACAGTTTAAAACAATTCTGTACTCTTGCATTATTTGGTGCGTAGATGAGCTGCTACCACCGCTAAGCACTTGGTGAATACTAGAGGTGCAGTAGTCAGCCAGAGAGGAAGGACTTTGAATTGATAGTGTTTGCTGTCCACCACAAATCTGAGATATTTGAGATGGGCTGGATGGATTGTATATGAAAGTAGGCGTCTTTAGGTCTTGTGTGGCCATAAACTTGCCATGTTGCAGAAGTGGAATTATATCTTGCAAGCTGACCATGTGAAAGTGTCCCGATGTACTTGTTTAGTGGTCTGAGATCTAGGATTAGTCATAGAGACTTATCTTTTTGGGGATTAGGAAGTATAGAGAGTATACCACTGAGCCCTGGTGTTGAAGAGGGACAAGTTCTGTTGCTCCTTTGAGAATAGGTGCTTGAACCTTTTCGTTTTATCAACGTTTGATGTTCCAGTAACAACCTGTGAATGTGAGGTGGAATGTAGGGAGGAGTGGTAGGAGCTCCAGACAATAGCCATGTTGGATAATGGTTAACACCCACTGGTGTCTGATGTAATTTTTTGCATGTTGGGGAAAAGTCCTGTAGTCGACTCCGGGCAAGTGTTATGTGATCAGGGGCAAGAAAGATTAGTCAATGCACAGTAAAGGGTGTTGCTCCACGTAGGGAGGCACCCTTACCTCTTCCTTCACTGTTCACTTCATAGCTGCCTCTATGGGAGCCACAGTAGTAACCCCTGGGGGATGTGCTTTGGCGTCTGATATCAAATGGAAGTGCCTGAGGAGGTGGTGTTCGAGCTCCAACAATAACCGGGACAACGAAAGGTGCCAGGATGAGGTATCTGAAGGGTCCCCATTGCTTTTGCAGTTCTGTGTCTTTTTTTTAATCTTATCAAGTGAGGTATCTGAGGCACAAAGAGATGCTCTTTATCAAAAGGCATATTCAGTAAATTCTGCTGGACCTCTGGTTTAAAACCACATATTCTAAGCTAAGCATGGCACCATAGCAATATGCTGCTGTTAATCTCATTAGCCACAGTGTCAGCAGCATCTAGTGCACATTGAATGGATGTGTTAGATATTAGTTTCACCTCAGCTACCAGTTCTTGGCCTCTTCCTGTGTGCATCTGGGAGATTTTGGAGGAAACCCTCCATCTCATCCTGGTGAGAGCAGTCATAGCACAAGGAGGCCCTGCAAGTTGGCAATGCACCAAAGACTGCCAACTTAACTTGAGCTGCAACTTTTTTCCCTGCAGCATCAATCCTTTTGTTCTCCTTGTCAAGAGGCGGGGATCCCCCCCCTTGCCTACGAGTTGGCAAGTTTGCAGGCAGTGGTTGTTACAAAGCAATCCAGTGGCAACTGGCCCCCAATGTATATTGGGCCCGCTGGTGAGGGCTTGTACTTCTCCACAACCCTAGGTGTTAAAACCCTAGCTTTGATGGGATCTTTAAATAGATCATCAGTGTGTCTCAGCATACCTTTTGACATTGGGAGATACTGTGTAGCCGTACGGGTGCTGTAAAGTTTATCAAAGAGGAAGTCTTCCTCTATAGGCTCTTTATGTAGTTTCACATTGTGCAATTCGGCAGCCAAGGCTATGACCTCCTGGTAAGTGGTGGCATCAGGAGAAGAAGGGCAGGCAGGGTAGAGGTTTGGATTTGTATCTGTAAGGGGATCAACATCTTACATATCCCAGGGGTCAACTGTTGGCAGTGTCCCAAACGGGTCCTACCAATGTCTGACTGTGTAGACCCCTGTTGGTCGAATGGGTCTT
Source organism: Pleurodeles waltl (assembly GCF_031143425.1). NCBI lineage: Eukaryota > Metazoa > Chordata > Amphibia > Caudata > Salamandridae > Pleurodeles > Pleurodeles waltl. The sequence goes on from NC_090450.1 coordinate 423,765,418, forward strand.
GTCCATCACGTGGTGATGCTGGTGGTGAGGCAGGCGGAAGAGGCAAAGGGCCGATAGCCTTGTCCACTCTTTCTCTGCTTGGGAGGAACAGGCTTGTTCAAAGCCTCTTGAAAGGTCTGTTTTTTTAGGTGGTGGTGGAGGCGGCGGAGTGGAAGCCTTGCCCGGAGGAGGCGTCGGAGTTGAAGCCTTGTCCAGTATGCGTGCAGTGTGTGACTGGATATGAATTTGTTTTTGCTGCACGTCCAGCTGTTCCTGAAGTCTATGCAGGATCGGCTCCACTGATGTTTCGAAACTGAACTTGTTGGTTTTGAAGTTCTTGGCTCCAAAGATTTTGGGTTCAAAGTCTGTTTTGGCATTGAAGCTGGGGGTATGTGCCAGGTCATAAGTACTCAATGTCGAAGACTTTGGCTTTGATGTGGGTTTCACTGCCAGAGGGCTGGACATCTGAACCAATTGCATGTTGGTAACCATGCCAAAAGGCAGTGATGGAACAACAGCCTCTGAGTGTGGATCCAGAGCAGCCAAGAGTCTCTTGGTGGGATCTGGGTGATGTATGGGGGCAGGGGAGAAAATACTCACAGCTTGCTGAGCACGAGTCATGTCCTCAATTTCCAGGTCAAATTCTAGGTTGGAGCCAGAACTGACTGACAGAAAATGCCTCTTCTTCAGCATCCGACGGTTAAGGGTAGCTTTCTTCTTTCTCAGTGTGCTCTTTACTGAAGATGTCTAAAGTGTTGTTGATGGTAATATGTGACATTTCCAGGTGACGCACACGACGATTTCTAAGAGTCTTTTTCGGGTGGAATCATTTACAAGCAGCGCAATCCGCTTCTCTAGGGAGACAAACAAGTTGCAGACGAGGTGTTGGTCGGTGCGGGGATATTTCGCGTGGCAAAGCAGACATTAACAGAAAAGCATCAGCTTCCTCACCAGTCGGGCTTTCTCCAACGGATGTGATGAAAGGCAAGGCCCTAGTAGGGCCAAGGTTGAAAGGAACCAAAACGCACGAGATGAGGGTTGATACACAGATGGAGAATGCGATAAAAAAACAATACCGATGAAAGGATTGGACATGCAAGCTGTGACAGAGTCAACAACAGAGTGACGGCACACACGTTCTTACCCGATGGTGGAAACAAAACAATCTAACAATGGAGTCAATGCCCATGTACATTATTACCAACAACAGGAGTCACTAGACCTTGTTACTCTAAAGACTTTGCCAAAGAAATACAGCTTGTACACATTCAGACCAAACACAAGACTGCAGAAGTATGCAAAGCATGTGCATCTACAGCCACACATTCCTAGAACACATTTTCTCTTGCTTTCCCAAAGGTTGTCTTATTTCTCCATATTAGAAATACAGGAAGCTGAATAGCACATGATTTGCCTATACATGGCTTTCTGCCTCACACAAACTCTTTACCTGCTCTAAATGTTTTAGCCCATCGTCGTCATCTGTTTCATTGGAAACATTCCCCATCCCAGGAGCGCCGGTCATGGGCATGCTGGACGCCTGAGGAGCAGCAGTTCGACTGGGTGCACAAGTTGAAAGAGGTGTTTTAGCAGCAGCTGCATCCGGGGGGCTGTGTGTAACAGTCTGGACAGCAGTAAGAACCACCTCTGCAATTAAAAGGAAATTACTTACATACAAGTAGTACCAAAGCAGTGAACTCATGCGAACCATACAGAACTAAATAATGAGAATGATGAAACACAATAATCATAGCAACCCTGTAAACGTGAAATCAAGTCAACTGCACTTGGCATTGATAACTGCCCGATTACCGGCCTCTGTCACAGTAACAAAGCCCTAGGTGTTCTTGACGCTTTAATACTGGTGGAATTGCAAAGCAAATGTATGCCCCAAGTGAAATACAGTTCCTTGAGAAAATCTGTTCTTATGCTCTCACCAACTGGCAACGAGACAAACCAGAACAAAAATGGATGGTGAATCAAGGCTACGGGAAAATAAATTCATAAACAGAAAGGAAAACATTACTTACCCTCGAAGTATCTGTTCATACCATGTAGGGCCATATGTACAAAGCATTTTTACCATCGCAAACAGCCCAATTCCCAAAATTGGGCTATTTGTGAAGGCAAAAATGCTTTTGCAAACGTACAAACACCCAAACTGTGATTCTCCAGAATCGCAGTTTGTTGTAGAAAGTGCTGTTTGGAAGGGGCATTTTTAGGATGTCCCTTCCAAATAACGATTTCCAGTGTCCAAAATACAGTCACAAAACCTTGATACTTTACCTTGATACTTTACCACCAACTAAAAATGGTGGTAATGCATTCGCAAATTGGAAGCGGTTCCCACGGGACCCCTTCCCTCTTGTGAATGCTGGAAAAAACATTTTTTTTTTTTTTTTTAGAGCAAGGAGTGATCCCTCACACCAGTGCCTGCTCAAAAAAAAAAAAAAACTATGAAAACAAAACAGAATTTTTTTCCTATTTTCCTTTGAGGAAAACGATTTGCATTTAAACAAAAATAATATTTATTTAAAGGCAATCACAGAGAAAGTAGTCTATTGACCTCAGCAGGCCACCATCCCTGTGATGCCAGCCATTCCTAATGGGTCGCAAACTGCGACCTACCTCATCAATAATCATGAGGTAAGTCAATCTGTGACCTATTAGAAATAGTAAGTATGAAAAAATAAGTTTCATACATAAGGAGTAGCGATTTCCAAATAGCGATTGGAAATCAACCCTTGTACATCTGGCCTGATGTGCTGTAGATTCGCATTCTGTGCGAACTCCTGCCATCTAGTATTGGGTGAGGATATGTGTAAGTTGTTTTTCTCCTTTTGAGTCACAGGGCTTACAACTAGACCCCTAGTTGGCAATGCACATAGGCCCCAACTCCATGTGAGATTGTTTATCACAGAGCAGGTGAGATTAGTATAGAGTGGAGCATGAAATCAGTATGGTGCACATGTGTACCGTGAAAGGAACATAGCTAATAAAGTGATCTGCAAATAGAGCCACATGCTTTGGGGAAGGATGGTGGTGGGTGAATGTGCATCTAAAGCACTACAGGCTGTTAACAGGTGCTTACAGGGTAACATACTTTGTTTCTTCATAGTGCTTTTAGATGCCTAGTTTACTCGTTCATAGTTAGTAGCGTCACAGATTCCTGAAATAATAGGCCCGGTCAGTGTCAGATGTAAATCAGGAAATTCTACTTTAGAACCTTAGTTTTTTTTTTTTAATAATAGGCTTGACAAACGTATTCCTACAACCTTGCTCACATACCACAAGCACTCATGCACGGCACTTGTGTGTCTACTTAGTCTGTCAGTTTCTGTGTTGAGTTACCCAGGTGTACTGCAACTAGCATTAGTCTCCTTTCTGAAGACCATTTCCATATATCCTGTGTTAGTAAAGATAGCACGTGAGATCTTGTTCCCCTCTGTTTTTGAGACAGAACACTGTGGCTGTGAGGTCTGTTTAGATTAGGACTGACTTTCTCGTGCGCTTGTTTATGGAAGGTTCTCATTGCAAGGAAGACCCTGCTAATTTCTAACACATTTATGTGCTGTACTGCTTTTTTGGGTTCCATAATCCCCTGATTATCAGTTTTTCTGTGTGGGCTCCCCCATGCGTGTGGGATATGTCTGTCGTAATGGCTGCTGAGGCTGTTGTTAGTTTGAATAGTCGGTTTCTGAGGGTTAGAGACCAATGGAATCCTTTTGCTTGGATTTTTGGTGCTCTTTCAACTTCTGCCTGTATTTGGGCATCAAAGGTTTTTGTGTTGAGACAGTTTTAGGGTGCCATGTGGATGTGAGCACTAGGTGAGTTACTTGGTGTGTTCTTGCTTTGACAGTGTCCTGAGTGTTTTCTCTCTGTGTCTTGAAGTCAAAGACATTGGGATGTTCCCCATGGGCCACCTTGGTGTCTTCATGTGTCTGTTCGTCGCTGCTTGACAACCCCAAGTCCTTAAGAGATGAAGTCTTTGCATAGTGTGTCCACTTCTGCTTTTCCCTTGTCCTGAGGATCTTAGTTTGGAACGCAGTGCAGTGTGGTCTTTCAGAAGAGATTGCATGTCCTTTTGCACATACTTGTGGTGACAGTTGGGACAAAATCTAAACGGGGCATTGCTCCCTGCCCCTCACTCAATGTCCAACTCATATAGCTGAAGTAGATAGGGTTTGTCTAAATCTTTTTAGTGTTTCGTCAGTCTTTTTAGATGCTTTAGTGTCCCTAGACGTCCGACAGTAGATGGGCTGTAATCACTTTTATCTTTGGTGTCTTTGATGATTTTTCACTGTTTCCGGTAAAAAAAAACTTTTTCTCCCCAACTCCAGCATCCTTGCATATGCTTCCAGACCCAACCGCAGGAAAAATAATCTACAGATGGCAACGGAGTCGGAGAGTTTTCACGACAAGCGTATAACACAGGAGGGACAAGTGACCAAATGGTCGATGACTCCAAAGGAGGTAAAAAAGGGATAGAAAAAAAGACTTGAAGACTAACAATTCCAGATGAAACCACTAGATGGCAGAATAACGTACAGTTGTGAATTCAGAACAAATTTACACTGCAAAACTAAGAAAACATTTGAAAGCATTTATAACCCAAGTTCTTCTACTAGATGGTACTGAAAGAAATGGAATCCAAATTGTTCACTACATCAATGATGGTGGCAAAAAACTGTAGAGGGATGGTACCCAAGTATGAAATTCAAACAGCCTGCAGGGGAAACTTCAGTTTAATTCTAGGAGCACAAATCCTCAACCACTTACACCTTGGTAACTTCTTGATAAGAAAAATACCAACATGATGGCAGACCCAAACCAATAAACAAATGTGCATGAAAAACGTCTATATTTTTCCAAGACAAACATCAACAGGTAATACAAAAACCTCCTGTGAAAAACATGTTGGACACACAATACCCTCTGGTGAAGCATATTGATAGGTTTGCCCACAAACTGCCACCTGTTGGTGTGGGGGCATTTGAGTAAAAAGCCCACCAAACGTCGGAGAATGTACTTATTGAAAATACCCAAAAGTGGTGCATTACAGTCTTCTTGTCCTCACAATCTGAGGCACATTGGAGGTGTGCCCCCAATCTGCTTTCGGGAGGGCATAGAAATCCCACCAGAAGGTAGGGATTGTATTTACTGAAAAATAAACAAAGAGATGGGGGCAGGCCACCCTGGTATAGGGTCATGCTGCCACCCCAAAAGAGAGTATTTCAGTCTTTCTACTCCCCTAGCCACCCCCAGGACAATTAAGGGGTTGGCCTCCAATTTGTGCCCCCATCTACGAGTACATAAATCTCCCTAAACGACAGGGGATTAAAGAAAATACATAGGGGATAGAGCAGTCCACCCTGGCATCAGGCCATTCCTTCACTCCAAAAGTGGGCAATGCATTTTTTTGCCCAACTCCCTTCCCCCAAGAGGCGGCAGATTTTTGGGGAGGGGTGGGACAAAAAGCCAATTAGACACCAGGGATTATAAAATGGCCCACTAGTTTTTTTTTTTTTTTTTTTTTTTTTTTAATAATAGCCCTCGCTACACTGCTAAAGAATTGGTCTTTCTGCTCTCCTCAGGGACTAAAGAATCTTCATCCCTATAGCAAGAGAGGAAATTTAGATTTGTCTGGGCAGTTTGGGGCTATAACCCAATATCGACCCACTTGCCAGGCTAAACGGCTGCAATATTTAAGCTCAGGGTTGGCCACCATCCAAGGAAACCTATCAATCATAGACATTCCGGAAAACTAGACACCCACGGGAGTCCAAGACAGCGTGTCTTGCGTGGATTCCACAACACGGTCTTAACCATTATGCCCTGCAAACCTCAAACATTGCCTAAACTCACTCATTTTCCTCACATTTCAGTGACCAAAACTTCCTGAATCTGCGGGGATCCACAAAATTCTTACCACCCATAGTTACCACACTTTTCTCGAAAAAAACTCGACTCCACTTGTGTGGCCCAGCCTAGTGTCTGCAAAACAAAAGGTCCCAAAATGCAATGTAGGGAAATCAGCAATAGGGAAATCAGCAATAGGGATAGCGGCTGCACATGGTCCTGGGTTCTACTGCCATCCAGAGAAACCTACCAAACTAATTTTTGAAAAGTAGACACCTGGGGAGTCCAGGGCAGTATGCCTTCAAATCCGCAGTTAGGCACAACCACCAGCAAGTACGGGACACCAAGCAAACAGTGCTCACAGATCACATAGAAGCCAGCACTAACATGGATATTTTCGCCATCATCAGAGACTTCACGGCACCATATCCAGCAACATCACCCCCTTGCAAAAGCTGATCTCTAGAATTTCTTCGCCAGCAAGATCACTTCCATTTACAACATCTCCTCCACCCCAAATGGGACCCCATCAAACCTCACAGAAATCCTTCCATTGTCAACAGATGAACAAACCCTGACCACATGTCACACCATCACCACAAAAGAGAAAGCAGATGCCAGGAATTTCTCCACTTAGGCACCATTAATACCCAGGCTCCCACCACACCTTCAACAAAGGAGTAACTCCCCATCTGCAAAGTTCTCAAATGCGTACTCTAATCCTCCCTTCATAAAGTTACGTTCCCTGAAGCCTAGAAGCATCCCATGGTCACCGTACTACTGAAGAAATCTTCAGAGGACCCAGCCAAGCAACAACTTACAACTTATCTCCCTCCTCCCCTTCCCAGCAAACAGCCTAGAGACAACAATTAAGAGCCGCCTCACTGAACAACTTGTCAATCACCAGCTCCTCCCATGCAATTCGGATCTAGTCACAGCACAGTAAGACCTTTCATTGAAGCAACTGCTTCTGTAGAATCTTGCACAGAGGTGACACTGCAACCCTTACCCTAGTGGCCCTCTCACTAGCGTTTGGCATGGTATCATTCCCCATTTTCTTCAGATGGCTACATGAAATAGGCATCCAAAGACATTCCTTCTGCTGGATCAACTCCTAACTGAGAGGAAGATCACAGACAGTCAAGATGGGACCATACTCATTTCAAGTCCAAGAACTTGGATGCAGAGTACCCCAAAGGTCATCAGTCACCCCCACCACCTTCAACGTCTATATGACCCCTCTAGCCAACATCATCGGCACACACAACATCAAGATCCTATCCTACATTAATGGCACGCAACTCACACCATTCCTCTCAGACAAGACCTCGAACACAAGGAACAAGTTGACAGCATGTAGGTATGAAGCAGCTGCATGGATAAAGCCCAACTGTTTTAAATTTAACATTGAGAAGACGGAGGTAGTGATCTTCAGAAAAACAACTCCTTGTGGGACTCCACCTGGTCGCTAGCCGACCTTGGATCCACGTATGCCAGAAACCTCAGGATCAGCACTGACAAGGAGCTGAACATGTTTGTCGTGGTCAAAGTGGTTGTCTCATCCTGCTTCCTCACTCTAAAGGCACAAAAACAAAAATCTTCAAATGGGTCCCAAACAACACATGAACTGTCACCCATGCCCTTATCAGCAGGCTGGACTATGGAAACACACTACGTCGACATCGCCATACATCACACCACACAACTGCAAACCATCCAGAATGCAGCACCCAGACTCCTCAACTTCCCACATAGGACACACGTCACCTCTCTGCTGAGGAAGCACCACTGGATCCTAATACAAAACAGCATGCAGTTCAAGCTCCTCACCGACACTTGCAAAGGACAATAGAGTGTGGGCCCAGCCTAACTGAACAGCCATGTCTCCTCCCCCCAACCACCCAGGCACCTCCACTCAGCGAGATACACCATTGGTCGAGCCTTCTCTTTCATTGCTCCTTAAGCCTGTAACAAACTCCCACTTCTCATCAGTGCCTCTTCCACGCTTTTCGAATTCGGAAAGAAGCTGAAGACTTTTCTCTTTGACTAACCCTCAACGTGACTTTGGGTTCAGGTTCCTACACCTAGTAAGCACCAGGATACCCTCTCCAGTGGTTGTGTACTTTACCAATACAGTTATCACATGGAACATATGATATTTCCTTTCCCACTTTGCCCTGCAAACCTCAAATGATGCCTAAAATCACACATTTTCCTTGCATTTCTATGATAGAAATTTCAGGGATTCACATATTGTAGGAAGTTGGCTCTGTATGTGCTATTTCAAAGTAAGAAATAGCATGCACAGATTCCAAGGGCTCCCCTTAGAGGTAAGATAGTGGCAAAAAGAGATAATTCTAATGCTCTATTTTGTGGTAGTGTGGTCGAGCAGTAGGCTTATCAGAGGGTAGTGTTAAGCATTTGTTGTACACACACAGGCAATAAATGAGGAACACACACTCAATAAATGAGGAACACACACAAAAAATGATGAACACACTCAAAAAATGATGAACACACTCAAAAAATGATGAACACACTCAAAAAATGATGAACACACTCAAAAAATGATGAACACACTCAAAAAATGATGAACACACAGAGACAATTCCAGGCCAATAGGCTTTTGTATAGAAAAATATATTTTCTTAGTTCATTTTAAGAACCACAGGTTCAAGATTTACAAGTAATGCTTTAAATTAAAGGTACTTCACTTAGGAACTTTGAATTAGCAAAATAGCATATACAGTTTTCACATGAATGACATATAGCTATTTTAAAACTAGACAGTGCAATTTTCAACAGTTCCTGGGGGAGGTAAGTGTTTGTTAGTTTTTGCAGGTAAGTAAACCACCTACAGGGTTCAAGTTTGGGTCAAAGGTAGCCACCATTGGGGGCTCAGAGCAACCCCAAAGTTACCACACCAGCAGCTCAGGGCCAGACAGGTGCAGAGGTCAAAGTGGTGCCTAAAAACGCATAGGCTTCAATGGAGAAGGGGGTGCCCCGGTTCCAGTCTGCCAGCAGGTAAGTACCCACGTCTTTGGAGGGCAGACCAGGGGGCTTTTGTAGGGCACCGGGGGGGGACACAAGTCAGCACAGAAAGTACACCCTCATCGGCACGGGGGCGGCCGGGTGCAGTGTGCAAACAAGCGTCGGGTTCGCAATAGGATTCAATGGGAGACCAAGGGGTCTCTTCAGCGATGTAGGCAGGCAAGGGGGGGGGGCTCCTCGGGGTAGCCACCACCTGGGCAAGGGAGAGGGCGCTCCTGCACTGGAGGTCGGATCCTTCCGGTCCTGGGGTCTTTACCAGGTGTCGGGTCTCTGAAGAAGGCAGTCGCGGTCAGGGGGAGCCTCGGGATTCTCTCTGCAGGCGTCGCTATGGGGGCTCAGGTCAGGGGGGGGGGGGGGGTGCAACTCTGGCTACTCACGGTCTCGTAGTCGCCGGGGAGTCCTACCTGTGGTGTTTGTTCTCCACAAGTCTCACGCTTCCGGCGGGAAACGTGTGTTGCTTCTTTGTTGCAAAGTTGCAGTCTTTGGGGAACAGAGCCGCTGTCCTCTGGAGTTCTTGGTCCTTCTAGATGCAGGGTAGTCCCCTGAGGCTTCAGAGGTTGCTGGACCCTGGGAACGCGTCGCTGGAGCAGTGTCTTTAGAAGTGGGGAGACAGGCCGGTAGAGCTGGGGCCAAAGCAGTTGGTGTCTCCGTCTTCTCTGCAGGTTTTTCAGTTCAGCAGTCCTCTTCTTCTTAGGTTGCAGGAATCTAGTTTCCTAGGTTCTGGGGAGCCCCTAAATACTGAATTTAGGGTTGTGTTTAGGTCTGGGGGGTTAGTAGCCAATGGCTACTAGCCCTGAGGGTGGCTACACCCTCTTTGTGCCTCATCCCTGAGGGGAGGGGGCACATCCCTAATCCTATTGGGGGAATCCTCCATCTGCAAGATGGAGGATTTCTAAAAGTCAGTCACCTCAGCTCAGGACACCTTAGGGGCTGTCCTGACTGGCCAGTGAATCCTCCTTGTTTTTCTCATTATCTCTTCCGGCCTTGCCGCCAAAAGTGGGGCCGTGGCCGGAGGGGGCGGGCAACTCCACTAGCTGGAGTGCCCTGGGGTGCTGTAACAAAGGGGGTGAGCCTTTGAGGCTCACCGCCAGGTGCTACAGTTCCTGCAGGGGGAGGTGAGAAGCACCTCCACCCAGTACAGAGGCTTTGTTGCTAGCCACAGAGTGACAAAGGCACTCTCCCCATGTGGCCAGCAACATGTCTGGTGTGTGGCAGGCTGCTAAAACTAGTCAGCCTACACGGGTAGTCGGTTAAGGTTTCAGGGGGCACCTCTAAGGTACCCTCTGGGGTGTATGTTACAATAAAATGTACACTGGCATCAGTATGCATTTATTGTGCTGAGAAGTTTGGTACCAAACTTCAGTTTTCAGTGTAGCCATTATGGTCCTGTGGAGTTCGTGCATGACAGACTCCCAGACCATATACTCTTATGGCTACCCTGCACTTACAATGTCTAAGGTTTTGCTTAGACACTGTAGGGGCATAGTGCTCATGCACTTATGCCCTCACCTATGGTATAGTGCACCCTCCCTTAGGGCTGTAAGGCCTGCTAGAGGGGTGACTTATCTATACCTATAGGCAGTGTGAGGTTGGCATGGAACCCTGAGGGGAGTGCCATGTTGAATTAGTCATTTCATCCCCACTAGCACACACAAGCTGGCAAGCAGTGTGTCTGTGCTGAGTGAGGGGTCCCCAGGGTGGCATAAGACATGCTGCAGCCCTTAGAGACCTTCCCTGGCATCAGGGCCCTTGGTACCAGGGGTACCAGTTACAAGGGACTTACCTGGATGCCAGGGTGTGCCAATTGTGGAAACAAAAGTACAGGTTAGGGAAAGAACATTGGTGCTGGGGCCTGGTTAGCAGGCCTCAGCACACTTTCAAATCATAACTTGGCATCAGCAAAGGCACAAAGTCAGGATGTAACCATGCCAAGGAGGCATTTCCTTACACATATTTCCTCCCATTGTCCCAAGTTGGATCTCACTGATGTCACTGGCACCAAGCCCAGCCACACAGGTGGGTGTAGCGTTTTTACCACGACAAAAGGGGGGAATGGTGAGTGGTACAAATTTTGTGGATCTCTGCAGATTTCATCACAGAAATTACAGAAAAATGTGAGAACTTAAGTTTGATGATTGCAGGGTAAAGTGGTTAAGAAAATGTTACGGGATTCATGGAAGCAGTAGCAGGCAAGTGATTACACTCCATTAGTAGATGGCTGTCATGTGTGAGTGCAAAGCCAATGTGTTATCGCCTGGTACCAAAGGCAAGACCTACTGGCTTTGCAAAAGCTTTTTTTGTATATGTGTTAGTCTTATCCGATAGTTAATCAATTAAACTTTACACTTGCTTATATTAAATATGTTTGAAAATGTAATGTTGCATGATGTAGTGATGGTGGTGTCCCACAATCTTGGGTACTTTAATGTAGGGGGCGTATACCCAATAAGGTCAATGCAAAACTTTATATTTGGGTGGTCACTGCTCTATGTTTGTGGAATTAAACAAAATTCACTTTCTATCCACAGAACCAAAAATCTTCTGACATTCCGCGATATACAAAAATATACCTGTGCTTCCGCAATAATTCTCCAGATGACTTCACTGGTTGACAATAGTATCCAATGCCAGAACACAATATTGTAACTGTATGCTTTACAAACTCAAAAGTCACAGCAGGCAGGGCATATGTTGTGGAATAATCTACATCCACTCTATAGATCAGTGTGTAATTGGTTTCCAAAACGACGTGTCATGATCTACCAGATGATCCAAGATAAATCATCTCTTGTATGTACACATCAAGAACACTAAATTGAACTTTGGTTTTGTGGTTATGCTTTTTAAAAGTTTTGTACCTTCCACTTTCTTGGGCCCTGTCGGTGATATCTGGGGAGAGTTTTTTTTCTCATCCCATTTCTCAATTTGTTCTGTGGGTTTCTCCTCCTTTTTATTTGATAAGATGCATGAGGCCTGCTCCTGCATTCGAGGTTCAACAGGGGTACCCAGCCAGCAGGTTGGCGAGGACGGTGGGACTTCTTTGGCAGGTGCAACAGGTTCTGCAAGTCAGAAATACATGTTTAATGTGTGTCCAATAAAAAAAATGTAAATGAAGCAAATTCTCCAGTGTTTGCAGATTTTGGCTACATCACACACCCTCACTCACAAATATTTTTCCATACAATACGAAAATGTGAACCAAGCTTCGTGGCCAATACTTTACACTCCTGAATACTAGATGTCAAGTAAGAAAATTAGTTACTTACCTGTAACTGTGGTTTTCCAGTATTGGTATCTTTAATAGATTCACATGCTTAAATCATCCCCGTTGTCGAGGTGGGAGCCTCACGGTAACCTCAAATACACATAGCAGTACACTTTATACACTAGGCCCCAAGGGCCCTCTTAGGTTCTTTTATAGTCTATCCATGTTGTTTTGCAAAAAGACCCAAAGTTGAACCTCAGCCAATCAGGCGTCCACACCCTCTAGGACACTCCCAACAGAGGCTCTTTCCCTCAGATTTTCTAGTACGAGTGTAAAGTTAAGAGCTCATGTAGAAGGGGAGTCTCTGCGGGGAGGAGGGCGGGTCGCATATGAATCTATGAAAGATACCAATACTGGAGAACCACAGTTTCAGGTAAGAAACTAATTTTCTTCTCCAGTATTGGATCTTTCATAGATTCACATGCTTGAATTAGAGTAGCGAGCAGTAATATTGATTAAGTAGACATGTAGCCGTACCTTTACAATCCGAGCAAACATCAGAATATCAATAGAAATTAGAGTAACAGTACCTCCAGTTAGTGCTGAATGGCAACGGAACAATGTTCCTCTGTAAGTAACAATCAGTCATAATAAGCATAGATCTCTGCATTACAACAAATATGAAGCATGCTACGATAATCAAGCACTACCATAAGCATAAGAACTAGAAAAGATTTAACCTTGATTGAATAAGAAACTCTTGTTCACCTACCCTGCTTGCGGAGGTGGGATGATTCAAGAGGCTCACCTTAACTAAACAAATGCCTCAAGACTGCTTGACCCACTGCTGTGTCCATGTTATTTGTCTCGTCGAGACAGTAGTGTTTCGTGAACGTATGCTGGCTGGACCATGTGGCCGCTCTACAGATCTGCTGCAAGGGTACCCCTGCGAAGAGGGCAGCCGATGTTGCTACCACTCTTGTTGTGTGGGCTCTAACCCTGCTGTGGGGAGGCTTACCAGCCTGAATATGACAGAATTGGATTGCCAGGCCAATCCACCTGGCCAGTCTGTTTGGATACTGGAAGGCCCTTCTTTGCGTCTCCAAAGGCCACGAACAACTGGTCTGACTTGCGTATGCTCTGAGTCTTTTGTAGGTAAAACTTTAGACATCTTTCAACGTCCAGGGAATGCAATGCTTTTTCTGCCACTGTCTGCGGATTAGGAAAAAAGGTTTTCAAAACAACCGGTTCATTCAGATAGAAAGTTGAGGGCACTTTTGGAATGTACTTAGGGTTTGTTCTCAGGATTACGCTAGTAGTGGTGAAATGAAGAGGAGGCTCTTTGCTGGTGAATGCCTGTCTGTCACTCACTCTCTTAGCGGAGGTAAGAGCCAGCAACAATGCTGTTTTCCATGAAATGAACTTTAACTCCGCTCTATGGATGGGCTCAAAAGGAGGTTTCATGAGCTGCCCCAGGACCAGGTTTAGGGACCACAACGGTGGAGGCTTCTGCACTGGTGGAAAAGCACGAAACAGGCCTTTCAGGAACTGCTTTACAATTCTGGTGGAAGATAATGAAACCGTATTCTGAGACCTGCGGTATCTTGAAATTGCTGCCACGTGCACGCAGATGGTAGAGTATGAGAGTCCAGACTTTGCTAGGTGTAACATGTACCGTAGTACCTGTCCTGGAGGGGAGGAAATTGGGTGGATCCCCTCAGCTGCGCACCACAGACAAAAACGCTTCCATTTCAACCTGTAGGTCCTATTGGTAGTATCCGCTCTAGCTCTGGCCAGAATCTCCCTACATTCAGAAGAGATGTTTACGGTGGAGTACTCATGGAACTCAGGAGCCAGGCCGATAAGTGGAGAGATGACGGATCCGGATGTCTGACTTGGCCCTGGTGCATCGTCAATAGGGATGGCCTCAGTTTGAGTAGCACATGTGGTTGTTCTGAGAGCATAAGGAGTTCTGTGAACCACACCTGTCTGGGCCATCTCGGTGCTATTAATAGGAGGCGACAACCCTCCGCCTTCATCTTGCTGATGACTCTCGGTATTAGTGGGATCGGAGGAAAGGCGTAGGCATAAACGCCGGACCATCTCATCGAAAACGTATTCCCCCACGATCCTCTTTGGTGAAGCCAGCTTGCGTAGTAAGGGCATTTTTTGTTCTCAAACTTGGCAAACAGATCGATGTTTGGTCTGCCCCTTAACTGGAAGAGTTGGTCCAGAATCTCCTGGTCTAGTTCCCACTCGTGGTAGGGGATAATTGTCCTGCTCAGGGTATCTGCCAGCACGTTGGTGTGTCCTGGGACGTGCTCCGCTTTCAGAGAAATGTTGTGCGCTATGGCCCATTTCCAGTTCTGAGCCTGCTGTGAGAGCTGTATAGACCTTGTGCCACCCTGCTTGTTTAGGTAAAACATGCTTGTGGTACTGTCTGTCCTGATTAAGAAATTCGAGCCCTGAAGCCTTGGTAGGAAAGCCTTTAGAGTGAACTCTATTGCTTTGAGCTCCAGGTGATTGATGTGGAGCTGGCTGTCCTTTGGACCCCAGGATCCACTGATTCGTAGATCTTGAAGGTGGGCACCCCAACCTTCGAGGGAGGCATCCGTCGTCATGATATAGCGAGGTACCTGATGAAGAAATGTGAGACCGGTGGACAAATTTGCTGGTGTCGCCCACCAAGCCATGGCTGTTCTCATTTCCGATGTGACGAGAATTTTGTCCTCGAAAGAGCCCTGAACCTGGCACCATTGGACTTCCAATTGCTCTTGCAGGGGCCGCATATATAGTCTGCAGTCTGGAACCAGCGGAATGCATGACAAGATCATTCCCAGCAATGACTTGTAAGTGCGATCTGAAACAAACTTTTTTGCGGAGAGGTTGCGGGCTAACGTGTTGAGCTTTAATTTCCTTTCCTGCGACGGGTACGCCTTGCTTTGGACAGTGTCTAGTAGTCCAATGTCTGCGTGGGGTGAAGATGCGACTTCTGGTAGTTGACGGTAAGCCCCAGATCGTCGAACAACTAGAGGCAGAGAGATATGTGCCGCACAACTTGACCTTTTGAGGGTGCTTTGATGAGCCAGTCGTCGAGATAGGGAAACACCTGCATGCCCAACTGACGAAGATGAGCTGCCACTAGAGCAAGCAACTTTGTAAAAGTTCTGGGGGCTGATTTCAAACCGAAAGGAAGGACCCGAAACTGTAGATGCATACCAGCCACCTTGAACCTGAGGAATTTTCGATGGTTGTGGTGTATCAGAACATGAAAATACGCATCCTGGGGTCTAGGGATGCCATATGATCTCCTGCACTCAGGAGGTGCAAGATGTCCTGCAGTGTTACCATCCTGAACGATTGTTTCCTCAGAAACATGTTTAGCGACCTTAAGTCCAGAAGGGGGCACCAGTCTCCTGAAGGTTTCTTTACCAGAAAGAAGCGTGAATAGAACCCCTTGTTCTTGTGAGGAGCAGGGACCAGCTCTATTGCTCCATTGCGTAGCACCACTTGTACTTCCTTGAGGAGTTGGGCTACTCGTGGAGGTGGAGGGCCCGACGGAGGTTTCCCGGTTTCTGTATGAACTCCAGAGTATGCCCTCTGGCCACTACATCCAACACCCACCTGTCTGATGTTATGACTTTCCAACGAAGGAAGTGAGAAGTGATGCGACCTCTGACTTTCGAGTCCCTGGTAGTGTAGGAAGCTGGTATGGCTAGCTGGTCATTGTTTTCTGCCGGTATCTCTTCCCCGTGGCGCTGGTCTTCCCTTCGCCGGGTGCCGATATGCCGCGGTAGGTGGTAATCGGTAATGCTGCTGATGTTGGCTGTATTGCTGTCTGTATCCTGCTGTAGAGGACTGATACTGGTGTCTGTATTGTTGAAAACCCCCTCGAAAGGAGTAATTTCCTCTACCTCTTGCCCCACGAAAGGGCTGCCTGCGGTACTGCAAGGTACAAAGCGATCTCGCCGTGTCAGTATCTGTTTTGATAGACTGTAGCATGTCGTCAACATGCTTCCCAAATAGCCTTTGCCCATCATATGCCATATCCAGAATGCGGCACTGGACCTCTGGACGGAAAGATGTATATTTGAGCCAACCCTGCCTACGCAAGACCGCTGCTCCTGCGACCTGTCGGAATCTTGTTAACAAAATGTCTATTGCGCAGTCAATGATTTCCGCTGCAATCCGCTCACCCTCTTGCAGCACTTTCCTTGCTTCCACCTTGACATCCTCAGGTAACAAATCCAAGTAAGCGGACATGTCCGCCCACATCTGGCGATCGTACCTCCCTAGTATAGCCAAGGAGTTGGCCGCCTTTACTGTGATCGCCGCCACCGAGGAGAGCTTTTTACCAATGTTATCCAATCTTCTCCCATCCTTGTCTGGAGGTGCTGCGATAGGTGCCAAAGGGTTCTTTGATCGACGTTGTGCAGCCTGGGATATCACAGAATCCGGCCTTGGTTGACGTTTGTAATGATCTGCAACATCAAAGGTGGTGGAGGAAACATACAGGAGGCCAAAACGCCTCAGACAGATGAAATCTGTTTTCCAAAGAACCTTGAGGAGGAAACCTTAGAGGATTGAAGGCTAGCCATTGAATATTTTCAGTAGTAGGAAAAACGACGAATAGCTGCTTACCTAAAGGTGTAGTTGTGCAGCCTGAAGAACTTTCTGGATTCACATTCTGTAGTCCGCCTTCTATTTCTGATTTTGTTGTTGTTGCTGGGCGTCAATGGAGTGCCTATCTGGTGCTTTCTATGACGTATGACCTTCCCCGAAAGCTCCCTACTTTGGTGACCATCTTCAGATTATTTACCCCACTCCCTATTTTCTCTTTCCATCTTCCTGGTGGTGGTGGGAAGCCCCTTGTAAATCCAGAAATGTCTTCAAGGTGCCATACTACACCTACAGGTAAGCAACTATTCGTTTTGTAGCGTGATTCTTTTGTAGACCCAAATGCTACTCATCGACTTTGTAGCCGTTTTGTTAGGTTTGCGGTGGTTGGGCTGAAGATGGACTTTAATTTGTAAACAGTTTTGTTCCACCGGATCTTCCTTGTTAATTTGAATGAGCAAGGAGTAGTGTTTTGTGAATGTGTGTAGCAATGACCACGTTGCTGCCATACATATAATGATGTATGTGCCAAAAAAGCAATGATCGCTCCTTTTTTTGGTCAAGTTGTTTCTCCCCCGCACTTGTGCAGCATCGTTGAATAGTTTGTGTGATCAATATAGCAAATGTACCCTTAGTTACTAGCTATCAGTGCAAAAGAGACAAATAGTTGCTTTGTCTTCCTGCTTGTCTTCTCCATGTAGTACATTATAGCACGTCTTTCGTCCAGCATGTGTAACACTCTCTCTGCTTGATTTTCTGGGTTTTGGAGAAAAAAACTTGGAATTTGAGTTGGTTAGTTTCTGTGGATGTGACACACTATTTTGGGTAAAAAATGTGTATCTGTCCTCAAGACAATTTTGTCTTTGTGAATCTGTAAATATGGTTCTTGGATTGAGAGTACTTGTACTTCACTCACTCTGTGGAGAGATGGTATGGCCACGAGAAATGCTGTCTTTTGCATGAGCATCTTTAATGTGGCTTTGTTAGGGCGCCTACATTAACTGAGTCAGTACCATATGTAGATTCCATGTGTGCAGGTACCTTCCTTTTTGGTGCAACTCTCCTTGCCCCTTCTAAGAACCGTTTTATTACCAGAACTGTGAAGAAGCTTTTTTTCTATGTGACCTCTTGTGTAGGCCACTATTGCAGCTAAGTGTACTTTCAAAGATGCATCTTTTAACTTGCAGTCTAGTAGGTGTGTTGGGTATTTTAACACCATTGCATCCTTAGTATTTTTCCTTAACAAGCCCCTTTTAAGACACCATCAGCAGTATCTCTTCCATTTAGCAGTGTAGCATTTAGTTATTGTTGGCTTTCTTGATTCTCTAAGGACAGCCATTATGTTCTTTGGAAGTTTAAATGACCGAATTCTAAGTCTTGAAGAGTCAGGCTGCCAGGCTTAAAGACTCTGGTTCTGGGTGCAGTACCCTTTCTTCTTCCATTGACAGCAATTCTTGTTTTGTTGGTAGTTTTAGAATGTTCCCTTGTACCATTTCTATCAGCTCCGAGAACAATGTCTGCCTCGCTCACTGAGGAGAAATTAACATTAGAGTAATTTTTCTTCTTCTGCATTTGTAGATCACTCTCTGTATCAGTGGAAACGCAGGAAAAGTGTATGCAAATATACCTGACCAGTCTATTGCCAGAGCATTTCCTACAGTTTGGTGGTACAGCTGTCTGGACACAGAGTTTTGACATTCTGCGTTCCCTGGGGTTGCAAATAGCTTTATTTTTTAGTGTTCCCCAATGCCAGAAAATCTTTTTGACTACTTTTTGAGTGTGTTCCCATTCATGAGAGCATGGTGTTTGCTTGCTCCGCCCGTCCGCCTTTACATTGCCCTTGTCTGGTAGATGAACTGCTGTTATCTCTATTTCCCTCTGTATTTCCCGCTTCCAAATTTCCTGGGCTAGTTTCAAGAGGGCAAAGGATTGAATACCCCCTTACTTGAGGATGTAAAACATTGTAGGTGTATGTTGTCTGTTTGGATCAATATTGTCTTTCCCAATCGCTCTTTTCTGAAGGCTAGACCACTGCCTTTAGTTCTGAGGTATTTCTATGTTGTACGGCATCTTTTTCCTTCCAGATTCATCGTACTTTGAGCATGTTCATGGGCGTATGGGGCAGCCCATATGAAAGGTATCTGTTGTAATGGTTACTGCTGGAGTTGGCTGCGCGAATGCCTTTCCTTGTGTTAAATGTGATTTGTTCTACCATGCCATTTCCTACTGTAGCTTTTGAGTAACAACATATAGATCCTTCCAACTCCCTGTAGCTTCTGACCATTGGTTCTGCTGCCATTCTTAAATTGGTCTCGTGTAATCTTGCATATGGAATCACAGCGATGCATGAAGCCATCTTCCCTAACAATTTCCCCATAGGCCTCACTGCCAGAGCTTGCCCCTTCTGGTAAAGGCCGGTTTTCCTTTAATTAAGTTGATCTTTGTTCCCAGAAATATATTTTCTTTCTGTGGTGTTGGTGATGATTTCTCTAGGTTTACAGAGAAATCCAATGTGAATAATGCCCTTCTTACCTGTTGTATATGCACTATGTACTTGCTGTGGGAGTTTGCTCTTACTAACCAGCTGTCCAGGTGAGGACAGACCGGTATTCCCTGCCGTCTTAGATGAGCTGCTACTGCTGCTATACACAACCTTGGTGCTGTTTCTTTATTTTTATTTTTTTACCCGAACACCAGCACTGTGAACTGGCAGCGAGCCTGTTCACCAGAAACCCCAGATACCTCGTGTTTTTCATTCATTGGGATATGCAAGCAGGCATGTTTTAGATCTATAGTTGCCATGTAATCCCGTCTACCTTTGGCATTAGGAAATATGTTGAGCAATTTCCTTTCTCTGTTCTGGGCACCTTTTCTAATGCTCTTGTCTTTTCTCCGGCAATTCCTATACCTCCTTGAGTAAACATGCAGTTTCTTCCATTGAATGTACTTTCTTTTTTAGTCCCCTTGTTGGAGGAATCCTTTCCAGTTCTATGCAATAGTCAAACTTTATGACATTTAGGATCCATTTGTCTGAGGTTAACTTCCTACACTCCTAAAAGATGTTTTTGATTCTGCCTCTCACTGGCATGTGTGTAAGAGGCTGTGTGCCTTTTTGAAGCTGTTTGTGCGGGTTGTGCCTCACCTGGGAGGTTATCCTCTTCCTTGTGCTATTCCCAGAAAGTAGTGGCGTCCTTGATGCTGATGCTGCCAGTGCTGCTGAGATGGGAAAGATTAGTTACTTCCCTGGAAGGCCTGGTGTGATGTGCCCATTTGGAAGCTGCCTCTCCCAGTAGGCCTTCGTGTTGGTGCTGGCCCTCCTCGTATGTTTCTCCTCAACTGCAATGCCCCTGTAGACTTCCCAGTCTCATCTTTTTTAAGTTGGTTCAGGGTGACGTCAACAGCGATTCTGAACGAATGTTCCCAGCTGAATGGAGTATATAAAAGATATTTGCCTGCACTTTCGGCTTGAAACCTGAAATTCTTATCCAAGAATGGTGGCGCAGTGTAATCCCAGTCATCATTTGCCAGCTAGCTGTGTCTGCAGCATCCAATGCCAATTTCAGACATGTACTGGCAATATTTTTGCCCTCTTCTGCCAGGTGTGCAGCTCTTTCTGTATTGCTCTGGCAGGAGCTTCATCAGCTCCGCCATCGCCTCCCAGTGTTGATTGACATGTCTGTTTAGGAGGGCATTTAAATTTGCGATGCGCCATCAGTTAGCAGCCCTGCATTCAAATTTCCTACCCATAAGATCCATTCTCTTGCTCTCCCTGTCAGAAGGTGGGCCTGATGTTTAGAGCATGTTGGCCCTTTTTCTTGCTGTAGTATTGAGTCAGCCGGAAGGAACCCTTGAAGTATGCTCAGTTCTTACAAGGATAATTATACTTCCCTGCCCTTGGGTTACTGCTCAACATGTGGCGGGTTCCTTTAATGCCTCCCCCTTCCTTGGTCCAAGACATTAGGCAGCATTGGAAGGAATTGGTTCCTTGATTGGGATGGCAACAGTTTTCACCAGGAAACAGGGGCTGTGGTGTTTACTCTTCCAAGCTGCACACCATATTTATCAGCAGCCTTTTTTAGGACCTGGTTGTATATGCCAATGTCATCCGAGGAAAACAGATAACAGATAAGTCAACTCCTGCCTCTGGGGAGTCAGTCTCTAGCCCCTGCCACTCAGAATCAGTGTAATCAAATCTTCTGAGCATTGGTACAAGCACAGTCCTTCTTGCCCCTTTTCTTCATCATTGAAGAGCTCTTCCTCCTCCTGTGGTCCAGGTGTTAAACGAGTTTCAATTTCTTTGACAATCTTCTTGCTCTGGTCTTTAAGCGTCGAAATTTTCGGAGTAATTCGAAATTATTTTAATACTGAATCTACATTTTTCTTCTTCTGATACAACATTTTGGCCTCGAGGCGTCTCCTCTTTCAATCTCTACCTAGCGTTCCTCTGGTTCAAGGATAAACACTGAAGATTCCTTCAACAATGTATAGGTCAATGAGCTTCTTTGCTCTTCGTGAGATCTCTCTCTTTTACGCTGAAGCTGCATTTCCTTGTCAGTCTTTCGACTAATGTGTTTTTTCCAGAAGACTTTTCATACACGGTGTTCCTTTTGAGGGATCTAAGGGGATCTTTGTCTCAGGGTCTGTCTTCGGTCAGCAAGTATTTTGACGAGTGTAGGAAAGTAGCACCTTTCAGACATACTTACCCCTACGTTTTGCCTGGTATCCGTGTGTTTAGACTGTAGTACACTGGGATCCTGCTAACCAGGTTCCCACATTGTCAGTCCTCTCTCCCCTAAATTTAGTTGGTAAGTGACTTTTACACATCACAATTGGCATACTGGGCTACCCATGTAAGTCCCTAGTATACACACAGCATTGGTACACCAAGGGTCCCCCATGTGCTGCTGTAGGTATTGTGCCACCCATGGGGGCCCATGCGAACTGTGACTAATGCACCTTTCACCCCAGAATGAAAATGTCACTTACCCAGTGTACATCTGTTCGTGGCATTAGTCGCTGCAGATTCACATGCTGTGCATAGTCCGCCGTCTGGTGTTGGGTCGGAGTGTTACAAGTTGTTTTTCTTCGAAGAAGTCTTTTCGAGTCACGAGACCGAGGGACTCCTCCTCCTTTGTTTCCATTGCGCATGGGCGTCGACTCCATCTTCGATTATCCGCAGAGGGTGAGGTAGGAGTTGTGTATGTTAGTAATAGTGCCCATGCAATGGAATGAATAAGTATGTACAAAATAAAGTTTAAGTAATATATTTACAAATGTACAAATGTTGAAGATTACTTCCAAACGGCTACAGGCTCCCGGGGAGGCGGGTGGGCGCATGTGAATCTGCAGCGACTAATGCCACGAACAGATGTACACTGGGTAAGTGACATTTTCAGTTCGGTGGCATGTGTAGCTGCAGATACACATGCTGTGCATAGACTAGTAAGCAGTTATCTCCCCAAAAGCGGTGGCTCAGCCTGTAGGAGTGGAAGTAGTTTGAAATAAAGTTCTTAGTACGGCTTGATCTACTGTGGCTTGTTGTGCGGATAGCACGTCTACACAGTAGTGCTTAGTAAATGTGTGAGGCGTAGACCATGTGGCTGCCTTACATATTTCGTTCATTGGGATATTTCCTAGGAAGGCCATGGTAGCGCCTTTCTTTCTGGTTGAGTGTGCCTTTGGTGTAATGGGCAGCTCTCTCTTTGCTTTAAGGTAGCAGGTTTGGATACACTTAACTATCCATCTGGCTATACCCGGTTTTGATATTGGGTTTCCTGTATGAGGTTTTTGAAATGCAATAAACAGTTGTTTTGTTTTTCTAATTAGTTTTGTTCTGTCAATGTAGTACATTAGTGCTCTTCTGATGTCTAATGTATGTAGTGCCCTTTCAGCTACTGAGTCTGGCTGTGGAAAGAACACTGGTAGTTCTACTGTTTGATTTAAGTGGAACGGTGAAATAACTTTTGGTAAAAATTTAGGATTAGTTTTTAGAACTACCTTATTTTTGTGTATTTGAATAAAAGGTTCCTGTATAGTAAACGCTTGAATTTCGCTTACTCTTCTTAGAGATGTAATGGCAACAAGAAATGCAACCTTCCACGTTAAGAATTGCATTTCGCAAGAATGCATGGGTTCGAAAGGTGGACCCATGAGTCTTGTTAAGACGATGTTGAGGTCCCATGAAGGAACAGGTGGTGTTCTTGGTGGTATAATTCTTTTTAGGCCTTCCATAAACGCTTTAATGACAGGTATCCTAAATAGTGAAGTTGAATGGGTAATCTGCAGGTATGCAGAAATTGCGGCGAGGTGCATCTTTATGGAAGAGAAGGCCAGATTTGATTTCTGCAAATGTAGTAAGTATCCTACTACATCCTTTGGAGATGCATGTAATGGTTGAACTTGATTACTATGGCAGTAGCAAACAAACCTTTTCCATTTACTTGCATAGCAGTGTCTAGTGGATGGCCTTCTAGCCTGTTTTATGACCTCCATACATTCTTGGGTGAGGTTTAAATGTCCGAATTCTAGGATTTCAGGAGCCAGATTGCTAGATTCAGCGATGCTGGGTTTGGATGCCTGATCTGTTGTTTGTGTTGTGTTAGCAGATCTGGCCTGTTGGGTAGCTTGACATGGGGTACTACTGACATGTCTAGTAGTGTTGTGTACCAGGGTTGTCTTGCCCATGTTGGTGCTATTAGTATGAGTTTGAGTTTGTTTTGACTCAATTTGTTTACCAGATATGGAAGGAGAGGGGGAAAAGCGTATGCAAATATCCCTGACCAATTCATCCATAGAGCATTGCCTTGAGACTGCCTGTGTGGGTACCTGGATGCGAAGTTTTGGCATTTTGCGTTCTCCTTTGTTGCAAATAGGTCTATTTGAGGTGTTCCCCAAATGTGGAAGTAAGTGTTTAGAATTTGGGGGTGAATCTCCCTTTCGTGGACTTGTTGGTGATCTCGAGAGAGGTTGTCTGCTAGTTGATTCTGGATCCCTGGAATAAACGGTGCTATTAGGCGAATGTGGTTGTGAATCGCCCATTGCCATATCTTTTGTGCCAGGAGGCACAGCTGTGTCGAGTGTGTTCCCCCCTGTTTGTTTAGATAATACATTGTTGTCAGTTTTGACAAGAATGTATTTGTGGGTTATGATGGGTTGAAATGCTTTCAACGCTAGGAATACTGCTAACAATTCGAGGTGATTTATATGCAACTTTGTTTGATGTACGTCCCATTGTCCTTGGATGCTGTGTTGATTGAGGTGTGCTCCCCACCCTGTCATGGAAGCATCTGTTATCACGTATTGTGGCACTGGGTCTTGGAAAGGCCGCCCTTTGTTTAAATTTATACTGTTCCAACATAGAAGCGAGATATATGTTTGGCGGTCTATCAACACCAGATCTAGAAGGTGACCCTGTGCCTGTGACCATTGCGATGCTAGGCACTGTTGTAAGGGCCTCATGTGCAGTCTTGCGTTTGGGACAATGGCTATGCATGAAGACATCATGCCTAGGAGTTTTAATACCATCTTTGCATGTATTTTTTGTGTCGGATACATGGCTTGTATAACCTTGTAAAAATTTTGAACCCTTTGTGGACTTGGAGTGGCTATCCCCTTTGTTGTGTTGATTGTCGCTCCTAAGTATTGCTGTGTTTTGCATGGCAGAATGTGTGATTTTGCATAGTTGATGGAGAAACCGAGTTTGTAGAGGGTTTGTATGACATACTCTGTGTGGTGTGAACACTTTGTTAGGGAGTTGGTTTTGATTAGCCAATCGTCTAGGTAGGGGAACACGTGTATTTGCTGCCTTCTGATATGTGCAGCTACTACTGCTAGGCATTTTGTAAATACTCTTGGTGCGGTTGTTATACCGAATGGCAACACTTTGAATTGGTAATGTATTCCCTTGAATACGAACCTTAGGTATTTCCTGTGCGAGGGATGTATCGGTATGTGGAAATACGCGTCCTTTAGATCTAAGGTTGTCATATAGTCTTGTTGTTTTAGCAGTGGTAATACGTCTTGTAGCGTGACCATGTGAAAGTGTTCCGATTTGATGTAGATGTTTAGTGTTCTAAGATTGGTCTCAGTGTTTTGTCTTTTTTTGGTATTAGAAAGTACAGTGAGTAAACTCCTGTGTTCCTTTGTGTACGTGGTACAAGTTCTATTGCGTCCTTTTGCAGTAATGCCTGAACTTCTAATTCCAGAAGGTCTAAATGCTGTTTTGACATGTTTTGTGTTTTTGGTGGGACATTTGGAGGGATTTGGAGAAATTCTATGCAATAACCATGTTGGATAATTGCTAAGACCCAAGTGTCTGTTGTTATCTCCTCCCAAGCTTTGTAAAATTGGCTTAGTCTTCCCCCCACTGGTGTTGTGTGAAGGGGTTGAGTGACTTGTGAGTCACTGTTTGGTTGTAGGGGTTTTGGGACCTTGAAATTTTCCCCGGTTCCTAGGGAATTGTCCCCCTCTGTACTGGCCCCGAAAGCCTCCCCTTTGGTACTGTCCCTGGTAGGTAGACGGTGTTGATTGTGAGGTGCTGGCTTGTGTGGCTTGACCCCAAAACCCCCCCTCTGAAGGGTGTTCAGCGAAATGTGCCAAAAGTGCCTCTGCCCTGCGGGGAATAGAGTGCGCCCTTGGCTGTGTCCGTGTCCTTTTTCAATTTCTCAATTGCCGTGTCCACATCGGGTCCAAACAATTGTTGTTCGTTGAACGGCATATTGAGCACTGCCTGTTGGATCTCGGGTTTAAACCCGGATGTGCGCAACCATGCGTGCCTTCTTATGGTTACTGCAGTATTTATTGTTCTTGCAGCTGTATCCGCTGCATCCATAGAGGAGCGTATTTGGTTATTAGAGATATTTTGTCCCTCACCTACTTGTTTTGCCCGTTTCTGTAATTCTTTGGGCAGATGCTCGATGAGATGCTGCATCTCATCCCAATGGTCTCTGTCATATCGCGCTAGGAGCGCCTGAGAGTTCGCGATGCGCCACTGGTTTGCAGCTTGTATAGCAACCCTTTTTCCAGCTGCGTCGAACTTGCGGCTCTCTTTGTCCGGAGGTGGGGTGTCGCCTGATGTGTGCGAGTTGGCTCTCTTGCGAGCTGCCCCTACTACAACTGAATCTGGTGGCAGTTGTGATGTGAGAAAAGCAGGGTCCGTGGGCGGTGCTTTATATTTTTTCTCCACCCGTGGAGTTATCGCTCTGCTTTTGACAGGTTCTTTAAAGATCTGTTTTGCGTGCCTTAGCATTCCCGGGAGCGTAGGCAGGCTTTGATAGGTGCTATGGGTGGAGGAGAGGGTGTTGAAAAGGAAGTCATCCTCGACAGGTTCTGAGTGTAACGACACGTTATGGAACTCTGCTGCCCTAGCTACCACCTGTGCATACGCTGTGCTGTCCTCAGGTGGTGAGGGCTTGGTAGGGTACGACTCAGGACTATTGTCTGATACTGGGGCGTCGTATAGGTCCCAAGCGTCCTGGTCATCTTGGCTCATGGTGGTATGAGCTGGTGAATGTGACGGAGTTTGTGCCAGTGATGTATGAGTTACAGGTGGAGGAGAGGGTGGTGGAGTTACTTTCTTCACCACTTTTGCTTGTGGTGTTTGTTCTTGTGTTTGGAACTCGAGTCTCCTTTTCCTCCTGATTGGGGGAAGAGTGCTGATCTTCCCTGTCCCACTCTGTATGAAGATCCGCTTCTGGGTGTGGTCTACGTCAGTGGTTTGTAACTCTTCTTCAAATCTGTGTTTGCGCATTTGAGAGGACAGTGATTGTTCCTCTGAATACGAGCTGGCAGTCGGTTCGGTTGCTGGGTGTTTTGGCACCGAAACTGTGTCTTTGCTTGTTTTCGCCTCCGAGGAGAATTTTCTCTTTTTTGTAGTCGAGCCTTCTCGGCGTCGATCATCCTCGGTGCTGCTGTCTCTGCGTCGAGCAGCTTCGGTTCCGCTGTCTCGGCGGCGACCCTTTTCGGCAGCACTTTCTCGGTCCCGCGATTGCTGCGTGCCTGTGTCTCGACCCGAGTCGGACGATCTCGGCACCGGTTCGCCCTTTTTCGGTGCCGATGGACGGTCACCTATTTTATGGGTTGAGCCATGGCCTGTTAGCAGTGGCGTCCCCTGGGCCTTGTCTGTTTTTCCGTGTGGTGCTTGTTTCGACGTCTTACTCACGGTTTCTTCGACGTCGAATTCCTCCGAGTCCGATTCATGGATGGAGACGGCTTCCTCTTCTTCTCCTTGTTCCTCGAACCCTCGTTGTCCTGTCGGCGTGGACGCCATTTGCAACCTTTTGGCTCTTCGGTCACGGAGCGTCTTTCGGGACCGAAACGCACGACAGGCCTCACACGTTTCTTCCTTGTGCTCGGGCGACAGGCACAAGTTACAGACCAAATGTTGGGCTGTATATGGGTATTTGCTGTGGCATTTAGGACAGAATCCCGTTCCATCGGTGTCTATGTTACACGCGGTCAGGCCGACCAGGCCCCGACGGGGGGTCGAAGTTACCCCGAAGGGCTACCGGAGCTCTTCACGATTCGGTGTCGATTCTATCTAACCCGATACCGAACGAAACAATACCGACGCAGTTTTCCGAAGTTTTGACTATCTTTCCGTCCCGAAACAAGGAGCGAAAAGGAACACGTCCGAACCCGATGGCGGAAAAAAAACAATCGAAGATGGAGTCGACGCCCATGCGCAATGGAAACAAAGGAGGAGGAGTCCCTCGGTCTCGTGACTCGAAAAGATTTCTTCGAAGAAAAACAACTTGTAACACTCCGACCCAACACCAGACTGCGCACTATGCACAGCATGTGTATCTGCAGCTACACATGCCACCGAACATAAGGTTTACCTTATATCACGGTCACTGCACTCTGACCCTATAAGTCACCTCTAAGGTAGGCCCTTCAGCCCAAGGGCAGGGTTCTCAGTTTCAAGACACCCCTGCATGAGCAGAAACGCCCGTAAAAACCCCAGACTCCTTTTTCTGGGCTTTTTAAGTGCGGGGAAACCATCTTAAGGTATCTACTGGACACCGGTCAATGCAAGATGCCCAACTACATAATGGCTTCACCAAACCTAGGAATGTTTGGTATCAAACATGTTGAATTCATGCAACCACACTGATTCCAGTGCTAGTTGCATGATACTATGTACTCTGGGGGTTCCCCTACGGGATCCCCAAAGTCTGCCCGTAAAGCCTTGCAGGGTTTGCATGCTAGCTCATGCTGCTCCCGATCCCAGACACTGTACTGTCCTCCTGCTGCTGAGCCTAACTCGGGCAGGAGAAGGCAGACCAAAGGATTTCCTGTAGAGAAGGAGGCGTGACCACCTCTCCCTTAGTAATAGGTGTCACTGGGCTGGGGTAGGGGTGTCTCTGAGCGCCACCAAACTGCTTTGAAGGACACATTTGGTACCTTCCTTGCATAAACCGGTTTACTACAATGCAGGAGCCACTGGCTTCCGCTCTGGCACAAAACCACACAAAGGACAGGGGAGTGAACACCCCCCTTCTAGCTCGTCCCCTAAGGAGTCGCACAGCTCTGCAAGGTGACCACTTGATTCTGCCATCTTGGAAATAAGTTGTCCAGAGGCCCCTGGGGGCATCTGACTGGTTAGTCCAGCTGGGTGATGTCCCTGACCCATACTGATAGGTGGGTCACTGAAAAACTGTCCAACCCCCTTCCAGGGTCACTTAAGGGCTCCCCTGAGGGTGGGACCTGAGATTCGTCTGCAAGACTCCTCTGCAAGACACTTCTGCAACTGGTCTTCGTTGGGACCGAGACAGACTGTAAACAGCAGGACTCCTCCTACTGCAACTTTATTTCCAGGTTCTGCAAGTTGTCTGCACCCTCCGTGGCCATGTATCCTCCAGAGTAACAAGGACTCTGCCAGCACTTGGGAAGGCAAGAAGAAATCTCCCTTGGAGTGAAGGAGTCACACCCCTGCATCTGCAGGCACCACAATATCGATGACCGGTTTGTGGATCCTGCTGTCCCACAGACTGTTCAAGGCTCTAAAACACAGGTGGTGGTTCTCTGTGGCTCTCCAGAGGTCTGACCTGTCTTCCTTACAACTGGGGAGTCTGTGGTCCCTCGCTGGAGCTGACTGGCTGGAACCCCTGTGCACTGCATCTGTCTGTCGTGGCCAAGGCTTTTGACTATCCAGTCCGGAGACCTCCTAGCTCCAAGAATCCCCAGCTTCCAGCACTAAAACAACGTCCTCCCTGCACCTCCTGTGACGTGGGCATCCCTCTTTGCTGTGCTGCTGAGGCCTCCCTGCGACTCCCTGTGCCCGCTGCCAGAAGGTCCTGCTGAGTACTCCATCAAATCCTCCTGGCTCTCCTGCTTGCTGAGGGCTGGCCCTGACTTACCTGCAAAGGTAGAGTCTCCTGGACCTCGCTGGTCCACAAAATCCTGCAACAATCTGTGCAAAGCCTTCCTGTATTTGCCAAGGCTTGTTAGTAGTCCTGCTGACCCCTGTGCAATTCGATGACTGGCATGGGACAGCTCTTGGACGACTCCTGGGATCTTCTTGCATTGCCTGGACTCCACAGCTGCACTTCTTCGACCACCGTCCTACAGGAAAGCATCGCCAAGAAAGGTCGGCATTGGCCCCTACATCGCCTGGTTACCCCTGGGTGATCTGGACTCTGGCCCCTCTTTCCTTAGGTCCTCTTATTCCAGAATCCACGCTTGGGTTCCACCGACCTGATCCACGGGTGGCAACAGCAGCTGGACACCTGAGGTCCCCCACTGACTTCAACGGGAGATTCCAACACAAACTTCACCCCTATGCACCTGGGCTCCATGGTGTAGGTACTCCACCTCTCTGGGAATCCACGGGTGAGGGCACTCTTGAACCTCCCTTGTCCTAACAGGTTTCCACAGGTTCCTCTGGGTAGGATCCAAGAAATTGAGAACTCCAACCGTGACTTCCCCATGTTATCCTATAGACACTAACCAGCGGTTACAACTCTCCACACAGGCACCTGGGGAATCCTATCTACTTACCTTTGGTGTTTTAGTACTTCCCCAGTTCTAAGGGTCCTTGGGTGGTAGTTTAGGTTGATAGTGATTTTCGCATTTAATTTTTTTTAGAACATGGTTTGGCCCCCCCAATAGGGCACGTTATTCTAGGCTGTTACCGGTTTCTAAGTATCTTTTTGCACGTTCATATCGCCGGTTATGAGATATACCAAAGTTAGTTTAGTGTGTGTGTGTTAGAATACATTATTTTTCAAACACTGGTGTGGGTCTTTCCTGTGTGTACATCACTGACTGATCTAGGTGGTATTTGCAACTGCTTTACACCCTCCTGGATACGCCTTAGCTGCTCTCCACAGCTATCCTTTGAGAGCTCTGGTTATCTAGAACATCCCACACTATCACTAAGGGTTGCATGGACTGAGTACAGGGTGCCTCACCTATAGGTGTACACCATGTAATGAGCCCGCCTCCTACAATGAGGCTTCCTGCACCGCCTTTCAGTCTGTTTTACGCGTGTCAGTCAATTTTTTCACAGTAGATGTATCTTTTACTTGCGGTCTCTTGTCCTTTGAGCTCTTCTGGTGTTCTAAGTCAACAAATGTCTGGTAGCATCCGATGTTTCTCCTTTGGCGACATTTTCCTCTTTGGTGCTTGACAGACCCAGGTCTCTCCGAGATGGTGATGGTTTCTGGCCCTGCATGATGTAATGTGTCCGTCTCAGCTTTCTCCCGCTTTCAGCGTCTGACTTGAACACGGCACAGGCATTGCAGCTGTCTTTTTGGTGGTCGATCGGCAAGCAGTTTGCAGACGGTTTGATGGTCTTTCTGCGAGAATGTGCGGTGACAATTCAGGCAGAACTTGAAAGGAGTTTTCTCCATTATGCCCAACAGGGAGCCCCCTATCCTGACATTCTCGAAAATGTCAAGGAAATCTCCCTTAGTCTCGAAGTCTCCTCCAGGACCTCTTTTCTTATGTTCTTCTCTGAATTTCTTACAAATTTTCGCCAAACTTCTTCAGAGCTTCTCAAACTTTTTCCTTCCTCGTGTGGGACAGCCTTCAGCCAAGCATCGAGATCCAACAGCGGAAAAAAGGAATCTGAAGATGGAGACCAAAGGTGGCAGCTTCCGGGGAAGGACGTTACGTCACAGGAAGCA
Organism: Pleurodeles waltl; assembly: GCF_031143425.1. Taxonomy (NCBI): domain Eukaryota; kingdom Metazoa; phylum Chordata; class Amphibia; order Caudata; family Salamandridae; genus Pleurodeles; species Pleurodeles waltl. The sequence continues at coordinate 423,796,258 of NC_090450.1, forward strand.
ACAAATGGGGGATCAGTCGACACCCAGCAAAAGAAAAAAAAGAAAAAGAAAATAGAAAGACTACAGAAGAGTGGAAAATTGCAGACCCAGCCAGTAGATGGAGGAATGATGCACAGCATGTTGGGGAGCAGGGGTGCAAGAGAGCCAGCGTGCAAGATGGCCACACTCTAGGGCGGCTACAGCCATCTGAGAAAATAATCCTACAACATCAGCCACATTCTGATCTTTTTCCAAGGGCACCAGTAAATGCCCGCATAGCTGACCTGCCAAATAAAGGAATACAGGCTTTCTGGGCGTTGAGGACTCATAGAATACCAGTAAATATGGTGATGCTCCCAGGATGGCAAGCGACCTAAGATGTTGGCCGCGGTGCGGAGTGTGATATCTCTGTACTGTGCAGAGTGCTAACACCTCGGCTGGGCAGAGGAGACCCCTGTGAGATGCTGCTTCGACCCCACAGAGGCCAGACAAACTGGAGATGGCAGGGCCCGGTTCAGGGGCTGGAGCGACATGGTCGCCCTGTGAGAACAGCACGAGTGCTGGTGAGGGCCCAATCTGACTCCGCAACAAGATTAAGTCTAGGGCCAAGTGGGCTGACAGCGCGTCAAACAGGTTATGCGGCTCAAGGGGAAACTGCTAGAAGTTTCTGGGGTCATGAATGGGAAAATGCCCCAAGTCTGACCGCTTAGGAGGTGAATGAGCTGTGGCTTAAATAAATTTTGTACCCTACAGAGGAAGACCTCCAATATACTATGAGACCATCCAAGATCAATAGGCCTTCAAACCATAAACACGATATTGCTGCAATTATGATCACCCATATACTATGATGCAGGCGTAATTAGAGACAGACAAGAATACTATACAGAGCGTCTGCACCAGCATTGCTAATGCATGAGAGGGTGCATACTACAAGGTTCGTGCACGCACAGATTTACACGGAAGCCTTGGCATAAAGTACAGCAATCACTGATACAGAAGAAGCAATGCTTGACTGCCCATGCGTGTTGTATAGCTATTTTAGCCATGTTTTTAGACATTATTTTAGCAACTAGGTCTGCCGTTTGTGCACTTAAGCCTGGTTACATTTTATTCAGCTTCATTTTATTTTTCTAGCATAGGCCATATTTGCAATGCTGTTTTATTTTCTTTATCTAGTTGTTCTTTCGCCTAGGAAAGCATTGCGTTCCTAGCTAGACATTCTTTTCACTTTGTGCTTTCCTCAAGGCTGCAGCCAGACAGAGTTGCCAGCAAAGTGGTACGCTGTGTCTCCAACATACACAGAAATATACACATCCTTACGTGGGGACATTTTCTCACAACATCAGCTGTTTTATTAAAAACACTTCTCTGTCCCATACACGTTAGAGGGGGATTCCAGCCTGATGACCACAACCGATTTCTCATTGCCTTCAGTATAGCTGCTTGCTTAGACTACCGGATTTCTATACACATGAAATAAATCACATACTTAATGGCCTGCCCTGATCGGTTCCATAACACTAACGTCAACCCATATATCACATGTGCGCAATGTAGATGTCTTACATGGAATGTTTGAGGACTGGGTGAGCCGCGCAAGCGTAGACTCATTTTGGTATATTTAGATAGACACGATATACACATTGCACTGTTACAAGAAATGCATTTTACTGCTAGGACCGATGCACAGTTTGACAACCATTGGGTGTTCCACAGACAATACGCCACTTACTCAAGAGGCACTGTAACACAAATGCGTAAAGGGGTGCATATATCCCACAAGGATTTTGAAAAAATGATCAGGGTAGGTACTCGATCATGGGCGGGCAGACTAAACTCCCATGCCATTATTATAGTCAACTGTTATGGGCCCAACATAGACGATCTCACCTTCTTTGATAGACTTTGGGGACTGATCGTGGACATTAGACTGCATCTGATACTATAGGAGGAGATTTTAGTGTAACCCTGAATGCTGACAAAAACTGATCACCAAGTCACCATATAATGCGCAGCAGCAGGCACATCAAGGACATTATGGGAGAAAACAATTTAGTAGATGCATGGAGACAGTTATATTCCACCAAAAGGGAAGGCACTCACTAGTCTGGGGTACACAATTGCTGGTCTAGATTGGATTATTGTCTTACCTCTAGGGGGATGAGTGGCTGGATCCATTAAGTGCTCCACCTCGTAAGAACTTACTCGGATCACTCCCCAGTCTTAATGGTACTACGCATACCAACTAAGGCCCTAGAACAAACTTCATGGTATCTTTCGCCTTTGATACTCCTAAATGTACCCTTCCATTAAGTACTCTGACAAGAAATAGCTGGGTTCTCAGAGTGCAACACAGGCTCTGTTCCATCAATTGATAATGTGTGGGAAGTACTCAAAGTCACAATAAGAGGATTCTGTATGGCACTGCACACAAATCTGGACAAACTAGAGAGATCTTAAACAAAACAACTTGAGCAACTCCAGAGTACCGCAGGAGACCCTATTATGTTCCACAACATTTGAACAACTGTCAGAATTTCAGGATATTGCAGAAAGAGAATGCCTATAACGAGGCAAATACGCCAAGGACTGAGTGTATGGCAAAGGGGAAAGACCGGGCCACACCATGGGCACAATAACCCACAAAACTCCCTGAGCTAACGTGATCCTAGAGGTAAAGTTGCCGGATGGTCAACTGTAAAGGGACATGTCAAGCATTCTCCACACTTTTATGCAATTCTACAGCAACCTTCATAGCACTTGAAGGGCAACACAGATCGATGTAGTGGGTTTCTGGATGATGTAGCATTGGGTTGGATAAAGGATGCTCCGTGACAATTCCTCGCTGAGCACATTACAGAAGATACAATGCGAAAGGCGAATCAGGAAAAGCTCGAGGGCCTGATGGTCTTCATGATGACTTCTATAAAACCTATGCAAACCTGCTAATGCCAATCTTAAACACAGTCAATCGGGAGCCAATGAAGGGGGCGTATTTCCTCCCACAATGTGCCAAGCTATGATCCTGGCTCTACTTAAACCTGGCAAGTCACATGATGAATCTGAGTCCTTTAGACCCCTGTCGTCAATTGTGACGTTAAGATATTAGCTAAAATTCTTGCCAATTGGCTGTCGCTGCTCATGCTATTTCTTGCAAGACCAGATCAGTCTGATTTTATCCCAGGAAGATCACTATCGCACAATTTAGGAACTTTGTTTTCTATAATGCAGGACATTGACCTGGACCTAGTTGCAGTATTTCTTGATGCCACCAAGGCCTTTGACTCCCTCGAGTGGGATTTCTTAATGACTGTACTCCTGCGAATGGGGATTCCAGATTCTTACTTGTCATGAATTGCTCTATTATACTCCCAACCAGTGGCAAGAGTGGATTAATGGCCTAACTTCTGATCCACTATATACATCAAGAGGCATGAGACCGGGTTGCCCACTATCGCCGCTGTTATTTGCACTAGCAGTGGAACCCTTGAAGGCTAAGTTGCGCCAATGGCACTGGGAATATTCTATTGGTTAGCCGTCCAGACATACCCTTGTGTAGCTATATGCAGATGATTTTACCCTTTACCTTAAAAACCCACAAGACAGCCTCAATGGGATATTAAGGGAGTTTGTTCACTTCGGAGCATTATCTGGCATACAGATTAACTGGGGGAAACCCCACATTTTCCCCTAAACATCTGCTGCACGACCCTTCACCCCTCATTATCCACTACATTGGTGCTCCATGGCTTTGAAATATCTAGTGGTGGTAATAGCCAGAGATAAGAAGGAAACACGGAGAGCGAACTACAGTGTGGCGCTATCGACAATCATAGATAGCATTACTCAATAGATATTACTGTCACTATTGCTGGCATGGCAATTGGGATCATGCAAGTGATCATATTACCAACATTTTTTTACTTGTTTTTAAACATTCCATACCCACCTGGCTGCCGTTTCTTTCAAGCACTCCACGCACAGATAAGACTCACACAAGCAAACAAACATCTGCGCATCCAATGGGATGTTCTTACACTCCCCTTCTCCAAAGGAGGTTTTGAGGCCCCAACATGGAATTGTATTACCTTTGCACTCAAGCCCATTATGCCATCCATTGGTACAAGTCCACCCCATTTATGCCACATCTGGTAGTAGAGGAGGGCTACATGAGCCAAATATCCCAGGGCTCATAGCTAGATGCCATACTGAATTTTCCAAATTCAGCGGATTCCACTGTTGCATGCACCTCCAATGCATGGCTAAAACTAGTGCTTAAAACAGGGAAACCATTGCTTTATTCTCCGCTGGTCCCTCTACAGTATCACCCCTTATTCCCTGTTAAACATGAAGCTACATGCCAACGACTTCTCCAGAGGTGAGGTTACCAGCAATGGGGTGACTTGTATACAGACAGAACGTTCAATGTCCAGAGGGCAGTTCTTGGAAGGAGAAACACCATCACCACTAGATATATTCACCTATGTCAGAATTAGGTCTAATGTGACAGCAGACATAACAAACTTTCCCAAGAAACCCCTAAGACTAAATGACCTATACACTACTACAAGAAGAGACACTGCGAAAGTTTCCATTTTATACTCTACTACACAACTTGAGTTCGCTTCTATTGCATTACAAACATGAGCCAGTTGGCAAGCAGATAGACACTAAAATTACTGACGATATGTAGGGCGACTGTTGTGCACAAACGGGAAGTGTTGCTCCCATCAGTCTAATGCGTATTATAAACTACAAATTCCTCCATAGAATGTATTACACTCCAGAGCGGTTGTATTGGTATGGCCTACGCATAGATGGTAAATGTATGTGGTGTAATATGGACGGGCGGACTTTTTACATCTCGCTTGGGTAAGTAGTCACATCTGTATTGAACTGCAGTGGAAGCTGCACTACGAGAAATGATTGATCACACCCCAACACTTACACCTCTGATTGTTCTATTAGGACACACTGAGCAAGCTGAACGATGACAGAAGATTTGTGGCGCGAGCACTATTGATGGCAAAGCAAATAACTGCTTCCAGATGGGCAAGGGGAAGAGCACCTAAATATAAGGAATGGCTGTCAGACCTAATATACTGTAATGATCACTGTAGGAAGTTGGCTCTGTATGCACTATTTCAAAGTAAGGAATAGTATGCACAGAGTCCAAGGGTTCCCCTTAGAGGTAAGATAGTGGCAAAAAGAGATAATACTAATGCTCTATTTTGTGGTAGTGTGGTCGAGCAGTAGACTTATCCAAGGAGTAGTGTTAAGCATTTGTTGTACATACACATAGACAATAAATGAGGTACACACACTCAGAGACAAATCCAGCCAATAGGTTTTTGTATAGAAAAATATCTTCTTAGTTTATTTTAAGAACCACAGGTTCAAATTCTACATGTAATATCTTATTCGAAAGGTATTGCAGGTAAGTACTTTAGGAACTTCAAATCATCAAAATTGCATGTATACTTTTCAAGTTATTCACAAATAGCTGTTTCAAAAGTGGACACTTAGTGCAATTTTCACAGTTCCTAGGGGAGGTAAGTATTTGTTAGGTTAACCAGGTAAGTAAGACACTTACAGGGCTTAGTTCTTGGTCCAAGGTAGCCCACCGTTGGGGGTTCAGAGCAACCCCAAAGTCACCACACCAGCAGCTCAGGGCCGGTCAGGTGCAGAGTTCAAAGTGGTGCCCAAAACGCATAGGCTAGAATGGAGAGAAGGGGGTGCCCCGGTTCCGGTCTGCTTGCAGGTAAGTACCCGCGTCTTCGGAGGGCAGACCAGGGGGGTTTTGTAGGGCACCGGGGGGGACACAAGCCCACACAGAAATTTCACCCTCAGCAGCGCGGGGGCGGCCGGGTGCAGTGTAGAAACAGGCGTCGGGTTCGCAATGTTAGTCTATGAGAGATCTCGGGATCTCTTCAGCGCTGCAGGCAGGCAAGGGGGGGATTCCTCGGGGAAACCTCCACTTGGGCAAGGGAGAGGGACTCCTGGGGGTCACTTCTCCAGTGAAAGTCCGGTCCTTCAGGTCCTGGGGGCTGCGGGTGCAGGGTCTCTCCCAGGCGTCGGGACTTTAGGTTCAAAGAGTCGCGGTCAGGGGAAGCCTCGGGATTCCCTCTGCAGGCGGCGCTGGGGGGGCTCAGGGGGGGACAGGTTTTGGTACTCACAGTATCAGAGTAGTCCTGGGGTCCCTCCTGAGGTGTTGGATCGCCACCAGCCGAGTCGGGGTCGCCGGGTGCAGTGTTGCAAGTCTCACGCTTCTTGCGGGGAGCTTGCAGGGTTCTTTAAAGTTGCTGGAAACAAAGTTGCAGCTTTTCTTGGAGCAGGTCCGCTGTCCTCGGGAGTTTCTTGTCTTTTCGAAGCAGGGGCAGTCCTCAGAGGATGTCGAGGTCGCTGGTCCCTTTGGAAGGCGTCGCTGGAGCAGGATCTTTGGAAGGCAGGAGACAGGCCGGTGAGTTTCTGGAGCCAAGGCAGTTGTCGTCTTCTGGTCTTCCGCTGCAGGGGTTTTCAGCTGGGCAGTCCTTCTTCTTGTAGTTGCAGGAATCTAATTTTCTAGGGTTCAGGGTAGCCCTTAAATACTAAATTTAAGGGCGTGTTTAGGTCTGGGGGGTTAGTAGCCAATGGCTACTAGCCCTGAGGGTGGATACACCCTCTTTGTGCCTCCTCCCAAGGGGAGGGGGTCACAATCCTAACCCTATTGGGGGAATCCTCCATCTGCAAGATGGAGGATTTCTAAAAGTTAGAGTCACTTCAGCTCAGGACACCTTAGGGGCTGTCCTGACTGGCCAGTGACTCCTCCTTGTTTTTCTCATTATTTTCTCCGGCCTTGCCGCCAAAAGTGGGGCCTGGCCGGAGGGGGCGGGCAACTCCACTAGCTGGAGTGTCCTGCTGGGTTGGCACAAAGGAGGTGAGCCTTTGAGGCTCACCGCCAGGTGTGACAATTCCTGCCTGGGGGAGGTGTTAGCATCTCCACCCAGTGCAGGCTTTGTTACTGGCCTCAGAGTGACAAAGGCACTCTCCCCATGGGGCCAGCAACATGTCTCGGTTTGTGGCAGGCTGCTAAAACTAGTCAGCCTACACAGATAGTCGGTTAAGTTTCAGGGGGCACCTCTAAGGTGCCCTCTGGGGTGTATTTTACAATAAAATGTACACTGGCATCAGTGTGCATTTATTGTGCTGAGAAGTTTGATACCAAACTTCCCAGTTTTCAGTGTAGCCATTATGGTGCTGTGGAGTTCGTGTTTGACAGACTCCCAGACCATATACTCTTATGGCTACCCTGCACTTACAATGTCTAAGGTTTTGTTTAGACACTGTAGGGGTACCATGCTCATGCACTGGTACCCTCACCTATGGTATAGTGCACCCTGCCTTAGGGTTGTAAGGCCTGCTAGAGGGGTGGCTTACCTATACTGCATAGGCAGTGAGAGGCTGGCATGGCACCCTGAGGGGAGTGCCATGTCGACTTACTCGTTTTGTTCTCACTAGCACACACAAGCTGGCAAGCAGTGTGTCTGTGCTGAGTGCGAGGTCTCCAGGGTGGCATAAGACATGCTGCAGCCCTTAGAGACCTTCCTTGGCATCAGGGCCCTTGGTACTAGAAGTACCAGTTACAAGGGACTTATCTGGATGCCAGGGTCTGCCAATTGTGGATACAAAAGTACAGGTTAGGGAAAGAACACTGGTGCTGGGGCCTGGTTAGCAGGGTCCCAGCACACTTCTCAGTCAAGTCAGCATCAGTATCAGGCAAAAAGTGGGGGGTAACTGCAACAGGGAGCCATTTCTTTACACAAGCCCCCCCAGCCCACAGGCCAGGAGACTCAGCCCAAGCTGGGAGAGTCTTCCTAGTCTGTCAGGCGAGGAAGAGTAGGAGAAATAGGCTGGTTAGTTGCAGGGCCTACTCTGCCTTACATCCTTCTGTTCAGGTCATTCCCTTTGGGGAACTGACCCACTTCCACAGTGATAGGACCTAGTCTGAATTGCCTCTTGTCTGCCTCTTCAATGTCTCCACCCATTCTTTTTATTTTGGGTTTAGAGGTATCCACCTCTGTTAATCTTATCTTAGCCAGGGTCATCCCTAGCTTACCCAAAGAGGTTACCCAGAGCTGGAGTAACCCCACCATGACTAACAGGGTCAGGTGGCCTAACTTGCTATTTGGCATGGGTTCTGACCACCATGCCAAGGATAGTGCAGCCATAAAGGCTAACACCCAGCAGAGGCCACTGACAGCTGTCAGTGCCCAGAACCACACCTTTAGCTCTTCACCTACAAGGGAAGGGGCTAAGTTACAGGCTTCTTTGGGTTCAGGGTGCCAGTCTGCTGTATTAGAGTGGGGGGTTACCACATTTTGTAGTAAACACCCTTCTTCCACTCTTTCTTCTGTTAGCTGAGGAGCCACCCACTCAGGTTTAACAGTTGCCTGACGAGCCAGGACTTCTTGTGGGTCAGGTTGGACTTTATCAGGGCCATGTTTGGAGTTCTCCCCTACTGGAGCAGAATCTCCTTGGCTTGCTGTAACCTTGGCTAAAGGTTGTCCACCCTTCCTACTCTGTTTTCTTTTCTTCTTCTTCTGGGGCCTGCTTGCATTTACTGCAGAGGCAGGACTTCCAGAATCCTTGGGAGAGGACTGGCACTGGACCAGTTTCTCTCTTGGGCTCTGACTAACCTCTGGGTAGTCATTTCCAAGGAGACAATCAAGGGGGAGGTCTGTACTGACTACTACCCTTCTCCAGCTAAGAGTGCCACCCACTTCTATGGGCACTAAAGCCACAGGCCTCTTAGTGACCCTGTCTAGGCTAACTCTTACCCTGGCAGTCTCACCTGGGATGTACTGGTTTGAGAGCACCAGCCTGTCATGCACAATAGTGTGACTGGCACAAGTGTCTCTCAGGGCAGTGGTTGGGATTCCATTCACCAGTAGGTGGTGGAAGTGTCTACTTCCCTCTGGAATCTCCAACTCACCTGTTGGGCCCTGTTTCCAGTTGAAGGCTAGGAAGACCTCCTCATCTGAGGAGTCATCTCCCATGGCTACACTGGTTACCCCAGGAATTTTGTTCTGGGGTTTGTTTTTGGGACAAGAAGTGTCCTTGGTGTGGTGCCCAGACTGTTTACAGTTGTGGCACCAGGCCTTAGTGGCATCCCAGTTCTTACCCTGGTACCCACCTTTGTTTTGGGTAGTGTCTTGGGGCCCACCCACCTGTTCTGGTTTTTGGGGGCCTACAGAGGACTCTTTTTCTTTGTTTCTAGTGTCACCCACTTTCTCCTGGGGAGTTTTTGTAACCCCTTTCTTTTGGTCACCCCCAGTGGAAGTTTTGGTTACCCTAGTCTTGACCCAGTGGTCTGCCTTCTTTCCCAATTCTTGGGGAGAAATTGGACCTAGGTCTACCAGATACTGATGCAACTTTTCATTGAAGCAGTTACTTAAAATGTGTTCTTTCATAAACAAATTATAAAGCCCAACATAGTCACACACTTCATTTCCAGTTAACCAACCATCTAGTGTTTTTACTGAGTAGTCTACAAAATCAACCCAGGTCTGGCTCGAGGATTTTTGAGCCCCCCTGAATCTAATTCTATACTCCTCAGTGGAGAATCCAAAGCCCTCAATCAGGGTACCCTTCATGAGGTCATAAGATTCTGCATCTTTTCCAGAGAGTGTGAGGAGTCTATCCCTACACTTTCCAGTGAACATTTCCCAAAGGAGAGCACCCCAGTGAGATCTGTTCACTTTTCTGGTTACACAAGCCCTCTCAAAAGCTGTGAACCATTTGGTGATGTCATCACCATCTTCATATTTTGTTACAATCCCTTTGGGGATTTTTAGGATGTCAGGAGAATCTCTGACCCTATTTAAATTGCTGCCACCATTGATGGGACCTAGGCCCATCTCTTTTCTTTCCCTTTCTATGGCTAGGAGCTGCTTTTCCAAAGCCAATCTTTTGACCATCCTGGCTAACAGGGGGTCATCTTCACTGAGAGCATCCTCAGTGATTTCAGAAATGCTGGACCCTCCTGTGAGGGAAGCAACATTTCTGACTATCATTTTTGGAGACAGGGCTTGAGAGGCCCTGGTCTCCCTATTTAGGACTGGAAGGGGGGAATTGCCCTCCAAGTCACTAATTTCTTCCTCTGTGAAGTCATCCTCAGAGGGGTTGGCTTTTTCAAACTCTGCCAACAGCTCCTGGAGCTGAATTTTGGTAGGTCTGGAGCCAATGGTTATTTTCTTTATATTACAGAGAGACCTTAGCTCCCTCATCTTAAGATGGAGGTAAGGTGTGGTGTCGAGTTCCACCACCTGCATCTCTGTATCAGACATTATTCTGCTAAGAGTTGGAATACTTTTTTAAGAATCTAAAACTGTTTCTAGAGTCTAATTCAAACTTTTAACAAACTTTTAAACTCTAAAAGACAATGCTAAACAGGGACTTAACACACAAGGCCCTAGCAGGACTTTTAAGAATTTAGAAAAATTTCAAATTGCAAAAATGAATTTCTAATGACAATTTTGGAATTTGTCGTGTGATCAGGTATTGGCTGAGTAGTCCAGCAAATGCAAAGTCTTGTACCCCACCGCTGATCCACCAATGTAGGACGTTGGCTCTGTATGCACTATTTCAAAGTAAGGAATAGTATGCACAGAGTCCAAGGGTTCCCCTTAGAGGTAAGATAGTGGCAAAAAGAGATAATACTAATGCTCTATTTTGTGGTAGTGTGGTCGAGCAGTAGACTTATCCAAGGAGTAGTGTTAAGCATTTGTTGTACATACACATAGACAATAAATGAGGTACACACACTCAGAGACAAATCCAGCCAATAGGTTTTTGTATAGAAAAATATCTTCTTAGTTTATTTTAAGAACCACAGGTTCAAATTCTACATGTAATATCTTATTCGAAAGGTATTGCAGGTAAGTACTTTAGGAACTTCAAATCATCAAAATTGCATGTATACTTTTCAAGTTATTCACAAATAGCTGTTTCAAAAGTGGACACAGTGCAATTTTCACAGTTCCTAGGGGAGGTAAGTATTTGTTAGGTTAACCAGGTAAGTAAGACACTTACAGGGCTTAGTTCTTGGTCCAAGGTAGCCCACCGTTGGGGGTTCAGAGCAACCCCAAAGTCACCACACCAGCAGCTCAGGGCCGGTCAGGTGCAGAGTTCAAAGTGGTGCCCAAAACGCATAGGCTAGAATGGAGAGAAGGGGGTGCCCCGGTTCCGGTCTGCTTGCAGGTAAGTACCCGCGTCTTCGGAGGGCAGACCAGGGGGGTTTTGTAGGGCACCGGGGGGGACACAAGCCCACACAGAAATTTCACCCTCAGCAGCGCGGGGGCGGCCGGGTGCAGTGTAGAAACAGGCGTCGGGTTCGCAATGTTAGTCTATGAGAGATCTCGGGATCTCTTCAGCGCTGCAGGCAGGCAAGGGGGGGATTCCTCGGGGAAACCTCCACTTGGGCAAGGGAGAGGGACTCCTGGGGGTCACTTCTCCAGTGAAAGTCCGGTCCTTCAGGTCCTGGGGGCTGCGGGTGCAGGGTCTCTCCCAGGCGTCGGGACTTTAGGTTCAAAGAGTCGCGGTCAGGGGAAGCCTCGGGATTCCCTCTGCAGGCGGCGCTGGGGGGGCTCAGGGGGGACAGGTTTTGGTACTCACAGTATCAGAGTAGTCCTGGGGTCCCTCCTGAGGTGTTGGATCGCCACCAGCCGAGTCGGGGTCGCCGGGTGCAGTGTTGCAAGTCTCACGCTTCTTGCGGGGAGCTTGCAGGGTTCTTTAAAGTTGCTGGAAACAAAGTTGCAGCTTTTCTTGGAGCAGGTCCGCTGTCCTCGGGAGTTTCTTGTCTTTTCGAAGCAGGGGCAGTCCTCAGAGGATGTCGAGGTCGCTGGTCCCTTTGGAAGGCGTCGCTGGAGCAGGATCTTTGGAAGGCAGGAGACAGGCCGGTGAGTTTCTGGAGCCAAGGCAGTTGTCGTCTTCTGGTCTTCCGCTGCAGGGGTTTTCAGCTGGGCAGTCCTTCTTCTTGTAGTTGCAGGAATCTAATTTTCTAGGGTTCAGGGTAGCCCTTAAATACTAAATTTAAGGGCGTGTTTAGGTCTGGGGGGTTAGTAGCCAATGGCTACTAGCCCTGAGGGTGGGTACACCCTCTTTGTGCCTCCTCCCAAGGGGAGGGGGTCACAATCCTAACCCTATTGGGGGAATCCTCCATCTGCAAGATGGAGGATTTCTAAAAGTTAGAGTCACTTCAGCTCAGGACACCTTAGGGGCTGTCCTGACTGGCCAGTGACGACTCCTTGTTTTTCTCATTATTTTCTCCGGCCTTGCCGCCAAAAGTGGGGCCTGGCCGGAGGGGGCGGGCAACTCCACTAGCTGGAGTGTCCTGCTGGGTTGGCACAAAGGAGGTGAGCCTTTGAGGCTCACCGCCAGGTGTGACAATTCCTGCCTGGGGGAGGTGTTAGCATCTCCACCCAGTGCAGGCTTTGTTACTGGCCTCAGAGTGACAAAGGCACTCTCCCCATGGGGCCAGCAACATGTCTCGGTTTGTGGCAGGCTGCTAAAACTAGTCAGCCTACACAGATAGTCGGTTAAGTTTCAGGGGGCACCTCTAAGGTGCCCTCTGGGGTGTATTTTACAATAAAATGTACACTGGCATCAGTGTGCATTTATTGTGCTGAGAAGTTTGATACCAAACTTCCCAGTTTTCAGTGTAGCCATTATGGTGCTGTGGAGTTCGTGTTTGACAGACTCCCAGACCATATACTCTTATGGCTACCCTGCACTTACAATGTCTAAGGTTTTGTTTAGACACTGTAGGGGTACCATGCTCATGCACTGGTACCCTCACCTATGGTATAGTGCACCCTGCCTTAGGGTTGTAAGGCCTGCTAGAGGGGTGGCTTACCTATACTGCATAGGCAGTGAGAGGCTGGCATGGCACCCTGAGGGGAGTGCCATGTCGACTTACTCGTTTTGTTCTCACTAGCACACACAAGCTGGCAAGCAGTGTGTCTGTGCTGAGTGCGAGGTCTCCAGGGTGGCATAAGACATGCTGCAGCCCTTAGAGACCTTCCTTGGCATCAGGGCCCTTGGTACTAGAAGTACCAGTTACAAGGGACTTATCTGGATGCCAGGGTCTGCCAATTGTGGATACAAAAGTACAGGTTAGGGAAAGAACACTGGTGCTGGGGCCTGGTTAGCAGGGTCCCAGCACACTTCTCAGTCAAGTCAGCATCAGTATCAGGCAAAAAGTGGGGGGTAACTGCAACAGGGAGCCATTTCTTTACAATCACCTAGAGGTGTATGCCAAAACTCTGCCACCGCAATCTAGGCCCAAAGATATCTGGGATCCCCAACGCAATTACCTGCTAACACATCCACCTGATACTGCAAACACAGATACAGGAAATTGACCACTAGGAAACAGCTATAAGCACGATACATGGCTAGAGAACATTTGTAGTAGCTCAATGCCAATAGATGTGGTATTTGATATACTGAATCTGACCTGGGAAAGGTATATTGTGCAGACACTACTGCAGTAAAAACATCCAAGTCCATGTATGTCCGCAGACAACCAAGAAGGACTAGCGTTCCATGAGATAAACCATTAAGATTATGCTCTTTAAAGAAGATAGATGGACTGAGAATTATTATCATACATAGCTTAAACTTCTATATTTTTGCTAGTTAATGTGATGATGACCAAGATATTGCACTTCTAGTTGGTTTGTATTGATCATTGTAATGATACAAAAAAACTAATAAATAATAAAAATAATGCATGGCATGTGAATCCAGAAAAGATTCATGCTGCAAAACTACAGAGGGTACATCCCACTGAGTGAATGAGTCATATATAAGTTTTCAGCTTATATCCAACTTGTCTAGCAAGACAATGCAGGTTGAGGTGGCCTGAGCTCATACTTAAGGGTCATGCCAGGCAACTGACTCGAAGGGCGAGTTCTTGGAGTGCCAACCACATCCACAACCTCAGAGCCTCATGAGAGAAAACACAAGACCTTACTCCACCCTTATTGCTGCAGTACCACAAGGCAGTCATGTTGACTGGCAGTACCTGGTTTGACCAGCCGTTGAAGGCAAGCAGAAAGGCCTTGCTGGCCAGCCAGATCATCAGCAGCTCTAAAAGACTGATGTGGTAGTGCACTCCATCTGAGACCAAAGCCCCCTTATCTCTACCTGCCTATATCCAACCTAAAGTCTAAACACCTATCAATGGCATGACATCTGGAGAAGGTCAGGAGAATTATATGCAGCAAGCCAGATTTGTTTCCATCATCCACCACTGAAGGACTTATACTAACACATTGAAGATATGGGTCCTGTCTGCAAAGCATATCCAATGCTGGGCCCACTGCAAAGAAGGCTCCAATAAAGACTCTTATGGGCCAACAAGTGTAGGCACCAGAAGACCAAGTGTCATGCATTACTTTAAAGGTTGGGACAGCAGCTCTTGCTTGAATCATATGGATCATAGCCTGAAAGTCAGAAAGTGCTGAGGAGAAAAAGGATTCAGAACACCCATATCCAGTGTGGCCACAATAAGGAGTAGCCTTTAAGACGGAAGAAAATCAGACTTGGCTTCCTTGGTGGAAAATCCTTCAACAGGCAGCAATTACACTTGTACATAATTGGTCTGAAAACAGCTGAGGTAAGCCTGCCTTCAACAGCTAGCCATCAAGATGCACGCATCTGCAATTACAGCAACATGAAGCCATCACTGATGTAACCTCTGAAAAGGGCAGAGGGGACAATGTCAGACCTAAGACCAAGAGTGTCAATTAGAAGTGGTTTAATCCTGCTACAAAGCAGAAATATTTCCTCTGGGACTTCAAGATCTGTACATGAAAGTAAGCATGCTACAGATCCAAAGACACCAACTAGTGTTTGGGCTCAACAGCAACAAAACTTGTGCATGTATAATTATTGCCTTCTTTTTGAGGAACAATTTCAGCACTCGAGGTCCAAAATTGGTCTTCTTGGGGACCAGGAAGTCTAGAGGATAGCACCCCAATGGGAGGGTGGATTTTCAGAACGGAAAAAACCCTTTTGAACAATCTGAAGGACCCACTGGTCCAATGTAATCACTTTTCAGTGGAGCAGGCTACCCTGGATTCAGCCCACCACTGGTTTCAAAAGCCTAGAGAGGCTGAGAGGGCTGTCTCTGGCAATAGTAGAGGACTCTCAGATATCCATTTTCTGGACTGCTAATGGAACTGGTGAGCTGGGGAAAGAATCCCCAGTAAATGATCTTTAAAATGTTCAACAGACACATTGCTTTCTCACAAAACAGCCTGGAGCCATCAATGCACATACCCATTAGAGAGACTTGGACATCCAAGGAAAACCTTTGTGGACTGCAATCAAGCATGGCGTCTGATGAAGACACCGGTGACCATGGCACAAACAGAATCAGTGGTGTCCTGGTCAGACAGTAAAATATATTTAATGGCATCCTCGACATCCTGTACTGTCTGTTCAAAGGTATTTCTCCACTCTTGAAACAAAAGGAGGTAAAGCCTTGCTTGTCAATTCTCAAAGTATTTGAGTATAGTAATCCAGAAGACAAATGGCATTGAGAGTAGCAGGATCAAGCAATGCTTAAACCAGACTACCAAAAATGGCTCAAGTACGAGCTTCATTAAAGGACAATAGTGTCTCTAAGTCAAATGTACAGGCTGTAAGATTTCAGTTTAGGTAAGATCAGTCCTGGCTTTGATGAATTATACAGCCCACTGGAATTTGCAGAACAAGATGTAAGCCAGCATTCGATTAATAAGAAGGGAGCAAATGATCTGCCACTTCATGATCGTACTGATTGTGAGGAATATGTTCAAGGCCTTGAACAGAATCTGAGCAAAAGATAGCTTACATGTTCCGGAAGAGTTGCTGCAGAGCAACTCTATGTTGGTCTTTATTAGTGGGCAGCCGGTTACAGATTTCAAAATGAACTCAGAGTCGGATCCACTACTAGCTGCGCTAGAGTTAGGTAAAGAACTCTTTGGAGTACAAACGGCGGGGCTTGCAGCACTGGAGTTCTGCTGCTGTCTGGTTCTGAAGATGAAGCTGACCCACGTCTTTTTTGACCAAAAATAAATGCTTAGTTGATAGCTTGGGAACTCTGAGAGAAGCAACTCACATGCAATGCGGAACCTGGAGCCAGAGTTAAATGCTTAAGTCAGGTTTCTCGAACACAGATTATGCAATCTCTCCCGGGAGCCATGTCTACACATGGAAAACTTTGGTTTTCCCTTTTTCTTTCATTTCCTGTCCAACTTGGCTTTAGACCTCAATGTGGACTTGCCTGAACAGAGAGAATAGGACTAAGAGCAACAGTGTTACTTGGTATCGGACCGGCCTAGCTTTTTGTGGTTGGCAATATAAAGTTTGGGTTCTCACTCACTGATGGCCTTTGAATGCATCCGGGAGTATTTTGTGCAGGACCTGGAGTGCTGTTTGTGCTCATCAAAGATGTACCGACATCTGTTTGCATAAAGCAGAGCACAGTTTGTATGCTGTTGATCGGAGAGTGACACCCCTGTAAATTTCAAAAAATGTCAAACACCTTGGCAGAAACAGAACCAACACTCGTAGGAGCAGAGCTCAATCTGCGTCTGTGGGTGACGAAAAATAGTAATGGTGCAGGGATAGTGTCTATATGTAGCTCTGTTGTCATGTCAGTAGGCAGGATGGAATCACAATGGAGACGGATGGTGCTACCTGCGGGCGCAGAAGCTATTGCAAAAGTTTCTGGATCCCATCTGGTGCCTGGGAAGACTCAAAATGTGAGGAATCTGCAGTTAGAAGTATTCAGATATGTCAAGAATCTCCGCATCTATGTAAGATTCAGGAACACAATTCAATCAATATATGTTTGCTAATATCAATAATATATAGAACACATCTAATTAGGCACAATGTACTTATTTTTATTAGACAGATGTAAACAGTCAAACTGAAAACTACACCTGGCTGTGGACACCACTCCTACATAATTTACTATAAGTATCCACACTGGGAGCACACTGGGGAACACAAACAGGCGGAAAGAGACTAAACATACAAACTTACAAGAACAAAGAAAAATGCCGACATCCACAAGTGAGGCTGAACTGGTGTGAAGTAAACCAGTGAACCACCCTTATTGTAAGGAGATAACAGCCAAGGAAGGTAATTATTCAGCTGCACCCAATTATAAGTGAATAACTGAGCCTGCACTTTCTGAAAGCACTGCCATATCCAGAATGGCAGAGTGGAATACTTGGTGCTTTTTACCAAACATCTGCCTTAGGTAAATTATAGGTGAGGAGGCTACCTCTATAGTATAACAGGTCAATTGGGCCAAAACCTTCTTTCATATAATTCTCCACAAAAACAAAAATAAAATTAATTAGCCGCATTTACTTTAACTAGCTACAATAAAACTGCAATTCACATCACTTCACCGTCTGCACTTAAGAAATCATTAACTTCATTCATTTCACTCGCCACTCACTAAAAACATTGTACCAAAGCTTTACAAATTCGTAGTGACAATCATTTTTAAATGAATTGTTTAAGATAATAGACAAACTGAGTAGGAGGACTCGGAAAATGATTCTAATGTTCTGAACTCTAGCACAAATATTTGGGAGACAGTCATCAGACCAGATCCATCATTCTGAAGGCCAGAGAATAATTTATCTAAAAAAATTACAAATGTAAAACACATTTTAAGAAACCAAGGTAAAATACAGATCCAAGTCCTAACCAGCTGTCTAATACTCTAATTCAAAATAAAGTTCAGTCCCAAATTCTACCGCTTCACCCACCAGTCTACTATCACAAACCGTTTGGTATCACTGCTTGAATACTATTCATCCATGCCCAGTGCCAAATGGTTACTGAACTCACTACCACTGTAATTGGCTAGATTTTATATCTTACGCCTACATTTTCCAGGTCCTACATTCAAGGAGCCTTGAAATTCTATCATCCAGGGCATTTGGCCAGACAGCACACACTTCAAGATACTACACTTGGTTAGACAACTCATTACTCATTTTCACAGATTTTCTGAGACTAGATTTCAACAACCATTATTTGATGGTAGAAGGGTTAGTTCAATAAACCCCCAATAATAATAACAGTGTAAGATACAACAAGCCAAAGTACTTTTTAAATCTGCATTCGTATGCAAGTGGACCAAGAACTATGCAACTGAAAATTGCCTGTCTTCACTGACTTATCAATTACTATAAACAGGTTAAAACAAAATATATATTTAAATCCTATTCTATTGGCATGAAGACCTAAATAATGTTAATAGAGAGGAAATACCATGTATACCTAATGTTAACACTATAGGCCTCAAATAATAACTAAAGATTGTGCCGTCTTCTTATGTCCCTATAAGACAATGCTATTATGATTACCACCATTTGTAAGGCAAAGTTTATTCTTGGATTGTCAATGCTATCAGTGAGACACATTAGGTGAACAAAGAACGGTTTAGTTACTTCAGATCAGTGCACTAACAATTAGACATCTGACCTTGTAAGCGGTCAGGTTTCAGTGTCCTATGGTGAAACAGATAAAAAACGCCCCCTTGGCAGAAAACTAATTATATAATTGACAAGACTTATAATTTTTGTAAACACATTTGTGATCAGCATCTTTATACAACTGAAGTTTACAAGTCAAAGAGAAGGAGTATTTTAAATGATAGCAGGTCTGACATCAACACTAATGAGTTTTAATAAGTAATGGTCATCAACTAGGAGATAAATGTACCTGCTCAACCACAACCACAACCACACAGAAGTCAGGCATCACAGCACTAAGAGTAAGGCTGCACATTATTTACTAGAAGGCCAAAGTTTAGGTAAACACAGTTTTACCATTTTTCCGTTGCATCATCACTGCAGCGAGACGGTCGCAAAACTGACCTAACGAACAAGTTACTTACCTTTGGTAATGCTTTTTCTGGTGAATACAGTATCTACCTGCCGATTTCTCACTTTTGAATTCTCCCAATGCGTCAGCATTCGACGGAAATTTCTTTCTAGCTTTCCACGTCAACGTGGACGTCACACTAGCACGGCTCTGCACACGACTGTCTGATGGTATCGGAGCCATAAGAAGTCCTCGCAGGCGCGCTGCCATAAGTTTCACCCATTTTTTTTATTTACCGTGCCATTGAGGCGAATTGGTGAATACCAACATCACAAGCGCAAACTTGAATTAAATTTTATATATATATATATATATATATATATATATATATATATATATATATATGGCAAATGTCACTTACCCAGTGTACATTTGTTCGTGGCATGTTCGGCTGCAGATTCACATTCTGTGCACTGTTCCTGCCATCTAGTGTTGGGATCGGAGTGTTACAAGTTGTTTTTCTTCGAAGAAGTCTTTTAGAGTCACAGGACCGAGTGACTCCTCCCTTTCGGCCCCATTGTGCATGGGCATGGCCTCCATCTTAGATTGTTTTCCCGCATAGGGTGAGGTAGGAGTGGTAGAATGAGAATAACAAAGATGTCCATGCAATAGAATAGGTATGTATGTACACAGTTTGCTCTAAAGGAATGTTTTACATATATACGATTACTAATTGCAACTTAAACGGCTACAGGCTCCCGGGGAGGTGGGAGGGCGCATGTGAATCTGCAGCGGAACATGCCACGAACAGATGTACACTGGGTAAGTGACATTTTCCGTTTGATGGCATGTGTAGCTGCAGATACACATGCTGTGCCATAGACTACAAAGCAGTAACCCTCCCAAAAGCGGTGGTCAGCTTGTAGGAGTTGAAGTTGTTTGAAATAATGTTCTAAGTACAGCCTGTCCCCACTGTGGCTTGTTGTGTTGCTAACACATCTACACAGTAGTGTTTGGTAAACGTATGAGGTGTGGACCAAGTGGCTGCCTTACAAATCTCTGTCATTGGTAACTTACCTAGAAAGGCCATTGTTGCTCCTTTCTTCCTAGTGGAGTGTGCCTTTGGTGTAATGAGTAGCTCTCTTTTAGCTTTTAGGTAACAAGTTTGGATGCATTTGACTATCCATCTGGCTATGCCCTGTTTGGATACAGGGTTACCAGTATGGGGTTTTGGAAAGCGACGAACAATTGTTTAGTTTTACAAAATGGTTTTGTTCTGTCTATATAGTACATTAGTGCTCTTTTTATGTCTAATGTATGCAGTGCCCTTTCTACTACTGAGTCTGGCTGTGGGAAGAAGACTGGGAGCTCCACTGTTTGGTTTAAATGAAACAGTGAGATGAATTTTGGTAGAAATTTTAGATTTGTGCGGAGAACCACTTAATGTTTGTGTACTTGTATAAAGGGTTCCTCAATAGTGAAAGCCTGTATTTCGCTAACTCTTCTTAGTGAAGTGATAGCCACTAGAAATGCCACTTTCCAAGTTAAGAATTGGATTTGACAAGAATGCATGGGTTCAAAAGGCGGCCCCATGAGTCGTGTAAGTATAATATTAAGATTCCACGAGGGTAGTGCTGGTGTTCTTGGCGGTATGATCCGCTTTAGTCCTTCCATGAAGGCTTTAATAACTGGTATTCTAAAGAGTGATTTTGCGTGTTTAATCTGCAAATTAGCAGAGATTGCAGTGAGATGAATTTGTTTGCTTGGCAGTAGAAAACAAACCTTTTCCACTTGTTAGCATAGCAATGCCTGGTGGTAGGTTTTCTTGCCTGTTTAATGACTTCCGTACACTCATTTGGAAGATTTAGATAGCCAAACTTTAAGACTTCAGGAGCCAGATTGCTAGGTTGAGCGTTGCTGGATTGGGGTGCCTGATCTGCTGTTTGTGTTGTGTTAACAGATCTGGTCTGTTTGAGAGTTTGATGTGAGGTACTACCGAGAGGTCCAACAGTGTGGTGTACCACGGTTGGCATGCCCACGTTGGTGCTACGAGTATTAGTTTGAGTTTGTTTTGACTCAGTTTGTTGACTAGAAAAGGAATGAGTGGGAGAGGGGGAAAAGCGCAATTAAATATCCCTGACCAATTGATCCATAGAGCATTGCCCTTGGACTGAGTGTGTGGGTACCTGGACGCGAAATTTTGGCATTTTGATTTTATTTTGTGGCGAACAGATCTATGTCTGGTGTCCCCCGCTGTTGAAAGTATTCTTGTAGTATCTGGGGATGTGTTTCCCACTCGTGAGTTTGCTGGTGATCTCGACTGAGATTGTCCGCTAATTGATTGTGAATGCCTGGAATATATTGCGCTATTAGGCGAATGTTGTTGTGAATTTCCCAATGCCAAATCTTTTGTGCTACGAGGCATAGTTGTAATGAGTGTGTTCCCCCTTGTTTGTTTAGGGAGTACATTGTTGTCATATTGTCTGTTTTGACAAGAATGTGTTTGTGAGCTAGAAGAGGTTGAAATACTTTTAGTGCTAGGAAGACTGCTAGCAGCTCTAAGTGATTTATGTGTAGTTGTTTATGTTGACTGTCCCATTCCCCTTGTATGTTGTGATTGTTGAGGTGTGCTCCCCACCCAATCATCGATGCATCTGTTGTGAGAATGGCGTGAGGCACAGGGTCTTGAAAAGGCCGCCCTTTGTTTAAATTTACAGGGTTCCACCATTGAAGCGAATAGTGTTTTTGGTGGTCTATCAACACTAGATCTTGGAGTTGACCCTGTGCCTGCGTCCATTGTTTTGCAAGGCACTGCTGTAAGGGCCGCATGTGTAGCTGCGCGTTTGGGACAATTGCGATGCATGATGCCATCATGCCTAGGAGTTTCATGACAAATCTGACTGTGTAGTGCTGATTTGGTTGTATTTTTGGGACCATGGTTTGGAATTATTGTACCCTTTGTGGGCTTGACGTGGCAATCACTCTGAGTGTTGAGTGTTGCTCCCAAGTATTGTTGTAGTTGGGATGGTTGTAAGTGTGATTTTTGGTAATTTAGAGAGAACCCTAGTGTGTGTAGGGTATCTATTACGTACTGTGTGTGATTTTGACACCGCTGTTGAGTGTTGGCTTTTATCAGCCAATCGTCGAGATATGGGAATACGTGCATGTGTTGTCTCCTTATATGGGCCACTACAATGCGAGGCATTTTGTAAATACTCTGGGGGCTGTTGTTATCCCGAAGGGTAATACTTTGAATTGGTAATGTTTTCCCTGTATGAAAAACTGGTTATTTTCTGTGAGATGGATAAATGGGTATATGAAAATACGCATCTTTTAGATCCAGTGTTGACATGTATTCTCCGTGTTTGAGTAAGGGGACTACATCTTGTAGGGTGACCATGTGGAAGTGTTCTGATTTGATGAATAGAGAGTCCTGCGATCTAAAATTGGTCTTAGTGTTTTGTCCTTTTTGGGAATAAGGAAATATAGGGACTATACCCCTATTCCTTTTTGTTGGTGAGGTACCAGTTCTATGGCTTGTTTTGTTAATAGTGCCTGCACTTCTGTTTGTAACATTTCTAGATGTTGCGCCAACAGTTTGTGTGCTCTTGGAGGAATATCTGGAGGAAACTGTGTGAATTCTATACAGTAACCATGTTGGATAATTGATAGGACCCATGTGTCCGTGGTTATGTCTGACCAATGTTTGTGGTAAAATCTCAGTCTTCCTCCCACAGGTGATGTGTGTTGGGGGAGTGTGACGGGCAAGTCACTGTTGGTTATTAGTTGCCTGCTTAGTGGGCTGAAATTTTCCCCTTGACCTTGGGAATTGTCCCCTGAAGGACCCGTGAAACCCCCCTCTCTGATATTGGGATTGGTAGGTGGGTTGTGCTTGAGAGGTGGATGCCTCTGAAGGCTATTGTCTGAAGCCTCCCCTATACTGCGGTTTCCTGAATGTCCCTCTATATTGGGACAAGTGGAGCGCGACCATGGCTTTGGCCGTGTCAGTGTCCTCCTCCATCTTCTCGATGGCTGTGTCCACTTGTGGTCCAAACAGTTGTTGTTGATTAAATGGCATGTTAAGTACTGCCTTTTGTAACTCAGGTTTGAACCCTGGGGATCTTAGCCAAGCGTGTCATCTAATTGTAACTGCAGTGTTCACTGTTCTTGCGGCAGTGTCAGCGGAATCTAATGCCGAACGTATTTGATTGTTCGATATTGCCTGTCCCACCTCTACCACCTTCTGAGCCCGTTTTTGGTATTCCTTGTGGAGATGTTGGATGATATCGCTCATCTCGTCCCAATGAGCTCGGTCATAACGTGCGAGGAGGGCTTGAGAATTTGCATTGCGCCACTGATTGGCAGCCTGTGACGCTACCCTTTTTCCTGCTGCGTCGAACTTCCGACTCTCCTTGATGACGCAGTTGGCTCTTTTTCTTGCAGCTCTAACCACTAGAGA
Organism: Pleurodeles waltl; assembly: GCF_031143425.1. Lineage (NCBI taxonomy): Eukaryota > Metazoa > Chordata > Amphibia > Caudata > Salamandridae > Pleurodeles > Pleurodeles waltl. The sequence continues at coordinate 423,819,581 of NC_090450.1, forward strand.
GTCCGGGGCAACTGTTGTGTGATGAACACTGGGTCCGACGGTGGTGGCTTGTACTTCTTTTCCACCTGCGATGTGATGGCTCTGCCTTTCAAAGGCTCTTGAAGAACTTGTTGGGCATGTTTAAGCATGCCTGGGAGCATAGGCAGGCTTTGGTAGGACGCATGCGTGGAGGCCAAGGTATTAAAGAGAAAAAATCGCCCTCCAATGGCTGAGTGCATGCTTACATTATGGAATGCAGCAGCCCTGGCCAAGACTTGGGTGTATGAGGTGCTATCCTCAGGTGGAGAGGGTTTCGAAGGGTAGAACTCAGGGCTATTGTCTGAAACAGAGGGATCGTAGAGGTCCCAAGGGTCTGCATCGTCTTGCGACTGCACAGTGCATGTGGGTGACTGTGCAGTGGGCGTGACAAGAGGTGACACTGTTCTTTTTGGTGAATGTGGAGGCAAAAGATCTGGTGAAAAATGGCGAGTGGGCGATTTTTCCCTGGGCACTTTCGCCTTTGGCTGTTCAGTCTCTGATTGTCCCTGGAACGTCAGTTTTCTTTTTAATTTGAGAGGAGGGGCAGTTTGGATCTTCCCACTATCCTTATGGATCTGTGTCCTTGCCTGTGTTTCGTCAAATTCTTCCATTTGATGTTCCTCCTCAAATCTGTGTCTCTCCTTTAGTTGTTTAGAGAGTCCAAGCTCCTCGGTGTACGAGGCTTTTTTCGGCTCCAAAGCCGTTTTTTGGCACCGAAATGCCCATGGTGTTGAAGGTCTGGGCTCTGAAAAGCTTTTTCGAAGCTCCGTCGACTCGACGAGTCGATGCAGAGTTTTTTCGGTGACGGATTCTCGGATCGAGTCCGAAGACTTTACAGTGCTTTTTTCGGCTCCAAAGCCGTTTTTTTCAGCACCGAAATGCCCATGGTGATGGAAGGTCTCGGTGTCAACACCAGGACAGTGCGCATTGTGATGATATGTTATTGTTTAACCTTTTGCATTGCAAAATTCAATCCTGAAGAATCATTTTTACGGTGCTTATAAAATACTGTCCATTTGCAATGTATTGCTGCAAGCTTTCAGAGTGAGTCAGGGTGTGGTCCCTTTCCGGGGCCTTCTAGAAGCTTTCCCTGCAGCATGCCTGGGTGTGGTTGTGGGCTGGGCCAAGACTCTATAAAAGGGAGCCAGCCTAGCTCCACGTGCTCACTATTCAGAGGTCCCGTTGCAGAGCAGCAGCAACTTCCTGAGCTCCTGTTCCAGTGGCCTACTTTGATTTTCCAGGCCTCACCCTTTCACTCGTTGGGTGATTCTTGATCAGGGCGGTAAGACGGAGGTTGTGCTAGGCCCCCAACTCCGTAACAATGACGCTCGAACTCTTGGGCCAAATTTTTTCTTGCTAAAATAATTTGATCTTGCATGTGTGAATGTGCGTTTGGACTTTTCCATTACATTTGCATGGTGGCATTCGAATCGGCAAGACGCGCAATTCTTTTCTTGTGTACTAATTCATGATATACATTGTGCGCTACCATTCCTTGGCAGTTTCATGGTGGCATTCGAATCGGCAAGACGCGCAATTCTTTTCTTGTGGACTAATTCATGATATACAATGTGCGCTACCATTCCTTGGCAGTTTCATGGTGGCATTCGAATCGGCAAGACGTGTGATTCTTTTCTTGTGTACTAATTCATGATATACATTGTGCGCTACCATTCCTTGGCAGTTTCATGGTGGCATTCGAATCTGCAAGAAGTGCGATTCTTTTCCTGTGTACTAATTCATGATATAAATTGTGTGCTACCATTCCTTGGCAGTTTCATGGTGGCATTCAAATCGGCAAGACGCCCGATTCTTTCCCTGGTATTTTAATTCTTGATATTCATTGTGCGCTACCATTGCTTGGCAGTTACATGGTGGCACTCGAATCAGCAAGACGCGCGATTCTTTTCCTTGTGTTCTAATCCATGATATTAATTGAACGCTACCATTCCTTGACAGTTACATGGTGGCACTCGAATCGGCAAGACGCGCAATTCTTTCCTCTTGCTTTATTCATGTTGTTCATTGTGCGCTACCATTCTAAGGCATTTACTTGGAAGTATTCGAGTTGACAAGTCACATGATTTATTCCTTGAATCTATGTGGTGTTATTCTTGGCGCTCAATCCTTCTATGGGGGTTTAAATACCCATGTGGAAATCTACAATGTGGGCAATTCATGTTTCAACATTTAGAGAGAACAAAGAAGTCCTGAGTTCTAGATGAAATGTCGTGTGTTCCCAATATGTATTCTTAAAATAAGAATTATACGAAGGTTCAGAATTTACTCAGATAGTTTTCATGATATTCATGCTAAAGAAAGTACTTGAATCTGAAAGTTATATTTAACTCCTCTTGTTTTCTCCCACAGGTATTCAGTCATCAAAAAAGTCTAGTCTTGATAAGATTCATTCTTAAGGTTATTCATGTATTCAGAGGGATGATGCTTAGTCATAGCCTAGTACTGTTTTCATGAGAGATTATTTTTTTATGCTTGTGTGTTTTAACCTTTTGCTTCCTACAGGTCTCCTTCCCAGCTGTTCCCTTCCTAATCCCCTTTTCCCCACTTGGACTCTCTTAGACTCTGTGACAAATCTAATCTGAGTATTGGAGCTGTCATGTGGTGGAAGTGTTGGGAGCGTGCACAGACCCCGAGGATCTGGTGACTCTGACAGAATAGTGAGCCCACTAATTATTATCCTCCTGGTTTGTGTATGTTCTCAACATGACCACACTGGACAAGCTAGTCAAGGCTATCACCCAGCTCCAGTCAGAGGTGGTATCATCAAAAGATTTGACAAATAGCTTAGCTGAGAGAGTGAGTCAGTTACAGGATAAGGTAGAGAAGAAGGAACAAATTCCCATAGGTGTGTCATGGCCAAGTACTTCTTCTCAGACTTCTGGAGGTAATTCAACAAACATTTCCCTCAATGTTCCTTCAGCCATTCCTTTAGCTCCTCCAGAACGTTTCTCAGGTGACCCCTTGAAAGCGCAATCTTTCCTGGTTCAAGTGGAACTTCATTTCACCTGCAGACCACATACTTTTCTTGATGCCCAGTCCAAAGTAGCTTTCTTGTTATCATATCTGTCTGGAGATGCTGCTACCTGGGCTATTCCTCTTGTGCGTAAGGATAGTCCCCTGTTGTACAACTGGAGAAACTTTGTTTAAGAGTTTGAGTGAGTCTTTGATCGCAGAACTGTAACACAGTCAGCAGATCGTGAGCTATTAGACTTACGACAGGGGAATCAGGACTTAGTGTCATAGTTAGCCAACTTTAACCGGCTGGTCGCTGAGACATCCTGGCCAGAGGAAAAACAAGCGGCCTTGTTTTACAAGGGACTCAAAGAGGAATTAAAAGATATCGTAGCGCAAATCGACCGGCAACCTACAGACTGTCAAGAATTAATAAAGCTTGTCTTGAGGCTTGATCATCGTTTATCTGAACGTAAAGGAACGCGTAAAAAGACTGAAAAATATTCCTGGTGTGTTCACGATAACAGAGACTCAAGAGCTCAGAAAGAAAGAACGCATGAACCGATGGAAATTGGAACCATCAGAAGACGTTTGACCAAAGAAGAAAAGGACCTACGCAGAAAAAATGGACAATGTCTATATTGTGGGCGGAAAGGTCATTTCGTCAAAGACTGTTCAATCAAACCAAAGAACAAGCGAGGTCCAGTTCAGAAGGTTGCAGCCAATGAATCAGTCAAGTCGGAAAACTAAAACACCCAAGATGCAGGGAAGGGTTGCTCTTGGATGTCACTGTGGACCCTTCACAATCTAGACATCTCAAATTGGGAATAAGAGTTCAGGTTAAGAAAAAAGACCTATTTCAAGAAGGCTCTAGTCGATTCTGGTGCTACCAGGAACTTTGTTGACGCCAAATTGGTTTGTGCATGGGGGATCCCATGTATTGAAAAGAAGACCCCAGAAATCATCCAGGCAGCCGATGGAAAACTTTTGACTGGAGGCCCGGTAACTCTTCAGACTGTCCCCTTATCAGTGATCTGTGAAGATAAAAATCAAAGAAAGAAACAAAGAGAAATTTATCCTTGACGTGATCCATGCTCCCCAGTATGGGATTATCCTTAGCTTGCCCTGGTTAACTCATCACAATCCAGAGATTAATTGGGCAGAACGAAAGGTCGTGTTCTCATCTGCGCTATGTAAAGAACGATGTCTCCAAAGGACTCAAGAATCGGAAGTTCACAACTCTTACGTAGCTACTGCCGCAGAGAAAGAATTTCAGTTGCCCAAACAGTATTTGTCGTATGAAGATTTATTTGATGAGAAAGAAGCAGAGAACTTACCTTCTCATAGATCTTATGACTGCCAAATTGATCTAGTCCCAGGTGCAATACTTCCCAACTGTTGTGTGTATGCCTTGTCAGAACATGAAAATCAACACTTACGAAAATACTTGGATCAATTCTTAGAGAATGGTTTCATTCGTCCCTCTATGTCTCCCGCAGCTTCTCCTTTGTTTTTTGTTTCAAAGGCGAATGGAGAACTTCGAACTTGTATTGACTATAGGGGTTTGAACAAAATCACCATCAAGAACAAATATCCTTTGCCCCTAATTCCGGTCTTACTGGAACAAGTAAAGAAAGCAAAAATCTACACGAAGCTTGACCTTCGAGGTGCTTATCATTTGGTCAGAATGAGAGAGGGTGACGAATACAAAACAGCGTTCAAAACAAGATATGGACTTTTTGAATACACTGTCATGCATTTTGGTCTGTGCAATGCTCCAGCAGCATTTCAATTTTTTTTTAATGATGTTCTTAGAGAGTACCTCAATATATTTGCCATAGTCTACATTGATGACATTCTGATCTACTCAGACAATGAAAATTAAAATGTCAAGAAAATTCTGACAGCCCTTCGTAAGCACCATTTATATTGCAAACTAACCAAGTGTGAGTTTCATGTTACCACAGTTGAGTTTTTAAGGGTTTTCCTTACCCCTCAAGGTATGGTGATGGCAGAAAATAAAGTAAAAGCCGTATCTGATTGGCCCACCCCAAAGACTGTTTGTGATGTATAATGTTTCCTGGGGTTTGCAAATTTTTACCGGAGATTCATAAATCATTTCTCCCAGACAGTGGCTCCAATTACTAAGTTATTAAGAATGAAAGAAAAATTTGTATGGTCCCCAGAAGCCGATCAAGCCTTTTCAACTTTGAAAGAAGCTTTCTCCACTGCTCCAATTTTGACTCATCCAGATGCAGATCAACCTTTCATAGTGGAAGCTGATGCTAGGAGCAGTCTTGTCACAACGAAACAAGGACACTGGTCAGCTTCATCCTGTAGCTTACATGTCTCGGAAGTTAAACGAAGCCGAACAGAATTATGTCATTGCTGAAAAAGAGCTTCTGGCGATTCATGACGCCTTTAAAGAATGGCAACATCATTTGTTGGGTGCCAAATATACTGTCACAGTATATACTGATCATCGCAATCTTCAATTCATGAGTTCCGCCAGACTTTTGACTCCTCGGCTATTACGCTGGATGCTGTTTTTTGCCGAGTTTGATTTTGTGGTAACCTTCCGTCCTGGTAAAGATAACCGCAAAGCTGACGCCTTGTCTCGCCAAGAGTCTACCACACTGCCTGCAGTTCAAACCCCCAGAGCTATCATTGCTCCTGACAAGGTCCTATGTATCATAAAAACTGAAGATTTCTTTGAAGACATCCGCAATTCATTTACTGTTGAAAAATGGCAGACATGGGCCCAAGCAGATCCCAAAAGGTCACTCAAGCAAGGACTACCCTTTCATGACACTCGTTTGTTCATGCCCACTACCAAACTTCGCAAGATAGTGTTTCATTGGTTGCATGTTATACCTACGGCAGGTCACCCAGGTACTCCTAAAACTCTTGAACTAATCCAACGCTATTTTTGGTGGCCTACCCTAACAAAAGATGTAAAAACAATGGTAAACAACTGCGAAGTCAGTGCTCGCACTAAAACAAGTCACTCAAAACCGAAAGGGTTGTTACACCCACTCCCAACCCCAAGTCATCCGTGAGAGCACATTTCTTTAGACTTTATTACTGGTCTGCCAGTGGTTCAACAGCATTCAGTAATTTTGGTGGTAGTAGATAGTCTCACGAAGTATGGACATTTCATTGCCTGTAAGAAATTGACCACCTCTAGTGAATTAGCAACTATCTTACTAAATAGAGTGGTGCGTTATCAATGACTGCCAAAAGTGATCCTCTCCGATCGGGGGTCGCAATTTGCCTCCCACTTCTGGAAGACATGGTGTAAAACACTCCAAGTGACATCTACACTATCTACTAGCCACCATCCTCAAACAGATGGTCAAACGGAGAGACTAAATCAGACTTTGAAGCAATACCTATGTGATTACGCTGAAAAAGCACTTCATTCTTGGACATCAATGCTCTGGTTGGCTGAGTTAGCCTACAACAACTCCTTCCACACTTCTACTGGCGTTACACCCTTCTTTGGTTTGCTTGGCTACCATCCTGACACCTTACCCATTATCATTCCTCAAGAAAGTTCTCTTACTCCAGCTGTATCAGAAACCGTTCAACATTTGCATCAAACCCACAAATTGATTCAACAGCATTTAGAAAAAGCCAAACCAAAATACAAAAAGCACTATGTCAAACATTGTGAGGGAACGCAGTATCAACCAGGTGACAAAGTGTGGCTCTCCACAAAACAGATAGACCTCAAGAAGAAGCACGTTTAACCCCAAATTCATAGGTCCTTACACTGTTCTTCAGCAAATTAATCCTGTGACCTATAAACTGCAATTGCCAAGATCATTACGGATTCATCCAGTGTTCCATACTTCCCTCTTAAAAAAGGCAGTCCAAAAGGTTCGCCCTCATCCAGCTCCTGTGCTAGTACAGGGAGAAGAAGAATACGAAGTCAAGAAAGTGTTGGATTCTAAACTGAGAGGGCGTAACCTATGGTACTTAATCTCATGGAAAGGTTATGGTCCTGAAAGTAATTCATGGGTTTCCGCATCTGATGTTCATGCTCCAGTACTTGTGAGACGCTTTCATTGTCTCAATCCAGACAAACCAGGCCCTAGAGCGTGCCTGGGAGAGGGGAGTACTGTCAACACCAGGACAGTGCGCGCTCTACGGGCAACCAGAATGCAAAAAACCAACACTCTCAAGATAATGTAATTTATGCATTGTGATGATGTTATTGTTTAACCTTTTGCATTGCAGAATTCAATCCTGAAGAATCATTTTTAAGGTGCTTATAAATACTGTCCATTTGCAATGTATTGCTGCAAGCTTTCAGAGTCAGTCAGGTTGTGGTCCCTTTCCGGGGCCTTCTAGAAGCTTTCCCTGCAGTATGCCTGGGTGTGGTTGTGGGCTGGGCCAAGACTCTATAAAAGGGAGCCAGCCCAGCTCCACGTACTCACTATTCAGAGGTCCCGGTGCAGAGCAGCAGCAACTTCCTGAGCTCCTGTTCCGGTGGCCTACTTTGATTTTCCAGGCCTCACCCTTTCACTCGTTGGGTGATTCTTGATCAGGGCAGTAAAACGGAGGTTGGGCTGGGCCCCCGACTCCGTAACAATGACGCTCAAACTCTTGGGCCTAATTTTTCCTTGCTAAAATAATTTGCTCTTGCGTGTGTGAATGTGCGTTTGGACTTTTCCATTACATTTGCATGATGGCATTCGAATCAGCAAGACGTGTGATTCTTTTCTTGTGTACTAATTCATGATATACATTGTGCGCTACCATTCCTTGGCAGTTTCATGGTGGCATTCAAATCGGCAAGACGCGCGATTCTTTTCTGGTGTACTAATTCATGATATACATTGTGCGCTACCATTCCTTGGCAGTTTCATGGTGGCATTCAAATCGGCAAGACGCGCGATTCTTGTGTACTAATTCATTATATACATTGTGCGCTACCATTCCTTGGCAGTTTCATGGTGGCATTCGAATCGGCAAGACACGCAATTATTTTCTTGTGTACTAATTCATGATATACATTGTGCGCTACCATTCCTTGGCAGTTTCATGGTGGCATTCGAATCGGAAAGACGCGCAATTCTTTCCCTGGTGTTCTAATTCATGATATTCATTGTGCGCTACCATTTCTTGGCAGTTACATGGTGGCACTCGAATCGGCAAGACGCGCGATTCTTTTCCTTGTGTTCTAATCCATGATATTCATTGTACGCTACCCTTCCTTGACAGTTACATGGTGGCACTCGAATCGGCAAGATGCGCGATTCTTTCCTCATGCTTAATTCATGTTATTCATTGTGCACTACCATTCTAAGGCATTTACTTGGAAGTATTCGAGATGACAAGTCACATGATTTATTCCTTGAATCTAGGTGGTGTTATTCTTGGCGCTCAATCCTTCTATGGAGGTTTGAATACCCATGTGGAAATCTACAATGTGGGCAATTCATGTTTCAACATTTAGAGAGAACAAAAGTCCAGAGTTCTAGATTAAATGTTGTGTGTTCTTAATATGTATTCTTAAAATAAGAACTATACGAAGGTTCAGAATTTACTCAGATAGTTTTCCTGATAATCATGCTAAAGAAAGTACTTGAATCTGAAAGTTATATTTAACTCCTCTTTTTTTTCTCCCACAGGTATTCAGTCATCAAAAAAGTCTAGTCTTTATAAGATTCATTCTTAAGGTAATTCATGTATTCAGAGTGATGATGCTTAGAGTCCTAGTATAGTACTGTTTTCATGAGAGATTATTTTTTTATGCTTGTGTGTTTTAACCTTTTGCTTCCTACAAGTCTTCTTCCCAGCTGTTCCCTTCCAAATCCCCTTTTCCCCACTTGGACTCTCTTAGACTCTGTGACAAATATAATCAGAGTATTGGAGCTGTCTTGTGGTGGAAGTGTTGGGAGCATGCACAAACCCTGAGGATCTGGTGACTCTGACACTTGGCTCCGAAAAGCTTTTTTGAAGCTTCATCGACTCGACGAGTCAATGCAGAGTTTTTTCGGTGACGGATTCTCGGCTCGAGTCCGAAGACTTCGGCACGTTTTGGGCCTTTTTTGGTGCCAAAGGTGTAACTTGGTCACTGTAAGGAAATGCCTCCTTGGCATGGTTACCCCCTGACTTTTTGCCTTTACTGATGCCAAGTTATGATTTGAAAGTGTGCTGGGACCCTGCTAACCAGGCCCCAGCACCAGTGTTGTTTCCCTAAACTGTACCTTTGTCCCCACAATTGGCACAACCCTGGCACCCAGGTAGGTCCCTTGTAACTGGTACCCCTCGTACCAAGGGCTCTGATGCCAGGGAAGGTCTCTAAGGGATGCAGCATGTCTTATGCCACCCTGGGGACCCCTCACTCAGCACATACACACTGCTGGCCAGCTTGTGTGTGCTGGTGGGTAGAAAATGACTAAGTCGACATGGCACTCCCCTCAGAGTGCCAAACCAACCTCACACTGCCTGTGGCATAGGTAGGTCACCCCTCTAGCAGGCCTTACAGATCTAAGGCAGGGTGCACTATAACAGGTGAGGGCCTATGTGCATGAGCACTATGCCCCTACAGTATCTAAGCAAAACCTTAGACACTGTAAGTGCAGGGTAGACATAAGAGTATATGGCCTGGGAGTCTGTGAACCATGAACTCCACAGCACCATAATGGCTACACTGAAAACTGGGAAGTTTGGTATCAAACTTCTCAGCACAATAAATGCACACTGATGCCAGTGTGCAATTTATTGTAAAATACACCTAGAGGACATCTTAGAGATGCCCCCTGAAAACATACCCGACTTCCAGTGTGGGCTGACTAGTTTTTGCCAGCCTGCCACACACCAGACATGTTGCTGGCCACATGGGGAGAGTGTCTTTGTCACTCTGTGGCCAGGAACACAGCCTGTACTGGGTGGAGGTGCTTCTCACCTCACCCTGCAGGAACTGTAACACCTGGCGGTGAACCTCAAAGGTTCACCCCCTTTGTTACAGCGCCACAGGGCATCCCAGCTAGTGGAGACGCCCGCCCCTCCGGCCACTGCCCCCACTTTTGGCGGCAAGGCTGGAGGAGATAATGAGGAAAACAAGGAGGAGTCACTCCCCAGTCAGGAAAGCCCATAAGGTGTCCTGAGCTGAGGTGACTTACTTTTAGAAATCCTCCATCATGTAGAAGGAGGATTCCCCCAATAGGATTAGGGATGTGCCCCCCTCCCCATAGGGAGGAGGCACAAAGAGGGTGTAGCCACCCTCAAGGACAGTAGCCATTGGCTACTGCCCTCGCAGACCTAAACACACCCCAAAATTCAGTATTTAGGGGCTCCCAGAACTGAGGAAGATAGATTCCTGCAACCTAAAGAAGGACTGCTGACCTGAAGCCCTGCAGTGAAGACTGAGACGACAACTAATTTGGCCCCTGCCCCACCGGCATGTCTTCCTACTTCGAAGAAAACTGCAACAGCGACGCATCCAACAGGGTACAGCGACCTCTGAAGCCTCAGAGGACTACCCTGCATCTAAAGGACCAAGAAGTTCCCGAGAACAGCGGCCCTGTTCAAGAAATTGCAATTTTCTGCAAAGAAGCAACTTTTGAAGACCAAACGTTTCCTGCCGGAAGAGTGAGACTTTCCACTCTACACCCGACGCCCACGACTCGACCTGAGGAAAAACAACACTACAGAGAGGACTCCCCGGTGACTGCGAGCCCGTGAGTAGCCAGAGTTGACCCCCCGGTCCCCCCACAGCAACGCCTGCAGAGGAAATCCAGAGGCTCCCCCTGACCGCGACTGCCTGCTACAAGGAACCCGACGCCTGGAACCAGCATTGCACCCGCAGCCCCCAGGACCTGAAGGAACCAAACTCCAGTGCGGGAGCGACCCCCAGGCAACCCTCTGCCTAGCCCAGGTGGTGGCTACCCCGAGTAGCCCCCCCTTGTGCCTGCCTGCATCGTTGAAGAGACCCCCGGGTCTCCACATTGATTCCTATCTGAAACCCGATGCCTGTTTGCACTCTGCACCCGGCCACCCCTGTGCCGCTGAGGGTGTACTTTCAGTGCCTGCTTGTGTGTCCCCCGGTGCCCTACAAAACCCCCTGGTCTGTCCTCCGAGAACATGGGTACTTACCTGCTGGCAGACTGGAACCGGGGCACCCCTATTTCCATTGAAGCCTATGTGTTTTGGGCACCACTTTGACCTCTGCACCTGACCGGCCCTGAGCTGCTGGTGTGGTAACTTTGGGGTTGCCTTAAACCCCCAACGGTGGGCTACCTTGGAACCAACTTTGAACCCTGTAGGTGTTTTACTTACCTGTGAACCTAATTACTTACCTCCCCCAGAAACTGTTGATTTTTGCACCGTGTCCACTTTTCAAATAGCTTATTGCCATTTTTGTCAAAACTGTACATGCTATTGTGATTATTCAAAGTTCCTAGAATACCTGAGTGAAATACCTTTCATTTGAAGTATTACTTTTAAATCTTGAACCGGTGGTTCTGAAAATAAACTAGGAAAATATATTTTTCTATATAAAAACCTACTGGCCTGGAATCAGTCTTTGTGTGTGTGTTCCTCATTTATTGCCTGTGTGTGTACAACAAATGCTTAACACTACCCTCTGACAAGCCTACTGCTCGACCACACTACCACAAAATAGAGCATTAGATTATCTCTTTTTGCCACTATCCTACCTCTAAGGGGAACCCCTGGACTCTGTGCACACTATTTCTTACTTTGAAATAGTATTTACAGAGCCAACTTCCTACAGTCACCGCTTGGTTTTTTTATGGGTCGAGCCATGGTCTTCCGGCAGTGGCGTCCCCAAGGCCTTATGCTTTTTCGGCTGACTGTGGGCTTGGGTCGGGGCAGGCGTACTCCCGTGTTGGCCTGCTGTAGTCGGTCGGTCCGCGTCTGAGTCCGATCCTTGGATGGAGATAGCCATCTCCTCCTCTTCGACATCGAGGTGTTCCGAACCTTTCTACGCCATCTGCAGCCGCCTCGCCCTCCGATACCTCAAGGTCTTCTTTGATCTAAAGGACTTGCAGGCCTCACAAGTATCTTCCCTGTGCTCCTGTGACTGACACAGATTACAGACCCGATGCTGGTCTGTATAGGGATACTTAATGTGGCAATTCGGGCAAAAACGGAAAGGGGTCCGGTCCATTAGGGTTCGACGACATCTATGGTCGGGCCGACCAGGCCAGAGTTGGGCGGGGAAGCCCCGAAGGGCCACCAAAGCTGTGTCTCGTCTGTGTCGATGCAAGATGTTCCCCGAGCGCAAATAATACCAATGCTTTTCAAGGATTTTTTGTCTTTTTCCGATTCAAATAACAGAGCGAAGAGGAACATGTCCGAACCCGATGACGGAAAGAAAACAATCTAAGATGGAGTCGATGCCCATGCGCAATGGAGCCGAAAGGGAGGAGTCACTCGGTCCCGTGACTCGAAAAGACTTCTTCGAAGAAAAACAACTTGTAACACTCCGAGCCCAACACTAGATGGCAGGAACAGTGCACAGCATGTGTATCTGCAGCTACACATGCCATCGAACACTTACCCAGTGTACATCTGTTCGTGGCATGAGTCGCTGCAGATTCACATGCTGTGCACAGTCCGCCGTCTGGTGTTGGGCTCGGAGTCAATCAATCAATAGTTTATTCGGTCCAAATTTAGGCCATTTTTAAAAGTAAACATACATACATAGAAATAAAAACCATAAACCAATGTATAGTAAAAGAAAGGATAAGAAGGGGTCGTATAGCTAAAATATTTCCATAAATAGTTGTAAAAAGAAGAATACTCAGGGTGGTCTCCGGATCTTGCCCTGTACATAATGCTGGACACTAAAATAATACTAATCAATTATTAAAAAGATAAAAACTGTTCTAGAACCAATCTAATCGATTATTAAAAAGATAAAAACTGTTCTAAGACCAATCACTATATAAAATCAGACATTAAAACTCCAGAAAATAGCACAGATTAAAAAAAAAGAAAGTTAAGAGGTCGGGCCATAAGGAATGGTACCCATGATTGGTCAGTTCTATTAAATAGATTGGTCAGAATAGGATATAACTTAGCATTTATAAAATTATATAGTTGTGGTAACCCACTAAACAGCATACTCGGGGATACAATCTAATATCCATGATAGGTCTCGGTTTTCGTTAGAGTCCCAGACTAATATGATCGAATGCTGGTTTACTGGCTGCTAGACCGCTCTTCAACTGATGGATTGGGATCTGAAATAATCCTGCTGCGAATTTTCCATGCTGCTGCCAAATATTTGGAAACAGAGCACACTGTCAGTATGGAAGTATCATATTTACATATTCTGAGTACACTATTGCGAGATGGCGAGGGCAGTGTTCTGCACAGAGGGGTAATCCACTTCCCTCGAGGACATTTATACAGAGGGCAAAAAAATAGAACGTGTTCATAAGTTTCCTTACATAGGTGACAGTTTATACATTTGTCCGATGGAGAACTGTTAGTCGACCAGCCGGCCGTGAAACTGTTGACTGCCAATGTTCCGTACCTAAGTTGGAGTAATAAGGAGCGAGCGTGGGCTGGTATAGGGAGGTCCAGGAAGCTTTCAGACAGAGGAACATGCTTTACCAGCAGGAACTCTGCTGTCAGCCGACCTGAACTATTTGAGCCGAGGGATTCCTCATAGATCTTTTCCCAATAGTGGTCTTTGATCAGGCGTTTAGCATTGCCAGGAATCATCTCGGGATTCTCCCAATAATGGGATAGACTCAGTTTGGGCTCGGAGTGTTACAAGTTGTTTTTCTTCGAAGAAGTCTTTTCGAGTCACGAGACCGAGGGACTCCTCCCCTTTCGGTTCCATTGCGCATGGGTGTCTAATCCATCTTAGATTGTTTTCCCCGCAGAGGGTGAGGTAGGAGTTGTGTATGTTAGTCATAGTGCCCATGCAATGGAATGAATACGTATGTACATAATAAAGGTTAAAGTAATATATTTACAAATGTACAATTGTTTAAGATCTACTTCTAAACGGCTACAGGCTCCCGGGGAGGCGGGTGGGCGCATGTGAATCTGCAGTGACTCATGCCACGAACAGATGTACACTGGGTAAGTGACATTTTCCGTTCAATGGCATGTGTAGCTGCAGATACACATGCTGTGCATAGACTAGTAAGCAGTTATCTCCCCAAAAGCGGTGGTTCAGCCTGTAGGAGTTGAAGTAGTTTGAAATAATGTTCTTAGTACAGCCTGACCTACTGTGACTTGCAGTGCAGCTAACACATCTACACAGTAGTGCTTGATAAATGTATGAGGCGTAGACCATGTTGCTGCCTTACATATTTCGTTCATTGGAATATTTCCTAGAAAGGCCATGGTAGCCCCTTTCTTTCTGGTTGAGTGTGCCTTTGGTGTAATAGGCAGCTCTCTCTTTGCTTTAAGATAGCAGGTTTGAATACACTTAACTATCCACCTGGCAATGCCTTGTTTTGAAATTGGATTTCCTGTATGAGGTTTTTGAAAGGCAATAAATAGTTGTTTTGTCTTCCTAATTTCTTTTGTTCTGTCAATGTAGTACATTAGTGCTCTCTTGATGTCTAATGTATGTAGTGCTCTTTCAGCTACGGAATCTGGCTGTGGGAAGAACACTGGTAATTCTACTGTTTGATTTAAGTGGAACAGTGAGATAACCTTTGGTAAGAATTTTGGATTTGTTCTTAGAACTACTTTATTCTTGTGTACTTGAATAAATGGTTCTTGTATGGTAAATGCCTGAATCTCACTCACTCTTCTTAGAGATGTGATGGCAATGAGAAATGCAACTTTCCACGTTAAGTATTGCATTTCACAAGAATGCATGGGTTCGAAAGGTGGACCTATGAGCCTTGTTAAGACAATGTTGAGGTTCCATGAAGGAACAGGAGGTTTCCTTGGTGGTATAATTCTCTTTAGGCCTTCCATAAACGCTTTAATGACAGGTATTCTAAATAGGGAAGCTGAATGAGTAATCTGCAGGTAAGCAGATATTGCGGTGAGATGTATCTTTATGGAAGAGAAAGCTAGATTTGATTTTTGCAAATGTAGTAAATATCCTACAACATTTGGAGATGCGTGCAATGGTTGGATTTGATTATTATGGCAGTAACAAACAAATCTTTTCCATTTATTTGCATAGCAGTGTCTAGTGGAAGGTTTTCTAGCTTGTTTTATGACCTCCAAACACTTGTGTAAGGTCTAAGTGTCCAAATTCTAGGATTTCAGGAGCCAAATTGCTAGATTTAGCGATGCTGGGTTTGGATGCCTGATCTGTTGTTTGTGTTGTGTTAACAGATCTGGTCTGTTGGGTAGCTTGACATGAGGTACTACTGACAGGTCTAGTAGTGTTGTATACCAAGGTTGTCTTGCCCATGTTGGTGCTATTAGTATGAGTTTGAGTTTGTTTGGACTCAATCTGATTACTAGATATGGAAGGAGAGGGAGAGGGGGAAAAGCGTACGCAAATATCCCTGACCAATTCATCCATAGAGCATTGCCTTGGGATTGATGGTGTGGGAACCTGGATGCGAAGTTTTGGCATTTTGCGTTTTCTTTTGTTGCAAATAGATCTATTTGAGGTGTTCCCCAAATTTGAAAGTAAGTGTTCAGTATTTGGGGGTGAATTTCCCATTCGTGGACTTGTTGGTGATCCCGAGAGAGATTGTCTGCTAGCTGGTTCTGGATCCCTGGAATAAATTGTGCTATTAGGCGAATGTGGTTGTGAATTGCCCAATGCCATATTTTTTGTGTTAGGAGACACAACTGTGTCGAGTGTGTCCCCCCCGTTTGTTTAAATAATACATTGTTGTCATGTTGTCTGTTTTGACAAGAATGTATTTGTGGGTTATCATGGGTTAAAATGCTTTCAACGCTAGAAATACTGCTAACAGTTCTAAGTGATTTATGTGAAACTTCTTTTGATGTATGTCCCATTGTCCTTGGATGCTGTGTTGATTGAGGTGTGCTCCCCACCCTGTCATGGAAGCATCCTTTGTTATGACGTATTGTGGCACTGGGTCTTGGAAAGGCCGCCCTTTGTTTAAATTTGTACTGTTCCACCATAGAAGCGAGATGTATGTTTGGCGGTCTATCAACACCAGATCTAGAAGTTGACCCTGTGCATGTGACCATTGTGATGCTAGGCATTGTTGTAAGGGCCGCATGTGCAATCTTGCGTTTGGGACAATGGCTATGCATGAAGACATCATGCCTAGGAGTTTTAATACCATTTGTGCTTGTATCTTTTGTGTTGGATACATGGCCTGTATCACCTTGTGAAATGTTTGGACCCTTTGTGGACTTGGAGTGGCTATCCCTTCTGTTGTGTTGATTGTCGCTCCTAAGTATTGCTGTGTTTGACACGGCAAAAGGTGTGACTTTGCATAGTTGATGGAGAAACCCAGCTTGTGAAGGGTCTGTATGACATACTTTGTGTGACGTGAACACCTTGTTAGCGTGTTGGTCTTGATTAACCAGTCGTCTAAGTAAGGGAACACGTGTATTTGCTGCCTTCTGATATGTGCAGCTACTACTGCCAGGCATTTTGTAAAGACTCTTGGCGCAGTTGTTATTCCGAATGGCAACACTTTGAATTGGTAATGTATTCCTTTGAATACGAACCTTAGGTATTTCCTGTGGGAAGGATGTATCGGTATGTGGAAATACGCATCCTTTAGGTCTAATGTTGTCATGTAGTCTTGCTGTTTGAGCAGTGGGATAACGTCTTGTAATGTGACCATGTGAAAGTGGTCTGATTTGATGTAGGTATTTAGTGTTCTGAGATCTAGTATTGGTCTCAGAGTTTTGTCCTTCTTTGGTATTAGAAAATACAGTGAGCAAACTCCTGTGTTTTTCTGTAGGCTTGGTACTAATTCTATTGCGTCCTTTTGTAGTAATGCTTGAACTTCTAGTCCTAGAAGATCTATATGCTGTTTTGACATATTGTGTGTTTTCGGTGGGACGTTTGGAGGGAATTTGTGAAATTCTATGCAATAGCCATGTTGGATAATTGCTAAGACCCAAGTGTCTGTTGTTATTTCTTCCCAAGATTCGTAGAATTGGCTTAGTCTTCCCCCCACTGGTGTTGTGTGGTGGGGTTGTGTGACTTGTGAGTCACTGTTTATTTTGAGGGGTTTTGGGACCTTGAAATTTTCCCCGACTTCTTGGGAATTGGCCTCCTCTATATTGTCCCCGAAAACCTCCCCTTTGATATTGACCCTGGTAGGTAGGTGGTCTTGTTTGTGAAGTGTTGGTTTCTGTGGGTTGACCCCGAAACCCTCCCCTAAAAGGTGTCTTCCGAAATGGAAGTAGAGTGCGCCCATGGCTTTGGCTGTATCGGTGTCCTTTTTTAGTTTTTCAATGGCAGTGTCTACCTCCGGCCCAAACAATTGCTGTTCATTAAACGGCATATTGAGCACAGCCTGTTGGATTTCGGGTTTGAACCCAGAAGTGCGCAGCCAAGCGTGCCTCCGTATTGTGACTGCAGTGTTTATTTTCCTTGCAGCTGTATCAGCTGCATCCATGGAAGACCGTATCTGATTGTTCGAGATACTTTGTCCCTCTTCCACCACTTGTTGCGCTCTTTTTTGGAACTCCTTGGGAAGGTGTTCGATGAGATGTTGCATTTCATCCCAATGAGCCCTGTCGTATCTTGCCAAGAGTGCTTGCGAGTTGGCGATACGCCACTGATTTGCTGCTTGTGCTGCAACTCTTTCCCGCTGCATCAAATTTGCGGCTCTCCTTGTCTGGAGGTGGTGTGTCGCCTGATGTCAGAGTTGGCTCTTTTACGAGCTGCCCCCACAACTACTGAGTCCGGTGTTAGTTGTGTTATAATAAATATTGGGTCTGTGGGAGGTGCCTTATATTTTTTCTCCACCCTTGGAGATATGGCTCTGCCTTTAACTGGCTCCTGAAATATTTGTTTTGAGTGCCTTAGCATTCCTGGGAGCATGGGAAGGCTTTGATACTGGCTATGGGTGGAGGACAGGGTGTTAAAGAGAAAGTCATCCTCAATAGGTTCCGAATGTAGTGAGACATTGTGGAATTCAGCTGCCCTTGCGACCACCTGTGCATATGATGTACTGTCCTCAGGTGGTGACGGTTTAGTTGGATATGAGTCTGGACTATTGTCAGACACTGGGGCGTCGTAGAGGTCCCATGCATCGGGATCATCCTGGCTCATTGTGGTATGAGCTGGTGAGTGCGTTAGTGGTGGAGTTTGCGCCGGTGATGCATGTGTTGATTGTGGTGGAGAAGGTGGTGGTGTTACTTTCTTTACCACCTTTGCTTGTGGGTGCTTGTCCCCTTGTTGGAAAACAAGTTTCCTTTTCATCCTGATTGGGGGAAGAGTGGTTATCTTCCCTGTGTCTTCCTGGATGTGAAGCCTCCTTTGAGTGTAGTCAGTTTCTACAGTTGGAAGCTCTTCACCAAATCTATGCAATTGGGTGTTTAGTCCTTGTTCCTCTGTATAGGAACTAATTTTCGGTTCCGAGGCTTTTTTCGGTACCGAAACCTTTTCGGTAGGCTTTTTAGGCTCCGAAGAAGATTTCTTTGATTTCGGCGTGGTATCTCGGTGCCGAACAACTTCGGTGCCGCTGTCTCTGCGCCGAATTGTCTCGGAGCCGGTGTCTCGGCTCCGAGGTTGCTGTGTGGCGGTATCACGACCGGAGTCGGATGACTTCGACACCAGCATGCCCTTTTTCGGTGCCTTGGCTCGGTCACCTAATTTTTGGGTTAAGCCATGGCCTGTTGGCAGTGGCGTCCCCTGGGCTTTTGTGGACTTTTCGTGAGTCCTAATTTTCGACGTCTTACTCCCGGTTGTTATGTCTTCGGTGTCGGATTCCCCCGAATCCGACTCTTGGATGGAGAACGCTTCCTCTTCGTCCTCGAACCGATGTTGTCCTGTCGGCGTGGACGCCATTTGCAATCTTCTGGCTCTTCGGTCTCTGAGCGTCTTCCTCGACCGAAACGCTCGACAGGCTTCACACGTATCCTCCTTGTGCTCCGGGGACAGGCACAAGTTACAGACCAGATGCTGATCCGTATACGGATATTTGTGATGGCATTTAGGACAGAAGCGGAACGGGGTCCGTTCCATCAGTCTTGAAGTTGCACGCGGTCGGGGCGACCAGGCCCCGACAGGGGATCGAAATTACCCCGAAGGGCCACCGGAGCTCTTCAAGATTCGGTGTCGATTTGTTCTAACTAACCCGATACCGAACGAAACAATACCGACGATTTTTTCCGAGATTCTAACTAACTTTCCGACCCGAAACACGGAGCGAAAAGGAACACGTCCAAACCCGATGGCGGAAAAAAAAAATCTAAGATGGAGTCGACGCCCATGCGCAATGGAACCGAAAGGGGAGGAGTCCCTCGGTCTCGTGACTCGAAAAGACTTCTTTGAAGAAAAACAACTCTTAACACTCCGAGCCCAACACCAGACGGCGGACTGTGCACAGCATGTGTATCTGCAGCTACACATGCCATCGAACATATATATATATATATATATGGAAAATGTCACTTACCCAGTGTACATCTGTTCGTGGCATGTTCTGCTGCAGATTCACATGCTATGCATATTCTGCCATCTAGTGTTGGGCTCGGAGTGTTACAAGTGTTTTTTCTTCGAAGAAGTCCTTTCGAGTCACGAGACAGAGGGACTCCTCCCTTTTGGCTCCATTGCGCATGGGCATCGCCTCCCTGTTAGACTGTTTTCCCGCAGAGGGTAAGGTAGGAGTGATAGAGTATAAAGAAAAGAGATGTCCATGCAAATGGAATATATATATATGGAAAATGTCACTTACCCAGTGTACATCTGTTTGTGGCATGAGACGCTGCAGATTCACATGCTGTGCATTATTCTGCCATCTGGTGTTGGGCTCGGAGTGTTACAAGTTGTTTTTCTTCGAAGAAGTCTTTTCGAGTCACGAGACAGAAGGACTCCTCCCTTTCGTCTCCATTGCGCATGGGCGTCAACTCCATCTTAGATTGTTTTCCCCGCTGAGGGTGAGGTAGGAGTTGAGAGTATGCTAGATGTGCAATGGAGTAGGTGTGTATGTACATAATGTGTATTAAAATAATATTTATTTACAAATTTACAAATCTTATTCAACTAAACGGCTAGAGGCTCCCGAGGAGGTGGGAGGGCGCATGTGAATCTGCAGCGTCTCATGCCACGAACAGATGTACACTGGGTAAGTGACATTTTCCGTTCGGTGGCATGTGTAGCTGCAGATACACATGCTGTGCATAGACTAATAAGCAGTAACCTCCCCTAAAAGCGGTGGCTTAGCCTGTAGGAGTTGAAGTTGTTTGAAATAATGTTCTTAATACAGCCTGTCCTACTGTGGCTTGTTGTGTTGTTAATACATCTACACAGTAATTCTTCGTGAATGTATGAGGCGTAGACCAGGTGGCTGCCTTACAAATTTCAGTCATAGGTATATTCCCCAGAAAAGCCATTGTGGCGCCTTTTTTCCTAGTGGAGTGCGCTTTTGGTGTAATAGGTAGATCTCTTTTTGCTTTGATATAGCAAGTTTGAATACATTTAACTATCCATCTGGCAATGCCTTGTTTGGATATAGGATTACCTGCATGAGGTTTTTGGAAGGCTACAAACAATTGTTTTGTTTTACGAAATTGTTTTGTCCTGTCAATGTAATACATTAGTGCTCTCTTTAAGTCTAATGTATGTAAGGCTCTTTCGGCTACTGAGTCTGGTTGTGGAAAGAAGACTGGGAGGTCCACTGTTTGGTTTAGGTGGAACGGCGATATGACTCTTGGTAAGAATTTGGGATTTGTACGGAGAACCACTTTATGTATTTGTATAAAGGGTTCTTGTATAGTAAATGCTTGTATCTCACTTACTCTTCTAAGTGATGTGATAGCTATTAGAAAGGCCACTTTCCAAGTTAAGTATTGCATCTCACAGGAGTGCATGGGTTCGAATGGTGGTCCCATGAGTCGTGTTAATACAATATTAAGGTTCCACGAAGGTACTGGTGGTGTTCTTGGGGGTATGATTCTTTTTAGTCCCTCCATAAATGCTTTGATGACTGGGATTCTAAAAAGCGATGTTGAATGTGTAATCTGCAGATAGGCAGATATTGCAGTGAGATGTATTTTAATTTAAGCAAATGCTAGCTTAGACTTTTGTAAGTGTAATAAGTAGCCTACAATGTCCTTTGCGGAAGCATGTACTGGTTGAATTTGATTAGTGTGGCAGTAGTAAACAAATCTTTTCCATTTGTTTGCGTAACAATGTCTTGTAGTAGGTTTTCTAGCTTGTTTAATGACCTCCATACATTCTTGTGTAAGGTCTAAATGTCCAAATTCTAAGATTTCAGGAGCCAGATTGCTAGATTGAGTGATGCTGGATTCGGGTGTCTGATCTGTTGTTTGTGGTGCGTTAACAGATCTGGCCTGTTTGGTAATTTGATGTGAGGTACTACTGATAAACATAGCAGTGTTGTGTACCACGGTTGGCGAGCCCAGGTTGGTGCTCTAAGTATTAGTTTGAGTTTGTTTTGGCTTAGTTTGTTTACCAGATAAGGAAGGAGTGGGAGAGGGGGAAAGCGTAAGCAAATATCCCTGACCAACTGATCCATAACACATTGCCCTTGGACTGAGGGTGTGGGTACCTGGACGCGAAGTTTCGCCATTTTACGTTTTCTTTTGATGCAAATAGGTCTAATTTTGGTGTTCTCCAGCATAGAAAGTAATCTTGTAGGATCTGGGGATGAATTTACCATTCGTGTGTTTGTTGGTGATCTCGACAGAGATTGTCGGCCAACTGGTTCTGAATGCCTGGGATGTATTGTGCTATTAGGCGAATGTGATTGTGAATTGCCCAATGCCAAGTTTTTTGTGCTAAGAGACACAGTTGTGACGAGTGTGTCCCTCCTTGTTTGTTGAGGTAATACATTGCTGTCATGTTGTCGGTTTTGACAAGAATGTGTTTGTGTGCTATCAGTGGTTGAAATGCTTTTAATGCTAGAAACACTGCCAACAGTTCTAAATGATTTATGTGCAGTTGTTTTTGTTGATTGTCCCATTGTCCCTGCATGCTGTGCTGGTTGAGGTGTGCTCACCACCCCATCATGGAAGCATCTGTTGTGATCACGTTTTGAGGCACTGGGTCCTGGAATGGCCACCCTTGGTTTAAATTTATAGGGTTCCACCATTGAAGCGAGAAGTGTGTCTGGCGGTCTACCAACACTAGATCTTGGAGTTGGCCCTGTGCTTGTGTCCATTGTTTTGCTAGGCATTGTTGTAAGGGCCGCATGTGTAGTCTCGCGTTTGGGACAATGGCTATGCATGAAGACATCATGCCTAGAAGTTTCATTACAAACCTTACTTGGTAGTGTTGGTTTGACTGTATGTTTAATGTTATATTTTGGAACACTTGTACCCTTTGTGGACTTGGAGTGGCAATCGCTTTTTGTGTGTTGAGTGTTGCTCCCAAGTATTGTTGTATTTGGGGTGGCTGCACATGTGATTTTTGGTAATTTATAGATGTAAGGAAATGGCTCTCTGTTGCAATTACCCCCCACTTTTTGCCTGATACTGATGCTGACTTGACTGAGAAGTGTGCTGGGACCCTACTAACCAGGATCCAGCACCAGTGTTCTTTCACCTAAAATGTACCATTGTCTCCACAATTAGCACAACCCTGGCATCCAGGTAAGTCCCTTGTAAGTGGTACCCCTGGTACCAAGAGCCCTGATGCCAGGGAAGGTCTTTAAGGGCTGCAGCATGTCCCATGCCACCCTGGGGACCCCTCACTCAGCACAGACACACTGCTTGCCAGCTTGTGTGTGCTGGTGGGGAGAAATCGACTAAGTTGACATGGCACTCCCCTCAGGGTGCCATGCCAACCTCACACTGCCTGTGGCATAGGTAAGTCACCCCTCTAGAAGGCCTTATAGCCCTAATACAGGGTGCACTACACCACAGGTGAGGGCATGGGTGCATGAGCACTATGCCCCTACCGTGTCTAAGCAAAACCTTGAACATTGTAAGCGCAGGGTAGTCATAAGAGTATATGGTCTGGGAGTCTGTCAAAAACGAACTCCACAGCTCAATAATGGCTACACTGAATACTGGGAAGTTTGGTATCAAACTTCTCAGAATAATAAACCTACACTGATGCCAGTGTTGGATGTATTAAAAAATGTACACAGAGGGCATCTTAGAGACGCCCCCTGTATTTTACCCAATTGTTCAGTGCAGGACTGACTGGTCTGTGCCAGCCTGCTGCTGAGAGACGAGTTTCTGACCCCATGTGGTGAGGGCCTTTGTGCTCTCTGAAGACTGAAACAAAAGCCTGCTCTGGGTGGAGGTGCTTCACACCTCCCCACTGCAGGAAGTGTAACACCTAGCAGTGAGCCTCAAAGGCTCAAGCTTCGTGTTACAGTGCCCCAGGGCACTCCAGCTAGTGGAGATGCCCGCCCCCCTGGACACAGCCCCCACTTTTGGCGGCAAGTCCAGGAGAGCTAATGAGAAAAACAAGGAGGAGTCACCCACCAGTCTGGACAGCCCCTAAGGTGTCCTGAGCTGAGGTGACTCCTGCCTTTAGAAATCCTCCTTCTTGATTTTGGAGGATTCCCCCAATAGGAATAGGGATGTGCCCCCCTCCACTCAGGGAGGAGGCACAAAGAGGGTGTAGCCACCCTCAAGGACAGTAGCCATTGGCTACTGCCCTCCCAGACCTAAACACACCCCTAAATTCAGTATTTAGGGGCTCCCAGAATCGAGGAAGAGAGATTCCTGCAACCTAAGACGAAGAAGGACTGCTGAGCTGAAAAACCTGCAGAGAAGACAGACACCAACTGCTTTGGCCCCAGCTCTACCGGCCTGTCTCTCCACTTCAAAAGAACTGCTACAGCGACGCGTTCCACAGGGTCCAGCGACCTCTGAAGCCTCAGAGGACTACCCTGCATCTAAAAGGACCAAGAACTCCCGAGGACAGCGGCTCTGCTCCAAAGAAGAAACATCTTTGCAACAAAGAAGCAACTTTGAAAGAGCACAAGTTTCCCGCCGGAAGCGTGAGACTTTGCACTCTGCACCCGACGCCCCCGGCTCAACTTGCGGAGAACCAACACTACAGGGAGGACTCCCTGGCGTCTGCGAGCCCGTGAGTAGCCAGAGTTGACCCCCCTGAGCCCCCACAGCGACGCCTGCAGAGGGAATCCCGAGGTTCCCCCTGACCGCAACTGCCTGCTTCAAAGAACCAGACGCCTGGTAAAGACACTGCACCTGCAGCCCCCAGGACCTGAAGGATCCGACCTCCAGTGCAGAAGCGACCCCCAGGTGGCCCTCTCCCTTGCCCAGGTGGTGGCTTCCCCGAGAAGCCCCCCCCTTGCCTGCCTGCTTCGCTGAAGAGACCCCTGGGTCTCCCATTGAACTACATTGCAAACCTGACGCCTGTTTGCACTCTGCACCCGGCCGCTGAGGGTGTACTTTTTGTGCTGACTTGTGCCCCCCTTACCGGTGCCCTACAAAAACCCCCTGGTCTGCCCTCTGAAGACGCGGGTACTTACCCACTGGCAGACTGGAACCGGGGCACCCCCTTCTCCATTGAAGCCTATGTGTTTTGGGCACCACTTTGACCTCTGCACCTGACCGGCCCTGAGCTGCTGGTGTGGTAACTTTGGGGTTGCTCTGAACCCCCAACGGTGGGCTACCTTGGACCCAACTTTGAACCCTGTAGGTGGTTTACTTACCTGCAAAACTAACAAACACTTACCTCCCCCAGGAACTGTTGAAAATTGCACTGTGTCCAGTTTTAAAATAGCTTATTGCCATTTGTGTGAAAACTGTATATGCTATTTTGCTAATTCAAAGTTTCTAAGTGAAATACCTTTCATTTAAAGTAGTGTGTGTAAATCTTGAACCTGTGGTTCTTAAAATAAAATAAGAAAATATATTTTTCTATATAAAAACCTATTGGCCTGGAATAGTCAGTGTGTGTTCCCCATTTATTGCCTGTGTGTGTACAACAAATGCTTAACACTACCCTCTGATAAGCCTACTGCTCGACCACACTACCACACAATAGAGCATTAGAATTATCTCTTTTTGCCACTATCTTACCTCTTAGGGGAACCCTTGGACTCTGTGCATGCTATTTCTTACTTTGAAATAGTGCATACAGAGCCAACTTCCAATATATATATATAAAATCATTCTTTATGTGACCAGACAGGCAACGGGGAGGTGGGTGGGACCCTGAGAAGAATTCACAGGTAGATACTGTATCCACCAGAAAAAGCATTACCAAATATAAGT
Organism: Pleurodeles waltl; assembly: GCF_031143425.1. Lineage (NCBI taxonomy): Eukaryota > Metazoa > Chordata > Amphibia > Caudata > Salamandridae > Pleurodeles > Pleurodeles waltl. The sequence continues at coordinate 423,844,868 of NC_090450.1, forward strand.
AACTTGTTCTGATGGATACATCTACCTGTGAATTCCTCACCTTTTGAATGGAATCCAACAGCAGTCCCGCACTTGGAGGTGGGTGCCTGACTAGTCAAACCAAGAAGTCCTGCAACACAGAACAGGCAAAATGACCACCCCTCCTCAATTCGGAGTTTAAACAATAATCTTTTACGAAAGTGTGGAGGGAAGCCCAAATTGCTGCCTTACAAATGTCAACAACCAGCACACTTCTAGCCAAAGCAGAAGCAGCAGACTTAGCTCTGGTCAAACAAGCTCTAATGCCTTCAGAAGGATCCTTCTTTGTCAGCAAATACCATTTTTATGCCAAGAATGACCCACCTTGACAGTGTTCTCTTGTGGACGGCTTTGCCCTTCATCTTGCCCACGCAGCCAAAGAAGAGCTGATCATCTAATCTGAAGTCCTTTGTTCTTTCCACATAAAAGCTCAGGGCCCTCTTTGGATCCAGATGATGCAGTCTTTCCTCATCCTTCGATGGATGGGGAAGAGGGTAAAGGGACGGAAGGGTGACAGACTGCCCTAAATGGAAAGGTGTCACAACCGTAGGAAGGAAAGCCGCCCTGTTTCTCAAAACCACCTTATTAGTATGGAAGGTAGTAAAAGAAGGTTTAACACTAAGATCGTGAAGCTCTCTAACACGCCTAGCTGACGTGATAGTTATTAGGAAAAACAGTTTTAAATATAAGGAGCTTCAACAGGCAACTATGCAAAGGTTTAAATGGTGAACCCATCAAAAATGTCAAGACTAAATTTAAATCCCACTGGGGCATAATGAATGGTGTGGGAGGAAACCTCTTAGATAAACCCTTAACAGACCTTAATACTATTGGGGACTTCAATAAAGAGGGTTGACCAGGTAAACAAATTAAAGCCGACAGTGCAGATAGGTAACCCTTCACTGTTGCAACTGTGCAACCTTGTTGCGCCAAGGACAGAGCAAATTGTAACATTTGATAAAGGGGCCTTTAAAGGATCAATGTGCCTCTCCTCACACCAATTAACACATTTTGCCCATCTGCCAGCATTGACAGCCATGGTGGAGTGTTGCCTGGCTGATAAAATAACATCCACCACTTCAGGGGGAATAGAAAAAGAACTTGGATTGCCCCGTTCAATCTCCAGGTGTGTAGGTTCTGGAGGTGGGGGTGTAAAACCTGCCACTGCAAGAGGAGGGCACAACAAGAGGTGAAGGAGGTCCACACCCTTCTTGGCCAATCCTGGTCTATTAGTATGACTTGTGTCCAGTCTTGGCGAATTTTGCTCAGAATCCAAGAAATCAAAGGTATGGGAGGAAACGCATAAAGCAGTTGGTTGCTCCAGCGCAGCTGATACGCGTCCTCCAATGCTCCCTGCATCGGATGCTGGAGGCTGCAAAATGACGGGCAATGTACGTTCTCGTGAGTGGCATACAGGTCTATCTGAGTCGCTACTCACAACTGGAAGACGTGAAGAACTACCTCTGGATGGAGATGCCACTCATGACCGGCTGAAAAGTGCTGGCTGAGACCGTCCGCATATATTTTGAGAACTCCGGTCAAATGGTTTGCTACTACACAAATCTGATGGTCCCGAGCCCAGGACCAGAGCCGCAGAGCATCTCTGCAGAGAAGGTACGACCCTACTCCTCCCTGCTTGTAGATGTACCACATTGCAATAGTAGTGTCTGTTAAGACTTGAACCAACCGACCGCAAATGGACTTGAGGAAGGTTTTGAAAGCCAGACGTATCGCCCACAACTCTAACAGACTGATATGAAATATCTGTTCTACTGGAGACCAAAGACCTTTGATCTCCAGATCTACCAGATGTGCTCCCCATCCTGGAATGGAAGCATCCGTTATGACTGAGGTCACCCGAGGTGGAACACAAAACGGCCTTCCTTGAGACAGGCTGCCATCCACACTCCACCACTGAAGAGACACTGCAGCGTCGCTGGAGATAGTTACTGATTCCTTGAGATCCCCTTTGTGTTGAAACCACTGCTTGCGGAGGCACCACTGGGGAGCCCTTGTGTGCCGACGTGTGTGAGTGAGCAACAGAATACAGGAAGCAAACAGACCGAGCAGGCGTAGTGTAGGAAAGTACCCTCTTTTTGGCAAGGTCACCCCCACTTGTGGCCTGTTTGTCAGTGTTTTTGACTGTGTTCACTGGGATCCTGCTAACCAGGACCCCAGTGACTGTGCTATCCCCCTCTAAATTTGTTGTCCCTGACTTTCTGCACCCCACAATTGACATACTCATGCCCCCATGTAAGTCCCTAGCATAAGGTACCCAGGGTATTGGGGAACCAGGGATTCCCTCATGGGCTGTAGCATGTATTATGCCAGTCACGGGAGCCTATGCAAAAATGTGCATGCAGGCTTGCCATTGTAGCCTGCGTGAAAAGGTGCATGCACCCTTTCACTACAGTTCACTGCATGAGGTCACTATAAGTCACCCCTATGGCAGGCCCTCCTAGCCCAGATGGCAGGGTGCAAGTGCCTGTGTGCGAGGGCACCCCTGCATGAGCAGAGGTACCCCCATAAACTCCAGCTCAATTTTCCTGGACTTCATAAGTGCGGGGAAGCCATTTTAATTGTGTACTGGACATCGGTCACTACCTATGTCCAGCTACACAATGGTAACTCAGAACCAAGGCATGTTGGTATCAAACATGTCAAAATCATACCCCTATACTGTTGCCAGTATCGTCTGTATGATTCCATGCACTCAGGGGGCTCCTTAGAGGAACCCCAGCTTTGCTCCTACCAGTTTGCAGGGTTTTCCCGGTCAGCTCGCGCTGCTGCCATCCTACAGACGGGTTTCTGCCCTCCTGCTGCTTGAACAGCTTAAGTCTAGGAAGGAAGGACAAAGGATTTCCATAGGGAAAGGGAGGCAACACCCTCTCCCTTTTGAAATAGGTGTTACATGGCTTGGGAAGGGTAGCATCCTTAAGCCACTGGCATACTTTGAAGGGCACATTTGGTGCCCCTCCTTGCATAATCTGGTTAGCACCAGTCCAGAGACCCCCAGTCCCTGCTCTGGTGCGAATATGGACAATGGAAAGGGGAGCTGCCACTCCCCTGACCATCACCACCCCAGGGGTGGTACCCAGAGCTCCTCCAAGTGGCCACTTTATTCTGTCATCTTGAATCCAAGGTGGGCAGAGGCCTCTGGGATCATATGAGTGGCCAGGTCAGGCAGGTGACGTCCCAGCTCCCTCCTTATAGGTGGTCACCCTGCAAGGTGACCAATCTCCCTTTTAGGGATATATAGAGTTCTCCCTCTTGGGTGGGTCCTCAGATTCAACATGCAAGATTCCAGCAGCACTCCTCTGCAATGTCTACTTAGTCTTCTCTCCACTGGAAAAGCAACTGTAGTTCACAAGAACCTACAATCTGCAGCTCCAGAAATGACTTTGCTCTGCAACATTGTTTCTCTTGGCTCCTTCCAGCAACTGCAACATCTCCCTGGCTGTGCGAGCTCGGAGGGTGGCAAGTCTTCACTCTGCACCGAGAAGCAAGAAGGATTCTCCCTTGGAGTGAAGGAGTCACTCCCCTGCATCCTCAGGCAGTAACTGCAACAACCACCGGTCACATGGATCCTGCAACACAGATCATGGTCTGGAGTGGTCCCCTCAGTCCTCTCTACTAGCTGTCCAACTTGGGTGGTGGTGCGTCTTTGCATCGCCTTGTAGGAGGGTACCCCCGTGCACCGTGACTTTTGCAGCTACCAAGGATTGTTGGCTCTTCATCCAAGGATCTTCAGGCTCCATGTAGCCCTGGCCTCCAGCACTCTTCTCTGCAAAGTGGACTTTCCTGCTTGCTGCTTCAGTGACATGGAACTCCTTTCCAGGTGAACTGAATGGGCCATACGGCGACTCCTGTGCCTGCGAGCTGCCTGTGGGGGCAGTATCCTCGACGTCTGGCTCTCCTCATTGCTGAGGGTCGCCTGGGACTCCCCTCCTTGGGTTAAGTCCCTTCGGACCTTTCTGGTCCCCAGCAACACTTCATCTGCGACTCTTGCCTTTGCCAAGGCTTGATGGTGGTTTTTCCACACTACTGACTGACTGCATCCCTTCATCCGCCGTGGGACATCGACTGCATCACTTCTGGAACTCTTCTCCTGTGTGGCGCAGCAGACTCCTAGTCTTCACAGTTGACCTGGTCCTGCATCTCCAGAAGGGTGGGTCGCGGCTACTGCCTCAACCAGACACTCCAACTGGAACAGGTCCCCTTCATTTGCAGGTTCTCTTCTGTCAGTATCCATTTTCTGTTCCTTCCGGTCTTGCTTGGGTCTTGCACAGTCCTTGTGCAAAGTTAACCCGTGGGTTTGGGAAAAACCTGATACTTACCTCTTCTCTCCTTAACGGGGGGGGTACTCTGGTACTTACCTTATGGGGTTCCTAGTTCCTCCAGCTCCCCTCTACAGATTCCATTTACCTGGGTGAGGGTCTGCCTTTCGCATTCCATTTTTTTGTGTGTGGTTTAGCCTCCACCTATGGTCTCTATTGTTTACTGTTTATTTCACTGTTTTCTATTGCTTTCTATGCCCATTCCCGATTACTAAGGTGTATATAATAGTGTGTTTACTCACCTGCTAGAAGACTATTGCCTACATAGTATTTTAGTAACACTGTGTGGTTCTTTCATGTGTGTAAGTGGTGTGTGACTGCAGTGGTATTGGTCAAGCTTTGCATGTCTCCTAGATAAGCCTTGGCTGCACATCCACAGCTACCTCTAGAGAGCCTGGCTTCCTAGACACTGACTACACCTCACTAATACGGGAAAGATGGACCTGGTATAAGGTGATAACACTCTAGGGGCTCACCACACACCAGGCCAGCTTCCTATACATACAACTTTTAGGACTGGAACAACCTCTCCAATTTGAAACATTGGAATCATAGCCTGAATGTCCTAAATCCTCCAAGGAGGAGGGAAGGCATGATTTAATGATGTGTCCAGTACCAACCCTGTGAACAGGAGGTGCTGAGAGGGCTCCAGGTGAGATTTGGGCATGTTCAACGGAAAGCCCAGGTTGAATAACTGGGTTGTCACCTGCAAATGGTCCACACTAACTCTGGGGACTTGGCTTTGATCACCCAATCATCCAGGTAAGGGAATACTGATTTTCCCTTCCTTCTGAGATGCGCCGCAACCTCTGCCATCAACCTTCTTGAAAACTCAAGGTGCAGAATTAAGACCAAAAGGAAAGACCGCAAACTGGTAGTGTTGCGACCCCACAATGATGAGGAGTTACTTCCTCTGCAACTTCAGAATGGCGATGTGAAAATACAGATTTTGCAAGTCGATAGAAATCATCCAGTCTTCTTTGTCAGGCTCAGGAAGCACCACTGCCAGGGTTAGCATTTCAAATTTTTCCTGTTTGAGGAACCAATTCAAAATCTGGTCCAGAATTGGCCTCAAAAGACCATCTTTCTTGGGAATCAGGAAATACCTTGAATAATATCCCTGACCCTTTCCCTGCTCCGGAACCAATTCCACTGTGCCCTTTAAGAGTAGATTTTGCAACTCTTGTTGAAGCAACAGTAGATGCTCTTCTGAGCAAAAATAATGTTGGGGAGGGAAGAGAGGATGAAACTCCAGAAAGGAAAGGGTATAACCATTTCCTACAATGCTGAACACCCATGAGTCTGATGTTATCAACTCCCATTCTTGGAGAAAATAAATCAGTCTTCCCCCTACAAGTAACACATGCTGCTGAAAAGGAAGAGAACTAGGGTTGCTTCCCTGACTGATCTCCAGCGGAGGATGAAGAAGAGGACTAAGGCTGCTGAGTGGCACCACATGATCATAAGTGTTCCACAACCTTTGTAGACGTGTAGAGGGTGTTGGCAGGTTGACTACTCTGGAACTGCTGCCTTCCACAAAATGAGGAGCTAAGGCCAAACCCCCTAAACCTACGGAAAGGTCTATACGTCGATTAAAGGCCTAAAGACTTAGCAGTGGCTTTGCTGTCTTTAAACATTTCAAGTGCAGAGTCAGCTTTTTCTCCAAAGTTTGGATCCATCAAACAGGATGTCCATTAAGGTGGATTGCACATCCTGGGAAAACCCCAAACCTCTAAGCCATGCATGCCTCCTATTGGTCACTGATGTTCCTATGGCTCTGGCAACAGAATTGGCTGTATCTAGGCCAGACTGAATAACCTCTCTAGCCGCTGCTTGACTATCATGTAACAAATCCTGAAAATGTTCCTGCCATCTCCTGTGCCAGATTGGAAACAAACTCTGTTGCCGAGCCCATAAGAGCATGGAAATATCTGCCCAGCACAAATGCTGTATTAACAGACTTTAATGCCATACTATATATGAGGAGATCTTATTCGCAGATTGTTCCATGCGTTTAGATTCCCTCTCAGTCGGAGTTGTAGGGAAGTGACCAGGAGCTGCCTTTGAAAAGCAAGGATCCTGGACCACCAGACTGTCAGGTGAAGGATCTGAGTTAGAAATTGCAGGTCAGCTGGCAAGGCTTTATATCTTCTGGCAATCACCTTGGACACATCCTAAATAGGGACTGGTTTGCACCACAGGTCCAGGACTGGCTAAGTCAAAGCATCATTAAAAGGAGGCAAAAGCTCCGAGGTAGCAGAAGAGGTGTTAAGCACTTCAGTTAGAATGTTTGTTTTTAACTTGAAAGTGGGTAACAGCAGTTCCAAAAATTCAGCTGCTTTCCTTATCACCCCATGGTAACCAGTAACTTCTGGAGGAGGAATACTGCCAGGCAATAACATATCCCACTCTGGAGAGGTATCCAAACCACTAGCCTCATCAATACCTCCAAAACCTTGAGAAACTAAAGGAATTTCTCCTTCCTCAAGTTCTTGTTGCTCCTCATAGTACTGCTGTTCTTCTAAGAGCCTCAGGACTGCTCTTCTAGACCACATTCAAGATTACAGTCTCTGCGTCAAAGCATGAAAAGATGTCGAAGACCCCTTTTGCAGCGCCAGTAAAGCCAGAGCTGGCGCCAGGGTGTCACCTTGAGCGGAGGGGCTGGACGCCACACAAGATCTATTAGATCCATCTAATGTCTGCATCTGTGCCTCAACTCCGATGTCTTTTTAAACCAAAGGCATGAAAGGCAAGAAAGGAGCCTGGTTATATGATGTCTGGAGTCCTCCCAGGTCGCAAGGGGCCTGCAGCTACATCAGCAGGGGCCAAACCTCTTTTGATAAACATAGCATTAAAAAAGGAAGATAAGCTCCGTCCCTGGTGTGGGAAAACCCGGATACTACTGCTGAGGCTGAGATTGATTTGACTCCCGATTTTGACTCTCCTTATACGTTGGAGTAACAGGAGAGAATTGCACAGGAATAACTGGCGACACCGAAATCTCCCACAAAGACTGCGCCGGCAACACTTCAGGTGCCTTAGGTTGAGGAAGAGACAAGGTAGGACTAATCTCTCAGGTCGACCAGTGCCAAGACTTAGAAGCCAGGGATGGACTTTCATCGTGAGAGGAACAATGCTGTGAGCTATGACAACGCTTCTTATACAACTTTGATGATCGTTGCAACAACTCCTCTTGATGACTATCTCCTACGACCATGTTTCTGTTTTTTGGCTTTCAAGAGGAACAGTTTGGCTTCACTTTCCTTCAAAGCCTTTGAATTAATCCTCTGGCACGAAGGACAACCTGCAATGTCGTGGTCGGAACTCAGACACCAAAGGCAATCTTCGTGCGGGTTAGTGACCGACATATGAGCTCCACACTCTTCACACGGCTTAAACCCAGAGTTCTTCTGAGGTAACAATTCAATCCAACAAGACTTCAATGAAGAAAACCACCTTGAAACAATGTAACTGACCGGAGAGGTAGAAAAACCGTCAAAGGCACGGAAAAAAGGGAACTGATGCCAGCACACCGGCGAGGACTTCTTATGGCTCCGATTAAGTCAGATGGAGTCGCTTGTGGAGCCATGCTTTTGTGACGTCCTCGACATGTGGAGTTAGAAAGAAATTTTTGTTGAATGCAGGCGCACTGGGAGAATTCAAAAGGTGAGGAATCCACAGGCAGATGTATCCATCAGAAATAATTATTGAACATGTACAATTAAATGCTAAGATTAACAACCCTGACAATATGGGTACATTTCCAGGGGGCCTGATAATAATTTTGACTTTGTATCTCTGCTCAGCGAGTTTATTCCTCCATGCCTGCAATGTTATGATTCCCCATTGGAAATTGTACCTTCATTTAGCCTTGCTGTCCCTTCTTTATTTATAGGCAGTCTATCAATGGTCTCCATCTCCTTTTGAACGTTCTTGTCTGGTTCTTTGGCTTCTTCGTTATGGCTCCCCTCAGAATCAGAGCGCTCTTCACCATCCTCCGAGGGCCGGAAATCCAGTTCTTGCTCCTCAGGAATTGGCTCCTTTTGTACTTTCTAAGAAAGAGGAAGAGCTTATTAAACATCAGGTAATTAGGTTATCAAACGAGGAGAAGAAGAGATCTTCAAACAGTAAATACAATGAACACTTAAGCGGGGGGAAAAGCAGGAAAGGACAAGTATGGGAGCCACGAATTACAGGAGGTTAGTGAAGGAGTTGGAAAAGACATTGGCATGCTACTTCAAATATATTTTTCATGCTACTTTTATGTGAAATTGCTAGCTAATGACTTGGTCCCTGCCTGGTGGACTTTTAGCTTCTCCATCCAGTTAAATACCGTGCCTTGTGATTTTAACTTCACCATGTGTGTCTGTACATATAAAGCATGACTGATTATGCACCTCTCACTGCTGCTGATCCTGTGGTTATTGTTCCTTCCTTCCTACAATATTTTGCTGAGTCCAAACCATTGAGTTGAGCACCAACTTTTAATACACTTCCTTCACACCCTTCATAAGTTTTGCTTCCTACCTTCACTTATCAAGTTTCTTGCTTCCATGTCAGTTCCCTAAAAGCACAATTCCCTCTTAGCTTTTACAATCACATCAACCTACGCCAGGGGGGCGTAATGGTCTCTTGTTCCACACTCCCCAAAGTTTCTGCTTTCTTCCTTCTGTTTTTTGTCACATACAAAGATCCTTACCCCGCTCTCCCACCTGTCACAAGTTCTGTGTATCTGGGTTGGTGTAGGAAAGTGCCCTTTTTCTTGGCATGCTTACCCCCATTTACCTCCTGTTGTCAGTGTGTTTGACTGTGTTCACTGGGATACTGCCAACCAAGACCCCAGTGATTATGCTCTCTCCTCTAAATTTGGTTGCAACTAACCTTTTCTCCCCACCATTGGCATACTGGTGCCCCATGTAATTCCCTAGTATATGGTACCTAGGTACCCAGGGCATTGGGGTTCCAGGGGATCCCTATGGGCTGCAGCAGTTATTCTGCCACCCATAGGGAGCCCATGCAAAGGGTTCTGCAGCACTGCCATTGCAGTCTGAGTGAACCGGGAGCACGCACACGGTTTCACTACAGGTCACTACACCAGGTCCCTGTAAGTAACCCCTATGGTAGGCTGTAAGGAAATGCCTCCTTGGCATGGTTACCCCCTAACATTTTGCCTTTGCTGATCCTAAGTTTTGATTTGAAAGTGTGCGGGGACCCTGCTAACCAGGCCCCAGCACCAGTGTTCTTTCCCTAAACTGTACCTTTGTCTCCACAATTGGCATAACCCTGGTAAGTCCCTTGTAACTGGTACCCCTGGTGCCAGGGAAGGTCTCTAAGGTGCTGCAGCATGTCTTATACCACCCTGGGGACCCCTCACTCAGCACATGCACACTACCTCTCAGCTTGTGTGTGCTGGTGGGGAGACAATGACTAAGTCGACATGGCACTCCCCTCAGAGTGCCATGCCAACCTCACACTGCCTGTGGCATAGGTAAGTCACCCCTCTAGCAGGCCTTACATCCCTAAGGCAGGGTGCACTATACCACAGGTGAGGGCATTTGTGCATGAGCACTATGCCCCTACAGTGTCTAAGCAAAACCTTAGACATTGTAAGTGCAGGGTAGCCATAAGAGTATATGGTCTGGGAGTTTGTCAAACACGAACTCTACAGTTCCATAATGGCTACACTGAAAACTGGGAAGTTTGGTAGCAAACTTCTCAGCACAATAAATGCCAGTGTGCAATTTATTGTAACATACACCCAGAGGGCAACTTAGAGTTGCCCCCTGAATACCTACCCGACTTCTAGTGTAGGCTGACCAGCTTCTGAAAGCCTGCCACACACCAGACTTGTTGCTGGCCACAAGGGGAGAGTGCCTTTGTCACTCTGTGGCCAGGAACAAAGCCCCCAGGACCTGAAGGAACCTAACTCCAGCGCCAGAGTGACCCCCAGGCGACCCTCTACCTATCCCAGGTGGTGGCTGTCCCGAGAAGCCCCCCCTGTGCCTGCACCGCTAGAGTGACCCCCAGGTCCCTCCATTGTTTCCTACCTGAAACCAGACGCCTGCTTTGCACACTGTACCGGCCGCCCCTGTGCCGCTCAGGGTGTGTTTTGTGTGCCTACCTGTGTCCCCCCCAGTGCTCGACAAAACACCCCTGGTCTGCCCCCCGAGGACGCAGGTACTTACCTGCTGGCAGACTGGAACCGGAGCACCCCTGTTCTCCATAAGCGCCTATGTGTTTTGGGCACCTCTTTGACCTCTGCACCTGACCGGCCCTGAGCTGCTGGCGTGGTAACTTTGGGGTTGCTTTGAACCCCCAACGGTGCGCTGCCTATGCCCAGGAACTGAGACTTCTAAGTGTTTTACTTACCTCCTAATCTAACCTTTACTTACCTCCCCCAGGAACTGTTGATTTTTGCACTGTGTCCACTTGAAAATAGCTTGCATGCACTATTTCAAAGCCATTTTCACCTCACAGGTCACTTATAAGTCACCTATATATCAGGTCTTACAACTCGGAAGGCTGGGTGTGAAGTACCTGTGTGTGAGGGCACCCCTGCACTAGCAGAGGTATCTCCACACCGTCCAGGCCCCTTTTCCCAGACTTCACGAGTGAGGGGATGTAATTTTAAGACTGCACTGCACATAGATCAATACCTCTGTACAGCTTCACAATGATAATTCAGAATATCGCCAAGAAAGATATCTAACAACTGGGAATTGTACCCCAATTCTGATTCCAGCATTGGTTGCACAATCCCATGCACTCTATGGGCTTCACATTGGATTCCCAGTACTGCCATACCAGCCTTCTGAGGTTTTCACTGCATCCCCAGCTGCTGCCACCTCACAGACAGGTTTCTGCCCTCCTGGGGTTTGAGCAGCTCAATCCCAGGCAGGCAGAACAATGCATTTCCTTAAGGAGAGGGATGTTACACCCTCTCCCTTTGGAAATAGGTGTTACAGGCATGGGAGGGGTATCCTCCCAGAGCCTCTTGAAATACTTTGGAGGGCACAGATGGTGCCCTCCCTGCATAGGCCAGTCTACACCGGTTCAGGGACCCCCAGCCCCTGCTCTGGTGCAAAAACAGACAAAGCAAAGGGGAGTGACTACTCTCCATCACCACCCCAGGGGTGGTGCCTAGAGCTCCTCCAGAGTGTCCCTGGGTTTTGCCATCTTGGATTCCAAGGTGGTGGGGACCTCTGGGAGCATCTGAGTAGCCAGTGCCAGCAGATGACATCAAAGACCCCTCCTGATAGGTGCTTACCTGGTTAGGTGGCCAATCCCTCTCTGAGGGCTATTTAGGGTCTCTCTTCTGGGTGTTTCTTCAGATTCTGATTGCACGACTCCAGCAGGAATGCTCTGCATCGTTTACTTCATCTTCTACCAACGGATCAACCGCTGACTGCTCCAGGACCTCTACAAAAATGCAACAAAGAAGCTAAGATGACTTCTGAAACATTGTATCTTCAGCTCCTGCCAGCAACTGCAACAGTTTCCACGTTGTACATCCTCTGAGGAACTGCCTGTCTTCAGCATGCACCAGAAGAACTGAAGGAATCTCCTGTGGAGTGACGGAGTCACATCCCTGCTTCACAGGCACCTCTGTGCAGCGACGACCTGTGGTTTGGGTCCCCTCTCCAGACAACAGGTGTGGATCTAGCGACACGGGTGGTGGACTAAAGTGACTCAGACAGTCCCAACGTCCAGCTGTCCAAATTTGTGGAGGTAAGAGCTTGCCTCCCCACGCAAGACAGTACCCCCGTGTAGGAAGTTGGCTCTGTATGTATTATTTCAAAGTGAGAAATAGCATGCACAGAGTCCAAGGGTTCCCCTTAGAGGTAAGATAGTGGCAAAAAGAGATAATTATAATGCTCTATTTTGTGGTAGTGTGGTCGAGCAGTAGGCTTATCAGAGGGTAGTGTTAAGCATTTGTTGTACACACACAGGCAATAAATGGGGAACACACACTCAAAGACTATTCCAGGCCAATAGGTTTTTATATAGAAAAATATCTAATCTTAGTTTATTTTAAGAACCACAGGTTCAAGATTTACACACAATACTTTAATTGAAAGGTATTTCACTTAGGAACTTTGAATTAGCAAAATAGCATATACAGTTGTCACACAAATGGCACTAAGTGCAATTTTCAACAGTTCCTGGGGGAGGTAAGTGTTTGTTAGTTTTGCAGGTAAGTAAACCACCTACAGGGTTCAAAGTTGGGTCCAAGGTAGCCCACCGTTGGGGGGTTCAGACCAACCCCAAAGTTACCACACCAGCAGCTCAGGGCTGGTCAGGTGCAGAGGTCAAAGTGGTGCCCAAAACGCATAGGCTTCAATGGATAAGGGGGTGCTCCGGTTCTAGTCTGCCAGCAGGTAAGTACCCGCGTCTTCGGAGGGCAGACCAGGGGGGTTTTGTAGGGCACCGAGGGGGACACAAGTCAGCACAAAAAGTACACCCTCAGCGGCACGGGGGCAGCCGGGTGCAGTGTGCAAACAGGCGTCGGGTTTGCAATGTAGTTCAATGGGAGACCTAGGGGTCTCTTCAGCGATGCAGGCAGGCAAGGGGGGGGGGCTCCTCGGGGTAGCTACCACCTGGGCAAGGGAGAGGGCCACCTGGGGGTCGCTCCTGCACTGGAGGTCGGATCCTTCAGGTCCTGGGGGCTGCAGGTGCAGTGTCCTTACCAGGCGTCGGGATTTTAGAAGCAGGCAGTCGCTGTCAGGGGTAGCCTCTTCATTCCCTCTGCAGGCGTTGCTGTGGGGGCTCAGGGGGGTTAACTCTGGCTACTCACGGGCTCGCAGTCACCGGGGAGTCCTCCCTGTAGCATTGGTTCTCCACAAGTCGAGCCGGGGGCGTCGGGTGCAGAGTGCAAAGTCTCACGCTTCCGGCGGGAAACGTGTGTTCTTTCAAAGTTGCTTCTTTGTTACAAAGATGCTTCTTCCTTGGAGCAGACCCGCTGTCCTCGGGAGTTCTTGGTCCTTTTAGATGCACGGTAGTCCTCTGAGTCTTCAGAGGTTGCTGGACCCTGTGGAACGCGTTGCTGGAGCAGTTCTTTTGAAGTGGGGAGACAGGCCGGTAGAACTGGGGCCAAAGCAGTTGGTGTCTCAGTCTTCTCTGCAGGTTTTTCAGCTCAGCAGTCCTTCATCTTAGGTTGCAGGAATCTAGTTACCTAGGTTCTGAGAGCCCCTAAATACTCGATTTAGGGGTGTGTTTAGGTCTGGGGGGGTTAGTAGCCAATGGCTACTAGCCCTGAGGGTGGCTACACCCTCTTTGTGCCTCCTCCCTGAGGGGAGAGGGGCACATCCCTAATCCTATTGGGGGAATCCTCCATCTGCAAGATGGAGGATTTCTAAAAGTCAGAGTCACCTCAGCTCAGGACACCTTAGGGGCTGTCCTGACTGGCCAGTGACGACTCCTTGTTTTTCTCATTATCTCCTCCGGCCTTGCCGCCAAAAGTGGGGCTGTGGCTGGAGGGGGCAGGCAACTCCATTAGCTGGAGTGCCCTGGGGTGCTGTAACAAAGGGGGTGAGCCTTTGAGGCTCACCGCCAGGTGTTACAGTTCCTGCGGGGGGAGGTGAGAAGCACCTCCACCCAGTACAGGCTTTGTTACTAGCCACAGAGTGACAAAGGCACTCTCCCCATGTGGCCAGCAACATGTCTGGTGTGTGGCAGGCTGCTAAAACTAGTCAGCCCACACTGGTAGTCGGGTATGGTTTCAGGGGGCATCTCTAAGATGCCCTCTGGGGTGTATTTCACAATAAAATGTACACTGGCATCAGTGTGCATTTATTGTGCTGAGAAGTTTGATACCAAACTTCCCAGTTTTCAGTGTAGCCATTATGGTGCTGTGGAGTTCGTGCATGACAGACTCCCAGACCATATACTCTAATGGCTACCCTGCACTTACAATGTCTAAGGTTTTGCTTAGACACTGTAGGGGCATAGTGCTCATGCACGTATGCCCTCACCTATGGTATAGTGCACCCTGCCTTAGGGCTGTAAGGCCTGCTAGAGGGGTGACTTATCTATACCTGTAGGCAGTGTGAGGTTGGCATGGCACCCTGAGGGGAGTGCCGTGTCGACTTAGTTATTTTATCCCCACCAGCACACACAAGCTGGCAAGCAGTGTGTCTGTGCTGAGTGAGGGGTCTCCAGGGTGGCATAAGACATTCTGCAGCCCTTAGAGCCCTTCCCTGGCATCAGGGCCCTTGGTACCAGGGGTACCAGTTACAAGGGACTTACCTGGATGCCAGGGTGTGCCAATTGTGGAAACAAAGGTACAGGTAAGGGAAAGAACACTGGTGCTGGGGCCTGGTTAGCAGGCCTCAGCACACTTTCAAATCATAACTTGGCATCAGCAAAGGCAAAAAGTCAGGGGGTAACCATGCCAAGGAGGCATTGCCTTACACCCTGTGCACCACATGACTTGCAGTTGACAAGGCTTGTGTGCGACCTTCCAAGAAGTGCTTTGTGCACATCACAGCTTAAGCCCCCAGCACTCCTTCCTGTGACACAGCTTCCTGAGTGGTTCACCGGCAGCCTGGGAATCATTTGTGTCGTGCTGCATGGGCCTCCATTTGCACCTCCTTTGCCCCCATGCTGCGGGACTCCTGTACGTGCTGCCTCGTCTTCTGAGGGGGCTCTCAGGTGCTGAGAGCCCCCTCTGTCTCCCCCTCCTGGGTAGAAGCCACCAGGTTCCTCCTGGTCCCAGGCAGAGCCATTTTCCACCAACCGCGTTTTTGCGTGAACCAAGACTTGTTGGCAGAATCCAGTGACGCAAACCAGACTGCATTCATCCATCTGTAGTGGGACATCTTCTGCACCAACCAGGAACCCAGATCTGTCTTCTTTGGACCAATACTGACTTTGTCTTCTCACAGGTGGTTCTTCTTTTGAACCTTCATCCGGGCTAGCAGGGGCTCCTGTTCTCCCTGGACTCTTCATCAGTTCTTGGACTTGGTCCCCTTCTTTCACAGGTCTTCAGAGTCCAGGAATCCATTGTTGGTGTCTTGCAGTTTCTTATGGTTCTTGTATTATCGTCTATTGCGACTTCTAGTGTGTTTTAGGAAACTTGCTGTGTTTTACTCCTGCTTTCCTGGGATCTGGGGTGGGGTATTTTACTAATCTTTGGTGTTTTCTTATACTCCAAGCGCCCCTCAACACACTACACTTGCCTAGGTGGGAAACCGACTTTCGCATGCCACTATTTTAGTATATGGTTTGTGTTCACCCTAGGCCCATTGCAACCTATTGTGATTTTTACTGTTTGCACTATTTTCTGACTATTTACTTACCTGTTTTTGGTTACTAGTGTATATATTGTGTAATTTACATACCTCCTTAGGGAGTATAGTCTCCAAAGTATTTTTGGCATTGTGTCACTAAAATAAAGTACCTTTATTTTTTTTATAACACTGAGTATTGTCTCGTGTTTGAGTACTGTGGGACTACAGTGTTATAACAAGAGCTTTATATGTCTCCTAGTACCGCCTTGGCTGCTCTGCCTAAAGCTACCTCTAGACAGCCTGGCTTCTTGGCACTGACTACATTTCACTAATAAGGGATAACTGGACCTGGTATAAGGTGTAAGTACCTTAGATACCCACTACAAACCAGGCCATCCTCTTACACCCTGGACGCCGCAGACACTTCTGGACTTGGCCACCTCTCTCCACAGGTCTCCATCTTCAGATTTCCAATGCTGGTTCCTTGCAGGCTGTCCTGGGTGTCCATTTTTTTTTTCCTTTTAATCCTGTGGGGTGGTTTTCAGGAAATCCAGTGTTTTACTCCTGCATTCCTGGTCGCGGCAGGGTAATGCATTACTTACCTGTGTAGTTTCTTAGTACTCCGGACTCCCCTCTACATCATTTACCTACCAAGGTGGGGGCACTGTGTTCGCATTCCACTTTTAGTATATGGTCTGGGCTCCCCCAGGGCTACTACTCCATATTGCTATTTTACACCACTTTCCAGTGTGTGTGTGTGTGTGTGTGTGTGTGTGAAGACCGAGGGACTCCTCCCTTTCGGCTCCATTGCACATGGGCGTCGACTCCATCTTAGATTGCTTTCCACGCAGAGGGTGAGGTAGGAGTTGAGTATATAGTAAAGGTGCCCATGCAATGGAGTAAGTATGTATGTACATAATGTGCATAAGAATAGTATATATTTACAAATTTACAAGTTTCATTCTACTTATAACGGCTACAGGCTCCCGGGGAGGCGGGCGGGCGCATGTGAATCTGCAGCGTCTCATGCCACGAACAGATGTACACTGGGTAAGTGACATTTTCCGTTCGATGGCATGTGTAGCTGCAGATACACATGCTGTGCTTAGACTAGTAAGCAGTTATCTCCCCAAAAGGGTGGTTTAGCCTGTAGGAGTTGAAGTTGTTTGAAATAATGTTCTTAATACAGCCTGTACTACTGTGGCTTGTTGTGCTGTTAACACATCTACACAGTAATGTTTTGTGAATGTATGAGGCGTAGACCATGTGGCTGCCTGACAAATTTCTGTCATAGGTATATTCCCTAAAAAAAGCCATTGTGGCGCCTTTTTTCCTAGTGGAATGCGCCTTTGGTGTAATAGGTAGATCCCTTTTTGCTTTAATATAGCAGGTTTGAATACATTTCACTATCCATCTAGCAATGCCTTGCTTGGATATAGGATTCCCTGCATTAGGTTTTTGGAAGGCTACAAATAATTATTTTGTTTTGCAAAACTGTTTTGTTCTGTCAATGTAATACATTAGTGCTCTTTTGATGTCTAACATATGTAAGGCTCTTTCTGCTACTGAGTCTGGCTGTGGAAAAAAAGACAGAGTTCCACTGTTTGGTTTAGGTGGAATGGTGATATTACTTTTGGTAAGAATTTTGGATTTGTACGGAGAACTACTTTATGTTTATGTATTTGTATAAAGGGTTCTTGTATAGTAAATGCTTGTATTTCGCTTACTCTTCTAAGAGAAGTGATAGCTATCAGGAAGGCGACCTTCCAGGTTAAGTATTGTATTTCACAATAGTGCATGGGTTCAAATGGTGGTCCCATGAGTCGTGTTAATACAATATTGAGGTTCCACGAGGGGACTGGTGGTATTCTCGGGGGTATGATTCTTTTTAATCCTTCCATAAATGCTTTGATGACTGGGATTCGAAAGAGTGATGTTGAATGTTTAATCTGCAGATAGGCAGAGATTGCTGTGAGATGCTTTTAATAGAAGAGAATGCTAGGTTAGATTTTTGTAAGTGTAATAAGTAACTTACAACGGTTTTTGCGGAAGCATGTAGTGGTTGAATTTTATTATTGTGGCAGTAGTAAACAAATCTTTTCCATTTGTTTGCATAACAATGTCTTGTAGTAGGTTTCCTAGCTTGTTTAATGACCTCCATACATTCTTGTGTAAGGTCTAAGTGTCCAAATTCTAAAACGTCAGGAGCCAGATTGCTAGATTGAGCGATGCTGGATTCGGGTGTCTGATCTGTTGTTTTTGTTGTGTTAACAGATCTGGCCTGTTTGGTAATTCGATGTGAGGTACTACTGATAGGTCCAACAGTGCTGTGTACCACGGTTGGCGAGCCCAAGTTGGTGCTATGAGTATTAGTTTGAGTTTGTTTTGACTTAGTTTGTTTACCAGATAAGGAATGAGTGGGGGAGGAGGAAAAGCGTAAGCAAATATCCCTGACCAACTGATCTATAGTGCATTTCCCTTGGACTGAGGGTGTGGGTACTTGGACGCGAAGTCTTGGCAGTTTGCGTTTTTTTTTTGTTGCGAATAGGTCTATTTGTGGTGTTCCCCAGCGTAGAAAGTAATCTTGTAGGATCTGGGGATGAATTTCCCATTTGTGTGTTTGTTGGTGATCTCGACTGAGATTGTCGGCCAACTGGTTCTGAATGCCTGGTATGTATTGTGCTATCAGGTGAATGTGATTGTGAATTGCCCAATGCCAAATCTTTTGTGCTAGGAGACACAGCTGTGACTAGTGTGTCCTTCCTTGTTTGTTGAGATAATACATTGTTGTCATGTTGTCGGTTTTGACAAGAATGTGTTTGTGCGCTATTAGTGGTTGAAATGCTTTCAATGCTAGAAACACTGCCAACAGTTCTAAATGATTTATGTGCAGTTGTTTTTGTTGATTGTCCCATTGTCCCTGTATGCTGTGCTGGTTGAGGTGTGCTCCCCACCCTATCATGGAAGCATCTGTTGTGATCACGTGTTGACGCACTGGGTCCTGGAATGGCCACCCTTGGTTTAAATTTATAGGGTTCCACCATTGAAGGGAGAAGTGTGTCTGGCGGTCTATCAACACTAGATCTTGGAGTTGACCCTGTGCTTGTGTCCATTGTGTTGCTAGGCACTGTTGTAAGGGCCGCATGTGTAGTCTTGCGTTTGGGACAATGGCTATGCATGAAGACATCATGCCTAGAAGTTTCATTACAAACCTCACTTGTTAGTGTTGGTTTGGGTGCATGTTTAATATTATATTTTGGAAGGCTTGTACTCTTTGTGGACTTGGAGTGGCAATCGCCTTTTTGTGTGTTGAGTGTTTCTCCCATGTATTGTTGTATTTGGGATGGCTGCAGATGTGATTTCTGGTAATTTATAAAAAATCCTAGTTTGTGTAGAGTTTCTATATCGTATTGCGTGTGAAGAAGACACTGTTGTTGAGTGCTGGTTTTTATTAGCCAGTTGTCTAAGTATTGGAATACATGCATGTGCTGTCTCCTTATGTGAGCGGCTACCACTGCAAGGCATTTTGTGAATACCCTTGGGGCTGTTGTTATTCCGAACGGTAACACTTTGAATTGATAGTGCACACCGTGTATTACAAACCTTAAGTATTTTCTGTGAGAAGGATGCATGGGTATGTGAAAGTAGGCATCCTTGAGATCTAACATTGACATGTAGTCCTCTTTTTTTAAGTAAGGGAACCATGTCTTGAAGTGTTACCATGTGGAAGTGATCCGATTTGATAAAGAGATTCAGTGTTCAGAGGTCTAATATAGGTCTTAACGTTTTGTCCCTTTTTGGAATTAGGAAATATAGTCAGTAGACACCTGTTCCTTTCTGATGGTTGGGTACTAACTCTATTGCTTGTTTTTGTAATAATGCTTGGACCTCTAGTTGTAATAGGTCTAAGTGTTGTTTGGACATATTGTGTGCCCTTGGGGGCACATCTGGCGGGAAATTTATGAATTCTATGCAATAACCATGTTGGATAATGGCTAGGACCCATGCGTCCGTAGTTATGTGTGTCCAGATTTGGTAGTATGCGGTAAGTCTCCCCCCAACTGGTATTAAGTGTTGGGGGTTTGTGACACTGAAGTCACTGTTTGGTTTGACTTGTCTTAGGTGTTTGGAATTTTCCCTTTCCTCTTGGGAATTGTCCACCTTCATATGAGCCACAAAACCCTCCTCTCTGGTATTGTCCCTGACAGGTAGGTCTGGTTTGCGAGGTGGAAGGCTCTGGTGTTTGCATTCGAAATCCCCCTCTAAATTGTGGCTTTCTAAATGTGCATCTGCTTTGTGGGGAGCAGAGCGCGCCCACGGCTTTGGCCGTGTCAGTGTCCTTCTTTAATTTTTCAATTGCTGTGTCCACTTCAGGCCCAAACAATTTTTCCTGGTTAAAAGGCATGTTTAACACAGATTGTTGGATTTCTGGCTTGAATCCTGAGCTTCGTAACCATGCATGCATGCATGCGAATGGTTACCGCAGTGTTGACTGTTCGTGCAGCTGTGTCTGCCGAATCTAATGCGGACCTTATTTGGTTGTTGGATATTGCTTGTCCTTCTTCCACAACCTGTTGGGCACGTTTCTGGTGTTCTTTGGGAAGTGCTGTATAATGTGTTGCATCTCGTCTCAGTGTGCCCTGTCGTAGCGAGCCAGCAGGGCTTGTGAGTCTGCGATCCGCCATTGATTGGCTGCCTGTGATGCCACTTGTTTGCCAGCTTCATCAAACTTCCTACTCTCTTTGTCAGGCGGTGGAGCGTCTCCTGATGATTGAGAGTTTGCCCTCTTTCTTGCTGCTCCTACAACCACCGAGTATGGTGTAAGTTGCTGTGTTAGAAACACAGGGTCCGTTGGGGGAAGCTTGTATTTTTTCTCCACCCTAGGCGTGATAGCCCTTCCTTTAACTGGCTCTTGGAATACCTGTTTTGCATGCTTGAGCATGCCCGGGAGCATTGGCAGACTCTGGTGTGGGTGGATGCCAAGGTATTGAACAGGAAATCATCCTCTATTGGCTCTGAATGCATTGCTACATTGTGGAATGTAGCTGCCCTTGATAGTACCTGCATATATGCAGTACTGTCCTCTGGAGGTGACGGCCTTGTTGGGTAACAATCTGGGCTGTTGTCTGATACTGGAGCATCATATAAGTCCCATGCATCCGGATCATCCTGTGTCATCCCTGTATGCGTAGGTGACTGCATTGGAGGTGTTGTTACCGGGGACAGCTGTGGTGAATGTAGTGGTGAAGGTTGTGGCAAAAACCTTGGTGGTGGGGTTTTATCTCTGGCCTCTTCCACCTTCGGCTGCATTTCTGACTCATGAAATGCCAGCTTTCGTTTGTTTTTGATTGGAGTAAGAGTTTGTATTTTTCCAGTCTTTCTGGATATGCAACCTCCTTTGCGTATGGTCTGGTTCCCCCATACTTATTTCCTGCTCAAATCTGTGTTTTTCATGCATTTGGCTGGAAAGTCCTTGCTCTTCTGTGTAAGAGCTTCTTTTCGGTACCAATGCTTCCGATAAAGTCTTTTTCGGTTCCGACGTAACTTTTCTCACCTTGGGTGAGTCGAACTCTCGGTGCCGAGAGCGTTCGGTGCCTGAATCTCGACCAGAGTCGGGTGTCTTCAGCAAATCTTTGGCCTTTTTCGGTGCCGATGTTTGGTCACCTTCTTTTCCATGGGTTAAGCCATGGCCTGCTGGCGGTGGCATCCCCTTGGCCTTAACGATTTTTGTGTGAGTCTTGGACGGGGCAGTTTTACTCACTGTTTTCTGCATCGTCGTGGGTCGCTCACTTTCGGATTTGTCCGAGTCCGTCCCCTGGATGGAAATTCTTTCCTCCTCTTCGACGTCGAGTTGTTCCCTCGGTGTCAACGCCATTTGTAGTCTTCTCGCTCTTCGATCACGTAGGGTCTTTTTAGATCGAAACGCCTGACAGGCCTCACAAGTATCCTCCCTGTGTTCTGGTGATAAACACAGATTACAGACCAAGTGTTGGTCTGTATAAGGATACTTCGAGTGGCACTTCGGACAGAAGCGGAAGGGGGTCCGGTCCATTAGTTTTGTCGATGGATGCGGTCGGGCCGACTAAGCCCTGCAGAAGTGCGGAAGCCCCGAATGGCCGCCGGAGCGCTTCTCCTATCGGTGTCGATACGCTAACACTAAACTGGTACCGAACGCGAACAATATTGTCAAATTTGCGATATTTAGCTAACTTTCCCGATTCAAAATACGGAGCAAAGAGGAACACGTCTGAACCCGATGGCGGAAAGAAAACAATCTAAGATGGAGTCGACGCCCATGCGCAATGGAGCCGAAAGGGAGGAGTCCCTCGTTCTTGTGACTCGAAAAGAGTTCTTCGAAGAAAAGCAACTTGTAACACTCCGAGCCCAACACTAGATGGCAGGATAATGCACAGCATGTGTATCTGCAGCTACACATGCCACCGAACACATAAATATGGAAAATGTCACTTACCCAGTGTACATCTGTTCGTGGCATTAGTCGCTGCAGATTCACATGCTGTGCACAGTCCGCCGTCTGGTGTTGGGCTCGGAGTGTTACAAGTTGTTTTTCTTCGAAGAAGTCTTTTCGAGTCACGAGACCGAGGGACTCCTCCCACTTCGATTCCATTGCGCATGGGCGTCGACTCCATCTTAGATTGTTTTCCCCGCAGAGGGTGAGGTAGGAGTTGTGTATGTTAGTAATAGTGCCCATGCAATGGAATGAATACGTATGTACATAATAAAGGTTAAAGTAATATATTTACAAATGTAAACATGTTGAAGATCTACTTCTAAACGGCTACAGGCTCCCGGGGAGGCGGGTGCGCGCATGTGAATCTGCAGCGACTCATGCCACAAACAGATGTACACTGGGTAAGTGACAGTTTCCGTTCGATGGCATGTGTAGCTGCAGATACACATGCTGTGCACCGACTAGTAAGCAGTTATCTCCCCAAAAGCGGTGGTTCAGCCTGTAGGAGTTGAAGTAGTTTGAAATAATGTTCTTAGTACAGCTTGACCTACTGTGGCTTGTTGTGCAGTTAACACATCTACACAGTAGTGCTTGGTAAATGTATGAGGCGTAGACCATGTTGCTGCCTTACATATTTCGTTCATTGGAATATTTCCTAGAAAGGCCATGGTAGCCCCTTTCTTTCTGGTTGAGTGTGCCTTTGGTGTAATAGGCAGCTCTCTCTTTGCTTTAAGATAGCAGGTTTGAATACACTTAACTATCCACCTAGCAATGCCTTGTTTTGAAATTGGATTTCCTGTATGAGGTTTTTGAAAGGCAATAAATAGTTGTTTTGTTTTTCTAATTAGTTTTGTTCTGTCAATGTAGTACATTAGTGCTCTTTTGATGTCTAATGTATGTAGTGCTCTTTCAGCTACAGAATCTGGTTGTGGGAAGAACACTGGTAATTCCACTGTTTGATTTAAGTGGAACGGTGAGATAACCTTTGGTAAAAATTTAGGATTTGTTCTTAGAACTACTTTATTTTTATGTATCTGAATAAATGGTTCTTGTATGGTAAATGCTTGAATCTCGCTCACTCTTATTGGAGACGTGATGGCAATCAAAAATGCAACTTTCCACGTTAAGTATTGCATTTCACAAGAATGCATGGGCTCGAAAGGTGGACCCATGAGTCTTGTTAAGACAATGTTGAGGTTCCATGAAGGAACAGGTGGTGTTCTTGGTGGTATGATTCTCTTTAAGCCTTCTATAAACGCTTTAATGACTGGTATTCTAAACAGTGAAGTTGAATGAGTAATTTGTAGGTAAGCTGATATTGCGGTGAGATGTATTTTTATGGAAGAGAAAGCTAGATTTGATTTTTGCAAATGTAGTAAATATCCTACTATATCCTTTGGAGATGCGTGTAATGGCTGAATTTGATTATTCTGGCAGTAATACACAAATCTTTTCCACTTGTTTGAGTAGCAGTGTCTAGTGGTAGGTTTCCTAGCTTGTTTTATGACCTCCATACATTCTTGTGTGAGGTTTAAGTGTCCGAATTCTAGGATTTCAGGAGCCAAATTGCTAGATTCAAAGATGCTGGATTTGAATGTCTGATCTGTTGTTTGTGTTGTGTTAACAGATCTGGTTTGTTGGGTAGTTTGACATGAGGTACTACTGACAGGTCTAGTAGTGTCGTGTACCAAGTTTGCCTCGCCCATGTTGGTGCTATTAGTATGAGTTTGAGTTTGTTTTGACTCAACCTGTTTACTACATATGGAATGAGAGGGAGAGGGGGAGGGGGAAAAGCGTATGCAAAGATCCCTGACCAGTTCATCCATAGAGCATTGCCTTGGGATTGATCTTGTGGGTACCTGGATGAGAAGTTTTGGCATTTTGAGTTTTCCTTTGTTGCAAATAGATCTATTTGAGGCGTTCCCCAAATTTGAAAGTAATTGTTTAGTATTTGGGGGTGAATTTCCCATTCGTGGGTTTGTTGGTGATCTCGAGAGAGATTGTCTGCCAACTGGTTCTGAATCCCTGGAATAAATTGTGCTATTAGGCGAATGTGGTTGTGAATCGCCCAATGCCATATTTTCTGTGTTAGGAGGCACAACTGTGTTGAGTGTGTCCCTCCTTGTTTGTTTAGATAATACATTGTTGTTCTGTTGTCTGTTTTGACAAGAATGTATTTTTGGGTTATTATGGGTTGAAATGCTTTCAGCGCTAGAAATACTGCTAACATTTCCAAGTGATTTATGTGAAACTGTCTCTGATGTATGTCCCATTGTCCTTGGATGCTGTGTTGATTGAGGTGTGCTCCCCACCCTGTCATGGATGCATCTGTTGTTATTACGCATTGTGGCACTGGGTCTTGAAAAGGCCGCCCTTGGTTTAAATGTATACTGTTCCACCATTGAAGCAAGATGTATGTTTGGTGGTCTATCAACACCAGATCTAGAAGTTGACCCTGTGCTTGTGACCACTGTGATGCTAGGCACTGTTGTAAGGGCCGCATGGGCAACCTTGCGTTTGGGACAATGGCTACGCATGAGGACATCATGCCTAGGAGTTTCATTACTAATTTGACCTGTATAATCTGGTTTGGATACATGGTCTTTATTACATTGTGAAATGCTTGAACCCTTTGTGGGCTTGGAGTGGCAATCCCTTTTGCTGTGTTGATTGTCGCCCCTAAGTATTGCTGTGTTTGACACGGCAGAAGGTGTGACTGTGTAGTTGATTGAGAAACCTAGATTGTGGAGGATTTCTATGACGTACTTCGTGTGTTGTGAACACCGTTTTAGCGTGTTGGTTTTGATTAACCAATCGTCTAGGTACGGGAACACATGTATTTGCTGCCTTTTGATATGTGCAGCTACTACTGCTAGACATTTTGTAAAAACTCTTGGTGCAGTTGTTATTCCGAATGGCAACACTTTGAATTGGTAATGTATCCCTTGGAATACAAACCTTAGGTACTTTCTGTGTGAAGGATGTATTGGTATATGGAAATACGCATCTTTTAGATCTAATGTTGTCATGTAGTCTTGCTGTTTGAGCAGTGGGATTACGTCTTGTAATGTGACAATGTGAAAGTGGTCTGATTTTATGTAGGTATTTAGTGTTCTGAGATCTAGTATTGGTCTCAGAGTTTTGTCCTTTTTGGGTATTAGAAAGTACAGTGAGTAAACTCCTGTGTTTTTTTGTTGAATTGGTACTAATTCTATTGCGTCCTTTTGTAGCAATTCTTGAACTTTTAGCCCTAGAAGATCTATATGTTGTTTTGACATATTGTGTGTTTTCGGTGGGACGTTTGGAGGGAATTGGCGAAATTCTATGCAATAACCATGCTGGATAATTGCTAAGACCCAAGTGTCTGTTGTTATTTCCTCCCAAAGTTTGTAAAATTGGCTTAGTCTTCCCCCCACAGGTGTTATGTGATGGGGTGTGTGACTTGTGAGTCACTGCTTATTTTGAGGGGTTTTGGGGCCTTGGAATTTTCCTCTATTTTTTGGGAATTGGCCCCCTCTAAATTGCCCCCGAAAACCTCCCCTCTGATATTGACCCTGGTAGGTAGGCCTTGTTTGTGAGGTTGTGGTTTCTGTGGGTTGACCTCGAACCCCTCCCCTAAAAGGTGTTTTCCGAAATGTGCCTCTGCTCTGCGGGGAGTAGAGTGCGCGCCCATGGCTTTGGCTGTATCGGTGTCCTTTTTTAGTTTTTCGATGGCAGTGTCTACCTCCGGCCCAAACAATTGCTGTTCATTAAACGGCATATTGAGCACAGCCTGCTGGATTTCCGGTTTGAACCCAGAAGTGCGCAGCCATGCGTGCCTTGGTATTGTGACTGCAGTGTTTATTGTCCTTGCAGCTGTATCTGCTGCATCCATGGAAGACCGTATCTGATTATTTGAGATACTTTGTCCCTCTTCCACCACCTGTTGCGCTCTTTTTCGGAACTCCTTGGGTAAGTGTTCGATGAAATGTTGCATTTCATCCCAATGAGCCCTGTCGTATCTTGCCAAAAGTGCTTGTGAATTGGCAATACGCCACTGATTTGCTGCTTGTGCTGCAACCCTTTTTCCCGCAGCATCAAATTTGCGGCTCTCCTTGTCTGGAGGTGGTGCGTCGCCTGAGGTATGAGAGTTGGCTCTCTTACGAGCTGCCCCCACAACTACTGAGTCTGGTGTTAGTTGTGTTGTAATATATATTGGATCTGTGGGCGGTGGCTTATATTTTTTCTCCACCCTTAGAGTTATGGCTCTGCCTTTAACTGGATCCTGAAAAATTTGTTTTGAATGTCTTAGCATTCCTGGGAGCATGGGAAGGCATTGATACTGGCTATGGGTGGAGGATAGGGTGTTAAAGAGAAAGTCATCCTCAATTGGTTCCGAATGTAAGGAGACATTGTGAAACTCGACTGCCCTTGCGACCACCTGTGTATAGGATGTACTGTCCTCAGGTGGTGACGCTTTTGTAGGATAAGAGTCTGGGCTATTGTCAGACACTGGAGCATCGTAGAGGTCCCATGCATTGGGATCATCCTGACTCATTGTGGTATGAGCTGGTGAGTGCATCAGTGGTGGAGTTGTTGCTGGTGATGCATGTATTGATGGTGGTGGAGACGGTGGTGGGGTTGTTTTCCTTGCCACCTTTGCCTGTGGTTGCTTGTCCTTTTGTTGAAAGGCAAGTTTCCTTTTTATTTTGATTGGGGGAAGAGTGGTTATCTTCCCTGTGTCCTCATGAATATGAAGCCTTCTTTGTGTGTAGTCAGGCTCTACAGCTTGAAGCTCCTCTCCAAATCTATGTAATTGGGAGGTTAATCCTTGTTCCTCTGTATAGGAACTAGTTTTCGGCTCCGAGGCTGGCTGTTTCGGAACCAAAACCTTTTCGGAAGTCTTTTTAGGCTCCGAAGAAACCTTCTTTGTTTTCGGCGTGGTGTCTCGGTGCTGAAATTCTTCGGTGCCGCTGTCTCTGTGCCGAAGTTTCTCGGAGCCGCTGTCTCGGCTCCGAGGTTGCTGTGTGGCGGTATCTCGATCGGAGTCGGATGACTTCGACACCAGCATGCCCTTTTTCGGTGCCTTGGATGGGTCACCTATTTTTCGGGTTAAGCCATGGCCTGTTGGCGGTGGCGTCCCCTGGGCTTTTGTAGACTTCTTGTGAGTCTTGATTTTCGACGTCTTACTCACGGTTTTGGTTGTTTCTTCGGCGTAGAGTTCTTCCGAATCCGACTCGCGGACGGAGAAAGCTTCTTCTTCCTCCTCGAAACGATCTTGACCTGTCGGCGTGGACGCCATTTGTAGTCTCCTGGCTCTTCGGTCTCTCAGCGTCTTCCCCGACCGAAACGCTCGACAGGCTTCACAAGTATCCTCCTTGTGGTCGGGGGACAAGAACAAGTTACAGACCAGATGGTGATCCGTATACGGATACTTGTGATGGCATTTTGGGCAGAAGCGGAATGGGGTCCGTTCCATAAGCCTTGAAGTCGCACGTGGCCGGGCCGACCAGGCCCCGACGGGGGGATCGAAAAAAACCCCTAAGGGCCACCGGAGCTCTTCAAAATTCGGTGTCGATTTGTTCTAACTAACCCGATATCGAACGCAAACAATACCGACGTTTTTTTCCGAGATTCTAACTAACTTTCCGACCCGAAACACGGAGTGAAAAGGAACACGTTCAAACCCGATGGCGGAAAAAAAAGTCGACGCATGAGTAAACTTCTGTGTTTTTTTGTTGAATTGGTACTAATTCTATTGCGTCCTTTTGTAGCAATTCTTGAACTTTTAGCCCTAGAAGATCTATATGTTGTTTCGACATACTGTGTGTTTTCGGTGGGACTGTTGGAGGGAATTCTCGAAATTCTATGCAATAACCATACTGGATAATTGCTAGTACCCAAGTATCTGTTGTTATCTCCTCCCAATGTTTGTAAAATTGGCTTAATCTTCCCCCCACAGGTGTTATGTGATGGGGATGGGTGACTTGTGAGTCACTGCTTATTTTGAGGACTTTTGGGGCTTTGGAATTTTCCTCTACCTCTTTGGAATTGTCCCCCTCTATATTGCCCCTGAAAACTTCCCCGCTGATATTGGCTTTGGTAAGTGGGCCTTGTTTGTGATGTTGTGGTTTCTGTAGGTTGTCCTCGAAACCCTCCCCTAAAAGGTGTTTTGCGAAAGGTGCCTCTGCTCTGCGGGGAGTAGAGTGCGCGCATGGCTTTTGCCGTATCAGTGTCCTTCTTGAGTTTCTCAATAGCAGTGTTGACTTCCGGCCCAAACAACTGTTGTTCATTAAATGGCATATTTAGCACAGCTTGTTGAATTTCTGGCTTGAAACCTGACGTGCGGAGCCATGCATGCCTTCTTATTGTTATTGCAGTATTTACTGTCCTTGCAGCCGTATCTGCTGCATCCATTGAAGACCGTATCTGATTATTAGAGATACTTTGTCCTTCTTCCACCACTTGTTGTGCTCTTTTTTGGAACTCCTTGGGTAAGTGTTCTATCAAATGTTGCATCTCATCCCAGTGCGCTCTGTCATATCTTGCCAAAAGCGCTTGTGAATTGGCAATGCGCCATTGGTTTGCTGCTTGTGCTGCAACCCTTTTGCCCGCAGCATCAAATTTGCGACTCTCTTTGTCTGGAGGTGGTGCGTCTCCCGAGGTATGAGAGTTTGCTCTCTTACGAGCTGCCCTGACAACTACTGAGTCTGGAGTTAACTGCGTTGTAATATAAACAGGATCTGTTGGCAGTGGCTTGTATTTTTTCTCCACTCTTGGAGTTATGGCTCGGCCTTTAACAGGATCTTGAAAGATTTGTTTTGAATGTTTTAGCATTCCTGGGAGCATAGGTAGTCTTTGGTACTGGCTATGAGTGGAGGTTAGCGTGTTAAACAAGAAGGCATTCTCAATTGGTTCTGAATGCAAGGTGATGTTATGGAAAGCAGCTGTCCTTGCGATCACCTGTGTGTAAGCTGTACTGTCCTCAGGAGGGGACGGCCTGGTAGGGTACGAGTCTGGGCTGTTGTCCGATACTGGAGCATCGTAAAGGTCCCATGCATCGGGATCATCTTGATTCATGGCAGTATGAGTCGGGGAGTACATCAGTGGAGGAGTTGCTACTGGTGATGTGTGCACTGATGGTGGTGGAGTTGTTTTCTTTGCCACCTTTGCCTGTGGCTCCTTGTCCTTTTCGTGAAAGGCAAGTTTTCTTTTTATCTTAATTGGATGAAGAGTGGTTATCTTCCCTGTGTCTTGATGAATGTGGAGCCTCCTGTGAGTATAGTCTGGCTCTACAGCTTGAAGTTCCTCTCCAAATCTATGTTTTTTAATTTGGGAGGCCAATCCTTGTTCCTCTGTATAGGAACCTGTTTTCGGCTCCGAGGCTGGATGTTTCGGAACCGAAACCTTTTCGGAGGTCTTTTCAGGCTCCGAAGAAACCTTTGTAATTTTCGGCGTGGTGGTGTCTCGATGCCGAATTTGTTCGGTGCCGATGTGACGGTGCTGAAATTTCTCAGAGACGATGTCTCGGGTCCGAGATTGTTGTGTGGCGGTATCTCGACCGGAGTCGGATGACTGACACCAGCGTGCCCTTTTTCGGTGCCTTGGCTCGGTCACCGCTTGTTTGGGTTAAGCCATGGCCTGTTGGCGGTGGCGTCCCATGGGCTTTTGTTGACTTCTCTTGAGTCTTATGTTTCGACGTCTTACTCACGGTTTTCGGCGTTTCTTCGGCCTCGCGCTCTTCCGAGTCCGACTCTTGGATAGAGAAAGCTTCCTCTTCTTCCTCGAAATGCTCTTGTTCTGTCGGCGTCGACGCCATCTGCAGTCTTCTGGCTCTTCGGTCTCTTAACGTCTTTCTGGACCGAAACGCTCGACAGGCCTCACAAGTATCTTCCTTGTGCTCTGGGGACAAGCACAAGTTACAGACCAGATGCTGATCCGTATACGGATACTTGTTATGGCATTTTGGACAGAAGCGGAATGGGGTCCGTTCCATCAGCCTTGAATTCACACGAGGCCGGGCCGACCAGGCCCCGACGGGGGATCGAAAAAACACGAAGGGCCACCGGAACTCTTCTAAATTCGGTGTCGATCTGTTGTAACTAATCCGATACCGAACGCAAACAATACCGACGTTTTTTCTGAGATTCTAACTAACTTTCCGACCCGAAACATGGAGCGAAAAGGAACACGTCCGAACCCGATGGTGGAAAAAAAACAATCTAAGATGGAGTCGACGCCCATGCGCAATGGAGTCGAAATGGGAGGAGTCCCTCGGTCTCGTGACTCGAAAAGACTTCTTCGAAGAAAAACAACTTGTAACACTCTGAGCCCAACACCAGATGGCGGGATGTGCACAGCATGTGTATCTGCAGCTACACATGCCATCAAACATATATATGTATATATATATATATATATACACACACACACACACATACACAAAGTGTACATCTGTTCGTGGCATGTAGTGCTGCAGATTCACATGCTATGCATTGCTTCCGCCATCTAGTGTTGGGCTTGGAGTGTTACAAGTTGCTTTTCTTCAAAGAAGTCTTTTCGGAGTCATAGAATCGAGTGGTGACTCCTCTCGGCCATACTGCGCATGGGCATCAACTCCTTTGTTAGATTGTTTTCTTGCAAAAGGGTGTAGGAAGGAGTGATAGAGTGAAATAATGTAAATGAGCTAGAAAGGTAATAAGTAAAATAGATGTCCAATCAAATGTAAATGTTTATACATATGTACAAATAAGACACTGCAACGACTACAGGCTTCCGGGGAGGAGGAAGGGTGCATGTGAATCTGCAGCACTACATGCCACGAACAGATGTACACCAGGTAAGTGACATTTTCCATTCAATGGCATGTGTAGCTGCAGATACACATGCTGTGCATAGACTACAAAGCAGTAATCTCCCCAAAAGCGGTGGTCAGCCTGTAGGAATTGAAGTTGTCTGAAATAATGTTTTTAATACAGCCTGTCCTACTGTGGCTTGTTGTGTTGCTAACACATCTACACAGTAATGCTTAGTAAATGTATGAGGCGCAGACTAGGTAGCTGCCTTACACATTTCTGTCATTGGTATATTACCAAGAAAAGCCATTGTGGCGCCATTCTTTCTAGTGGAATGTGCCCTTGGTGTAATGGGTAATTCTCTTTTAGCTTTAAGGTAACAGGTTTGAATACATTTAACTATCCATCTGGCAATACCTTGTTTAGATATAGGGTTACCTGCATGAGGTTTTTGGAAAGCTACGAACAATTGCTTTGTTTTACGAAATTGTTTCATTCTGTCAATGTAATACATTAGTGCTCTTTTTATGTCTAATGTATGCAATGCCCTTTCAGCTACTGAGTCTGGTTGTGGAAAGAAGACTGTGAGTTCCACAGTTTGGTTTAGATGGAATGGTGATATGACTTTTGGTAAGAATTTTGGATTAGTACGGAGAACCACTTTATGTTTATGTATCTGTATAAAGGGTTCTTGAATAGTAAATGCTTGTATTTCACTCACTCTTCGAAGTGATGTGATGGCTATAAGAAAGGCTACTTTCCAAGTTAGAAATTGGATTTGACAAGAATGCATGGGTTCGAATGGTGGGCCCATGAGTTGTGTTAATAAAATATTAAGGTTCCACAAAGGTACTGGTGGTGTCCTTGGGGGTATTATTCTTTTTAGTTCTTCCATAAAGACTTTAATAACTGGGATTCTAAAAAGCGATGCTGTATGTTTAATCTGCAGATAAGCAGATATTGCAGTGAGATGGATTTTAATGGAAAAGCTAGATTAGACTTTTGTAAGTGTAGTAAATAACTTACAATGTTTTGTGTGGAGGCTTCTAGTGGCATAATTTGATTAGCCCGACAGTAGCAAACAAATATTTTCCATTTGTTCGCATAACAATGTCTTGTTGTGGGTTTTCTCGCTTGTTTAATGACCTCCATACACTCTTGTGAAAGGTTTAAATATCCGAATTCTAAGACTTCAGGAGCCAGATTGCTAGATTGAGCGATGCTGGATTTGGGTGTCTGATCTGTTGTTTGTATTGTGTCAACAGATCTGGTCTGTTTGGTAGTTTGATGTGGAGTACTACTGATAAGTCCAACAGAGTTGTGTACCACAGTTGGCGAGCCCACGTTGGTGCTATAAGTATTAGTTTTAGTTTGTTTTGACTCAGCTTGTTGACCAGATAAGGAATGAGCGGGAGAGGGGGGGGGAAGCGTAAGCAAATATCCCTGACCAGCTGACCCATAGAGCATTGCCCTTGGACTGAGGGTGTGGATACCTGGACGCCAAGTTTTGGCATTTTGCGTTTTCCTTTGTTGCAAATAGATCTATGTTTGGTGT
Source organism: Pleurodeles waltl (assembly GCF_031143425.1). Lineage (NCBI taxonomy): Eukaryota > Metazoa > Chordata > Amphibia > Caudata > Salamandridae > Pleurodeles > Pleurodeles waltl. The sequence goes on from NC_090450.1 coordinate 423,877,252, forward strand.
CCCCCTGCTGTAGAAGTGATCCTGTAGGACCTGGGGATGTATTTCCCATTCGTGAGTTTGCTGTTGATCTCGACTGAGATTGTCGGCTAACTGATTTTGAATGCCTGGTATGTATTGTGCTATCAGCGAATGTTGTTGTGAACTGCCCAATGCCAAATTCTTTGTGCTAAGAGACACAGCTGTGACGAGTGTGTCCCCCCCTGTTTGTCTAGATAATACATTGTTGTCATATTGTCTGTCTTGACAAGAATTTGTTTGTGGACTATCAGTGGTTGAAACGTTTTTAATGCTAGAAATACTGCTAGCAGTTCCAAGTGATTTATGTGAAGTATTCTTTGTTGATTGTCCCATTGCCCTTGTATGCTGTGATAGTTGAGGTGTGCTCCTCACCCAACCATGGAAGCATCTGTTGTGATAATGGCATGAGGCACTGGGTCTTGAAAAGGCCGCCCTTTGTTTAAATTTATAGGGTTCCACCATTGAAGTGAAGAGTGTGTTTGGCAGTCTATCAACACTAGATCTTGTAGTTGACACTGTGCTTGCGTCCATTGTTTTGCTAGGCACTGTTGTAAGGGCCGCATGTGTAGTCTTGCGTTTGGGACAATAGCTATGCATGAGGACATCATGCCTAGTAGTTTCATTACAAACCTTACCGTGTAGTATTGGTTTGGTTGTATGCTTGATCTTACATTTTGGAACGATTGAACTCTTTGTGGCCTTGGAGTGGCAATTGCTCTTTGTGTGTTGAGTGTTGCTCCCAAGTATTGTTGTAGTTGGGATGGTTGCAGATGTGATTTTTGGTAATTTATAGAAAACCCTAGTTTGTGTAGAGTTTCTATGACGTATTGCGTGTGAAATTGACATTGTTGTTGAGTGTTGGCTTTTATTAGCCAATCGTCCAAATATGGGAATACGTGCATGTGCTGTCTCCTTATGTGAGCTGCTACTACGGCTAGGCATTTTGTAAATACTCTGGGGGCTGTTGTTATTCCGAACGGTAGCACTTTGAATTGATAATGTGTGCCTTGAATTACAAACCTTAGGTATTTCCTGTGAGATGGATGGATGGATGGGTATGTGGAAATACACATCCTTGAGATCCAGTGTTGTCATGTATTCCCACTTTTTTAGTAAGGGAACTACGTCCTGAAGTGTTACCATGTGGAAATGATCTGATTTGACGAAGAGATTCAGTGTTCTGAGATCGAAAATAGGCCTTAACGTTTTGTCCTTTTTTGGAATAAGGAAATACAGTGAGTAAACACCTGTTCCTTTTTGGTGATTGGGTACTACCTCTATTGCTTGTTTTTGTAGCAGTGCTTGGACCTCTATATGTAATAGGTCTAAGTGTTGTGGAGACAGTCTGTGCTGTTTTGGTGGCACATCTGGAGGGAATGTTGTGAATTCTATGCAATAACCATGTTGGATAATTGATAGGACCCATGTGTCCGTGGTAATATGTGTCCAGTTGTGGTAGTATTTGGTTAGCCTCCCCCCCCCACTGGTGACAAGTGTTGGGGTGTTGTGACATTGAAGTCACTGCTTGCTAGGGCTTGGTTTGGCGGGCTGGAATTTCCCTCTTGGGAGTTGTCCTCTATAGGAACCACAACCGCCCCCCCCCCACCCCCCTTTTGGTATTGTGATTGATAGGTGGGTTTTGTTTGGGAGGAGGAAGGTTCAGATGTTTGTTGCCGAAACCCCCCTCTAAATAGTGGTTTCCTAAAAGTGCCTCTGAATTGTGTGGAGTAGAGCGCGCCCATGGATTTGGCCGTGCCCATGTCTTTTTTAATTTTTTCGATGGCAGTATCGACTTCCGGCCCAAACAACTGATGTTGCTTAAACAGCATATTTAATACCGCTTGTTGAATTTCTGGTTTGAATCCAGAACTCTGCAGCCATGCATGTCTGCGAATCGTTACAGCCGTGTTGACAGTTCGTGCTGCTGTATCTGCAGAGTCCAATGCAGACCTTATCTGATTGTTAGATATGGCCTGTCCCTCTTCAACTACTTGCTGGGCACATTTTTGGTGTTCCTTGGGCAAGTGCTGGATGATGTCTTGCATCTCGTCCCAGTGTGCCCTGTCGTAGCGTGCAAGTAGGGCTTGCAAATTTGCAATTCGCCATTGATTGGCTGCTTGTGATGCCACTCTCTTGCCCGCCGCGTCAAATTTTCTACTCTCTGTCAGGTGGTGGGGCATGCCCTGACGATTGTGAGTTCGCCCTTTTTCTTGCCGACCCTACAACCACTGAGTCCGGTATGAGCTGTTGCGTTATAAACACTGGGTCTGTTGGGGGTGGTTTATATTTCTAGGCGTGTTATCTGATATCGGTGGATCATATAAATCCCATGCATCAGCATCATCTTGGGTCATCCCAGTATGTTTGGGTGACTGCATTAACGGTGTTCCCACTGGTGACAAATGTGGTGAGTGCAGTGGGGATGGTTGTGGTGAGACCTGTGGTGACTTGTCTGTAACCACTTTGGCCTTTGGTTGCATCTCTGTTTCTTGAAATGCAAGTTTTCTTTTAGATTTGAGTGGAGGTAAAGTCTAAATCTTGCCAGTATCCTTTTGGATATGTAACCTTTGTTGTCTTTGATCAGGTTCCTCTATATCCAACTCTTGCTCAAATCTATGTCTTTCCTTGAGTTGCATGTAAAGCCCTTGCTCCTCAGTGTATGAGGTTCATTTTGGCTCCGAGGCTCTTTTTCGGTACAGAAGTTTCTAACATAATAGTCTTTTTCGGTTCCGAGGAGCTTTTACGGGGGTTTGGTCGATTCGATCACTCAGTGACAAAACTTTTCAGTGCCGGAATCTCGACCGGAGTCGGAAGTCTTCGGCAACTCTTTGGCCTTTTTCGGTGCCGATGTTATCTGGTCACCTTCCCTTCTGTGGGTTGAGCCATGGCCTGCTGGCGGTGGCGTCCCCATAGCCTTGAGTTTCTTGATGTGACCCTGAGTCTGGGATGGGGCAGGTTTACTCATGGTTTGTTGCCCCGTCGAGGGTCGTTCACTGTCAGATTCATCCGAATCCGTTTCTTGGATGGAGATTCTTTCTTCCTCCTTGACGTCAAGTTGTTCTTTCGGTTTCAACGCCATTTGCAGTCTTCTTGCGTGTCGATCTCTCAAGGTTTTCTTCGATCGAAACGCTCGGCAAGCTTCACAAGTATCCTCTCTGTGTTCGGGCGACAAACACAGGTTACAGACCCGGTGCCGTCCAGGCCTCAATGAAGAGTGGAAGCCCCGAAGGGCCGCCGAACACTAAACCGGTACCGAACGAGAACAATACCGTCGAATTTTCGATATTTAGCTAACTTTCCGATTCAAAATAAAGAGCGAATAGGAACACGTCCGAACCCGATGGGGGAAAGAAAACAATCTAAGATGGAGTCGACGCCCATGCGCAATGGAGCCGAAAGGGAGGAGTCACTCGGTCCCGTGACTCGAAAATACTTTTTCTAAGAAAAACAACTTGTAACACTCCGAGCCCAACACTAGATGGCAGGAACAGTGCACAGCATGTGTATCTGCAGCTACACATGCTATTGAACATATATATGGAAAATGTCACTTACCCAGTGTACATCTGTTCGTGGCATTAGTCGCTGCAGATTCACATGCTGTGCACATCCCGCCATCTGGTGTTGGGCTCGGAGTGTTACAAGTTGTTTTTCTTCGAAGAAGTCTTTTCGAGTCACGAGACCGAGGGACTCCTCCCATTTCGGCTCCATTGCGCATGGGTGTCGACTCCATCTTAGATTGTTTTCCCCCGCAGAGGGTGAGGTAGGAGTTGTGTATGCTAGTAATAGTGCCCATGCAATGGAGTAATGTACATAATGTAGTTTAAAGTAATATATTTTCAAATTTACAAATGTTCAAGATCAACTTCTTAACGGCTACAGGCTTCCGGGGAGGCGGGTGGGATCATGTGAATCTGCAGCGACTAATGCCACGAACAGATGTACACTGGGTAAGTGACATTTTCTGTTCAATGGCATGTGTAGCTGCAGATACACATGCTGTGCATAGACTAGTAAGCAGTTATCTCCCCAAAAGCGGTGGTTCAGCCTGTAGGAGTTGAAGTTGTTTGAAACAATGTTCGTAGTACTGCTTGACCTACTGTGGCTTGTTGTGCCGTTAACACATCTACACAGTAGTGTTTGGTAAATGTATGAGGCGTAGACCATGTAGCTGCCTTACATATTTCGGTCATTGGAATGTTTCCTAGAAAGGCCATGGTAGCACCTTTCTTTCTGGTTGAGTGTACCTTTGGTGTAATAGGCAGTTCTCTCTTTGCTTTAAGATAGCAGGTTTGAATACACTTAACTATCCACCTAGCAATGCCTTGTTTTGAAATTGGATTACCTGTATGAGGTTTTTGGAAAGCAACAAATAATTGTTTTGTTTTTCGAATTAGTTTTGTTCTGTCAATGTAGTACATTAACGCTCTTTTGATGTCTAATGTATGTAGTGCTCTTTCAGCTACAGAGTCTGGCTGTGGGAAGAACACTGGTAATTCTACTGTTTGATTCAAGTCGAACGGTGATATAACTTTTGGTAAAAAAAATGTGGATTTGTCCTTGGAACTACTTTATGCTTGTGTATTTGAATAAATGGTTCTTGTATGGTAAATGCTTGAATTTCACTGACTCTTCTTAGAGATGTGATGGCAATTAAAAATGCAACTTTCCATGTTAAGTATTGCATTTCACAAGAGTGCATGGGCTCAAAAGGTGGACCCATGAGTCATGTTAAGACAATGTTGAGGTTCCATGAAGGAACTGGTGGTGTTCTTGGTGGTATAATTCTCTTTAGTCCTTCCATAAACGCTTTTATGACTGGTATCCTAAATAGTGAGGTTGAGTGCGTAATTTGCAGGTAAACTGAAATTGCGGTAAGATGCATCTTTATGGAAGAGAAAGCTAGCTTTGACTTTTGCAAATGTAGTAAGTATCTTACGTTCTCTTTGGCAGATGCGTGTAAGGGTTGAATTTGATTATTATGGCAGTAATAAACAAATCTTTTCCACTTATTTGCATAGCAATGTCTAGTGGTAGGTTTTCTAGCTTGTTTTATGACCTCCATACATTCCTGTGAAAGGTCTAAGTGTCCGAATTCTAGGACTTGAGGAGCCAAATTGCTAGATTCAGTGATGCTGGATTTGGATGTCTGATCTGTTGTTTGTGTTGTGTTAACAGATCTGGTCTGTTTGGTAGTTTGACATGAGGCACTACAGAGAGGTCTAGTAGTGTTGTGTACCAAGGTTGTCTTGCCCATGTTGGCGCTATCAGTATGAGTTTGTTTTGACTCAATTTGTTTACCAGATATGGAAGGAGTGGGAGAGGGGGAAAAGCGTAAGCAAATATTCCTGACCAGCTCATCCATAACGCATTGCCCTGAGACTGATCTTGTGGGTACCTGGATGCGAAGTTTCGGCATTTTGCGTTTTCCTTTGTTGCAAATAGATCTATTTGTGGTGTTCCCCAATTCTGGAAGTATTTGTTTAGTATTTGGGGGTGAATCTCCCATTCGTGGATCTGTTGGTGATCCCGAGAGAGATTGTCTGCTAACTGGTTCTGAATTCCTGGAATAAATTGTGCTATTAGGCGAAAGTGGTTGTGAATCGCCCAATGCCATATTTTTTGTGCCAGGAGACACAACTGTGTTGAGTGTGTCCCTCCCTGTTTGTTTAGGTAATACATTGTTGTCATGTTGTCTGTTTTGACAAGAATGTGTTTGTGGCTTATTATGGGTTGAAATGCTTTTAGCGCTAGAAATACTGCCAATAGTTCTAAGTGATTTATGTGAAACTGTTTTTGCTGAGTGTCCCATTGTCCTTGGATGCTGTGTTGATTGAGGTGTGCTCCCCACCCTATCATGGAGGCATCTGTTATTACATATTGTGGCACTGGGTCTTGGAAAGGCAACCCTTGGTTTAAATTTATACTGTTCCACCATTGAAGCGAGGTGTATGTTTGGCGGTCTATCAACACCAGATCTAGAAGTTGACCCTGTGCTTGTGACCATTGTGATGCTAGGCACTGTTGTAAGGGCCGCATGTGCAACCTTGCGTTCGGGACAATGGCTCTGCATGAGGACATCATGCCTAGTAGTTTCATCACCATTTTGACTTCTATCTTTTGTTTTGGATACATGGTCTTTATTACATTGTGAAATGCTTGAACCCTTTGTGGGCTTGGAGTGGCAATCCCTTTTGCTGTGTTGATTGTCGCCCTTAAGTATTGCTGTGTTTGACACGGCAGAAGGTGTGACTTTGTGTAGTTGATTGAGAAACCTAGATTGTGGAGGATTTCTATGACGTACTTCGTGTGTTGTGAACACCGTTTTAGCGTGTTGGTTTTGATTAACCAATCGTCTAGGTACGGGAACACATGTATTTGCTGCCTTCTGATATGTGCAGCTACTACTGCTAGGCATTTTGTAAAAACTCTTGGCGCAGTTGTTATTCCGAATGGCAACACCTTGAACTGGTAATTTACCCCTTGGAATACAAACCTTAGGTACTTTCTGTGTGAAGGATGTATCAGTATATGGAAATATGCATCCTTTATGTCTAGTGTTGTCATGTAGTCTTGTTTTTTGAGCAGTGGGATTACGTTCTGTAATGTCACCATGTGAAAGTGATCTGATTTGATGTATGTATTTAATGTTCTGAGATCTAGTATAGGTCTCAGACTCTTGTCTTTTTTGGGTATGAGAAAGTACAGAGAGTAAACTCCTGTCCCTTTCTGTTGGTTTGGTACTAATTCTATTGCTTCTTTTGGTAGCAATGCCTGAACTTCTAGTCCTAGAAGGTCTATATGTTGTTTTGACATATTGTGTGTTTTCGGTGGGACGTTTGGAGGGAATTTGTGAAATTCTATGCAATAACCATGCTGGATAATTGCTAGGACCCAAGTGTCTGTTGTTATTTCCTCCCAATGTTTGTAAAACTTGGTTAGTCTCCCCCCCACAGATGTTATGTGTTGGGGATGTGTGACTTGGAAGTCACTGCTTGTTTTGAGGAGTTTTGGGACTTTGGAACTTCCCTCTATTCTTTTGGAATTGTCCCCCTTTATATTGTCCCCGAAAACTTCCCCGCTGATACTGGCTCTGGTAAGTGGGTCTTGTTTGTGAGGTTGTGGGTTCTGTGCTTTGTCCTAGAAACCCCCCTCTAAACTGTGTTTTTCAAAATGTGCCTCTGCTCTGTGGGGAGTAGAGTGCGCCCATGGCTTTGGCCGTGTCAGTGTCTTTCTTAAGTTTTTCGATCACAGTGTCCACCTCCGGCCCAAACAACTGCTGTCCGTTGAATGGCATATTCAGCACAGCTTGCTGTATTTCTGGTTTAAATCCTGATGTACGCAGCCATGCATGTCTCCTTATTGTTACTGCTGTGTTGACAGTTCTAGCAGCTGTGTCTGCAGCATCCATTGCTGACCGTATCTGATTGTTGGAGATACTCTGTCCTTCTTCTACTACCTGCTGCGCTCTCTTTTGGAACTCCTTGGGCAAATGTTCTATAAAGTGTTGCATTTCGTCCCAATGGGCCCTATCGTATCTGGCCAACAAAGCCTGTGAATTGGCAATACGCCACTGGTTTGCTGCCTGTGCCGCCACCCTCTTGCCTGCTGCGTCAAATTTTCGACTTTCTTTATCTGGAAGTGGTGCATCTCCTGAAGTATGTGAGTTCGTTCTTTTGCGCGCTGCCCCTACTACAACTGAGTCCGGTGTTAGCTGTTGTGTGATGTACACGGGGTCTGTTGGTGGCGGTTTATATTTTTTCTCCACTCTTGGAGTAATGGCCCTTCCTTTTACAGGCTCTTCAAACACTTGTTTGGGGTGTTTTAGCATTCCGGGTAGCATAGGAAGACTTTGATACTGGCTGTGTGTGGACGACAGTGTGTTAAAAAGAAAGTCGTCTTCAATGGGCTCAGCATGCAGGCTGACATTATGAAATGCCACTGTTCTCGACACCACCTGTGCGTAGGCTGTACTATCCTCTGGTGGCGACGGTCTAGCTGGATAACATTCAGGACTATTATCTGACACTGGTGCGTCATAAAGGTCCCATGCGTCAGGGTCATCTTGACTCATTCCTGTATGAGTTGGGGATTGCATCATTGGTGGAGTGGCTACCGGTGATGGATGCGGAGAGCATTGTGGAGATGGTGGCGGGGTTACTTGTTTAGCCACCTTTGCCTGTGGCTGCTTGTCTTTTTCTTGGAAGGCAAGTTTGCGTTTCATTTTAATCGGATGGAGAATACTGATCTTCCCTGTTTCTTTTTGGATATGGAGCCTTCTTTGTGTATAGTCTGGCTCTATTGTTTCCAATTCCTGTCCAAATCTATGTGTCTTCATATGTGTGTCTTCATATGTGTGGACAGTCCTTGTTCCTCAGTGTAGGAACTTGTTTTGGGTTCCGAGGCCGGATGTTTCGGTATTGAAACCTTTGCGGCTGCTTTTTTCGGTTCCGACGAAACCTTCTTTACTTTCGGCGTCGTGGTCTCTCGGTGCCGACCCATTTCGGTGCCGCTATCTCGGTGCCGAACCTGCTCGGAGCCACTATCTCGAGCCCGAGATTGCTGTGTGGCGGTATCTCGACCGGAGTCGGATGACTTCGCCACCAGCGTGCCCTTTTTCAGTGCCGATGATCGGTCACCTATTTTTCGGGTTAAGCCATGGCCTGTTGGCGGTGGCGTCCCCTGGGCTTTAGTGGTTTTTTCGTGAGTTTTGTGTTTCGAGGTCTTACTCACTGCTTTCGGCGTTTCTTCGGGATCGATCTCATCTGAGTCCGATTCCTGGATGGAGAATGTTTCTTCCTCCTCCTCGAAACGCTCTTATCCTGTTGGCGCCGACGCCATTTGCAGTCTCCTTGCTCTTCGTTCTCTTAATGTCTTCCTGGACCGAAACGCTCGACAGGCTTCACAAGTATCTTCCTTGTGTTCTGGCGACAAACACAAGTTACAGACCAGATGCTGATCTGTATATGGATACTTGTTATGGCATTTTGGGCAGAAGCGGAATGGGGTCCGTTCCATCAGCCTTGAAGAGACACGTGGCAGGTCCGACCAGGCCCCTACGGGGGATCGAAAAAACCCCGAAGGGCCACCGGAGCTCTTCAAAAGTCAGTGTCGATCTGTTGTAACTAACCCGATACCGAACGCAAACAATACCGACGATTTTTCCGAGATTCTAACTAACTTTCCGACCCGAAACACGGAGCGAAAAGGAACACGTCCGAACCCGATGGCGGAAAAAAAACAATCTTAGATGGAGTCGACGCCCATGCGCAATGGAGCCGAAATGGGAGGAGTCCCTCGGTCTCGTGACTCGAAAAGACTTCTTCGAAGAAAAACAACTTGTAACACTCCAAGCCCAACACCAGATGGCGGGATGTGCACAGCATGTGTATCTGCAGCTCCACATGCCATCGAACATATATATATATATATTGTATATTTACTTAACTCCTATTGGAGGGTTGCCTCTCTAGTATTTTCTGATACTGTGTTAAAAAAATAAAGTACCTTTATTTTTGTATAACTGAGTGTTTTCTTTCTTGTGTGTAAGTGCTGTGTGACTGTAGTGGTATTGCATGAGCTTTGCATGTCTTCTAGATAAGCCTTGGCTGCTCATCCACAGCTACCTCTAGAGGGCCTGGCTGTTAGAAACTGCCAACACTTCACTGAGAGGCGATACTTGGACATGGTATAAGGTCTAAATACCATAGGTACCCACCACATACCAGGCCAGTGAAGACTAAGATCGAGAAAGGAGATATCATGGTTATTTTCAAAAATATATATCCTGGAAGCCCAGTAAGAACCCATGTAATTTGGAGACCAGGCCTACAGTTGGGCCTCATGTATCATATGTCCAGAAACCTAAATCATACCATGTTTTATCCTGGTACTTTCCCAGTCTCATAATGCCACATGAGTAGTCTGCTATATTTATCTGGTAGTTCACCGAGTTATATTTGTTCTTCCTGATAACTTAGATGCATGTTCCATCTCTTGTTTACTTTGCTAAAAGACTGTCTTCAAATCACCCAAATGCCTCCCTGCTGTCCTAAAATTTCCTCCTCCTCCTCCTCTCTATCACTGTCCTCTTCACTTCCCTTATCCTACTGTATTGCTGATTCCTGTTTCATGCTAGTCATTTACACCCATGAACCACTTAAGTGTTAATACCACACACTGCTGTTCTCCACGTTCTCCTAGTATCCCTGTGTCTATTTATTCTCCGACGCCTTATCTTTAGAATACGTTTCTCCTTTTCTACAAAACTAGTAGCTGACTGGGCATTTGAAAAAGTCCTCCTTTTCAATGTAGCAGTAGTAAGTGCCTACGGCCAATGACCGTCAAGAGTTAAAATTCATCCATTCGTCTCACACTGCTTCCTAGTGTCCGATCCATTCCCCTGGACTAGTCCTCTGTTCCTTCCCAATTATCATCATCCTCTTTCCTCAATAGAAGGCAGCAGTCAGAAGCTGTGCAAATTAGCAATGTAACTGCATCCCAATACAACAACAATTAATGAACTGCAACCACATTGAGGAGCTTTTCAAGTGATGGAGAAGGCAGGAGAGGTTCCAAAGGTAAATGACCAGTCAAAGAGAGGATGTCAAGTGGGAGTAACACTGCCACAGAGTTACTAGAAGAGGAAGTACTCCTTCGACTGACTTGTGAAAAAAAAGTTGAAATGAAGGTCAGCAAATAATGGAGAGGAATTTGTGGAGCATGACTTGATGGAAGGGTGGACTACAAGTGAGTGATTTGTAATATAAAACTTGCTTAAAAGCCTGGATCAAGCGAGTGACAGAAACATTTATGAGTGGTGACAGAAGTGAAAAGTGAATAATAAAAAGCTCAAGTAACGTGAGTGAATGAAGGAAGTCCTAAGCATCTGAACAGCTATAAGAGATCTGGGAAAATTTAAAAAGTAAGGACAGTATCTAAAGTAAAAACAAGGCAAGTGGGAAAAGTAAGGTGTATGCAGCTAGTGACAGTGTTAGAATAGAACGTGAATGTTAAAGACAATGAGCCTGCTCACTGTATGTAAAACACACCTTAGATGGGAGGAAGGCCCCTGAAGAATCAAACGTCCCTGTTTCTTCTTCTGCATCTTCAAAACACCATTCTGGGAGGCTGTCCTTATCTTCATCCAAGCTGCCGCTGCCTGGTCGGACCTTTCTGTGTCCTCGTTCATCATCCCTTTCTCGAAAGTCAAATTCAAACCTTCGCCGCCGTTCCACCTGTTCCCGCCAACCAGGGCCTCGAATAATTTCTAATTAAGAAAGAAACAATGAACATTAAGATAGAGAAAGAAGACATCATGGGTATTTTCAAACATATATCCTATAAGCCTAATAAGAACCTCCAGGAGTCAAACCTAGTCTGGAAAGCTGTTGAATTACAGTGGGTGATAAGAAATTAAACAAGTAAGACCAGTTAGTTGTGAAATGGCTGGAAGAGGAGAAGCACATTAGAACACCCAAAGAAAGGAATAAATTCTACTTAATAAAGTATATTTTTATTCTTAAAAGTAAGCAGTAGTGCAGTTTGTTGAAAGGCATTCACAGTGCTGACCCCAAGTTAAGCAAAATGTAATTCCACGGATATCGGTCATTGGTTTCTTGTTTCAACACAATTCTTTTTATAAATTTGCTGGTTTGAATAAAGGTATATGGTATCTCTGAATTGCGCCTCACTATTAAAAAACAAAGCAACTGAGTGAAGCATGATTATGGATGTTAGTCTGTGCAAAAACCGAACATTTACATGATTTAGACAGGATAATCATCAGAATGTATCTAATGGTCAACATGTTTCAAAACTTCTAAGCCCTAAAATGAGCAATGGCAGTTTCTAAGGACTGCCTAATCCACTTGTGTGGGAACCCCTGAGGTCTGTGATCACAGCCTACCTATAGTGAACTAACTTAGTGTGCTTAACTGTTTGCATGACCTTCTTTCCTATTTAGGAGGAAACTTCCCATAAAAGAGGGTGACAAACAATTAAACACATTTTTTGGTCCAGATGAATGGTACCAATATCCCATGAGCTCCAACCGTAAACTGTTTTTTTTTTTTTAAACCAACGCACCCTTGAAATAATGATGTTTTAGGACCCTTTAGTTTATTTTAATACTCCACCTTTCAGACCACTTAGCTTTTCTGAATTGCCCCAAAAAATAGTGGGAATTTTTCTATCAATCCAGACTACTAGGTAAGGGAAAGATTTGTGCAACAGACTGCCATTAGGGGCCTGCTGGGCACTGCAACATCAGCCTAGTGAGGAGCACAACCCAACGATGAAACATGGCTACTTGGTGGGTGAGGATTTGTGCTTCCTTTGGAGGATGCCTCTACTGATTTGAATTGGTTCTGTGACCAAAATTTGGCTCATTACAGAACTGCACACATTTTTCGACAAATAAATCTCCTACCACTGGTGCCTGTCTATTCCATCCATTCAAATCTTGAGTAGTCCCTGTTGTCAAACAAACTACTATAAAACTGATGGGATAGACAAATCATCTACTTAAATACAACAACAAAAATCAGTAAGGACTCCTTTGGTCCTTTTCTCCTCAGTTCAGGGCGGCCGGGTATAGATGTGTCCTGATGCATCAGGTCTTTGATACCAGAGGTAGTTGTGGTTGAGGGGGCCTTTATAAAGAGGCTGCAGGCAGCATAGGGGAGTCCACAGTTAAGACACTCAATGTGATCTCTTATCCTGGAGGCTGGGAACAACGCTGGCACTGTTGGCCCAGTTCAAATTGGGCTTGAATGCAGTGGTGCTGTCTGGTGTCCGGTTTAAGGCAGTCTGGAGACCTCTAGGTTCTTCTTGGGTGCCTGTAGGGAAGTAGCTCCACTACTCCACGGGAGATCATGGTGCTTCTAGAAGTGCAGACAGCCTACGCAGGCTTCTGGAGGAAGAGCAGCTGCAGGATGAGACAACTTTGGTGCAATGGTAGAGGACTGTAGCCAGGCTGGCGGGGTCGGGCCAAGTCACTAGCTGCTCCTCTTTCCTTGCTTTTTGCAGCTCTTCAGTGTCCTTCTTGGGTCCAGAGAAACTGTCTTGTTGTCGGGGAGCCACCTAAATACTGAATTTGGGGGTGTTTAGGGTTGTGCAGGGTGGTAATCAATGGGCTACGTACCCTTGGGGAGCCTACACCTTCTATATGACCACTTCATATGGGGAGTGGGCTTTTTCCTATCCCAGAAGGCCTAGTTCCAACTAAAAACAAGATGGTGGAACCCTTCCCCGAGTGTCCACCTCGGGAAGCCCACCTTAGTGGTGTGATCAGCCCAGAGGTAGTACACGCCTACTGACTACCTAATCTTTCCACCTGTCCTGGTGCCAAATGGGCCTTAGGGCAGGGGATGGCTACACCCAGGTCTTGTCAAGACAGTGGGTTTGCATATCAAAGGCAAAAGGGTCTTTGAAGACCCTGGCCTTGGTATGCAGATCTGCTAGCCATCCTCCTGGAGTGGGTGGCAACACCCCTCAACGGAGCAGGCCTTTTTTCTGACCTGCACAGGCTCTCACCTCGAGGGGATTAGAAACCTGTCTGGTAGCGGCAGGCCGGTTGGTGCAGGCCAGCCAACACACTAAGCAACTAGTGGGGCTCAGGGGGGCACCTGTAAGGAGCCCTCTGGGTGCATGTCTTACTGAATCCAAGGCTGCCATCAGCCTAGAATTTAGAAGAGGTGCTTCATACCAAACACCATAGGGTTCAGTGAAGCAATTATGTGACTGGGTCACTCGTGTTGACAAGTGTCCAGCAAATACTTTATGATGGCTTCCATATTCACATGCGACGCTCAGCAAAGGAGCAGGACATCACAGGAGCTGTAGGAAGGTACCCTCTTCCTTGGCATGGTTACCCCCATTTTCTGCCTGTTGTCAAGTGTGTTCGACTGTGTTCACTGGGATCCTGCTAACCAGGACCCCAGTGATTATGCTCTCTCCCTACAAACTTGGTTACCTGAACCACTTACACCCCACATTTGGCATACTGGTGCCCCCATGTAAGTCCCTAGTATATAGTACCCAGGGCATTGGGGTGCCAGGGAATACCCATGGGCTGCAGCATGCACTATGCCACCGATGGGGTGCCCATGCAATGTGTATCTGCAGGCCAGCCATTGTAGCCTGCGTGAAAGGGTGCATGCACCTTTTTCACTATAGGTCACTACATCAGGTCACTAATTCACCCCCATGGCAGGCCCTCCTAGCCCAGAGGGCCATTTTATGCGTGTACTGGACATAGTTCACTACCTATATCCACCTACATAATGGTAACTCCGAACATAGGCATATTTGGTATCAAACATGTTGGAATCATACCCCAATACTGTTGACAGTATTGAAAGTATGAATCCATGCACTCTGGGGATAATTAGAGGACCACCAGCATTGCTCCTACCAGTCTTCTTGGGTTTTCCTGGCATCTCAAGCTGCTGCCATCCCTCAGACAGGTTTCTGCCCTCCTGCTGCTTGAACAGCTCAAGCCCAGGAAGGCAGAACAAAGGATTTCCTTTGTGAGAGGGGGGTAATACCCTCTCCCTTTGGAAATAGGTGTTACATGGCTTGGGAGTGGTAGCCTCCCCAAGTCACTGGTATGCTTTGAAGGGCACATTTGGTGCCCTCCGTGCATAAACCAGTCTACACTGGTTCAGGGACCCCTAGTCCCTGCTCTGGCATGAAACTGGACAATAGAAAGGGGAGTGACTACTTCCCGGTCCTACACCACCCTAAGGGTGGGTGCCCAGTTCTCCTCCAGTGGGTCCCTGGGTTCTGCCATCTTAAATCCAAGGTAGGCAGGGACCTCTGGGAGCATCTGAGTGACAGGGTCAGGGAGGCGACGTCAGAGGCCCCTCCTGGTAGGTGACCAACCCCCCTTTCAGGGCTATTTAGGGTCATTCTCTCTTTTGCGTGTATCCTCAGATTCGGCTTGCAAGATTCCAGCAGGACTCCTCTGCTTCGACTTCTAGCCACTTGAACTGCGACTGGACCCACTAGGAACCAACAACCTGCATCCACAATGAGGACTCTGCTTGCAACATTGTTTCCACGGCTCCTTCTAGTTTCTGCAACGGAGGGCGGCAAGTCTTCAGTTTGCACAAGAAGGAAGAAGGAATCTCCTGTGGAGCGAAGGAGTAACTCCACTGCATCAGCAGTCACCAACTGCCACGACGACCGACTGCGTGGACCTCCTCTAATCCTGAGGTGCGTGGATCCTGTATCACAGGTGGTGGTCCGGAGTAGTCCTCTGGGCCTTCTCTGCCAGCTGTCCAACTTTGGTGGAGGTAAGCTCTTGCCTTCCCACGCAAAACAGTACCCTCGTGCACCACATCTCTTGCAGCTAACAAGGCTTGTTGGCATCTACTCCAAGGGATCTTCAGGCTCCATGTAGCCCTGCCACCCCTTCCTGCAACACAGCCCTCTGCATGCTTCTCCTGCAGCGTGGGACCCTTCTCCAGTTGTGCTGGGTGGGCTCCTCTGTGATTCCTGGTTCTTCTTCCAGTGGGTGTCCTGTGGGGGCTGACTTTTCTTCTGTGGACTCTGCCTTGCTGAAGGTCCCCCTAGGACTCCCCCGAAGGGTTGAGTCCTCCTGGACTTTACTAGTCCCCGGCAGCTCCACTTTTGCTTCACCGCGACTTCTGACTTTGCCAAGGCTTGTTGGTGGCCTTTCCACACCACTGACTGCCTGCACTTGTCTATTCGGCATGGGGCGTCAACTGCATCCTCCAATAACTTCACCTGGTTCAGGGCTACATCCCTGACTGTCTTCATCCTACCGTCCACCAACTCCTGCAACCACAGCTACCACAGCTACCACAGCTGGGTGGGCAGTGGCTCCTGGACTTGGTCCCCTTCTTCCACAGGTCGTCCTCTTCAGGAATCTACCACTGGTTTCTTGCAGTCTTGTCTAGGTGTTGCATTTTCTTCTTTTCCTTCCTTTTGGGTGGTTTGGGGAAAATCCAGTAACTTACTCCTTTCTTCCTGGTTGCTGGGGGGCACTGTGGTACTTAACTTTGGCGTTTCCTAGTTCCCCCAGCTCCCCTCAACACATCCCACTTACTTAGGTGGGCGTCCTGCATTGGCATTCCATTTTTTTTTAGTATATGGTTTGGCATCCCCCTAGGGTCACTACTGTCTATTTGCATTTGCACGGTTTCCTATCACTTTCTATGCCTGTTGCTGATTACTAGTGTACATACCTAGTGGGTAACTTACCTCCTATTGGAGGGGTGCCTCTAGTAACTTTTGGGCACTGTGGTCACTAAATAAAGTACCTTTATTTTTGTAACACTGAATGTTTTCTTTCATGTGTGTAAGCACTGTGTGACTAAAGTGGTATTGCATGAGCTTTGCATGTCTCCTAAATACGCCTTGGCTGCCCATCCACAGCTACCTCTAGAGAGCCTGGTCTCTAGACACTGCTTGCACTACACTCACAGGGGATACCTGGACCTAGTATAAGGGGTCAGTACCTTAGGTAACCACCAAACACCATGCCAGCTTCCTACAAGGCCTTTAAAATAAAACTTCTCCTTGCTGTAAACAAACGTTCTAGCCATAAAAAAGCTTAAAAGACATTGAATGGCGGGAGGGAGTCCCCACTAACAGTGTGGGGACCCAGAGATGATGCAGACAGGAAAGGCCCATTGTGGTCAACGTTTTGAAGGTGGTCCCATTGTCCTAGGGCCACCAAAGGCTGAGTTATAATGATAAATGTTTTCTAAAAGTAATGCCTTATATAAAGCAGTATGGGGCAAGTTTCTGTGCCATGGATATTTTAGTATGCTGATGTGACTAATACTTAGAACAGCCCCGAAAATAGCATTTGTAAGAAACATGGTCATGTAACTATATAGTTAGCCACTAGAGGGCGTAACCACAAAAAAAAATTGTGATAAATAATGCAGAGTAATCATATATGTAGCCTCTAGAGGGCATAGTGCAGTACACATTTTCAGGGGTAGCAGGCCTACAGCATGAAAATGTCACTTACCCAGTGTACATCTGTTCGTGGCATTAGTCGCTGCAGATTCACATGTTTGGCACAGTCCGCTGCCTGGTGTTGGGCTCGGAGTATTACAAGTTGTTTTTCTTCGAAGAAGTCTTTTTGGTCACGGGACCGAAGGACTCCTCCCTCCTCGGCTCCATTGCGCATGGGCGTCGACTCCATCTTAGATTGTTTTCCCCGCAGAGGGTGAGGATGGAGTTGTTTGGTATAAATAGTGCCCATGCAATGGAGTGAATATGTATGTACGATAAGAGTTTCTAATAATTATTTACAAATGTTCAGATGTTTAAGATTTATGATCTACTTCTAAACGGCTACAGGCTTCCCGGGGAGGTGGGAGGGTACATGTGAATCTGCAGCGACTAATGCCACGAACAGATGTACACTGGGTAAGTGACATTTTCAGTTCGATGGCATATGTTGCTGCAGATACACATGTTTGGCATAGACTATAAAGCAGTTACCTCCCCTAAAAGCGGTGTGTAAGGAAATGCCTCCTTGGCATGGTTGCCCCCTGACTTTTTGCCTTTGCTGATGCTATGTTTACAATTGAAAGTGTGCTGAGGCCTGCTAACCAGGCCCCAGCACCAGTGTTCTTTCCCTAACCTGTACTTTTGTATCCACAATTGGCAGACCCTGGCATCCAGATAAGTCCCTTGTAACTGGTACTTCTAGTACCAAGGGCCCTGATGCCAAGGAAGGTCTCTAAGGGCTGCAGCATGTCTTATGCCACCCTGGAGACCTCTCACTCAGCACAGACACACTGCTTACCAGCTTGTGTGTGCTAGTGAGGACAAAACGAGTAAGTCGACATGGCACTCCCCTCAGGGTGCCATACCAGCCTCTCACTGCCTATGCAGTATAGGTAAGACACCCCTCTAGCAGGCCTTACAGCCCTAAGGCAGGGTGCACTATACCATAGGTGAGGGTACCAGTGCATGAGCATGGTACCCCTACAGTGTCTAAACAAAACCTTAGACATTGTAAGTGCAGGGTAGCCATAAGAGTATATGGTCTGGGAGTCTGTCAAACACGAACTCCACAGCACCATAATGGCTACACTGAAAACTGGGAAGTTTGGTATCAAACTTCTCAGCACAATAAATGCACACTGATGCCAGTGTACATTTTATTGTAAAATACACCACAGAGGGCACCTTAGAGGTGCCCCCTGAAACTTAACCGACTGTCTGTGTAGGCTGACTAGTTCCAGCAGCCTGCCACACCAGAGACATGTTGCTGGCCCCATGGGGAGAGTGCCTTTGTCACTCTGAGGCCAGTAACAAAGCCTGCACTGGGGGGAGATGCTAACACCTCCCCCAGGCAGGAGCTGTGACACCTGGCGGTGAGCCTCAAAGGCTCACCCCTTTGTCACAGCCCAGCAGGGCACTCCAGCTTAGTGGAGTTGCCCGCCCCCTCCGGCCACGGCCCCCACTTTTGGCGGCAAGGCTGGAGGGAACAAAGAAAGCAACAAGGAGGAGTCACTGGCCAGTCAGGACAGCCCCTAAGGTGTCCTGAGCTGAAGTGACTCTAACTTTTAGAAATCCTCCATCTTGCAGATGGAGGATTCCCCCAATAGGGTTAGGATTGTGAACCCCTCCCCTTGGGAGGAGGCACAAAGAGGGTGTACCCACCCTCAGGGCTAGTAGCCATTGGCTACTGACCCCCCAGACCTAAACACGCCCTTAAATTTAGTATTTAAGGGCTACCCTGAACCCTAGAAAATTAGATTCCTGCAACTACAAGAAGAAGGACTGCCTAGCTGAAAACCCCTGCAGAGGAAGACCAGAAGACGACAACTGCCTTGGCTCCAGAAACTCACCGGCCTGTCTCCTGCCTTCCAAAGATCCTGCTCCAGCGACGCCTTCCAAAGGGACCAGCGACCTCGACATCCTCTGAGGACTGCCCCTGCTTCGAAAAGACAAGAAACTCCCGAGGACAGAGGACCTGCTCCAAGAAAAGCTGCAACTTTGTTTCCAGCAGCTTTAAAGAACCCTGCAAGCTCCCCGCAAGAAGCGTGAGACTTGCAACACTGCACCCGGCGACCCCGACTCGGCTGGTGGCGATCCAACACCTCAGGAGGGACCCCAGGACTACTCTAAGACTGTGAGTACAAAAACCTGTCCCCCCTGAGCCCCCACAGCGCCGCCTGCAGAGGGAATCCCGAGGCTTCCCCTGACCGCGACTCTTTGAATCCTAAGTCCCGACGCCTGGGAGAGACCCTGCACCCGCAGCCCCCAGGACCTGAAGGACCGGACTTTCACTGGAGAAGTGACCTTCAGGAGTCCCTCTCCCTTGCCCAAGTGGAGGTTTCCCCGAGGAACCCCCCCCTTGCCTGCCTGCAGCACTGAAGAGATCCCTAGATCTCCCATTGACTTCCATTACAAACCCGACGCTTGTTTTTACACTGCACCCGGCCGCCCCCGCGCTGCTGAGGGTGAAATTTCTGTGTGGGCTTGTGTCCCCCCCGGTGCCCTACAAAACCCCCCTGGTCTGCCCTCCGAAGACGCGGGTACTTACCTGCAAGCAGACCGGAACCGGGGCACCCCCTTCTCTCCATTCTAGCCTATGTGTTTTGGGCACCACTTTGAACTCTGCACCTGACCGGCCCTGAGCTGCTGGTGTGGTGACTTTGGGGTTGCTCTAAACCCCCAACGGTGGGCTACCTTGGACCAAGAACTAACCCTGTAAGTGTCTTACTTACCTGGTTAACCTAACAAATACTTACCTCCCCTAGGAACTGTGAAAATTGCACTGTGTCCACTTTTAAAACAGCTATTTGTGAATAACTTGAAAAGTATACATGCAATTTTGATGATTTGAAGTTCCTAAAGTACTTACCTGCAATACCTTTCGAATGAGATATTACATGTAGAATTTGAACCTGTGGTTCTTAAAATAAACTAAGAAAAGATATTTTTCTATATAAAAACCTATTGGCTGGATTTGTCTCTGAGTGTGTGTACCTCATTTATTGTCTATGTGTATGTACAACAAATGCTTAACACTACTCCTTGGATAAGCCTACTGCTCGACCACACTACCACAAAATAGAGCATTAGTATTATCTATTTTTACCACTATTTTACCTCTAAGGGGAACCCTTGGACTCTGTGCATGCTATTCCTTACTTTGAAATAGCACATACAGAGCCAACTTCCTACATTGGTGGATCAGCGGTGGGGTACAAGACTTTGCATTTGCTGGACTACTCAGCCAATACCTGATCACACGACAAATTCCAAAATTGTCATTAGAAATTCATTTTTGCAATTTGAAATTTTTCTAAATTCTTAAAAGTCCTGCTAGGGCCTTGTGTGTTAAGTCCCTGTTTAGCATTGTCTTTTTAGAGTTTAAAAGTTTGTTAAAAGTTTGAATTAGATTCTAGAAACAGTTTTAGATTCTTAAAAAAGTATTCCAACTCTTAGCAGAATAATGTCTGATACAGAGATGCAGGTGGTGGAACTCGACACCACACCTTACCTCCATCTTAAGATGAGGGAGCTAAGGTCTCTCTGTAATATCAAAAAAATAACCATTGGCTCCAGACCTACCAAAATTCAGCTCCAGGAGCTGTTGGCAGAGTTTGAAAAAGCCAACCCCTCTGATGATGACATCACAGAGGAAGAAATTAGTGACTTGGAGGCCAATGTCCCTCCTCCAGTCCTAAATAGGGAGAACAGGACCCCTCAAGTCCTGTCTCCAACTGTGTTAGTCAGAAATAGTGAGTCCCTCACAGGAGGGTCCCACATTTCTGAAATCACTGAGGATGCTCTCAGTGAAGATGACCTCCTGTTAGCCAGGATGGCCAAAAGATTGGCTTTAGAGAGACAGCTCCTAGCCATAGAAAGGGAAAGACAAGAGATGGGCCTAGGACCCATCAATGGTGGCAGCAATATAAATAGGGTCAGAGATTCTCCTGACATGTTAAAAATCCCCAAAGGGATTGTGACAAAATATGAAGATGGTGATGACATCACCAAATGGTTCACAGCTTTCGAGAGGGCTTGTGTAACCAGAAAAGTGAACAGATCTCACTGGGGTGCTCTCCTTTGGGAAATGTTCACTGGAAAGTGTAGGGATAGACTCCTCACACTCTCTGGAAAAGATGCAGAATCTTATGACCTCATGAAGGGTACCCTGATTGAGGGCTTTGGATTCTCCACTGAGGAGTACAGGATTAGGTTCAGGGGGGCTCAAAAATCCTCGAGCCAGACCTGGGTTGACTTTGTTGACTACTCAGTGAAAACACTAGATGGTTGGATTCAAGGCAGTGGTGTAAGTAATTATGATGGGCTGTACAATTTATTTGTGAAAGAACACCTATTGAGTAATTGTTTCAATGATAAACTGCATCAGCATCTGGTAGACCTAGGACCAATTTCTCCCCAAGAATTGGGAAAGAAGGCGGACCATTGGGTCAAGACAAGGGTGTCCAAGACTTCAACAGGGGGTGACCAAAAGAAAGGGGTCACAAAGACTCCCCAGGGGAAGGGTGATGAGACAACCAAAACTAAAAATAGTAAAGAGTCTTCTACAGGCCCCCAAAAACCTGCACAGGAGGGTGGGCCCAGAGCCTCTTCACAAAACAATGGGTACAAGGGTAAAAACTTTGATCCCAAAAAGGCCTGGTGTCATAGCTGTAAACAGCATGGACACCAAACTGGAGACAAGGCCTGTCCCAAGAAAGGTTCCACTCCAAACTCCCATCCAGGTAACACTGGTATGGCTAGTCTCCAAGTGGGATCAACAGTGTGCCCAGAGCAAATCAGGGTCCACACTGAAGCTACTCTAGTTTCTGAGGGTGGGGTGGATTTAGCCACACTAGCTGTCTGGCCGCCTAACATGCAAAAATACAGACAGCAACTCTTAATTAATGGGACTAGAATAGAGGGCCTGAGGGATACAGGTGCCAGTGTCACCATGGTGACAGAGAAACTGGTTTCCCCTGGCCAATACCTGACTGGAAAAACTTACACAGTCACCAACGCTGACAATCAGAGAAAAGTACATCCCATGGCAATGGTTACTTTAGAATGGGGAGGGGTCAATGGCCTGAAACAGGTGGTGGTCTCCTCAAATATCCCAGTGGACTGTCTGCTTGGAAATGACCTGGAGTCCTCAGCATGGGCTGAGGTAGAACTAAAAACCCATGCAGCAATGCTGGGTATCCCTGAACTGGTGTGTGTGAAAACAAGAGCACAATGCAAGGCACAGGGTGAAAAAGTAGAGCTGGAGTCTGGAAAAATGGCCCAGCCTACCAAGAGAACAGGAAAGTCAGTTGGGAAACCAACTGCAACACAGCAAAAGAAAGGGAACCTCTCTTCTCAGGAAGAAGTTCTGCCCTCTGAGGGAACTGAGCCTTTGGAGCTTGAACCTTATCAGGTTGAGCTCTTAGGCCCAGGGGGACCCTCAAGGGAGGAGCTGTGTAAGGGACAAGAAACCTGTCCCTCTCTTGAAGGCCTTAGGCAGCAAGCTGCTGAAGAGTCCAAAGGCAAGAAAAATGGAACACATAGGGTCTATTGGGAAGATGGACTCCTGTACACTGAGGCCAGAGACCCCAAACCTGGTGCCACTAGGAGAGTGGTAGTGCCTCAGCTGTTCAGGAAGTTCATCCTAACATTGGCCCATGACATTCCCCTTGCTGGACATTTGGGACAAACCAAGACGTGGGAGAGGTTAGTCAACCACTTCTACTGGCCCAATATGTCCAACATGGTTAAGGAGTTTTGCCTCTCCTGCCCCACCTGTCAAGCCAGTGGTAAGACAGGTGGGCATCCAAAGGCCCCCCTCATTCCACTTCCAGTGGTGGGGGTTCCCTTTGAAAGAGTGGGTGTGGACATAGTTGGTCCACTAGAACCTCCCACAGCCTCAGGAAATATGTATATCCTGGTAGTAGTGGATCATGCTACCAGGTATCCTGAAGCTATTCCCCTTAGGTCGACTACTGCCCCTGCAGTAGCCAAGGCCCTCATTGGTATCTTTACCAGAGTGGGTTTCCCTAAGGAGGTGGTGTCTGACAGAGGTACCAACTTCATGTCAGCATACCTAAAGCACATGTGGAATGAGTGTGGAGTGACTTATAAATTCACTACACCATACCATCCACAAACTAATGGCTTGGTGGAGAGATTCAACAAGACATTAAAAGGCATGATCATGGGGCTCCCAGAAAAGCTCAAAAGGAGATGGGATGTCCTCTTGCCATGTCTGCTTTTCGCTTACAGAGAGGTGCCACAGAAGGGAGTAGGATTCTCACCCTTTGAACTTCTGTTTGGTCATCCTGTAAGGGGACCACTTGCTCTTGTTAAAGAAGGCTGGGAGAGACCTCTCCATGAGCCAAAACAAGACATAGTGGACTATGTACTTGGCCTTCGCTCTAGAATGGCAGAGTACATGGAAAAGGCAACCAAAAACCTTGAGGCCAGCCAACAGCTCCAGAAGTTTTGGTATGACCAAAAGGCTGCACTGGTTGAGTTCCAACCAGGGCAGAAAGTCTGGGTTCTGGAGCCTGTGGCTCCCAGGGCACTCCAGGACAAATGGAGTGGCCCTTACCCAGTACTAGAAAGGAAGAGTCAGGTCACCTACTTGGTGGACCTGGGCACAAGCAGGAGCCCCAAGAGGGTGATCCATGTGAACCGCCTTAAGCTCTTCCATGACAGGGCTGATGTGAATCTGTTGATGGTAACAGATGAGGATCAGGAGGCAGAGAGTGAACCTCTCCCTGATCTTCTGTCATCAGACCCAAAAGATGGCACAGTAGATGGAGTGATCTACTCAGACACCCTCTCTGGCCAACAGCAAGCTGATTGTAGGAGAGTCCTACAACAGTTTCCTGAACTCTTCTCCTTAACCCCTGGTCAGACACACCTGTGTACCCATGATGTGGACACAGGAGACAGCATGCCTGTCAAAAACAAAATCTTTAGACAGTCTGACCATGTTAAGGAAAGCATCAAGGTGGAAGACCACAAGATGCTGGAATTGGGAGTAATTGAGCGCTCTGACAGCCCCTGGGCTAGCCCAGTGGTCTTAGTCCCCAAACCTCACACCAAAGATGGAAAGAAAGAGATGAGGTTTTGTGTGGACTACAGAGGGCTCAATTCTGTCACCAAGACAGATGCTCATCCAATTCCAAGAGCTGATGAGCTCATAGACAAATTAGGTGCTGCCAAATTCTTAAGTACCTTTGACTTGACAGCAGGGTACTGGCAAATAAAAATGGTACCTGGAGCAAAAGAGAAAACAGCATTCTCCACACCTGATGGGCATTACCAGTTTACTGTTATGCCCTTTGGTTTAAAGAATGCCCCTGCCACCTTCCAAAGGTTGGTGAATCAAGTCCTTGCTGGCTTGGAGTCCTTTAGCACAGCTTATCTTGATGATATTGCTGTCTTTAGCTCCACCTGGCAGGATCACCTGGTCCACCTGAAGAAGGTTTTGAAGGCCCTGCAATCTGCAGGCCTCTCTATCAAGGCATCCAAATGCCAGATAGGGCAGGGAACTGTGGTTTACTTGGGCCACCTTGTAGGTGGAGGCCAAGTTCAGCCACTCCAACCCAAGATCCAGACTATTCTGGACTGGGTAGCTCCAAAAACCCAGACTCAAGTCAGGGCATTCCTTGGCTTGACTGGGTATTACAGGAGGTTTGTGAAGGGATATGGATCCATTGTGACAGCCCTCACTGAACTCACCTCCAAGAAAATGCCCAAGAAAGTGAACTGGACTGTGGAATGCCAACAGGCCTTTGACACCCTGAAACAAGCAATGTGCTCAGCACCAGTTCTAAAAGCTCCAGATTATTCTAAGCAGTTCATTGTGCAGACTGATGCCTCTGAACATGGGATAGGGGCAGTTTTGTCCCAAACAAATGATGATGGCCTTGACCAGCCTGTTGCTTTCATTAGCAGGAGGTTACTCCCCAGGGAGCAGCGTTGGAGTGCCATTGAGAGGGAGGCCTTTGCTGTGGTTTGGTCCCTGAAGAAGCTGAGACCATACCTCTTTGGGACTCACTTCCTAGTTCAAACTGACCACAGACCTCTCAAATGGCTGATGCAAATGAAAGGTGAAAATCCTAAACTGTTGAGGTGGTCCATCTCCCTACAGGGAATGGACTTTATAGTGGAACACAGACCTGGGACTGCCCATGCCAATGCAGATGGCCTTTCCAGGTTCTTCCACTTAGAAAATGAAGACTCTCTTGGGAAAGGTTAGTCTCATCCTCTTTCGTTTGGGGGGGGGGGTTGTGTAAGGAAATGCCTCCTTGGCATGGTTGCCCCCTGACTTTTTGCCTTTGCTGATGCTATGTTTACAATTGAAAGTGTGCTGAGGCCTGCTAACCAGGCCCCAGCACCAGTGTTCTTTCCCTAACCTGTACTTTTGTATCCACAATTGGCAGACCCTGGCATCCAGATAAGTCCCTTGTAACTGGTACTTCTAGTACCAAGGGCCCTGATGCCAAGGAAGGTCTCTAAGGGCTGCAGCATGTCTTATGCCACCCTGGAGACCTCTCACTCAGCACAGACACACTGCTTACCAGCTTGTGTGTGCTAGTGAGGACAAAACGAGTAAGTCGACATGGCACTCCCCTCAGGGTGCCATACCAGCCTCTCACTGCCTATGCAGTATAGGTAAGACACCCCTCTAGCAGGCCTTACAGCCCTAAGGCAGGGTGCACTATACCATAGGTGAGGGTACCAGTGCATGAGCATGGTACCCCTACAGTGTCTAAACAAAACCTTAGACATTGTAAGTGCAGGGTAGCCATAAGAGTATATGGTCTGGGAGTCTGTCAAACACGAACTCCACAGCACCATAATGGCTACACTGAAAACTGGGAAGTTTGGTATCAAACTTCTCAGCACAATAAATGCACACTGATGCCAGTGTACATTTTATTGTAAAATACACCACAGAGGGCACCTTAGAGGTGCCCCCTGAAACTTAACCGACCATCTGTGTAGGCTGACTAGTTCCAGCAGCCTGCCACACCAGAGACATGTTGCTGGCCCCATGGGGAGAGTGCCTTTGTCACTCTGAGGCCAGTAACAAAGCCTGCACTGGGGGGAGATGCTAACACCTCCCCCAGGCAGGAGCTGTGACACCTGGCGGTGAGCCTCAAAGGCTCACCCCTTTGTCACAGCCCAGCAGGGCACTCCAGCTTAGTGGAGTTGCCCGCCCCCTCCGGCCACGGCCCCCACTTTTGGCGGCAAGGCTGGAGGGAACAAAGAAAGCAACAAGGAGGAGTCACTGGCCAGTCAGGACAGCCCCTAAGGTGTCCTGAGCTGAAGTGACTCTAACTTTTAGAAATCCTCCATCTTGCAGATGGAGGTTTCCCCCAATAGGGTTAGGATTGTGACCCCCTCCCCTTGGGAGGAGGCACAAAGAGGGTGTACCCACCCTCAGGGCTAGTAGCCATTGGCTACTGACCCCCCAGACCTAAACACGCCCTTAAATTTAGTATTTAAGGGCTACCCTGAACCCTAGAAAATTAGATTCCTGCAACTACAAGAAGAAGGACTGCCTAGCTGAAAACCCCTGCAGAGGAAGACCAGAAGACGACAACTGCCTTGGCTCCAGAAACTCACCGGCCTGTCTCCTGCCTTCCAAAGGGACCAGCGACCTCGACATCCTCTGAGGACTGCCCCTGCTTCGAAAAGACAAGAAACTCCCGAGGACAGCGGACCTGCTCCAAGAAAAGCTGCAACTTTGTTTCCAGCAGCTTTAAAGAACCCTGCAAGCTCCCCGCAAGAAGCGTGAGACTTGCAACACTGCACCCGGCGACCCCGACTCGGCTGGTGGCGATCCAACACCTCAGGAGGGACCCCAGGACTACTCTAAGACTGTGAGTACAAAAACCTGTCCCCCCTGAGCCCCCACAGCGCCGCCTGCAGAGGGAATCCCGAGGATTCCCCTGACCGCGACTCTTTGAATCCTAAGTCCCGACGCCTGGGAGAGACCCTGCACCCGCAGCCCCCAGGACCTGAAGGACCGGACTTTCACTGGAGAAGTGACCCCCAGGAGTCCCTCTCCCTTGCCCAAGTGGAGGTTTCCCCGAGGAACCCCCCCCTTGCCTGCCTGCAGCGCTGAAGAGATCCCTAGATCTCCCATTGACTTCCATTACAAACCCGACGCTTGTTTTTACACTGCACCCGGCCGCCCCCGCGCTGCTGAGGGTGAAATTTCTGTGTGGGCTTGTGTCCCCCCCGGTGCCCTACAAAACCCCCCTGGTCTGCCCTCCGAAGACGCGGGTACTTACCTGCAAGCAGACCGGAACCGGGGCACCCCCTTCTCTCCATTCTAGCCTATGTGTTTTGGGCACCACTTTGAACTCTGCACCTGACCGGCCCTGAGCTGCTGGTGTGGTGACTTTGGGGTTGCTCTAAACCCCCAACGGTGGGCTACCTTGGACCAAGAACTAAGCCCTGTAAGTGTCTTACTTACCTGGTTAACCTAACAAATACTTACCTCCCCTAGGAACTGTGAAAATTGCACTAAGTGTCCACTTTTAAAACAGCTATTTGTGAATAACTTGAAAAGTATACATGCAATTTTGATGATTTGAAGTTCCTAAAGTACTTACCTGCAATACCTTTCGAATGAGATATTACATGTAGAATTTGAACCTGTGGTTCTTAAAATAAACTAAGAAAAGATATTTTTCTATATAAAAACCTATTGGCTGGATTTGTCTCTGAGTGTGTGTACCTCATTTATTGTCTATGTGTATGTACAACAAATGCTTAACACTACTCCTTGGATAAGCCTACTGCTCGACCACACTACCACAAAATAGAGCATTAGTATTATCTATTTTTACCACTATTTTACCTCTAAGGGGAACCCTTGGACTCTGTGCATGCTATTCCTTACTTTGAAATAGCACATACAGAGCCAACTTCCTACACGGTGGTTTAGCCTGTAGGAGTTGAAGTAGTTTGGAATAATGTTCTTAGTACAGCTTGGCCCACTGTAGCTTGTTGTGCATTTAGTACGTCTACACAGTAGTGTTTAGTAAACGTATGAGGCGTAGACCAGGTTGCAGCCTTACATATTTCGCTCATAGGAATGTTTCCTAGAAAGGCCATTGTAGCACCTTTCTTTCTGGTTGAGTGTGCCTTTGGTGTAATAGGCAATTCTCTTTTGGCTTTAAGATAGCATGTTTGAATGCATCTGACTATCCATCTAGCAATGCCTTGTTTAGAGATTGGATTTCCTATGTGTGGTTTTTGAAAAGCTATGAACAGTTGTTTTGTTTTCCTGATTAGCTTTGTTCTGTCAATGTAATACATTAGTGCTCTTTTGATGTCTAATGTATGTAGTGCCCTTTCAGCCACAGAATTTGGTTGTGGGAAGAACACTGGCAATTCTACTGTTTGATTTAAATGGAATGGTGAGATTACTTTTGGCAGAAATTTTGGATTTGTTCTTAGAACTATTTTATTGTTGTGTATTTGAATAAATGGTTCTTGTATGGTAAATGCCTGTATTTCACTTACTCTTCTGAGGGATGTGATTGCAATGAGAAATGCGACCTTCCAGGTTAGATATTGCATTTCACAGGAATGCATGGGTTCGAAAGGTGGACCCATGAGTCTTGTTAAGACGATGTTAAGATTCCATGAAGGAACTGGTGGTGTTCTTGGTGGTATAATTCTTTTTAGCCCTTCCATGAATGCTTTAATAACTGGTATTCTAAATAGAGACGATGAATGAGTAGTTTGTAGGTAAGCAGATATTGCTGCGAGGTGTATTTTTATAGATGAAAAAGCGAGATTTGCTTTTTGCAAATGTAGTAAGTATCCTACTATGTCTTTAGTAGAGGCATGTAATGGTTGTATTTGATTGGCATGGCAGTAGTAAACAAATCTTTTCCACTTAGATGCATAGCAGTGTCTAGTGGAAGGTTTTCTAGCTTGTTTTATGACCTCCATGCATTCTTGTGTGAGGTCTAAGTGTCCGAATTCTAGGATTTCAGGAGCCAAATTGCCAGATTCAATGATGCTGGGTTTGGATGCCTGATCTGTTGTTTGTGTTGTGTTAACAGATCTGGCCTGTTGGGTAGTTTGACATGCGGTACTAGTGAAAGGTCTAGTAGAGTTGTATACCAAGGTTGTCTTGCCCATGTGGGTGCTATCAGTATGAGTTTGAGTTGGTTTTGACTCAACTTGTTTACTAGATATGGAAGGAGAGGGAGAGGGGGAAAAGCGTACGCAAATATCCCTGACCAACTCATCCATAGAGCATTGCCTTGTGATTCGCGGTGTGGGTACCTGGATGCGAAGTTTTGGGCATTTTGAGTTTTCTTTTGTTGCGAACAAATCTATCTGGGGTGTTCCCCAAATTTGAAAGTACTTGTTCAGAACTTGGGGGTGAATTTCCCATTCGTGGACTTGTTGGTGGTCTCGCGAAAGGTTGTCTGCTAGTTGGTTTTGTATTCCTGGAATAAATTGTGCTATTAGGCGAATGTTGTTGTGAATCGCCCACTGCCAAATTTTTTGTGTTAGGAGGCACAATTGTGTTGAGTGTGTTCCTCCTTGTTTGTTTAAATAATACATTGTTGTCATGTTGTCTGTTTTGACAAGAATGTATTTGTGTGTTATTATGGGTTGGAAGGCTTTTAACGCTAGAAATACTGCTAACAGTTCTAGGTAATTGATATGAAATTTTGTTTCGTGTATATCCCATTGTCCTTGAATGCTGTGGTGATTGAGGTGTGCTCCCCACCCTGTCATGGAAGCATCTGTTGTTATAACGTATTGAGGCACTGGGTCCTGAAATGTCCGCCCTTTGTTTAAATTTTTGCTGTTCCACCATAGAAGCGAGAGGTATGTTTGGCGGTCTACCAACACCAGATTTTGAAGTTGACCCTGTGCCTGTGACCATTGTGATGCTAGACACTGTTGTAAGGGTCGCATGTGTAGTCTTGCGTTTGGGACAATGGCTATGCATGATGACATCATGCCTAGAAGTTTTAGCACAAATTTTGCTTGTATCTTTTGGTTTGGAAACATAGCACTTATTACCTTGTGGAATGCCTGCACTCTTTGTGGACTTGGAGTGGCAATTCCTTTTGATGTGTTGATGGTTGCTCCTAGATATTGTTGTGTTTGACACGGTTCTAGGTGTGATTTTGTATAGTTGATGGAAAACCCCAGTTTGTGAAGGGTTTGTATGACAAATGTGGTGTCGTTTGCGCATTTTTTTACTGTGTTGGTCTTGATTAGCCAATCGTCTAAGTAAGGGAACACATGTATCTGTTGTCTCCTGATGTGTGCTGCTACTACTGCTAGACATTTTGTGAACACTCTTGGTGCAGTTGTTATTCCGAATGGCAACACCTTGAATTGGTAATGTATTCCTTTGAATACGAACCGTAGGTACTTTCTGTGAGAAGGGTGTATTGGTATATGAAAGTACGCATCCTTTAGGTCTAATGTGGTCATGTAATCTTGCTGTTTGAGCAGTGGAATGATGTCTTGTAGTGTGACCATGTGAAAATGGTCCGATATGATGTAGGTATTTAGTGTCCTGAGATCTAATATTGGTCTTAATGTTTTGTCTTTTTTTGGAATTAGAAAGTACAGGGAGTAAACTCCTGTGTTTTTTTGTTGTACTGGTACTAACTCTATTGCATCCTTTTGCAGTAGTGCTTGAACTTCTAGTCCTAAAAGTTCTAAATGTTGTGGTGACATTTTGCGTGTTTTGGGGGGGATGTTTGGTGGGAAGTTGTGGAATTCTATGCAATAGCCATGTTGGATTATTGCTAATACCCAATTGTAGGAAGTTGGCTCTGTATGTGCTATTTCAAAGTAAGGAATAGCATGCACAGAGTCCAAGGGTTCCCCTTAGAGGTAAAATAGTGGTAAAAATAGATAATACTAATGCTCTATTTTGTGGTAGTGGGGTCGAGCAGTAGGCTTATCCAAGGAGTAGTGTTAAGCATTTGTTGTACATACACATAGACAATAAATGAGGTACACACACTCAGAGACAAATCCAGCCAATAGGTTTTTATATAGAAAAATATCTTTTCTTAGTTTATTTTAAGAACCACAGGTTCAAATTCTACATGTAATATCTCATTCGAAAGGTATTGCAGATAAGTACTTTAGGAACTTCAAATCATCAAAATTGCATGTATACTTTTCAAGTTATTCACAAATAGCTGTTTTAAAAGTGGACACTTAGTGCAATTTTCACAGTTCCTAGGGGAGGTAAGTATTTGTTAGGTTAACCAGGTAAGTAGGACACTTACAGGGCTTAGTTCTTGGTCCAAGGTAGCCCACCGTTGGGGGTTCAGAGCAACCCCAAAGTCACCACACCAGCAGCTCAGGGCCGGTCAGGTGCAGAGTTCAAAGTGGTGCCCAAAACACATAGGCTAGAATGGAGAGAAGGGGGTGCCCCGGTTCCGGTCTGCTTGCAGGTAAGTACCCGCGTCTTCGGAAGGCAGACCAGGGGGGTTTTGTAGGGCACCGGGGGGGACACAAGCCCACACAGAAATTTCACCCTCAGCAGCGCGGGGGCGGCCGGGTGCAGTGTAGAAACAAGCGTAGGGTTTGTAATGGAAGTCAATGGGAGATCTAGGGATCTCTTCAGCGCTGCAGGCAGGCAAGGGGGGGGTTCCTCGGGGAAACCTCCACTTGGTCAAGGGAGAGGGACTCCTGGGGGTCACTCCTCCAGTGAAAGTCCGGTCCTTCAGGTCCTGGGGGCTGCGGGTGCAGGGTCTCTCCCAGGTGTCGGGACTTAGGATTCAAAGAGTTGCGGTCAGGGGAAGCCTCGGGATTCCCTCTGCAGGCGGCGCTGTGGGGGCTCAGGGGGGACAGGTTTTTGTACTCACAGTCTTAGAGTAGTCCTGGGGTCCCTCCTGAGGTGTTGGATCGCCACCAGCCGAGTCGGGGTCGCCGGGTGCAGTGTTGCAAGTCTCACGCTTCTTGCGGGGAGCTTGCAGGGTTCTTTAAAGCTGCTGGAAACAAAGTTGCAGCTTTTCTTGGAGCAGGTCCGCTGTCCTCGGGAGTTTCTTGTCTTTCCGAAGCAGGGGCAGTCCTCAGAGGATGTCGAGGTCGCTGGTCCCTTTGGAAGGCGTCGCTGGAGCAGGATCTTTGGAAGGCAGGAGACAGGCCGGTGAGTTTCTGGAGCCAAGGCAGTTGTCGTCTTCTGGTCTTCCTCTGCAGGGGTTTTCAGCTAGGCAGTCCTTCTTCTTGTAGTTGCAGGAATCTAATTTTCTAGGGTTCAGGGTAGCCCTTAAATACTAAATTTAAGGGCGTGTTTAGGTCTGGGGGGTTAGTAGCCAATGGCTACTAGCCCTGAGGGTGGGTACACCCTCTTTGTGCCTCCTCCCAAGGGGAGGGGGTCACAATCCTAACCCTATTGGGGGAATCCTCCATCTGCAAGATGGAGGATTTCTAAAAGTTAGAGTCACTTCAGCTCAGGACACCTTAGGGGCTGTCCTGACTGGCCAGTGACTCCTCCTTGTTGCTTTCTTTGTTCCCTCCAGCCTTGCCGCCAAAAGTGGGGGCCGTGGCCGGAGGGGGCGGGCAACTCCACTAAGCTGGAGTGCCCTGCTGGGCTGTGACAAAGGGGGGAGCCTTTGAGGCTCACCGCCAGGTGTCACAGTTCCTGC
Organism: Pleurodeles waltl; assembly: GCF_031143425.1. Lineage (NCBI taxonomy): Eukaryota > Metazoa > Chordata > Amphibia > Caudata > Salamandridae > Pleurodeles > Pleurodeles waltl. The sequence continues at coordinate 423,909,915 of NC_090450.1, forward strand.
CTGGGGGAGGTGTTAGCATCTCCACCCAGTGCAGGCTTTGTTACTGGCCTCAGGGTGACAAAGGCACTCTCCCCATGGGGCCAGCAACATGTCTCTAGTGTGGCAGGCTGCTGGAACCAGTCAGCCTACACAGATAGTTGGTTAAGTTTCAGGGGGCACCTCTAAGGTGCCCTCTGTGGTGTATTTTACAATAAAATGTACACTGGCATCAGTGTGCATTTATTGTGCTGAGAAGTTTGATACCAAACTTCCCAGTTTTCAGTGTAGCCATTATGGTGCTGTGGAGTTCGTGTTTGACAGACTCCCAGACCATATACTCTTATGGCTACCCTGCACTTACAATGTCTAAGGTTTTGTTTAGACACTGTAGGGGTACCATGCTCATGCACTGGTACCCTCACCTATGGTATAGTGCACCCTGCCTTAGGGCTGTAAGGCCTGCTAGAGGGGTGTCTTACCTATACTGCATAGGCAGTGAGAGGCTGGCATGGCACCCTGAGGGGAGTGCCATGTCGACTTACTCATTTTGTTCTCACTAGCACACACAGGCTTGTAAGCAGTGTGTCTGTGCTGAGTGAGGGGTCTCTAGGGTGGCATAAGACATGCTGCAGCCCTTAGAGACCTTCCTTGGCATCAGGGCCCTTGGTACTAGAAGTACCAGTTACAAGGGACTTATCTGAATGCCAGGGTGTGCCAATTGTGGATACAATGGTACATTTTAGGTGAAGGAACACTGGTGCTGGGGCCTGGTTAGCAGGGTCCCAGCACTCTTCTCAGTCAAGTCAGCATCAGTATCAGGCAAAAAGTGGGGGGTAACTGCAACAGGGAGCCATTTCTTTACACCAATTGTCTGTTGTAATCTGTTGCCAAGATTGGTAGAATTGGCTTAGTCTTCCCCCCACTGGTGTTGAGTGAAGGGGTTGCGTGACTTGAAAGTCACTGTTTAGGTGGAGGTGTTTTTGGAGTCTGGAATCTTCCCCTACTCCTTGGGAATTGACCCCCCCGATATCCCCTGAAACCTCCCCTTTGGAAGGAACCCTGATATGGTGTGGTTTTTGTTTGTTGGCTGGTGGAATCTGTGGGTTGGCCACGAAACCCCCCTCTAAATGGAGTTTTTCTGAAAGAGCCTCTGCTCTGCGGGGAGTAGAGTGCGCCCATGGCCTTGGCCGTGTCTGTGTCCTTTTTAAGTTTTTCAATGGCTGTATCCACTTCAGAGCCAAACAGTTGTTTCTCGTTGAAGGGCATATTAAGGACAGCCTGCTGGATTTCAGGTTTGAAGCCTGAAGTGCGTAGCCAAGCGTGTCTCCTTATGGTGACAGCAGTGTTGACTGTTCTTGCTGCAGTATCGGCTGCGTCTAGTGAAGAGCGGATTTGATTGTTTGAGATCGTTTGTCCCTCTTCCACTATTTGCTGCGCCCTTTTTTGGTATTCCTGGGGAAGATGGTCTACGAGAAGTTGCATCTCGTCCCAGTGTGCGCGGTCATATCTGGCCAGCAGCGCTTGTGAATTTGCGATGCGCCACTGGTTGGCTGCCTGTGATGCTACTCTTTTCCCTGCCGCATCAAATTTTCGGCTTTCTTTGTCCGGAGGTGGGGCGTCGCCAGATGTATGTGAATTTGCTCTTTTGCGAGCTGCCCCTAGTACCACGGAGTCAGGTGGTAACTGCGAAGTAATAAACACTGGGTCTGTGGGTGGTGGTTTGTATTTCTTATCCACCCTTGGGGTGATGGCTCTTGATTTTACGGGCTCTTCAAAAATTTGTTTTGCGTGCCGTAACATCCCTGGTAGCATTGGGAGACATTGATATTGGCTGTGTGTAGCCGAGAGGGTGTTAAATAAAAAATCATCCTCTATAGGATCGGAATGCAGTTGGACATTGTGGAATTCTGCTGCCCTAGCCACCAGTTGCGAGTATGAGGTACTGTCCTCTGGCGGTGACGGCTTTGTGGGGTATGACTCGGGATCATTGTCCGGCACTGGGGTGTCATACAGGTCCCAAGCGTCTTGATCCTGATCGTCATGACTTATGGTAGTTTGCGCTGGTGAGTGCATTTGTGGCGGTGTTTGTGCCGGCGATGCCTGTGGTGGAGAGGGCGGAGGCGTGACTTTTTTAACCACTTTGGCTTGTGGTTGTGCGTCATCCTTTGGAAGTCCGATCCTTCTTTTCCTCATGATTGGGGGAAGGGTTGATATCTTCCCTGTGTCTTGCTGGATGTACAGTCTCTTTTGTGTGTAGTCCGATTCTACACTTTGGAGCTCTTGTCCAAATCTGTGCATTTGGCCACTTATTCCTTGTTCCTCTGAGTAGGATGAAGGTGTGGTATTTTTCGGCGCCGAGAGAGAATCTTTTTTCGGTTTCGGCACCGACAGAATTTTTGTTCCTTTCGGCATGGATTCTCGGTGCCGATGTTTTTCGGTGCCGGTATCTTGTTTTTGTCTCTCGGAGCCGCTTTCTCGGCTCCGAGGTTGCTCCATGGCGGTCCCTCGACCGGAGTCGGGTGTCTTCGCTATGGGCGTGCCCTTTTTCGGCGCCTTCGACGGGTCGCCTGCTTTATGGGTCGAGCCATGGCCTGTTGGCAGTGGCGTCCCCTGGGCTTTCGGTTTGTCGATGGATTTACTTTTCGACGTCTTACTCACAGTTTGTTGCTGTTGTTCGACGTCGGAGTCTCCGGATTCTGATTCCGGAACCGAGAATGTTTCCTCTTCCTCGTCGAAACGTTGTTTTGTCGACGTGGACGCCATTTGTTGACGCCTGGCTCTTCGGTCCCGGAGTGTTTTTCTGGACCGGAAGGCTCGACAGGCTTCACAGGTATCCTCCTTGTGCTCGGGGGACAAGCACAAGTTACAGACCAAGTGCTGATCTGTATAAGGATACTTACTGTGACATTTTGGGCAGAAACGAAACAGGGTCCGTTCCATCGGCTTCGATGTCGCACGCGGTCGGGCCGACCAGGCCCCGATGGGGGATCGAAACTACCCCAAAGTCTTCCGATGATCGGTGTCGATGTACCTAACTATCCCGATACCGAACGGAACAATACCGACGCTTTCTTCCGAGATTCTGACTAACTTTCCAAACCGAAACACGGAGCGAAAAGGAATACGTCCGAACCCGACAGCGGAAAAAAACAATCTAAGATGGAGTCGACGCCCATGCGCAATGGAGCCGAGGAGGGAGGAGTCCTTCGGTCCCGTGACCAAAAAGACTTCTTCGAAGAAAAACAACTTGTAATACTCCGAGCCCAACACCAGGCAGCGGACTGTGCCAAACATGTGTATCTGCAGCAACATATGCCATCGAACATGATATTACAAACAAGGCCCTTAAAACACAAGCTATTCCTAGCTGGAAAACAAAAGCTCCAGCCAAGAGAATGCTTAAAAAATAAATTAATTTATTATTTTGGGGTCCCCCCTAACTTAGTGTGGGAACCCAGAGATGACCTAGACAGAAAGAATGTGTCATGCTGAACAATTTGGTGGTGGTCCCATTGTCCTAGGACCGCCACAGGCTGAGGTATGGGCAAACATTTTATAAAAAAGAATGCTTGCAAAACATTATGGGTCAAGTTTTCCCGAGTGCAGTGAATATTGTAGTATTGGCTCTCCTGCTGTGCCGGGAGAGCGGTTTTCACTTTGAGGATTTCTGTTTTATGGAAAGCATTTACCAATTTCAAGAGTTAAGGGGAGAGCCACAACAAATGACTGACTAGGTAACTGTGAACAATATGACCGGGGCTTCAATATTACCGATTAAGTTCACGCAGTTCTGGATCGCGCTGTGAAGCGCCATGGCCACCATTCTGCACAAAGTGGAGAGACAAAAAAAATAGTTCACCCACACTGAAGTATATCAGCATTCGTGCAATAATCCATATAACAGGGACAGTCCGCAAGGCGTGACAAAAACAGCCTCAAGGTGGGACAAACGTAAAGCAATTACCAATGACATCCAGTGATTTTTTAAAGGCAAGCCCACGAACAAGTCAAAGTGATGGGCGTGACTTGGGCGTGGTCAAAAGCCCACAATATTTACAACAGGTCAAAGCGCTTGCGTACTTGACCTAAGAAGGTGGCTTGCTTCATTTTAGAGACACTGATGTCTGCTCACTCTGTTAGTTTGTACCTACCAATGCTGCAAAGCATCTTGGACCAGAGTAAGGTGTTGTTTAAAAAAAAAGAACACTGCAACAACCAAAATCCTACATCTGCGTTTGAGGGCTCTATGCCCGACCCCTTTGGGGACGGTGCTCAGACTGTGTTCTGTAACAAGAAGTGGTGGTAGAGGGAGAAAAGTCATACTCACAGTGAACGTTTAACTGCATGATTGCATCTTCTCCATCTCGGACCCAGTGTAAGAGCTCAACTCAGGGCTGAACTGGAGGCTCCCGCTTGACATTTCCAAGAGTTTGGGGTGTCATCTTCCTGCTGCTAATCCATGGTGCATTGAGTGAAGTGTCGATCTCATCAATACTGCAGGGTCGCTTTGGAGCAGAAGGTGAGGCTGGCAGGAGGCTAATCATGCTCTGAACAACAAGGTTGCAGACTTGATGGCGGTCTGCCCAGGTGTACTTCACACAACACTTGAAGAGGAAGCGGAAGCCAAAGGCCTTGGGACAGGCACAGACAACGAAAGGGACATCGAAGAGAACCTGGCTGCCGATCTCGACAAAGGTCACGACAACAACAAAAGGGACCAAAATTGAGGATTGTTTTCACCAATGGGAATTAAAGAACCAAACAGAACATCCGACGATGATCACTGATCTGAAGCTTGGTGGATACACGTCTAAACCAGATGGCGGAAGAAAACAAATAAAATATGGAGCTGATGCACATGCGCTACACCTGGTTATCTGAAAGACATGCTGCACACACCCAAGCTCAACACTAGATGGCAGGAGTATGTAGAGCATGTTTATAAACAGCTACACATGCCACAAACGCATACACACTTCAATACATAAACATATACACACATACTACCAGGAACCCCCAAAGACCTATTAGTAATACTGGCAGAAATGTAAACCATTCACTACAGCTTTCCACATTTGATAGCTAGAAACTTTAATGCTAAAAAGTCCTCCTCACTTTGTACTCTGAAGATGATTGGTAAAACTGTCTGCAGTATTCCGAAGAAACATCCACCAACAATGAAATCTGAGACATGAAGTAGGCAGCTTACGGCAAGAGTAACTCATTTAGGCTGCATTATCCTAAATGGTAGAGTTTGAAGAGATATTCCTTTAGCTAATGCTCACCATGAGTTGAAAGGTGGTTCTATGACAGATGATTTCATTGATTTCTATACATTATTTCTGATAGATATTGAAATGAAAATCGATTGAACTGATTTAAGTGACTATAATTGGATAATTTGCACTCAACATGTATTTGAATGCTTGAATTGTTGGCAATTATACAAGAGAGGAGTTATTACTCTTAGCGGCAAACAACTCATTGTTCCCATATAGTATTTTTTATGAACATCTACACCTTATTTACCTATTAGGTGATCTATCATTGCCTATCGAAGCAGATATTCTGGGTAAATTTGGGTTCCTGATACAAAGACCACTATTAGATCTTTCTTACATTTCTCTGCGATACCCCAGGCATTGAATAATCAAATACTTAGCCAACTGTAGAGAAAATGAACACAAACCTAAAGAGAAATATATACAAGAACATATAGGTTGGACAGGATTAATTATTTGAAATCATTTGCCTAATTGCAAAAACAAAAAAAACAAAAATTCTAAAATTAAGGAAAACGATCTACATTCTACAGGGAATGTATAAAGAAACGCAAGAATCAGTTCTTTTTAGCCTTAAAAATGGCTGCACAAGAAAATTTCTCTGGGGTACTTGAGACTGATTTCAATTGATTACTTCTATTCCAGAGTAATATGAGATTCGTGCTCCACAAATTGATAAAAATGTCTAACTGAAAATGATCATCATAAGTAATGAGAGCTCATCCTACTGACACATAAGTTCCAGGCAGTCTTCCAATAATGTTATTAAAAAAAAATGCTGGGATATGGGGATTTTTATATATATATATATATATATATATATATATATATATATATATATATATATATATATATATATATATATATATATATATATATATATATAATTTCTACTAAGCCAAAGAAAACTGTGCCAGCTGGCTCCAAATAACTACACACAAATAGCACTTTATGAATAAATGGGAGCATTATGTGGTGTGGTTGTACAACCTCACCGTATAAAACACCAACCAACCCCTTTAGATCCACTAGGTTTTGTCTGTAAAACCCTCAGCTCAACCCTGGGTGGCACTCAGCTGCAAGGCTTCCACAGGGGGACTAGTGTAAAGTATTTAAACAGCACCAAAACAATTGAAGAAGAAATCAACATGACACTCAAGAAGCCCAACACCAATTTATTTAAAAATATATATATATATATATATATATATATATATATATATATATATATATATATATATATATATATTTTTTATAAATAAGAGTTTAGACACTAGGTCGAAAAAGATTCACCAGAGGGTTCCGGAGATATGGATTTTACAAGTAATAATATATCAAGGCATTTTCACTCAATCGCGAACAAGTATTGGCAAGTTCGAAGAATCTGATACTTAGAAATATTTTCAAGGAAAACTTGGTTAAGTGTCAATGCACTCAGGTAGAAGTACTTCAGACAACCAACTCCGGAAGTGAGCTAGTCAGGAACCAGTAAGGCCAATAGAAACAGTTACCTCTACACAAGAAGCAGCCCTTCAGCAGTTCCAGGCACTTTATCAGCGATGCAATGGACTCCTACTGAGTGTCCCTGATGCAAGGGATGAAGGCTGCTTAAGATACTTCAAGAATGCTGTAGATGCGACACGGAGGTCATCCTGCAGGTGCTCCTTGGATACCAAAGATGGAATGGGGGCTCCTGGTTGCAGGGAAGATGTCCCACGAGGTCCTCATTAGTCTGACCAAAGTCCAGTCACCACTTGACTAATAGTCTCCCACAGTGCAGTCACAAGCAATCCTTCTTGGGTCAATTACTCTCCTTCTGAGGGTCCCAGCAAGTGTCCAACACACTCCTAGGCTCAGCAAACACAGGTGCAACTCTGTGCGTCAGGTATTGACCCTTAGTGCTGCACGGTAGAGGTGGTAGCAACATGGAGACTTAGGGCTACCAACTTGCCCAGCAGGCTTCTTAAGCTGTTGTGTCCCTGTGCTGCGAACAGGCCGGTTGGCTGGCCCTTGGAGTTCTCTTAGCTTGACTTGGCTCTTAAGACATTTTCTCCTGGAACAGGGTACAGCAGACTCAGACCCTCTCTTCGCATCAGGTGCAGCACGTGCTGTATTCACCGGTGCACCCTCACTTTGCTGACCCATCGGTGCACAAGGGAAGTCTTTCTTTGGTTCTCCTTCTAAGTCAGTCAAGATCGGAGGTCTGAGTACAAGGGGTGCCACTTTTATGCTCGAAAATGCTCTCAGGGCAGGATGCGGTTAGTAGCTAATGAGCTATCAGGTTCCCCTCCCACACCTGGTGACCACTTCCTGTGGAGTGTGGCATCTGGCTATCCTAGAATGCACCATTCTGCTCACTCGCAAGATGGCAAAACCCCTCTCTCTGTGGCGAGGGCCCCCACTAGCCAATCCCTGGGGTGTGGCCACCTCAAGGCTACATGCTCTGGGTTAACCAGTTTAGCAACTAATTTATCCTCTAGGATTCCTCTCTGAATAATGGGGCAGCCATCCTTCCTAGTGTGACACATCTGCCCTTCAAAGACAGCTTCCTCTTTAAAGCCTGCCTTTTGGTGCTTACACCTCAGTGGCTTTCTGCACTAGGTAAAATCTCCATGGTCGGCAATCCCTCATTGTTCTCCTTCCTGAGAGTAGAGTTGTTGGCACGCCTCTTCATGAGGGCAGAAAGCTGTGTGTACCCAAGAAAGCTATGGAATTTTAAAGGAAACAAAGGTACAGCTTTGAAAAAGTTCACACTGAAACAAGTTACATTAATTTCAACTTGAGATACAAGTTGAGTTTAATGTAAGAAGCTGTTTTATACCTTGAAGTGCCCACTTTGATCACATCGTTCAGGAGCTAGCACAGCTAAGGGGTCAGCGTGTAATTCTGTACTCGCCAACTGGGCAACCAAGTCTTTCCACAGTCAAAACTGTGTTTTTGCGCGTTTACTGTCAGGACATGTAAACTACATGTCTTGCCTGTGTCTTATGTCGTACCCTGCCTTAGGACTTGGTAGGCCAGCCAGAGAGGTGACTTACAGAGATAAACAGGTAAAGTAGCGGCTTTGCTATTGCTTTTAAAGGTAAATCCTGGCTAGCAGTGCATGACTGCTCTGCCAATATGCTATGGAAGAATAGGGACTCAATTTACTTGGGGAACCTCCCAGGTGGCACAGCCAGTGCTACATGACCTGGGGTCCAGGGTACCATAAACTAGGGACCTACAGGCAACTTAGCCATTTCCAATTGGGTACAGCCAATCCGACATACACTTTAGGGACAGGAGACAGGCACCAAGGTCTGGTTAGCAGGTCTCGGTGAAGTCAAAGCTGAAAAACCAGCAGCATCACTTGAAAAACTTGGGGGTGACCATACAAAAAGAAGCATTCCCTAACACCTTGCTTGATATAATTGCCAAAGTTCTGGAGTGCTCAGTTCAGGAAGACTGCAGAAATGAGGGAAAGAATAACATGTTAACATTACTGAGTGTAGGAAGCTGGCCCCGTGTCTTGTGGGTACCTGAGGTACTTACCTTATACCAAGCCCAGGTATCCCCTATTAGTGTAGTGTAAGCAGTGTCGAGAAGACAGGCTCTCTAGAGGTAGCTGTGGATGAGCAGCTAAGGCTTATTTAGGAGACAAGCAAAGATCATGCAATACCACTGTAGTCACACATATGAAAGAAAACACTCAGTGTTGCAAAAATAAAGGTACTTTATTTTAGTGACAATTACAAAAAAGTACTAGAGGCAACCCTCCAATACGAGGTAAGTAACTCACTAGATATGTACACTCGTAATCAGTAATAGGCATAGAAAGTGATAGAAAACAGTGCAAATGCAAATAGACAATAGCGATCCTGGGGTGCCCAAACCGCAGGAACACAGGACTCCCCCATCTAGGTAAGTGGAATGTGAAGAAGGGAGCTGGGGGTACTAGGAAACCCTAAAGGTAAGTACCACAGTGCCCCCTAGCAACCAGGAAGAAAGGAGTAAGTGACTGGATTGTCCCCAAACCACCCAAAAGGAAGGAAGAAAAGAAGAAAATGCAACACCCAGACAAGACTGCAAGAAACCAGTGGTGGATTCCTGAAGAGGACGACCTGTGGAAGAAGCCAACCAAGTCCAGAAGTCACAGAAGAGCACGGGGAGCAGGACCTCCTACCCCACCAGGCTGTGGATGCAGGAGTTGGTCAACAATAGGATGAAGACAGTCAGGAATGTAGCCCTGGAGCAGGTGAAGGGTTCCTGGAGGATGTCCCATGCCAGATGGATGACTGCAGTTGGTCAGTGTTGTAGAAAGGCCACCAACAAGCCTTGGCAAAGGTAGAAGTCACGGTGAAGCAAAAGTGGAGCTACCGAGACCAGCAAAGTCCAGGAGGGTTCAAATCACAGGGGGAGCACTAGGGAGACCCTCAGCAAGGCTGAGAGTCCAAAGAAGAAGAGGCAGCCCCCGCAGGAGACCCACTGGATGAGGAATCAGGAGTCACAGAGGAGCCCACACAGCACAAATGGATAAAGGTCCCATACCACTGGAGAAGTACGCAGAGGGCTGTGCCCTGCAGGAAGGAGTGCTGGGGATACACGGACCCTGATGATCCCTTGGAGGAGATGCAAACAAGCCTTGGTAGCTGCTGAAGACGCGGGGCATGGAAGTACTGTCCTTCGTGGGAAGGCAAGGGCCTACATCCACCAGGGGAGGACAAGAGGACCACTCCGGACCACCATCCGTGATGCAAGATCCACGCAGCTCAGGGTGAGAGAAGATCCACGCAGCCAGTCGTCATTGCAGTCGGTGCCTGCGGATGCAGGGGAGTGACTCCTTCACTCCAAGGGAGATTCCTTCTTCCTTCTTGTGCAGACTGAAGACTTGCTGACCTCAGAGGATGCACAGCCGTGGAATCAAAGTTGCAGAAGTCTTCTTCATTGATTGCAGCGTTGTAGGTTCCTGGAGGGTCCAGTCTTGGTTCCAGTGGCCAGAAGTGGAGTTTGCAGAGGAGTCATGCTTGAATCCGGTAAGGCGAATCTGAAGACCCACCCAAAAGAGAGACCCTAAATAGCCCTGAAAGGGGGATTGGTCACCTAGCCAGGTAAGCACTGGAGGGGGCTCTGAAGTCACTTGCTTGGCCTGGCCATGCAGATGCTCCCACGTTTCCTGCCAACCTTGGAAACAAAATGGTAGAACCCAGGGACCCTCTGGAGGAGCACTGAGCACCACCCCTGGGGTGGTGATAGACAGGGAGTAGTCACTCCCGTCCTTTGTCCAGTTCCGTGCCAGAGCAGGGAATGGGGGTCTCTGAACCAGTGTGGACTGATTAATGCACAGAGGGCACCAAATGTGCCCTTCAAAGCATACCAGTGGCTTGGGGCGGCTACCCATCCCAAGCCAGTCACACCTATTTCCAAAGGGAGAGGGTGTTACCTCCCTCTCCCTAAGGCGATCCTTTGTTCTGCCTTCCTGGGCTTCATCAGATCAAGCAGCAGGAGGGTGGAAACCTGTCTGAGGGGTGGCAGCAGCTTGGCCTGCCTGGAAAACCCTGTAAGACTGGTGGTAGCAACACTGGGGGTCCTCTAAGGAGCCCCCACAGTGCATGGAATCACACTTACAACACTTGCAACAGTATTGGGGTATGATTCAGACATGTTTGATACCAAACATGCCTAGGTTCGGGGTTACCATTATGTAGCTGGACATAGATAGTGACCTATGTCCAGTACACACATGAAGTCCAGAACACTGGAACTGGAGTTTGTGGGGGCACCTCTGCTAGTGAAAGAGTACCCTCACACACAGGTACTTGCACCCTGCCCTCTGGGCTAGGAGGGCCTGCCATAGGGGTGACTTATAGTGACATGTATTGAAAAGGGTGCATGCACCCTTTCACGGAGACTGCAATGGCAGGCCTGTAGACATACTTTGCATGGGCTCCCCATGGGTGGCATAATACATGCTGCAGCACATGGGATACCCTGGAACCCCAATGCCATGGGTACCCGGATACCATAAACTAAGGATCTACAAGGGGGCACCAGTATGCCAAATGTGGGGTGTGGGTAACCAAGTTACAAGGGAGAGAGCATAATCACTGGGGTCCTGGTTAGCAGGATCCCAGTGGACACAGTCAAACACACTGACAAACAGGCAAAATGTGTTAAAAAGAGGCTACATTCCAACACTGAGTTACAGCTAACCATTAAATAAGATTTGGTTAAGAACGGTTGGCCAATTTAAAATGTGTTTATCAACTGCAGACACTGATAAAGTGGACAGGACAGTCATCTAATGCGAACAGACTGATTGCAAATTCTAGGAGGCTTTCTTAGAATCATTATGAGTATGGACACTTGGGGAACATTCCTCTAAGGCTCTAGGGTGTCTCAAAAATGTCTCCCTGTGAAAATCGCTTAAAGCAAGCCTGCATATTGTCCCCTTCAGTTTTCTTTTTACGCGCATGATGAGCCTAGACAGATAAATGTTGGTAAAAAACATTCCACCAAATTCTCGCTTGTAAACTACTGAGTGTTCCCCTCTAAGGAGATGCTGTGATTCATAGAGATTTAACACCAATTGGTCTAAAGCAGCGTTTAAATGCTCTACATAGTTATTCGGGTTCTCATCTGAAAATAAATACAGAAAAGAGTACAATTATGGTATTCAATCCAGTTAGAAAGGCATACTCAAACAAAATGATACTTTTATCAGACAATTCTGAGTGGCGGTTAACATAAACAAGTTACCTACCTTCAGTAGCACTTTGTGGTGGAT